>NC_133327.1:539544928-540144928 GCF_042186555.1 Aquarana catesbeiana
TTCCGTGACATGTGGAATCGGCAACATCACCCGTATTCGTCTATGTAATTCCCCCAAGCCCCAGTTAGGGGGAAAGAACTGCACTGGATTTGGACGGGAAACAAAAGAATGTGAAGGGGTCCCATGTCCAAGTATGTTTTTAGAACAGTATCATATTTTAAGTAATAGGTTCCATGTTATAAAGCACTGGGTTAAGACCCATTAACTGGTGGATTTTTTCTGGCCTTCAGACAGTGTCCATTGCTCCTTGCTTTTAAGCCAGTGTACATGGATGTTTGCACGTATTTGAGATGCATCTGTCATGCAGAAGCCATTTAGTTTTCAGGAAAATAGCAAAGTGAATGAAAGTAGTGAAGTTGGTCATATACAGATGTTAGAAAGATCAGACCTTTTGAAAAGCTAAACAAATGTTGGAAGATTCCTTTTTCACTCAGCATGCATATCCACTTGACGGGCAATCTCCCCACAGGCAGAGAATAATGATTTGTTTGTGCAGGAAAGAACAGTGAAATTTTAAATGCCTGAAATGTTCCAGCCAGCTGGATCTGTATTGTTTGCTACCTCAGTGTCCTTAAGAGAAAGTCCAAACCACAAACACAAGGAGGCCTTTGCATAATTGCACTTATGTAATCCATATTCTGCAAAGTCTCCTACAATGTATGTAAAGTGTAAGAGAAAGGTTCTTTTCCTGTGCAATGAAAAGGAATGTGAACATTTTGGCTAATCTTATCAAATTTTGTTATATACATTATCAGTATAGCCATGCCATAGATAAAACACACTAGGTTAAAATTATACTGTTTTTCCTTTTTTTTTTTATTCAGTTAATGGTAAATGGGGTCCTTGGTCACCATGGTCTAGCTGCAGTGTTACCTGTGGAGGAGGTCTGCGAGAGAGGTCCCGTATTTGTAATAACCCTAAGCCACAATATGGAGGGAAGAAATGTGGTGGTGATACAAAAGAGAAGGAAATGTGTAATAAACAGGATTGTCCAATTGGTAAGCTATTTAACCATCATTGTCCTATCAGGAGAAAACCAGCCTATGTTAATTTGAGATCACCTACTAGTTGTTTTTTTTTAAGCTAATGTAGATAGCATATGCCATTTGCTGCTGTATCTGATGTAACACATATTTTACTATGATATTCTGTCGTAAAAAATAGAACCTGTGATGACAAAGTAACTCAAGCTGATTTTTAGTGAGTTTCTGAAATTTCGCTGTTTTGTAACAGCAGCAGAACATCTGCTTTTATAAATTCCAGTCTCAGAAACAACATGTTTGTAGCAATGAATGCCAGAGTGTGAACATTATAGTAGGCTTCAATGCATTTCCTGAAAAATCATCAGCTGGTTTTAAGAGTTTGGCCTACTGGGAATGTCAAATATAGTGACTGTAAATTTACTTTGCGAAAAGCCGACAAGAAAGTGCATAAAACTACTGCTTCAGGGTAGAAACCTTATATTTCCTAGCTACAATGTTAAATAACACTTAAATAAACAAAAAATATTACACACTGATGGCATATATAGCCTATATGAGAGGCATTCAAATTGAAACAATACAAATTCTGTGATAGCAAATGTAGAAACATGGGCACGTCATAAACGTTATTGTAAGGTAGCTAGGGATCTGGAAGTTACAGATTTACAGGCTTATTACAGATTTTTCCTGTTTCAGATGGAGGATGTGGGCTAAATTCCCCATGGGGTCTTTACAGCTGGGGAGATTTTTTGCCCACCTCCACAATGGCTGCCAAGCTACTACTGTATCTGATAGTAAAAGCTTAGGGGTTGCTTTACTAAAGGCAAATAGGCTTTTCATTGTGTAAGGAAATGGAAATGTTCCCTTAGATCAGTGATTTTGGTGAAAATTCACCTTACCAAATATACCCAATTGCATGCAAGTAAAAAAATCTGTATTTTGTATTTTTGCTTGCAAATGTTTGAATGATGGGAGTCAGTAGAGCTTCACCACATTCACTAAGCTAAAGGAAAAGCCCCTTTCAAAGTGAACAGCTTATTTGCCTTCAGAAAACCAAACCCCTAGTGTGTACCGCTTCAATCAAAATGGCAAATTTTGTTTGTGTTGAATTGCTTTTTATTATGTTACTTTAAAGTATAACATGATTGGTAAGGTCAAACAAAATACCCTCAAAAGCATCCAGCTCCCAAAACAGCTCCAAACGTGATCTGTTGTGCCTGCCTTTAAGACTAGAAATGCAATGCCTGTGAACCTAAAACTGTAGATCTGATCAACTGCTATATATGCAGTTTCTAGGGATGAGCTGATGGTTTGAACTGAACTTTGGCTGTTCGGGTGAACGCCCAAATTTTTGCCCATTTGGCCAGAGGCAAGCATCATTTATCTCTACTGCTGTCAATGGTTCCTAAGGAAGAAGCGGATGCTGCCATCTGCTGCACCCTTAGGATCTGCCATTGACACCACTAGAGAAATCCCCACCACATAAACAAAGCATAAGCCAAGGATTTTTAATCTTGGTGTGTCAGTGAGCAGCGAGAATCATGAATGATGATGAATTTACAAAAGAGGACTTTTTTTTTTTTTTTTTTTAGGAATTGTCAAATATTTGTGGGTCATTATTTCTAGGCTACTTGTTTTTTTATTTTGAATGAGTAGGGGTACCCCTCATTCACTTAAGGGGTGGTATCTGGGGGTCCCTTTATTTTTACAGGGGGCTTCCATATTCTGATCCCCTATGTTGAGGGCAAGTTGTCTGGTATGGTTCTTGCTCATTGTCCCCCCTCCACCTTTCCTGATCAGCTAGGTTTCATGTTCAAATTAAGGGGCTAGTAGGGATTTTTTAGGATAACCTCACACTATTTTTGTTTTTTTGTCTGAGGATTCCCTTAATATCCACTTCCTGGGGAGGAAACAATACACATTTTTTTTCATTCTTGGAATGTAGGATGTGCTACAGTAAAGGGGATATTTACTATTTTTCTGACAACCCTTTGCCTATTAGCACAGAAAATGGGCATTTTAGATGTGACAGACTCGGCTCTCATTGATTTAGAAGGAGTTTGGGTTCTGCATCTAAACTTTGCAGAACCCTGTTTGAATGGAACCCAGGGCATGTTGAATCATCCCTAGTAGTAACCACAAGCAAACAGTTGGATTTCACCGTACATATTTTACAATAGTTATTCAAATGTTACTTCCTGGTTGCTAGCTAACATATTAAAGCACTGTAGTAACAGTATCTACTGCATTTTCCCTTAAAATGTAAATAAACCCTTAGGGATAGTTCGCACTAGGAATCACACAGGAATGAGCAGCATGTTCTTGTGCGAGTCACATTTTGTTCAATGCAGTGCGATTTGAGCTCATTCACTTTGAACTGGCTCTAATCGCACTGAACCACACTGCACCACACCAAAAGTAGTGCATGCACTACTTTTGGAAACGTACTGCAACCGGAACTCATGGTACTTCTGTACCATGAGATCTGGTGAAGGCTGCATTTGCGACCTGCATTTGGGGTGTCATTAAATTAACATTGACACCCATTGCAGGTCGAAACTGCAGTGCATTTTGAACGCAGTGTAGGAAATGCACACATGATGTGAATTTCCAACACCATGTTCTAATGTGAATGGGGCCTCAATGTATTTTTCAATATGCCTCACTGTATACAGTTTCCTTAAAGAACATGTTACTTTAAAAAAAAAATGGATCCTGTCCCTTTAAAGCATGTTATACAGCACAGTGCTTGTGATGTGTAATTTGGCCCCCTGTATCACCTGAGATACCTGACTGATCCTGACATTTTCTACCCTCCCCTCTGTAAACTGACCACAGTTCATCACGACTGCTGAGCCCTGACACCGTGGTCAGGTTACATGCCCCCATCAGCCGCTGTGTCCTGTCTGCTCTCCTCTCTACTCTCCCCCCTCCCCTCCCTACCTGTCAGCTTGTGACAGTGCCTGCTCCTCGTGCTGCTGAAATAACATGTATATTTTCATATTATCCACTCTGTGTCCTAATCTTGTGTCCCCCTGTGTGTGTGATTTATAAAATAAATGCTGATTATACCTAATTTTAGAGTGCCACCTGGGGCTCACATGACTGGCCAGCTCTCTCCTCCTCTCGTCCCGACTGACGTCAGCGGTGGAATCTCAGCCCTGCCCGCTGCAGATGTCAGGCGGGGTGAGGAGAGAGCCGGCCTGTCATGTAAGCGCCGCTCTGAAATGAGGTATAATCTACATTTTTTTAAATAAATCACACACATAGGGGGACACAGAATTAGGACACAGTGTGGATAATATAAAATAAGTCAAACTGGCTTTACAACCACTTTAAACAAATCTTTTTTGTAAACTTTTTACAAAGTTTATAACCTGAAGATCCTGCCAGTAGCAGCACTTTCTGCGGCAAGCTGGCAATGAACAATACTGCCTCACATTTGGCAGCAACATTGTCAGATTGGGAGCTCCTTTAGTTGACTGAAAGACAGTCCAACAGACAACTGTTTGTTTTTTGCTACAGCTGATATTATATTATGTTTTTACAGATGGGTGCCTATCAAATCCTTGCTTTCCTGGAAGTGAATGCAATAGCTACCCTGATGGATCTTGGTCATGTGGAGCTTGTCCAGTTGGTTACATTGGCAATGGGACATTTTGCGAGGATCTAGATGAGGTAGAGTATAAAGGAAAATATATAACGATGTAAAGCTCAGAACATATCCAAAAATGTGCCTGCTCTGCTGATGGCTAGCAAAAAAAAATGCCACTCCTAGAAAGCAATAACCAAATTATATATCAAATGTCAATATTGTTACTACTGGAGCAGGACAGGCGTGTCCATTATCTTCACTTATATTTACAACCGTTATTGAACCAGCACAATACATTAAAACATACATCCAATTTTTAGAGGAATTGGATGGAAGAGCATAAAATAGGGCTTTATGCTGACACCATTATTTTGATAGTTTCTAACCCTACCGTATTGCTTCCAAAAATTCTAACCACTCCCACTACTTTTAACAATGTTTCATATGAAAGAGTTCATGAAATGACATCTGAAATATTAGGATTGAATTCTTACCAAAAAAATACCAATTTCTATATCTCAACTCAAGAGAACTGCAAGCAATGTAATATTTGGTATCCAAATGCCCCTATGAAATGCCCTTAGAGAGCAGAATTGTGGCTTTAAATGCTTATCCTATGAAAATTGCTTTGTACTTTCCATATTTTACCAATGCTACTTTCCAAGTAATTTGTTTTACACGCTCAGAAGTATCTTAATCAGTATGTATGGCACTACAAAAAACACAGAGGCCAGTTTGCTGTTCTTTCTTAGTATGAATACCCTGTAGGAATTGGACTTCCCAGCCTATATCATTGTTACCAGGTAACTCTTTTAGATTAAGTTAGGTACTGGTGGTCTCCTGACACTGATAAACTGTGGTCTGTAATGGAAAGACAGCACCTGCCATGTGGCAATTAAAAAAAAAAAAAAAAGGTTTTTATAACCCCTAAATAGGTAAGAAATATTACAATTTCAGTCTCTCTATGGTTAACACCACTATTGAAGCTTGGAGGAATGCAGATTCCTGCTCTCCACCTTGAACGTGTACTAAGAGGTGTCTGGTACATTGATTCACCTCATTTGAAGGACTTTTTGAAAAATGTAATGGTTAAGAACATCAAATACAGCCAACGTGTTTTGGGGGAAAAAAGCCTTGAGCAGTAAATGTTAATAAAAGCACAACAGAATGCACTAGGGGGAACTGTGTTAAAACTTGATGAAGACTTTAAGTCTCCCGATGGCACGAAATCAGCTCCCACTGTTCTAACCATTAGGATTCTATATACAGTATAGAAAGTACAACACTCCATACAAAATGTCCAAATACTCCAATTCCATTCCAGCACTGTATCGGAGATATTTTTGTGTTACAGGGTCATTCAATCATATCCTATAATACTGCATTCTTTACTTTATCTCTTTGTTAGACAAAACCATTCATGTCAACAACAATCTTCCCATAAGATTTTATGATATTTTAGGCATGTTATTTACCTGTAAAAGCCTCTCTTGTGTAGACCTTTAAAAGCCTTGAGACTACTGCTGAGCACTGTCAACTTGATGTGATGTTAGCATTCCCAAGCAGACTCAGGGCTGTCAGTCAAGTGATACTCTGTTGTATTTACCTTTGCTTCTTTCCATGGCAGCTACATATATAATATTTTGTATTTGCTCTTCAACCGGCAACTACATAAAAGTTAATGCAGGTAGGTAAAGGGAGGGGCAGAGATTCTGGGCCAGCACAGACTGTATTTAGACCTTCCCAAAAGAGAACAGGGCTATGGCTTGCGAAGAGGGAGAGGGATGTGCTAGAGAGAATGTACTCTTTCAGAAGTAGTCAAATTGTCTAGCCATCTCAAAGGCACATTGCAAGTGAATTAAAAAATGGAAAGACATCCTTCAAGTTAGCATTTAAAATACTTGATTTTTCTTTGCATTCTCCTGCAATTTGTTTGTTAGTGTCTAAGTCAAGGTAAAAATAGGGCTGTCCTATATCTGAATTTTTAATGTCCAAGCCACCTCCTGTAAACCTGTTTCTAATCTGCAACTTATCTTCAGTAATATTTTGAATGGATAAATATAGAAACAGTAACTTTCTGACATGTTGTTTGTTGTCTTGATTACCTCTTTGTGTTAATTGCATTTTGTCCTGTGGCAGTAATAATGTCAGTGATTGCAAACCCTCATTTTTTTAAAATAACAAACATATCATACTTACCTCCACTGTGCAGCTCGTTTTGCACAGAGTGGCCCCAATCGTCCTCTTCTTAGGTCCCCCGGCGGCTCTCGAGGCTCCTCCTGCATCAGATAACACCCTCAGAGAAGCACTCTCCTGAGGGGGTTACCTTGCGGGCGCGCTCCCAAGTCCAGCGTTTGCATCCATGGACACGAATGCCGGACTCGGCCCCGCCCCCGGCACCTGCATCATTGGATTTGGTTAACAGCAGTGGGAACCAATGGCTGCACTGCTATCAATCTATCCAAACAAGAGCCGGGACCTCATGGAGAGAGGGAGAGCCCATCTCCGCCGAGTGAATAAAGGGGCTCAGGTAAGTAAAATGGGGGGGCTGGGGGGCCGGTCACTGCCAGGTGTTTTTTCACCTTAATGCATAGGATGCATTAAGGTGAAAAAACACAAGGGTTTACAACCCCTTTAATTCAATATTGCTTTCTGTTTTTACCCTTTTCCCACTATTGATACATAGAAGTTTAAAGACATGGAGAAAAAAGAAATGTAATTGTTAAAGTGACTCATCTGTTGTCACTTGGCCTATAAAGCAAACATCATTAGTGCAACTAATGCCGCGTACACACGATCGGACTTTCTGACATACTTGTTCCGGCACACTTTCCAACGGACTTTGTCCGCCAGGTGCGCCGGAGTTTAAAACGGACGGACTTGCCCACACATGACCGGACTTTCTGGCGGGCTATGTCCGCCCGTCTTTCCGACTGGAATAGAATAAAGTGTGGTGCTGCGCTAATCCCAATGAGATTGGTGTGTATTAGCTCTGTGCTCGTGAGTGTCTTGTAGTGCACCCAGATTTAGTCTCTGCAACTGTAACAGAGCAGTAAAAAGATGACCTAATGTGACAGTTGAATCCTTATGTGCTGATGGTGTGTATAATCAAAAAATTGTAGTATAGATACACAATAAATAGTAATAAATATAACGTGCAAAGTGATTAGTGCTTAAACATCATGATAGCCAACATAAATGTATGGGTGAATAAATATAGCATAAATAAAAATCGACCAGACGCCCCTACAAGAGAAGCGATCTGGATAGGACCATATTCCCACCATCCTCCATTACAGATTATACCCATGGTCTCTACAAAGGCCTCCATGCCTCTAAGTGGCTAAACGCGATTACCCCATTACCCTCAGGTAAGGGGCCACTGCCCACCAATGTGCACATTGTTGCATGAAGACTGACCACTATTGTCACCCATGTTTAGCACGGAAGTCATTACACGTTTTATGGACTTTGATTGATTGTTGGTCGCCGCAAGGAGCACTGCACCTGATAATATCTTGCACGCAGATTTGCATGCATATTTATGAACTTTTAGCACTTAGTCACATTCAACTTGCACTGGATGCACTTTAGGTATACATGCACTTATGAATGTGTTGATTTATATTTAATTAAGTGAGTTGGCGACTGGTGATAGTTTGAGCCAGCTGCGATTTTTATTTATGCTATATTTATTCACCCATACATTTATGTTGGCTATCATGATGTTTAAGCACTAATCACTTTGCACGTTATATTTATTACTATTTATTGTGTATCTATACTACGATTTTTTGATCATACACACCATCAGCACATAAGGATTCAACTGTCACATTAGGTCATCTTTTTACTGCTCTGTTACAGTTGCAGAGACTAAATCTGGGTGCACTACAAGACACTCACGAGCACAGAGCTAATACACACCAATCTCATTGGGATTAGCGCAGCACCACACTTTATTCTATTTCTTTTTATCTGGGAACAGGCTGTACCCCATCCGATGTAGGCTGCTTTTCCTTGTCTTATTGAAATTGGGTTTCCCCCCCTCCTTACTCCCTAACCCCATTCACAATAGCGCAGGAATACCTCATAATTATTTTACGTCTTTCCGACTGACTTCCGCAGGAGTTACGGCGGACTTTCAGAATGAACGGACTTGCCCACACACGGACAAGTCCGTTCATTTTGAACGTGACTCAAGTACGACGGGACTAGAAAAGGAAGTCAATCTTGCCGCTTTTATCGGCGAGATTGACACCTTGTGAGCCCCGTCGCGGGTCATACCAGGCCCTTAGGTCTGGTATGGGTTATAAAGGGAATCCCCTATGCCGAAAAAACGGCGTGGGGTCCCCCTAAAGTCCATACCAGACCCCGATCCGAGCACGCAGCCCGGCTGGTCAGGAAAAGGGGGTGGGGACGAGCGAGCGCCCCCCCTCCTGAACCATACCAGGCCGCATGCCCTCAACATGGGGGGTGGGTGCTTTGGGGGAGGGGGGCGCCCTGCGGGGCCCCCCCACCCCAAAGCACCTTGTCCCCATGTTGATGAGGACAAGGGCCTCTTCCCGACAACCCTGGCTGTTGGTTGTCGGGGTCTGCGGGCGGGGGGCTTATCGGAATCTGGGAGCCCCTATAATAAGAGGGCCCCCAGATCCCGGCCCCCTACCCTGTGTGAATGAGTATGGGGTACATGGTACCCCTACCCATTCACCTAGGGAAAAGCGTCAATAATAAAACACACTACACAGGTTTTTAAAATAATTCATTAAACAGCTCCGGGGGGTCTTCCTCCGGCTTCGAGGGTCTTCTTCCAGCTTCGGGGGTCCCTCCGGTTCCTCCTCTCCCGGCGTCCGGTTGGTTCTTCTCCGCTTCCTCCAGCCTCTTCTCCCGGTGTTCTAGTTCTTCTGCCGGCTCCTCCGCTGTCTTCAGGCCGCTCTTTTGCCAGCGGAGGTCCAGACTTCTGGGCTTCTTGTCTTCTTCCCTCTTCTCTTCTCCAGATGTTGACACAATGCTCTCTCCGGCTGGACCTCTCTCTGAGCGTTCACTGGGTGATGTTGACCATGCCCCCTAAAACGTCACAGTCCCAGCATGCCCATTATAAGGTGGCGGGGTCTCTGCCTATATAAGTCACAACGGAGCACTCAGAGAGCAGTCCAGCCGGAGAGAGTGTTGTGTCAACATCTGGAGAAGAGAAGAGGGAAGAAGACAAGAAGCCCAGAAGCCCAGAAGTCCGGACCTCCGCTGGCAAAAGAGTGGCCTGAAGACAGCGGAGGAGCCGGCCGAAGAACTGGAACACCGGGAGAAGAGGCCGGAGGGAGCAGAGAAGAACCAACCGGATGCCGGGAGAAGAGGAATCGGAGGGACCCCCGAAGCCGGAAGAAGACCCCCGAAGCCGGAAGAAGACCCCCGAAGCCGGAGGAAGACCCCCCGGAGCTGTTTAATAAATTATTTTAAAAACCTGTGTAGTGTGTTTTATTATTGATGCTTTTTCCCTAGGTGAATGGGTAGGGGTACCATGTACCCCATACTCATTCACATAGGGTGGGGGGCCGGGATCTGGGGGCCCTCTTATTATAGGGGGCTCCCGGATTCCGATAAGCCCCCCGCCCGCAGACCCCGACAACCAACGGCCAGGGTTGTCGGGAAGAGGCCCTTGTCCTCATCAACATGGGGACAAGGTGCTTTGGGGGGGGCCCCGCAGGGCCCCCCTCCCCCAAAGCACCCACCCCCCATGTTGAGGGCATGCAGCCTGGTACGGTTCAGGAGGGGGGGCGCACGGTCATCCCCACCCCCTTTCCTGTCCGGCCGGGCTGCGTGCTCAGATCGGGGTCTGGTATTGATTTTAGGGGGGGGCCCGCGCCATTTTTTCGGCATAGGGATTTCCCTTTATAATCCATACCAGACCTAAGGGCCTGGTATGCCCCGCGCTCGCCGCAATAGGAAATTTTTTTTTCCTATTTCAGCGAGCGCGAAATGCAATACCCTGCCCTTGTGTCGTATCTGGTCCGTTGGACCAGCGTACAGATGAGCGGGCTTTCCGTCGGACCAGCACACAGACGAGCGGACTTTCCGCCAGAAACTGAGTCAGACGGAAAGATTTAAAACATGTTTCAAATCTAGGTCCGGCGGGCTTTTGGGAAAAAGTCCGCCGGAAAAGTCCGCCGGAGCCTACACACGGTCGGATTGTCCGGCGGACTCTGGCCCGCCGGACCAAGTGTACGCAGCATAATTGTTTATTGTATTTACTATATGCTTGCCAGTAACAAAAGTCTATTGCTTCTTCTTTATTGATAGTGTACACTGGTTACGGATGTT
This sequence comes from Aquarana catesbeiana, assembly GCF_042186555.1. NCBI lineage: Eukaryota > Metazoa > Chordata > Amphibia > Anura > Ranidae > Aquarana > Aquarana catesbeiana. The sequence goes on from NC_133327.1 coordinate 539,555,822, forward strand.
TGCTTCCGCCTGGGTGGTGTCCATCGATGTGTGAACACAGATCCTGGTTATCAATGCCTTCCTTGCCCACCTCGCTACAAAGGCAACCAACCATTCGGTGTTGGATTAGAAGTTGCACAGAAAGACAAGCAAGTGAGTGAGCCTTAAATGTAAACATTTTTTTTTTAAGTAGGAGGTCAAAGGGCAATCTGTCTACAAGATATTTAGTCAGTTGTGACAGATTGGGACACATGACCTAATGAATGGCTGGTAAGAAAATCTTCTCGTTTCCCCATTACTAACCATTGGGGAAAGTATGGGCAAGCAGGAGAAAGACTTTTCTTATGAGGTCAGATTGACTTGTTGAAGGTAGCTGACACTTGGTCATTAATCTCCACACTCTGTTTTAAAAATCCTTCAAGGAATTCTAATAAAAAGCATCTGTCAAAACAATATCAGATTATACATAGTTGCTATCAAGAGTGACAGGTCAGCAGTGGAATGCATGGGCAAAAAGACTTTTCTAGTGGATGAGACTGGAATGTAAAAAATTTCAATAATTGTGTTCTGTCAGTTTTTACAGAAAAAAAACTGTGGAAGAAAGAATATTTCCGTTAAAAATGCTTCTACAAAGTTATCAAGTAGCTTGACAGTTAATAACTTAACTATTGCTCATTATAATTTCCCTGCTCTTCTCCTCTAGTTTCCTAGTCCATTTCTATTTTTCTTGCCTTTTACCTTCTCTTAGTACAAGTAAAGAACATGTAAAATAGTGATCCATTATACAGACATACTTCATTAGTCTTTACTTGCAACCCAGATGCTATTTTGTGTCTCTTTATGTTATTGCTAATGCTTTTTATAATATATACTTAATTCATTTGTGATTTAAAACATTTTATCAAAATCTTTATTTAGGTATGTGAGCCAATAAATCCATGCAAAGACAAGTCTCACAACTGTCACAAGTTTGCAGAATGTATTTATATTGGCCACTTCAGCGAACCATCTTTCAAATGTGAATGTCGCACAGGCTATGCAGGTGATGGCATCATTTGTGGAGAAGACTCTGATTTGGATGGCTGGCCCAACAATAACCTAATCTGTGCTGCCAATGCTACTTATCACTGCATCAAGGTAAGAATTGAAGAGCTTTATGATTGAGATTTGCAGCAATCTGTTATCTTGACACCTCTGCATCTGCATGGTGACTACACTTAAGTGGGGTAAACACTATAAGAAAATCAGGCGAACGATCGTCCAATTTTCCTCTTTGTTTCACAGCAAGTCGGAATGAGGAAAGAAATAATGTACGAAAATTCTCATATGACAAAGGCTTTTTTTTGTTTATTGTTTCTGATGCATTCTTTCGTTTCTGATTTTTTTCTCGTATGGAAATCATAGGAAAACGGTACACATTAAATGAAAATCGTTCATTCTGTTCCCATACGAGACAAATTTTGGAGTTTGTCCCTTTGGAAATTTTCATTTTCGAAGGTCGGAATCGGCTGTCGAAAGTTGCGCACACAGTATCATAAAATCGTACGATTTTCTTGTGAAAAAAAAAAGAATATTGTACGATCATTCCTCGGATGAAAATGTTCGCCCGATTTTCCTATAGTGTGTATGAGGCTTTAGGTCAAGCTGCAAAGCACCAATTTGATTTGTTTTGCTTAATTAGACCATTCAGGATGTCAATATCATTTCAAAGACTTGATGCTGTTAGATAGAAAGAAGCTAGAGAGTAGGATATACTTCCGGAGCTGGTTCATGACCTGTTGGGGGCTGGGCCGCAGGGCAGGGAGTTGGCAAGTCACAATGCGGATCAAAAACTTTCTGGTTTCTTCCCCTCCACGAGAGCCGCTCTTCCCCATAATGGCGGTGGAGACCGAATCACCAGTGTCGACCCCTGACCTCTAGTGGTGGGTCTGGCAATACAGCAGCAGCACGGAGGTCTCATAATGGACCATGCAGGAGACACCCTGCAGTCAGGCCACTCCACATCTTCCACTCAGTGCGGCTACAATGAAGGGCTATTATATTCAATTGCCATACAGCAAGGCGTAAGTGTTGGGCGAGCAAGTGATGCTCCGCCCCTGTCAATAAGTGGTGGCTACTCTCCTCCTCCTGACACCCTGGGGCACAACAAACTCATGGATGCAGGAGCCTGGTGATCTGAGGTTCTCAGTGAGCTCTGTGCAGTAATCCACTTACTGATAAATTTTCCATAGGAGTCTCTGTGCGGTCAAACCTCTCTGCTAATGATCTGTAAAACACAGAAATTACTGTAAAATACTGCAACAATACCACCCAGCCCCCATCGCTACCAACCACAACTACCCACCCCCCGCGACACAAACACCCCCGGTCCCTGGAAAAATTGGCCACACGATACCTATCCCTGTCACCGAAAAGGTGGGAGACTACTGTTCTACCATGAAACAGGTGCAAAACACCATATAGCTCAGGGATAAGCAATTAGCGGACCTCCAGCTGTTGCAAAACTACAAGTTCCATCATGCCTCTGCCTCTGGGTGTCATGATTGTGGCTGTCAGAGTCTTGCTATGCCTCATGGGACTTGTAGTTCTGCAACAGCTGGAGGTCCGCTAATTGCAAATCCCTGGTATAGCTGAACATTCATTCTCAGTCCAATATTATATCCTTAGTTATAAAGCATTGGTTAGCTTAGGTTTTACTTTCTGAATTTCATAAATATGAAAGATTAAATCCAACAGAAAACTTTTTTTACTAGCATGTATTTAAACAAAGCCTGATCTCCTAATTAGTTAGCCTCCAAAACTGACCATAGACCATCAAAAACAAGGCATGTCTGTGGATGCTACATTTTATTCAAATGAAACACCAGGTAAACAATAAACTTTTAGACATAAAAAAAGGAAAGCCTTCTAAGTGCTCTGCATTTTTGTCTTCCATACATGCCTTCCCACCAGGCAATGTCACAGAACAAAGAAGAAGATGGCCAGCCAAATCTTCATTCTGGCATTACCCTATTTAGCTTCTAGCTATAATGAATGCAAAGACTGCATACAATATTACAGCATTGTATTAGGCTTAACCAGTGCATGCAGTGGGATTGCAGAAAAGAGTAGTGCTAATTTAATAAAAAGGGATGTAGTCCCCCAGGCAGCACCTGCCTTTCCTCTACCCAAATTTAAAGTGTTTAAAAAATATCTATTTCTGGCAACAGTGGAGGCAGATGTGGCTTTGATGGGGTTCAGCTTTAATATACAACATTATCTTAAGCTGTTTATTATAGTCAGCTTCTCGGCATAGTCATTTTTCCTTTCTTCTCTCAAAGGATAATTGTCCACTCCTCCCTAACTCTGGACAAGAAGACTTTGATAAGGATGGTGTGGGCGATGCATGCGACAGAGATGATGACAATGATGGCGTAGATGATGAAAAGGTAAGGGTAAACATTACCATACAAAGTTTCTTTAGCTTTTAAATAAAAATACTTAAAATCACAAATGGAATAAAATATAAATCCATAAATGTACTTATTATGTCCTCGGGAGTCAACTATGTACCACACTTCTGATCTTCTGAACAGCAGCACAGCAAGTGTTTGTAACTAGGCTGGAAATTACTAGTAAAGCTCCCTTAAATAATCTGTGTCCGCTGCGTGTGCTCTAGAGTTGGGTTATCATTGAGAGGAACAGAGGTGTGGTTGGTCTGCAACCTGAACTTGCAATGTCTGCACAGTAAATTGTAAGAGCAATGTGGGAATAAAGAGCCATCTGTGAAATGTTGTCTCATTTGCACTATACTAAGTTATCAGATGCAAACTAAAAAAATTATGGCATTCATAAGGGCAGAATAGTGGCCTAGAGGTTAGCGCTCCTACCTCGCATCACCAGGGTCTGCGGATTGAATCCAAACCAGGATGCTACCTGCATGGAATTTGCATGTTTTCCTTGTGCTTGCATGGGTTTCCTAACACACTCCAAAGACATGCTGGTAGGTTAATTGGCTCCTGTCTAACTTGGCCTTAGTGTGTGCATGTGAGGTAGGGACCTTAGATTGTAAGTTCCTTGAGGACAGGGACTGATGTATATGTAAACCACTGCAAAAATTGTCTGTGCTACCATGTGTAAATACTAATGAAGTTCACTATCAGTTAACATTGCATTACTTGTAGTTTTAAAAACTTGAGATCATATTTCTCATAAATATAGAATGCAGTCCATCTTAAAATAAGGAACCAATTGTTCCAATTATTATTTAAAATGCCCCCAAACTATTTTTACACTATACTTTGTTGATTGATCTAAAATTTGGGATGCATACAGTTACACATTTCAGTCTGATATTCACACTCCTTCAAACCAAGCCATATGACTGGCTTTTGATGATGCAAAGTGATTTTGGTGCTTTAAAGGTAATTCAGTCTTTTATCACATTGTTTTAAAAGTGATTGTAAACCATTTTTTTGTTTAAATAACAAGCATGGTATACTTACCTGCTTTGTGCAATGGTTTTGTACAAAGCAGCGCCGATCCTCCTCTATTCTGGGCCCCTGCCAGGGCTCCTGGCTCCTCCTCTTCTAGGTGTTTTTTTTTTTTTAATCAAAAATACTGAAAGAACTTGCCAGTAAGTACAGCACAGTTGGTGTTTTCTACTTGAACAATTAGTGAATAGGGTGCAAGAAGGTTGACCTCAAAGCTCATGAGGTTATACCACAAAGAAAAGAGAAAATTGAGTCTAACCCTCTCCAAAATGACCCTTACAAATTTCATCTACATGCTTCACTGTCAATAAACAATAATCAGATTTGGATATTTGCGACCAAACAGAATGAGAATTTCTTTCATAAACTTAGGAAGGTTTTCCTTTAGGGCATTTTGAAATTTACAAATAAGGTAAATCTCACCCTGTATCATTTTACCATCATATACAGACCTTATGAATGACCAGAAAAAAACATTTTGAGTAAAAAATGTTTAATGTTCCTATCTTTTTTATTTTAAAATGGATGTTAACTCTTGCCTATAATATCCTGATAAATACTCTTTTGATAGCTTTGTGCCAAACTGTAGGGTAAAACCAACATACATATGGCAGAATGTTATGTGTTGTTACTATTTAGCAATATAGGTAAAAAGTTTTCATAAACCAGACATCAGAATTAAAGCTGAAGTATGGGCAAAAATATTTTTGTTGGCCATTTGCAAAGGAAAAATAAGTTAACCCAAATGATGTGTGCCCCATCTCTAGCTGCTGAAACATTTGTTACATATTTCACATTTGCCACATGCTAATCGGAATCCATCCAATCCAGGTAATGCATTAGGCTCCAATCCAGGTAATGCATTAGGCTTTTTTTTTTGTCCAGCTGTTACATGTATTAAAAGAAAAGGTTCTACAACCTGAAAACTTTTTTTACAGTAAAGTGTTACTAAACCCACAGTGGTAAAATCTGTCTGTATATGCAACATAGCATGCTTGTTATACTCCCTGTGGAACTTAAGGGGTTAACCCTCTGCATTGTGTAAAAAGGCTGTTGTATCCTGTATGCATAGATCCTTCCCTCCTGAACTGTCTATCTGGGGAAAGCCAGCTAACACAGGCAGAGTAGCCGACCTGCACATGCTCAGTTGAGTCTTTTATGCTGTAGAGAATAATTACTTGTTCTCAGAGATAGCCAGGTCACATGATATTGACATCACACATGTAGGCTTGTATACAGTCTGAAGTGGAAATCTCCTCCTACCTGAACTCTCAGCACTGGAGAAACTCTGCAGTTTATCATGTGACCATGGTATACAGAGCAGCCAAAAAGGTATATAGTGGCAATATTTTATTATAAAAAGAAGATTTATAAGCTTTGGTTACTGTTGGGGGGGGGGGGATGGGTAGATAAACTATTTTCATACTACTGGGTTTAGTAACACTTTAAGTTCCCACGTTACTAGCACCTCTAAAATCAGAGTGGGAGTAGGAGTTTAAGCACTGACAGCCAGTTAGAGGCTATTCCATTCATATTCAACCAGGGTTCTGTATAACTCAGGGTTCCTCCAGAGATTGCTAGAGGTTTGTTGAGCATTGAGCAATGTAACAAGATACTACTACCACTGACAACAAATGTAAGGGAGAAAATCCCCCACTGACCCCCATTTCTCACAGAGGACAAGGGGGCTCTCTTTACGTCTAGAGGAAAAGAGATTTAATCTCCAAATACAGAAAGGTTTCTTCACAGTAAGAGCTGTGAAAATGTGGAATAGACTCCCTCCAGAAGTGGTTCTGGCCAGTTCAGTAGATTGCTTTAAAAAAGGCCTGGATTCTTTCCTAGGCGTCCATAATACAACTGGGTACTAACATTTATAGCTAAAGTTTATCCAGGGAATATCCGATTGCCTATCGGGGGATCAGGAAGGAATTTTTTCCCCAGCTGTAGCAAATTGGATCATGCTTTGCTGGGGGGTTTTGCCTTCCTCTGGATCAATTGTGGGTATTTTTTTTGGTTGAACTAGATGGACTTGTGTCTTTTTTCAACCTAACTATTTAACTATGTTATGTAAGTAAAATTAAACAGAGCACCATAATATTGATCACCAATGTATAGGAGGGGCACATTTCCACTAACTTCTAGTGTAAGAGCAACATTTCTCCACTAAGCACCAATGTAAAGGTACACTGCAGTTTTCAATGCCTGCGTGCCTTTTTTTATTATTTATTTAAGTTCATAGTTATTACTGAAATCAGTATTGTTATCTAGTGGAAGAGAGTGTTACAACTGATCTGTGCTGGGTGTCAAATATGCTATGTATGTTGCATTCTTTATTGCTTTATTAATATATCTACAGCTTACTGATCTTCATGCCAGGAGCTCTGGTTATGATTTTTAGCAGGGGTTGGATAGGATTCTTAACCACAAATTATTCAAGGGTTCTTCACTGATAAAGGGTTCAGAAGGCTGGTTTATTGCATTACTCTCTAACATGTCTTCAGACTCTAGGGGCTAGAGGGGAAAGGAGTATAGGCTATTTACAGGACGTAGGAGGACTAAAGGGTGACTTTAAATTATAGTCTAATCAGCAGGCAGGTAACAGGGAATTTATCATTGGGAGTCAATGCAAAGTATGCTAAGTCAGTTTCTAATGTTACCATTTCATCATCAGGACATACACATGAAACACAGAAAGAAGAACTTGTAGTGGTATATGTGAGCAGAGTTTTTTTTATGATTATTCAAACCATCTGTGTCTGACCACACACAGATCCTACTTTTGAATTCCTTGTTACACTATACGAATGACTAAGATGAACCCCATAAGCAGTAAGAATTTTCTCACAAAAGGATTGATTTTTTTTTTTTTTATAAAATAACATTTGACTTTTGAATATGTTTTATGGTAGATTTAGATGCATGGAATAGCACAGCTCTTTAGCTCAATACAGTCTCATATGGTCTGGCAACACTTCTTATATATGATCCCTGAATGCATTAATGGGACTTCCTTTATCCTTTGTTGTTATATGCAATGGCTCTCAGTTGTTTTTGTTCTTGTAATTTCTTGGCATCAACCACACACTTCATAAGGATTTAAATACCATTCAAACCACAAGTTGGAGCATATTACACATGTTATAAGTTTATTATATTTTCTAGTATGGATAATGGTTATGTATACATTGGGAGATTAGGCAGCAGTGGTTAATTATAAAAAAGCGTTGAAGGTAGCAGGGGAGGCCACAGCAGTGTCTGCAAAACTATGTGAGCTGCCAATCTTTGTTTTAAAAGTGGAGTTCACTTTAAAACATTTTTATTTAGTTTTGGATAGAGTGGGGGTTAGAATATTAACTCAGGAAAAACACAGACAGCAAAAATACCTGACAGAAGCTCCAATCTCTCTTTAATTTGGAAAACAAAATAAAGAAAAAAAAATAGACCACTGTCACAGGGAGAGAAGGACAGGCCTCGGGGCTTTAAAGGTGTATTAAAATAAATAAATAAAAATATTAATAACATTTAGGTCCATATATATTTGAACACTGGCACAATTTTAGCTTTTTTCAGGTTTACCAAAACATATTCAAGCTATTTATAAAGGGGGGAAGTATGGGACTTTAAATGAGACATCCTTGGAAGTAGGAGTCTCCTTCCCTATCAATTGCAAATAAAGAGGAGAGGTTTGGGACTTTAAATGAGGCACATGAGTGGAAAACACATGGGATCAAAAACACAGATTTATTAAGAATATACCTGATATAACGCATATACAATAACGAATAATTGGTCGAATAATCATCATAATCAATAGCCCAGTATTGGGTAATAACATGTGTGGATATGAATCATAGAGAAAGTTATACAAACATCTTGGCGACTATATCGCCTCATCAGGAGCAAATGCAAGTAATCTGTAAAGACATTGTACATATGTATGAGGGCGAGTATAATCTATTCATAGCTCCCCCAATGAAGGTTGAAAACAAAACAAAAGGGGAGAAACAAATTGGGGTGCAGAGGAAGGAAATTATCCAACCCCCTACTTACATTTTGGTGCACAGTATGTGCAAGTGGTGCTGTACTGGTGGTGACCATCATGTATCTCTCCCAGGAGCTGTGGGGGCGAGGACCCCCGAGGAAACTGGATGCAGGCACACAACCCCCAACGGGATGGTAATGCCCAAGCTGACACTGCTGGTGATGCCGGGGAATAACCATGAATGTGTCTGAAAAAACAGAGAAGGTGGTCTGGAACGTGAGATTAGGAAATGTAAACAGAGGTGTGGGCTCATGACAATAAGTGCCAAACCAATAAGGTGAATGTGAGTGAAATGACAATGTATTTGCCATGGTACTGGAGATAGATGGAATTAAGATGTGTGATGGGGTGAAGTGTATGGTAAGGGACCACCATTGTAGTGCACCAAAGGGTGAGCAGGGAACGTGCAGCAGAGGAACGTGGTACAATGGAGCCACCATCTCCAACAAAAATCCCAAAAATGAACAAAGTGTACCTGTGCATTGATAAAAATCAATCTCTGGAATGCCAGAAATATGTGGAGGACACAGCCAGCGAACAGCATGGGCGCCCAAACCAAATGGGGAAATATGTAGGCTTCCAATTAAACCCAGGGACACGCCCCCAGCGTGACGCTGGCGTGACCAATAGGGAGGAGGACCCACATCCACAGCGGCGGTTGCCACCAATAATGACGAAGGGTCAACTCCTCCATGAGCACGCCATAAGATGGAAAAGGACGCCGCTGTGATGGCGCTCATGCGGACATCACACAGACAAAGTCATGCGTGGCGCCGATGCGTGGCGCCGATGCGCAGCGGGACAAGCCCATCCACCCACCGCAACTGAACCAATGAGGGGCAGAGGGAGGTCGCCCGAAGCGCATCGCAGCTCCCGGTCATATAGAAACAAGGAGACACCCCTGTTTGCATTTCCTAATATCACGTTCCAGACAACCTTCTCTGTTTTTTCAGACACATCCATGGTCATTCCCTGGCATCACCAGCAGTGTCAGCATGGGCATTACCATCCCGTTGGGGGTTGTGTGCCTGCGTCCGGTTTCTTTGGGGGTCCTCGCCCCCTTAGCTCCCGGGAGAGATACATGATGGTCACAACCAGTACAGCGCCTCTTGCACATACTGTGCACCAACATGTAAGTATGGGGGGTTGGATAACTTCCTTCCTCCGCACGCCAATTTGTTTCTCCCCTTTTGTTTTGTTTTCAACCTTCATTAGGGGAACTATGACTAGATTATACTGGCCCTCATACATACAGTGCCTTGCAAAAGTATTCACCCCCTTGGCTTTTTACCGATTTTGTTACATTATAGCCTTTAGTTCAATGTTTTTTTAATCTGAATTATATGTGATGGATCAGAACACAATAGTCTAAGTTGGTGAAGTAAAATTAGAAAAATATATACATAAAACAATCTTTCAGAAATAAAAAACTGATAATTGACATGTGCGTATGTATTCACCCCCTTTTTTATGAAGCCCGTGAAAAGCTCTGGTGCAACCAATTACCTTCAGAAGTCACATAATTAATGAAATAATGTCCACCTGTGTGCAATTTAAGTGTCAGGAAAGTTCCCACGGTAGACGCAATGTTCGTCGCTCTGGCGCGGTGCGCGTTGGTGCGTGCGTTCCTGTGCATGCTGGTGTGCGCGCTGGTGTGCGCACTGGTATGCGGGCATGCCCGCGCAGCCCTTGGTGCTAATCAGTCTATTTGAACTGTCAGTGCACTCTGGATCGGTGCTGTCTGATCTGCAGCTCCCTGTGACCCTTGCTCCTGTTATCTGTTCTGAACGTTGATCTCCTGACTACCCAGCTTGCTCCTTGGACTATCCTTTGTCTTCTGCCTGCACCTGACCTCAGCCTGCCTTTGACCCTGAATCCGTCTGCTCCTCTGTACCTCGCTGCCTGTCTGTTGCCGACCCTGCCTGTGACCCAACCAGTTTGCTCTGCTCCTGCTCAGCATCATCTGCCTGTGTACCTGTCTGCCTGTCTGCTGTCCAGTCAGTCATTATCTCCTCTGCCTCTGGATCCAGATCCGCCTTTCTTTCAATTACCCGCCAGGCTCTCATACCACTCTGCACTCCCGTGCCTCCTGTTCATACTACCAGGGGCCGTCAGACACGTAAGGGAGACCTTCCTCTGCTCCATTGGGCTCATCAGTCAGGTACATGCAAGTCTGACACTAAGTGTCACATGATCTGTCATTACATATACACACCTTTTTGAAAGGCCCCAGAGGCTGCAACACCTAAGCAAGAGGCACCACTAACCAAACACTGCCATGAAGACCAAGGAACTCTCCAAACAAGTAAGGGACAATGTTGTTGAGAAGTACAAGTTCGGGTTAGGTTATATAAAAATATCCAAATCTTTGATGATCCCTAGGAGCACCATCAAATCTATCATAACCAAATGGAAAGAGCATGGCACAACAGCAAGCCTGCCAAGAGACGGACACACACCAAAACTCATGGACCGGGCAAGAAGGGCATTAATCAGAGAGGCAGCATAGAGACCTAAGGTAACCCTGGAGAAGCTGCAGAGTGCCACAGCAGAGACTGGAGTATCTGTACATAGGACGACAATAAGCAGTACGCTCCATTGAGTTGGGCTTTATAGCAGAGTGGCCAGAAGAAAGCCATTACTTTCAGCAAAAAATAAAATGGCACATTTTGAGTTTGCAAAAAGGCATGTGGGAGACTCCCAAAATGTATGCAGGAAGGTGCTCTGGTCTGATGAGACTAAAATTGAACTTTTTTGGCCATCAAAGAAAACGCTATGTCTGGCGCAAAACCCAACACATCACATCACCCAAAGAACACCATCCCTACAGTGAAACATGGTGGTGGCAGCATCATGTTGTGGGGATGTTTTTCAGTAGTCGGGACTGGGAAACTGGTCAGAGTTGAGAGAAAGATGGATGGTGCTAAATACAGGGATATTCTTGAGCAAAATCTGTACCAATCTGTGTGTGATTTGAGGCTAGGATGGAGGTTCGCCTTCCAGCAGGACAATGACCCCAAACACACAGCTAAAGCAACACTTGAGTGGTTTAAGGGGAAACATGTAAATGTGTTGGAATGGCCTAGTCAAAGCCCAGACCTCAATCCAATAGAACATCTGTGGTTACACTTAAAGATTGCTGTTCACAAGCACAAACCTTGAAGGAGATGGAGCAGTTTTGCAAAGAGGAATGGGCAAAAATCCCAGTGGTAAGATGTGGCAAGCTCATAGAGACTTATCCAAAGCAATTTGGAGCTGTGATAGCCGCAAAAGGTGGCTCTACAAAGTATTGAATAGTTATGAACATTGACTTTTTCTGTTATTTTGTCCTATTTGTTGTTTGCTTCACAATAAAAAAAAAGTTGCGGGCATGTTCTGTAAATTAAATGATGCAAATCCTCAAACAATCCATGTTAATTCCGGGTTGTGAGGCAACAAAACACGAAAAATGCCAAGGGGTTGAATACCTTTGCAAGTCACTGTATGTACAATGCATGTACATTACATGCATTTGTTCCTGATGAGGCGATATAGTCGCTGAAACGCATCGAGCCAACAGGCCATCCTGGATGCATTATGTAATGTTATATTATATATGATGTGATTCGTTCAATTTTAATGTTAACTTATATCTTTATATGGAGCCAACTGGCCAAGATGTTTGTATAACTTTCTCTATGATTCATATCCACACATATTAGTACCCAATACTGGGCTATTGGTTATGACGCTCATTTGATCAATTATTTGTTCTTGTATATGCGTTACATTATGTATATTCTTAATAAACCTGTGTATTTGATCCAATGTGTTTTCCACTCATGTGCCTCATTTAAAGTCCCAAACCTCCCCTCAATATTCAAGCTATATTTCTATAATGGATATGGGCTGAAATGCACACTTTCACACTCTCACTCTCTAGCCATCCCTACTTTTTCAAGGGACCAAAAGTAATTGAATGATTGGATCAAAAGCTGTTTTATGGCCAGATGCGGGCTACTTATTCGTTATTTCTTTATCAATTAAGCAGATAAAAGGTCTGGAGTTGATTCTAAGTGGGGTATTTGCATTTTGAATCTATTGCTGTGAACCTACATCAAGCGTTCAAAAGGGCTGTCCATGCAAGTGAAACAGGACATTGTAAGATTTCAAAAACAAATCCATCAGAGAGATAGCCGCAACATTAGGAGTGGCCAAATCAAGAGTTTGATGCATTTTGAGGAAAAAAGAATGCACTGGTGAACTCAGCAACATAAAAAGACCTGGACATCCATGGAAGACAACAAAGGTGGATGATAGCAGGATTCTCTCTATGTAAAGAAAAACATCCAGACAACATTCAGACAAGGGAAGGAGACTCTCCATAAGGTGGGCGATCATTTTCAAGGTCAACAATCAAGCCAGATTAGGCAAAAAACATCTAAAAAAGCCAGACCAGTTCTGGAAAAGCATTCTTTGGACGGATGAAACTAAGATCAATCTGTACCAGAATGACGGTAAGAAAAAAGTGTGCAGAAGGCTTGGAACAGCTCATGATCCAAAGCACACAACGTCATCTGTAAAACATGGTGGAGGTAGTGTGATGGCATGGGCATGCATGGCTTCCTGTGGCACTGGGTCATTGGTGTTTATTGATGATGTGACAGAAGACAGAAGCAGCCGGGTGAATTCTGCAGTGTTTAGAGATATAATGTTAGCCAGATTCAGCCAATTGCAGCAAAGCTGATTGGACAGCACTTCACAGTACAGATGGACAATGATCCAAAACAAACTGTAAAAGCAACCCAGGAGCTTTTAAAGGAAAATAAGTAGAATATTCGGCAATGGCCGAGTCAATCACCTGTTCTCAACCCAATTGAGCATGCATTTCACTTGCTGAAGGCAAAACTTAAGTCAGAAAGACCCACATAGAACAACTGAAGACAGCTGCAGTTAGAGCCTGGCAAAGCATCAGAAAGGAGGAAACCCAGTCTTTGGTAATGTCCATGGGTTCCAGACTTCAGACAGTCATTGCCAGTAAATGATTCTCGTAAACAAAATTTAAAAATTAACATTTTATTTGTTTTTATGTTCATTTGTCCAATTACATTTAAGCCCTTGAAAATGGGGGGACTGTGTATAACCACTTACCAACCGGCCCATAGCCAAATGACGGCTGCAGGGCGGTTGGATAACTCTGGGAGGACGTACTATGATGTCCTCCCAGAATTCCCCTCTCGCGCGCCCCCTGGGGCGCGCACCCGAACACATCCGTGACCGCCGGGTCCGCATCACGGATCCCGGTAAATGGCCGCTGATTGCGGCCGTTTACCATGTGATCGCGCCGTCAAATGACGGCACGATCGCATGTAAACAGACCGGCGTCATCTGATGACGCCGGTTCCTCTCCTCACCTCCTGTGTACCGATCGGTACACAGTGAGCGGGGAGGGGGATGGATGGATGTCTGCAGCGCTGTGGGCTGTATGTGTAGTGCCCACAGCGCTGCACAGAGACATCCATCCATCCATGCTCAGCCATCCCTACTACTATGCAATGCTGTGCAATACTCTGCAATACCCCCCACAATACTCTGCAATGCTGTGCAATACTCTGCAATGCCCCCACAATACTCTGCAATGCTGTGCAATACTCTGCAATGCCCCCACAATACTCTGCAATGCTGTGCAATACTCTGCAATGCTGTGCAATACCCCCACAATACACTGCAATGCTGTGCAATACTCTGCAATGCCCCCACAATACTCTGCAATGCCCCCACAATACTCTGCAATGCTGTGCAATACTCTGCAATGCCCCCACAATACTCTGCAATGCCCCCACAATACTCTGCAATGCCCCCACAATACTCTGAAATGCCCCCGCCATACTCTGCAATGCCCCCGCCATACTCTGCCATGCCCCCGCCATACTCTGCCATGCCCCCGCCATACTCTGCCATACCCCGCCATACTCCGCAATACCCCGCCATACTCCGCCATACCCCGCCATACTCCGCCATACCCCGCCATACTCCGCAATACCCCGCCATACCCCGCAATACCCCGCCATACTCCGCAATACCCCGCCATACTCCGCAATACCCCGCCATACTCCGCAATACCCCGCCATACTCCGCAATACCCCGCCATACCCTGCCATGCTGAGCCATGCTCAGCTGTACTCGCCCTCTGTATGTGGCCAGGCTGTGGAAGTCTCACACATGTGGTATCGCCGTAATCAGGAGGAGTAGGAGAATCTATTTTGGGGTGTAATTTTTGGTATGTACATGTTATGTGGTAGAAATATTGTATAAATGGACAACTTTGTGTTAAAAAAAAAAAAAAAGCGTTTTAACCACTTCCCGCCTGCCGGCCATCATACAACATCCTTGACTTTGTGCGGGGATATCTGAATGATGGTTGCAGCTACAGGCATCATTCAGATATCAGCTTTTTCAGCCAGCGATTCCCTATGCCATGAGAATGATCATAGCAGCTGTTCCACTGCTTGATCGTTCTTACGGGAGGCGAGAGGGGATGTCCCCCCCTCCCGCGCTTCTACCGACTCACCGCTACGATCGAAGCCAGGATCGTTTTTTTTTTTTTTTATTTCAGGCCTCCCAGCCTAGAGGTGAGATGTGGGGTCTTATTGACCCCATATCTCACTGTAAAGAGGACCTGTCATGCCATATTCCTATTACAAGGATGTTTATATTCCTTGTAATAGGAATAAAAGTGGTAAAAATTTTTTTTTTTGGAAAAAAGCATCAAACTAAAATAAATAAAGTAAAATGAACAATAAAAAAGAAAAAAAAATTTTTAAAGCGCCCCTGTCCCTGTGTGCTCACATGCAGAAGCGAACGCATACGTAAGTCCCGCCCACATATGAAAACGGTGTTCAAACCACACATGTGAGGTATCGCTGCGATCGGTAGAGCGAGAGCAATAATTTTGGCCCTAGACCTCTTCTGTAACTCAAAACATGTAACCAGTAAAAAATTTTAAAGCGTCGCCTATGGGGATTTTTGAGTAGCAAAGTTTGGCGCCATTCCACAAGCGCGTGCAATTTTGAAAGGTGACATGTTGGGTATCTATTTACTCGGCGTAACTTCATCTTTCACATTATGTAAAAACATTAGGCTAACTTTACTGGTTTGGTTTTTGTAAAGCACAAAACATTTTTTTTCCAAAAAAAACGCGTTAAAAAAATTGCTGCGCAAATACCATGTGAGATAAAAAGTTGCAACGACCGCCATTGTATTCTCTAGGGTCTTTGCTAAAAAAACATATATAATGTTTTGGGGTTCTATGTAATTTTCTAGCTAATAAATGATGATTTTTACATGTAGGAGACAAATGTCAGAATTGGCCTGGGTGCTCCAGAACGCCTGAAGGTGCTCCCCTGCATGTTGGGCCTCTGTATGTGGCCACGCTGTGTAAAAGTCTCACACATGTGGTATCGCCATACTCGGGAGTAATAGCAGAATGTGTTTTGGGGTGTAATCTGTGGTATGCATATGCAGTGTGTGAGAAATAACCTGCTAATATGACAATTTTGTGGGAAAAAAAAAAAGTAAAAAAAAACCTTGATTTTGCAAAGAATTGTGGGAAAAAATGACAACTTCAAAAAACTCACCGTGCATCTTTCTAAATACCTTGGAATGTCTTCTTTCCAAAAAGGGGTCATTTGGGGGGTATTTGTACTTTTCTGGCATGTTAGGGTCTCAAGAAATTAGATAGGCCGTCAGTACTTCAGGTGTGATCAATTTTCAGATATTCGCACCATAGCTTTTGGACTCTATAACTTTCACAAAGACCAAATAATATCCACCGATTTGGGTTAATTTTACCAAAGATATGTAGCGGTATAAATTTTGGCCAAAATATATGAAGAAAAATTACTAATTTGCAAAATATTATAACAGAAATGAAGAAAAATGTATTTTTTTACAGATTTTTCGGTCTTTTTTCTTTTACGGCGCAAAAAATAAAGAACCCAGCGGTGATTAAATACCACCAAAAGAAAGCTCCATTTGTGTGAAAAAAAGGACAAAAATTTCATATAGATACAGTGTTGCATGACTGAGTAATTGTCATTCAAAATGCGAGAGCACCAAAAGCTGAAAATTGGTCTGGTTAGGAAGGGGGTTTAAGTGCCCAGTTGTCGAGTGGTTAAAAATGGTTGCAGTTCCTAAACTTGTACTTGATATTTATGTTCAACCCCTTGAATTAATGCTGAAAGTCTGCACTTCAAATTCATTTGGATTGTTTCATTTTAATTTTATTCTGGTGGCATACAGAGCCAACTGTATGAAAATTGTGCATATGTGTCATATAGCTTTGGTAACAAATTACATAAATTCTTGACTGAAGGCCATCTAGAAGTTCCTACACTAGTCCTGTAGGAGCTACTGCTTCTGGTAGCAATGAGAGGGTTAAAATATGAGCAGTAAATACTGATTCTTATCATCAGAAAGAAAATTATATTTTTTTAAAAGATAGCTTTGCTTTATTTGTGGCTAGACTACTCTTTACAGTGTGAATTGTCTTGATGAGGCTGCTGTACTTGAGGTCCATAATCCTTTTTTGTCATCTCTATTCTAATTTTTACCAGAAAAAAATCTGACATCCTGCAGAGCACGGGACAAGGGCAAGACTGGCACACATTCATAAAATTTCCAGTCTGAGGATGGTGGTTTTCGCAGTAGTCCTGTCCAGGATTTTTTATGACTTCTTCCATCTTAAAATATTACAGCTGCATTTAACCTATCCTAGTTTTTTCCATGTTTGTCAGCAGAAAAAACATTTCAGCTAGCTCCAAGTGCCTGCTGGCTTCTAGAGTCTAGACCGATTTTATCATTCTTTTATTACTTTTTTTTACCATAAATTTTACATTTATATATAGTGGCATGGCTATGGCAGCCTTTTACTTCCTCTTACTCCCAATAAATGCAAATGGACCAAGTTAAAGTATATCTAAACTCAAAACTTTTTTTTAATATTAAATATAGTGATGAGGGATTAGAAACTCTGACAGATTTTTTAATTGTTAGTGTCCTCACTAGGAGGATTCACCCTCTCTTTTTGTTTCAGTGGCCACTGCCATTGGGACTCAAAGCGAGGAAAAATAGTACTAAAGGAGAAATCTTTGAACAGGAACATTGGTCCCAAAGACAACTGTCTAAGAATGATTTCCCTACTATATTCAATAAAAAAAAATGTTTTGGCTTTAGATGTGCTTTAAATTCATTAATATTCTGTAATATTACCAGGATTTTATACTAACTGGGAATGTATTGATATGTCACAGAAGTAGTTCATCATTCATTGTTCTTCTGCATTACATGTCAAATTGTTCTAATTATTTTTAAGCACAGCTTTAATTTTTTGTCAATATCTTGATATCCATTTTATATCTATTATATTTGAAATGAATATGTGATTTGTTGGCAATCCGGCACAAGTAAAATAAGCTTCAGAAATTTAGTTGTTAGTTATCACTTTTTTTTCAAAACCATGCATTTTATTTAGAAGGTCCTAAAAAATTGTTCTTCAAGATCAAGAGCAAAAAAAAAAAAAAAATGTGCAAAGATTTGCAAGATTGCTGAGACAACTATATAAATTGATCTGTCTCATTCAACATTTTTGAGATATTTAAGTTTAACATTCACGTTGCTTGCAAGCTCCAACATAAACCTTCTCTTTTCCTGTTTTCTCTCATGTCATGCTCGTATAGCATAAAAAAATTATAAGAATGTCCACCATCATTTAATATAGCATGCCTGAGGTGGCAAACATGAGGCTGTGTGCATATCCACACTGTATTGTTATACAATCATTGTTTATCTCAACTATTCTGTGCTAGTTTTTGAGTAAAGATTATGATTTAAATATCAAGCGGGAGCAAAGTTTAGATTTATAGATCTGTTCAGTGTTTTAGTGTATTTTACCAAATGCAGATTATTTATTAAAGTAGAACTTTTTTTGTAGTTTTGAATGAAGCAGGGAACATTTAGCACTTCTGATACAATTTAATTCTGTCTTTGTTCCATGGGAAGATCAACCCTTATTAATTATAATTTTTGAGGAGACATTTTTAAATGATGATACCTGCTTAAGTGAAAAGTGCTCTTCACCCAAGAGTCTAATCCATGTCTAAGCACTGCTGTTTTCAATCATCTTAAAAATATGTTAAAACGATTTTTAGAATAAATGAGAAAAGACTAGGCTGTTAAAGGTCATCTCACACCCACACAGCTAAGGTTAAAGAGTCTAGGGTGTAAGGTAGATGGTGCATGGCTTAGATGAACTCAGTGGTATAGCAACAAAGTTGCATAGTTAGTGGCCTCTTGGGGCCTAGCACTGTTAGCATCCTTTCCTCTTGAATTGGTAATTGTAATTACAGTGTGTTCATTAGCTAAAAGGGGTGTTCGGAACGTTTCCATACAGTATGAGAAACGTGTATGTGTGTGTTAGAAATGTTTTGCAAGGGTTACATAGTTACATAGTTGGTAAGGTCCAAAAAAAGACACAGGTCCATCAAGTCCAACCTGTGTGTGTGCGCTTTTATGTCAATACTACATTTTATATCCCTGTATGTTGTGGTAGTTTAGGTGCCTATCTAATAGTTTTTTGAAATTATCTATGCTCCCTGGTGAAACCACTGCTTGTGGAAGAGAATTCCACACTCTTACTGCTCTTACCGTAAAGAACCCTTTACGCAGTTTCCAGTTAAATTGCTTTTCCCTTTATTAGCTTTGTTGCCCTTCTTTGTACTCTCTCCATTTCCAGCACATCCTTCCTGAGGACTGGAGCCCAGAACCGGATGGCATACTCCAGGTGCGGCCGGACCAGAGTCTTGTAGAGTGGTAGAATTATCATTTTATCTCTGGAGTTAATTCCCTTTTTAATGCATGCCAGTATTCTATTGGCTTTGCTTGCAGCAGCTTGGCATTGCATGCCTTTGCTGAGCTTGTCATCTACTAGGACCCCCCAGGTCCTTTTCCATCCTAGATTCCCCCAGAGGTTGTCCCCCTAGTGAGTAAATTGCATTCATGTTTTTGCCACCTAAATGCATTATTTTACATTTTTCTACATTAAACCTCGTTTGCCATGGAGTTGCCCACCCCATTAATTTGTTCAGATCTTCTTGCAAGGTTTCCACATCCTGCAGAGAAGCTATTGCCCTGCTTAGCTTAGTATCGTCCGCAAATAATGAGATTGAGCTGTTTATCCAATCCTCCAGGTCATTTATGAATAAATTAAATAGGATTGGTCCCAGGACAGAACCCTGAGGGACCCCACTTTCCAAACTGAATCATTCCGAATACTCCCCATTTATCACTACCCTCTGTACTCGCCCTTGTAGCCAGTTTTCAATCCTGGTACTTACCTTTTGGTCCATGCCAATAGACATTAGCTTGTATAGTAAACGTTTGTGGGGAACTGTATCAAGTGCCTTTGCAAAATCCAGATACACTACGTCTACGGGCCTTCATCTAGATGGTAGCTCACCTCCTCATAGAAGGTTAATAGATTTGTTTAGCACAATTTTCAATGAATCCATGCTGATTACTGCTAATGACACCGTTTTCATTACTAAAATCTTGAATATAGTCCCTTCCAAGAGCTTGCATACTATTGATGTTAGGGTAACTGGTCTATAGTTCCCAGGGATATATCTTGGTCTTTTTTTTAATGATTGGTGTTACATTGGCTTTTCTCCAATCAGCTGGAACCATACCAGTCAGTAGACTGTTCGTAAAAATTAGGAACAATGGTCTGGCAATTACTTGACTGAGTTCCTAAAGGAACCTTGGGTGCAAGCCACCTGGTCCCAGTGACTTATTTATGTTAAGTTTTTCAAGTCTGTTTCTGATTTTATCCTCTGTTAACCATGGGGGTGCTTCCTGTGACGTGTTATGAGGGTAAACATTGCAGTTTTGGTTACTGAAGCCCCCCTGTTTCCCTCGTGAAGACTGAGGAGAAGAATACATTCAAAACCTTTGCCATATCACCATCCTTTGTAACCAAAATCCCTACATCATTCTTTATGGGGCCAATATAATCTGTCCTCCCTTTTTTACTATTTATGTACTTAAAGATTTTCTTGGGATTTTCTCTCCTCCGCTATGTGCCTTTCGTGTTCTATCTTAGCCACCCTGATTACACCTTTACATTTCTTATTGCATTCTTTGTACAGTTGGAATGCTGATAATGATCCCTCAGCCTTGTATTTTTTGAAGGCCTTCTCCTTTGCTTTTATATGAATTTTTACATTGGCGTTAAGCCACCCAGGGCTTTTATTAGCTCTTTTAAATGTATTACCCTTTGGGATGCACTGGCTTATACCATTATTTAATATGCTCCTAAAGCACACCCATTTTTCCTCCGTGTTCTTTGTTCCTACGATTTTATCCCATTTAGTATCTTCTAGCAAGGAGCATAGTTTCTGGAAGTTGGCTCTTTTGAAATTCAGTGTCTTTGTATTCCCCTTGTGTTTCCTATTTGTGTGATTTATGCTGAAACTAATTGACCTGTGATCACTGTTTCCTAAGTTGCCCCATATTTCTACATCCACAATCAAGTCTGTATTGTTAGTAATCAGTAGGTCTAGTAACGCATTGTTTCTTGTTGGTGCATTTACCATCTGACCAATGAAATTGTCCTGTAAGACATTTAGGAAATTGTGAGCCTTAGATGAATGCGCGGTTCCTTCCGCCCAGTCTATGTCTGGATAAATAAAATCCCCCATTATAATGACACTTCCCATCCTTGCTTCCATTCCAGACTGTGATAGGAGGTCCATCTCCCTCTCCTTCCTCATGTTAGGGGGCCCATAGCATACTCCCAGTATTACTTTCTCCTTGTTTTCCTCCCTTTGTAACTCTACCCATAAGGATTCCACCTCTTTTCTTGATCAATTAGTGATGTCTTTCCTCACATTCACCTGTATATCATTTTTGATATGCAGGCATACCCCTCCCACTTTTTTAGCTTCCCTGTCCCTGCAATATAGGGACTAGCCTTGAATGGTTGCCAGACAATCATGAGAGATATTGAACCAGGTCTCTGAAATTCACACAAAATCTAATTCCTCCCCATAAAGTAGCAGCTCTAGTTCTCCCATCTTGTCCGCCAGACTCCTGGCATTAGTGAACATGCCTCGTAGTTTTGTCCATACGCATACTATCTCCTTATTGGGTGTTCTGAGGTTGCAAATAGGACTTGTTACTATACTTACCATGGGTTTGGGTGTTTTAGTCAACCTACCACTAATGCCCACAATACTACCCACTGAAATACGTTCCACACTGACTATCTCTATGTCTGGACCCTCCCCCCCACGCCTACTTTAAAAGCCCCTCTAACTTTTCTCCCATCTTCACTCCCAGCAGATCTGCACCCACCTCATTTAGGAGCAGTCCGCCCCTTCTATAGAGCTGGTAACCAACTGAAAAGTTCTCCAGGAACCCAAAACCCTCCTTTCTACATCAGCTGGTTTACTGCCCTAATCTCCCCCTGCCTTTCTGGTGTGGCTCCAGGTACTGGTAGTAGGGTTTGCTTTTCCAAACAGGATTTGGCATAAACGGGCACATTCAAATGTTGCAATTAAAAAAAAATCCAAGATATTTAACGTTTTCAGTAAAGTCAGCTAATGTTAAATGCATAATAAGAAATTGTAAAGCTACTTTAAAGTTGAACTGGAGCTATCTAGAGAATAATATACATTCAGCTGGATTAGTCTTATTTATGAAAATGCCCTCCTTGCGTTAATTCTTTACCTTGTACTGGCTTTAATTACTTTAAACCATTAGTCTCTGCCAAGATGTCAGACTGCTGTGTGATAATGCAAGCATTGGTTCATAGGAGGACTCAGGGAAAACACATTGTCAATGGTCTGCCTACTCACTAATACCCATGACATGGGTTGTAAATGCAACATTGCTGTGATTGAGAGTTTGGGGCTGTAATGTACTAACTTAAAGGAGCTTCTGCACACAGGGACCACATACAGTAAACTACCTTGCTACCCTTTATGGGATGTCAGCAGGAGAAACTTGCAAGTGATATCAAATACTAGGCCTTAAAACGTACAGGTAATGCATATATTTCACAAAATGGCTGGCCATCATAAATACAAATACAACTTTAGTGGAATGGTTTTTGATACATCTTAAGATAATCTCAAAGCTAAACCATCAAAAAAGGATTGGTGAATTTGGGGCAAGAAGAGTGTAGAGCATGAAGTCTGAGGGCATAGTGTCTGAGATATTGATCTGGAGCAGACTCCCTAAGAAGCTGCTGGATTCTACGGCCCTGCTAGTCCTTCTGATGGTGAACTGACTTACTGCTGTGCTGCTGCAAGACATTCACTGATCCACCAGTGATCAATCAATCAATCACTTTTCGCAAGTTTTATTTGCTCAATGACCAGGGAAGAGGGGGTTAGCAATTACAGGATAAATGCCCAAAATAGTCACAATAGTGGAATAGTATTAATTACGCTTTTTGCTGTGCTTTAAGGCTGGGATTGGCAATGGACTGAGCAAACGTTTCCTGAAGGCGACTCCTTTAACAGCCACCTTCCTATCTTCCAGGCCCAAATCCTTAGAATTTGGTATGTGCAACAGTTTCCTGCCTGGGCAGTGGGCCTGGGAGCAAAGTGCCTCTTCTTCAGATGCCTCCTCTCCAGACAAGGCCCGGGAGGCAAAGGCCACCTTCTTTAACTACATCTACCAGGCAAAGCCTGAGAGGCAAAGGTCCCTTCTGGAATGGCTCCCCAATTGTTTACCTCCTTCCCCAACACACATTACTGGCAATATACTTCCTAAAGATTGGTTGGAGTGAAATAAATATTCATAACCCATAACATTGTATCTTCTCACTCTATCTACTGGACAACGCTCCCCAAAAGCAGGCAGAAGTAAACAATGTCCTAGACTTTGGGTAAATATAACAAATCCAGAGAATAATAATGATGCTCAGGCTGGCTACAGACTAGCTGCAAACACTAAATTTAGACTAGTGGCATGCCAACTTTGGCAGGGCCATTATATCTGATGGCCTTCCATGGGGCAAGCTTTTGGCAAAGTTAAAGTATGCAACTTTTATCTTAATCACACAGTGCATGACACAGGCTGGATATTCATAGACTCTGGGTTATAGAATTCTACCTATAGGTTATTGGACACTGGCAAAGCTTTTGGACTTGCAACCCTCAGGCGTACCTCTATAACCCTACTCAGATCCATGAAACCTCAATTTTTTGCAATTTTCTTGTAGGTGGTGGCCCTTTCTCCCTTATGGAGAAATGTCTATGTCCAAAGCGGAACTACACCCAAAGGGGAAGGTCCGCTTTAAGGCCTCCTCCCCTCTTCCTCTTTGACATTTTGCAATCTTTTTTGGGGGGGGGGCACGGGTACCTGGTTTTGACAGCTACTCACTCCGACTTCTGCTCAGATTGCTTAGGCGATCCAAACAGAAGTTCTCCTTCCCCCCTCCCTCCCCGCAGTCTTCTGGGACACATCACAGGTCCCAGAAGACTGCAGGACCATTCACAATGAGCAGTGTAACTCGTACTTGCGCAGTGAGCACCCGGATGCGAAGCAGCAAGCTGTCACAGCCGGGTGCCCACAGTTAAGATGCTGGTGACCAAAGACGGTCCCTGGTGCCCCTTCCGGTGAGCACAAGGCTGGATCCTGGAACTGATAAGTGTGACTGGAGCTCTTCTTTAAGCAGTTCCTATTTACTTCAAATCCTCTTCGCTGCCTTCTACTGTGACAATAAAATCAGTGCATCCGGATCAGTACAGCTTCAGTAATACCTTGGGAACTGTACCTGGACCCCACACACACAGTCTACTATAATGTTGTTTTGGGTATTGGATCCAGCTTGGGTGCTCACCTCAACAATGCAATGCAGGTCCAGATCTGTGGTTCATTCCTATGGTTCTCAGACCCTGAAGACTTCTCCGGGGTCCCACTGTGACGGGCAAAGCCTGGCCCCATAATGAGATCAGCGACATGAGATAGTATAACAGGTTCACCCTGTTCTTGGATCATTACTGTAGTCTTATACCAAATAAGGATGAGCCGAACAACCCCCTGTTCAGTTAGCACTAGAACATCCGAACAGGCAAAAAATTCGGAAGAACACATGAACACCGTTAAAGTCTATGGGACTTAAATCAAAAGTAAATCATAAATCAAAAGTGCTCATTGTATAGGCTTATATGCAAGTTATTGTCATAAAAAGTGTTTGGGGACCTGGGTCCTGCCCCAGGGGACATGTATCAATGCAAAAAAACATTTTAAAAATGGCCGTTTTTTCGGGAGCAGTGATTTTAATAATGCTTATAGTGAAACATTAAAAATGAAATATTCCTTTAAATATCGTGTCTGGGGGTGTCTATAGTATGCCTGTAAAGTGGCACAGTTTTCCCGTGTTTAGAACAGTACTGCAGCATAATGATATTTCTAAAGGAAAAAAGTCATTTAAACCGATCGCGGCTGTAATGAATTGTCGGGTCTCGGCAGTATAGATAAGACTCATTAAAAAAAAGGGCATGAGGTCCCCCCCCCAGTCCATTACCAGGCCCTGGCAAGCATTAAAAAAATCACTGCTCCCGAAAAAAATGCCGTTTTTAAAATTGTCCCCTGGGGCAGGACCCAGATCCCCAAACACTTTTTATGACGATAACTTGCATATAAGCCTTTAAAATGAGCACTTTTGATTTTTCATGTTAGTGTCCCATAGACTTTAACAGTGTTTCGGTGGCTTTCGAATTTGCCCCGAACACCTCATATTGTTCGGTGTTCGCCGAACATCCGAACAACCAAAGTTCAGCCCGAACCTATGCTCGGGCAGAAATATTCGCCCATCCCTAATACCAAGTATGAGACTTAATAGCTCTACTACTTGTAGTACAATTATTAGTGTCTCCTGAATAGTATTACTTTTTTTACGTCTATCAGGAAACCAGGAATTCTGTTTGAGTTTATTCACTATTAGGTGTTTAAATGTTCAAACTCGGCAGTAAAAATTCCACCATTCTGAGCTTAGTCTCAGGTGGATGACTAGATGTTACATCACACCACAGGTCGCACTTTTAACATTACTTCCACCCAGAGCCCTTATAAGGTACTTAAGCATTTCCTCCTAACATTTTGCCACAAGTACTTGGGAGTCAATGCCTGGGTAGCTGTGTATCCTTCTCTGAGCATGCTTACCCAATTTCCAGGAGAATACCCCCAATATTAGCAATGCCAGAAACCAGGCGCAAGGGAACAATGGGAAAAAACACTCAAGGAAACATTCATTTTGCCATTCTGCAAATTACTCAAACAGCTGTGCATTGTCTTGCTTACCTTGCCCTGGAGCAGGACCTATTTCATTACTGGTCTCTGCATCTGATTTTACCATTATCTCAGGCACCCAAAGATCAGCCTATCTGACCAAGGCAGAGTTCTCTGCAACCTTAATTCAGCCATCCCTCTCTGAGCTCAAAACTGCCAGGCTTCCTCTCCAACCCTACTCTTTGTACCTGAGTCGCAAGTGTAACTACCTCCATTAGAAAAGGTAGACATGGAAAACTTTGAGGAAGACCAGAAGGCGGTGGAGTTCCCACCCCCAAGCTCTCTTATACCTGATGTTATAGCTTCATTCAATATGCCTGCCAATGTAGATATGCTTACCTCTGCTGTGTGCAAATGTATTTGTGTAGTTGCAAAGTGTAAACAGATATTTCCCATTAATGAACAAATAGAATGGGCAATTAATAATGATTGGGTTTCTCCTTGAAAGGTTTTCAGCCCTCTGAGAATCATTGCAGATCTATATCTAGTGGAAAAATAATTCACTAAAAAGTAAACTTTTCCAGTAGTAGACCCTGATGTCTCAGCTCTAAACAAACATCTTTTCGAAGGATGTTATTTAATTTAAATATTGTGAAGACAGAAAATTTT
Organism: Aquarana catesbeiana; assembly: GCF_042186555.1. Classification (NCBI taxonomy): domain Eukaryota; kingdom Metazoa; phylum Chordata; class Amphibia; order Anura; family Ranidae; genus Aquarana; species Aquarana catesbeiana. The sequence continues at coordinate 539,582,261 of NC_133327.1, forward strand.
AAATACTCTTTCCTCTTGCAGGACCAGCCCTGCAACCATGTTGTCTTTTCTGTATGTCAAACAGCTAATTGGCAATGAACAAACAACAGAATTCAATCTTTCAGGGCTGAACTTTGGCTAAACACTTAAAACGTAGCCTTCGGCCTTACTTTTTTTTGTGTTGATGCCCTTGAACAAATCATGATCCAAATTTCCAGAATGGCTCTTGCTTCTGTCTGTCCTCATGCGCAGAATCTTATGGCTGAAAGCCTGGTCAGCTGATAGCTGATGTCTAATACTCTGTACACACGGGCGGACTTTTCGGCAACAAAGGTCTGACAGTCTTTCCGACGGACTTTCGGCGCACTTTTGATGGACTTCCGACGGACTTTAGAACGAACGGACTTGCCTACACGTGATCACACCAAAGTCAGACGGATTTGTACGTGATGACATACGACCGAACTAAAATAAGAAAGTTCATAGCCAGTAGCTAATAATTGCCCTAGCGTCGGTTTTTGTCCGTCGGACTAGCATACAGACGAGCTGATTTTTCGATAGGAACTGGGTCCGGCGGAGTTCCGAAGTAAAGATTTGAAACATGTTCCAAATCTAAGGTCCGTCAGATTTTTGACAGAAACAGTTCGCTGAAGGTCCGATGAAGCCCACACATGGTTGGATTGTCTGCCGGCTTTGGTCCGTCGGACCAGTCCAGTCGAAAAGTCTGCTCGTGTGTACAGGGCATTACTCGTATACCTTTTGAAAGAAGATACAGTATCTCTTTCGTGAAGTACTTTACAGTGCATAAAGAATGTCACAAGAGGAAAGGTCCTTCTTTCACAGTGGAAGGCTCCAAAACCCCTCTTTTCAGGGGCTCCTACCTCCTCAAAACACAGAGTGCCCCATTTTCAGGCTTTATCTTTAAAAAACAAACTTCAGCCCTTACTTTTAGCACAAGACTTGGAACACAAAATTTACCAAGTCTACCCCAAAGCCTCCGTCACCATGAATGGGTAACCTCACTCCTAAGAGTTGAACCTATGTGTTCAATTGGTGGTTTCAAAAGGGTACAAAGTAGAGTTTCAATCTCTACCCCCTCATTGTTTTCTTCTCTCAAACCAACCAAACTCTGCCTAAGTACAGTCAAATTTACAGACCGCTTTGGACCATTTCTTATCCCAGAGAACGGTTGTTCCCATCCCTCTGGATGACAGGTTCAACAGATTCCATTCAAATGCTTTCACAGTTCCAAAACCCAGCTGGGGTATTCATGCTATCCTTGACCTAAAATCCCTAAACAAAAAACGTTGTGTTCCCAAGCTCCCAAGGTCAGTTATGGCCACTGTAGGGAAAGGGAAATTCTTAGCACCAGTAGACATTCAAAATACCTATGTCCATATTCCCACTTACCCGTCTCATCAGTGCTTTCTGTGCTTTGCAGTAGCAGACAAACACTTCCAACCACCGTTTGGCCTATCCTCTGCATCCAGAGTATTCACAAAGGTGCTTGCACCCCTAATTGTCCTCCTAAGAACTCAGGGCATCCAGGTTACATGGTACCTAAACAATCTTCTTCTAAAAGATTTGTCTCCCTCACAACTGTCTGCAAACATACAAGTTATGTTTTAATGCTGTTTGTGTCCACATTGTAATAGTTACCATTGTCACCAAGAAAAAAAAGTAAGGGGAAAACTAAAATTTAAATGCTGTCCTCAGAATAGGAGGTAAGGGAAAATATTTCCAATGGGGTCACCTGTTTTGAAGACAGTTGTCTAAGAAGGGAATTCCCCTCACTTTACTCCCCAGGACTTAACTTCCTGTTGTATCTCTGGGACAGGAAGTAAGGGAAGTTTTTTCAATGGTACACAAATCCTTCCTCTCTCTATCGAAAACATAACATGTTTTAGCTAACATATACTTTAAAGTCAAAGCCACTTGTCTTTGAAGTTATTTAACCATTTATTTTAAGTGGTGGGTAGGAGGCAGGCAATTATAGACTAGCAAGAAGGTAAGGAAAAACAGGAAAGGCTTTCACAATAGTACAGCGTAGTTGTACTAAGAATTATTAGTGATATGTGGTTAAATAATTACTTCTCAAGATAAATATAGTTCAATGAAAAAGGTGATATTTATGTTTCAGGATAATTGCCCTCTGCTATTTAACCCACGTCAATTTGACTATGACAAAGATGAAGTTGGAGATCGCTGTGACAACTGCCCTTATGTGCACAATCCTGCCCAGATTGATACTGACAATAACGGAGAAGGAGACGCCTGTGCAGTGGACATTGATGGCGATGGTATGTTCTTAACACTTTTATTTAGGCTGCAGTAATTTTAATAAAGTGTAACAGTTGCAATATATATGTGTTGTGGTCCAAAATTTAAAGTTTTCTAGGCTAAATTAAAATTGTCCTTGTGCCAAGTACCATACCTCCCACAAAGGCATCGGTGCAAATTTACGCAAGTACTATCAAGTAGTGGGTCTTTTTCCTGTCTGTTGTGAACATAAACATAAAGCACTGCATCCCTCAGCCCTGTGCTTTCTTGATATTGGCATAGGATAGGACTTTATTTATTGAATGTAGAATAGCTGCAACAGCACTAGCAACACAACTATTATTCTGGAAAATTAATGGAATAGACAGATCACATACTGGAGTTAAAATCAAACCAGTTGGACACAATTTGGACAAAATATCCACATTTCTTAGTCATAGCTTTCAAACATCTAACGCTGTGCAGTGCTGTACACAAACCCTCCTTTTCAACACAGTGTTAATGATAGAGATCGTCAGCCAAGAAACAGTGTGAATCATTAAAATACCGTGTCATAAAACAAAAATAAGACAAACAAAAATAATTAGAGTCATACATGAAAAAATTATACACAATAGCAGGAAGTGTATCTTATTTCCAGATTATTTTCTAGTAATAAAACTGATCAGCCATAACCCCACTTGGTGCCAAAACAGATCTTACCCATCGAGGCATGGATGTCACTAGATACTCTGAAGGTATGCTGTGGTATCTGGCAATCTGGCACCAAGATATCAGTAGTAGATCCTTTGATGTCCTATAATTTGCGAGGCGGTTCCTCCATGGATCGGACTTGTGTGTCAGGGTGCATTATCCTGCTGAAAGAGGTCACTACCACCAGGGAATACAATTTCCAGAAAGGGGTGTAATTGGTCAGCAACAATGTTTAGGTGGGTGGTACGTGTCAAAGTAACATCCACATGACTAGCAGGACCAAGGTTTCCCAACAGAACTTTGCCAAACCATCACAATGCCTCTGCCAGCTTGCCTTCTTCCCATAGTGCATGCTGGTGCTATCTCTTCCCCAGGTAAACAATGCACACACACCCAGCCATCGACATGATGTGAAAGAAAATGTAATTCCTCAGACCAGGCCACCTTCTTCCATTGCTCTGTGGTCCAGTTCTGATTCTCACATGCCCATCGCAGGCACTTTTGGCTGTGGACATGGGTCAGCATGGGCACCCTGACTGGTCTGTAGTTATGCAGGCCCCATGGACAACAAACTGTGATGCCCACTTTTTTCCTTTCAACACATCAACTTTAGGGATAACATGTTTACTTACTCTAATATATCCCAGCAACTTTCAGATGTCATTGTAATGAGCTAATCACAGTTACTTTAATAACTTGTCAGTGATCATAAAGGTATTGCTGATTGGTGTATATTTATATGTGCGTGTGTTTGTATGCACATGATTATTCAAAGTGATGTTATTTATGATATTTTTATAATTATTTTCTTGTAGTGTAATTATTATTTTTTTCTCATGTGCCACTTTACTATTCTATAAAAATATTTTTTGTGTATGTGATCTCATGTGTGTTTTTAATAATTTTTTCTTTTGAGATAAATGTTTAGTTTTTTTAAAATCCACATTATCTCTTGCTAAATACTGTATTGTTGATGACATTATGGATAATAGTTTTTTACAGGCAACATTTTTCTTGTTGCTTGAGGTCCTAGCAATAGATGTTCAGTAAGGTATTAAAGTGACACTAAACAATATCCCTATTCTCCAAAGATAGTTCATATACATCCACTACCTAACCACTTAAGGATTTACCCCCTTATTGACCAGGCCATTTTTTGCGAAAAGGCACTGCATTAACTGACAATTGCACGCATGAAGTTGCACCCAAACCAAATTTTTTTCTTTTTTTTCCCACAAATAGAACTTTCTTTTGGTGGTATTTGATCACCTCTGTGTTTTGTTTTTTTTTTGTGTTTTTTTTGCTCTATAAACAAAAAAAGACCAACAATTTTGAAAAAAAAAAAAACAATATTTTTTACTTTTTGCTATAATAAATATCCCCAAAAATAATGTAAAAAAACAAATTTCTTCATCTATTCTTCTACATATTTTTGGTAAAAAAAATAGCAATAAGCATATATTGATTGGTTTGCGCAAAAGTTATGGTGTCTACAAAATAGGGTAAAGATTTATGGCATTTTAATTTTTTTATTTTTTTACTAGTAATGGTGGTGATCAGCGATTTTTTCGCAGGACTGCAACATTGCAGTGGACAGATCCTATGCTTTTGACACTTTTTTGGGACCAGTGACATTTATACAGCGATCAGTGCTATAAAAATACTAGATTAGATGTCCGCGCTTAGGAAAATATTTTAGAAGGGCTGCAGCCTCCCCTTAATTAATTCCTAATAGGAGTTAATTGGAAGTATTTAAAGGAGAGAACTGGGGAATTGGCGCTGCCCTATTGACATTAGGTGTTAATTAAAGATCACAGAAAAATATAAATAAATATATAAAAAGAAAAGAAAAGGGCTAAATGTGTATCCCTTAAGTGAATGTACCCCTACGCTTGTGACAAAATTAATAAAATTAGTGAAAAAATTGTTTTATATAGTGTGCGGTCCTTTAAAGTGAACGTGCAATCCCTCTGTATTGCGTAGGTGAATATTACAATATATGGGTTTGGTTTAAACTTGCCCCACCTCCATTGCAAATCTTAACATTTACAACATATCAAATCATATCAAACCAAAACTTTTGAAAATTATTAAGTAGCCTCCTATAAAATTGTTGGGGTCCGTGACAAAACACACTATTTGGGGGCTATCAGTATCCGTGTGGGGTTACCATATATCCCTAATATATATAGTGACTAAAGTGCACTGTGCTTAAAGTGAAACCAAATTGCATTAACCTCTATGATACAGTCTCAAAATTCATATATAATAAATTCATATATAAAAAATTAATAAAAATAGGAATCCAAACCATTAACACTTAAAATAAAAAGTGACGAATATGGATACACATCTGTGAAAAAAGTTCCTGTGATGGACCCAGGCAGGGTTAGAATGTCTTAATTTTTATAGACAAGATTATTAAGAACGTCAGGATCGGTTGACATGCATTTAAAAATGCCCAAGGGGTGGTAAAAAGTGACTTCCGTGCATGTAGAAGCTGGTGACTCCAAGTGCTCCCCCCCGTGCTCCCCCACTCACCAGAATCCGTCACCCCCTAGGGGGTATTGGGCAGAGGAGTGGGTGTCTCTGGATGACTGCCTGTGATGGATGTCCCTCTTGGGCTTTACTGCTCCGTGAGTTCCTTCTGTTACACTGGTGGTGAGGGTCCCCTTCTGCTGATCCAGGTCCGGGTGCCTCCACTACTATCCACCTCCGTACTGCTAGATCCTCCTCCACTTAGAAAAGTTACACTTGGTTTAAGTTCCAGCAATGGCTCATTGGGAGATTGCTGGAACTTAAACCAAGTGGAACTTTTCTAAGTGGAGGAGGATCTAGCAGTACGGAGGTGGATAGTAGTGGAGGCACCCGGACCTGGATCAGCAGAAGGGGACCCTCACCACCACTGTAACAGGAGGAACTCACGGAGCAGTAAAGCCCAAGAGGGACATCCATCACAGGCAGTCATCCAGGGACACCCACTCCTCTGCCCAATACCCCCTAGGGGGTGACGGATTCTGGTGAGTGGGGGAGCACGGGGGGGAGCACTTGGAGTCACCAGCTTCTACATGCACGGAAGTCACTTTTTACCACCCCTTGGGCATTTTTAAATGCATGTCAACCGATCCTGACGTTCTTAATAATCTTGTCTATAAAAATTAAGACATTCTAACCCTGCCTGGGTCCATCACAGGAACTTTTTTCACAGATGTGTATCCATATTCGTCACTTTTTATTTTAAGTGTTAATGGTTTGGATTCCTATTTTTATGAATTTTTTATATATGAATTTATTATATATGAATTTTGAGACTGTATCATAGAAGTTAATGCAATTTGGTTTCACTTTAAGCACAGTGCACTTTAGTCACTATATATATTAGGGATATATGGTAACCCCACACGGATACTGATAGCCCCCAAATAGTGTGTTTTGTCACGGACCCCAACAATTTTATAGGAGGTTACTTAATAATTTTCAAAAGTTTTGGTTTGATATGATTTGATATGTTGTAAATGTTAAGATTTGCAATGGAGGTGGGGCAAGTTTAAACCAAACCCATATATTGTAATATTCACCTACGCAATACAGAGGGATTGCACGTTCACTTTAAAGGACCGCACACTATATAAAACAATTTTTTCACTAATTTTATTAATTTTGGCACAAGCGTAGGGGTACATTCACTTAAGGGATACACATTTAGCCCTTTTCTTTTCTTTTTATATATTTATTTATATTTTTCTGTGATCTTTAATTAACACCTAATGTCAATAGGGCAGCGCCAATTCCCCAGTTCTCTCCTTTAAGTGCTATAAAAATGCACCGATTACTATATAAATGACACGGGCAGGGAAGGGGCTAACACTAGGGGGCGATCAAGGGGTTAAATGTGTTCCCTGGGAGGTGTTTCTAACTGTGGGGGGAATGGACTGATAGGGAGTACAGAGAGATTGCTGTTCCTAATCACTAGGAACAGACAATCACTCTGTACTCCCCTGTCAGAACAAGGATCTGTTTGTTTACATTGACAGATTCCCATACTGGCTCTCTGTAGAGCGATCATGGGTGGCCGGTGGACATCACAGCCACCGGCCACACGCTCCCACTGTATCTATTGCACAAAGCGACGTACACCTATGGCGATTCACGCAATAGAGCCGACTTGCCACTGTATAACTACGGCGGCTGGTTGGCAAGTGGTTAAAGGCCCTGTAATCTATTTGCCATGAAATTGTTTCTTACTGTGCTTTTCTTTATCCTTGTAATGTCCTCCGTGAGCTCCAGTACAACCCCCCTCCCGCCCCCCACATCAATTTGCTTGGAACAGGCAGTGCACATTCTTTACGGTCATGTGGATTGCTCTATGCTCACTACACATCCCTTAGTCCATAGTTCATAATCCCTAGTTCATCTCAGTTGCAAATAAGAGAGTGTGGCTATGTTCCTGCATACAGTGGGACCATGGAGAACAAATGTAGCCATCTTCTAACATCTAAGATTACAGGAGCAAAAAAAAAAGGAATTTGGAGGAGGCTGGGAGGAGTAGTGCACTTTGTAATTTGACAGACCTGGTCAGACAGATTATCACTCATCTATGCCAACATAGTGTACTGATTTGGGAGGGCAGGAAGCTGATTTTATAGTGAGAACATTTTTTTTAAAGCTGAACACTGGGAAAAAAATTGCTAGAAGACTTGTTTATTGGTAGACGAGCCTTTGTATGTCTCTTCTGCCAAAAAATGCTTTTCCTATTTAGTAGCATTTTTTTGGGCAAGCACTTGCTGCAGTACAGCATATGTGCAGTGCAGGCTACATTAAGATATGTGCTAAGATGGTGCAGCTCAACATCACTACTGGCTGCATTCTGGCTGAAGGCACTACCAGCAGAAGTAGCTTCTGCAAAAATGGCACCAGTGGCTGTGGAGACGCATGGCAGAGGGATAAGGTGTCATTGGTGGAACGGGCAAACTCAGGGTAAGTTTGCCATTCTGTGCGCGTATGCGACAGTTTAATTCCCAGAATGGACTGTAAAAAATTGTTTGCTTATCTATACACTAGGGGCTGTTTTTACTTTCAATGTAGCCTCCTTGTGGAGTGACATGCTTTTCCAGAGGACTGTACCACTGCTCGAAACATTCCTGGAATTAGTTTTTTGGAACACTATGCAGTATCTTTGTCATGGCTCATGAAATGTGAATGCCATCAAATGTGTGACCTTTGAATGACTTATAAATTTGGAAACAACCAAAAGTTGCAGGATATTAAGTCAGAGGAATAAGGTGATTGGTCAAGTTTTAAAATGGATTTCCGGGCCAGGAACTCACGAACATGTAATGTAAAGGAGCACTGTCATGGTGAAGAATTCACTTGTCAGGCCAGAGTTTCTGTATTTTCCTCTGAACAGATTCTCGCAACCTTTTTAGAATTTCCAAGTAGCAATGTTGGTTTACTATTGTACCATATTCTATGAACTCGTAGTGAACTATACCCTTGTGATCACAAAAAACACACCAGCATGGTCTTGAACGGAGAATAAGATGTGCGTACTTTCTTCAGACAAAGTTAATTCTTTGTTTTCCACTGCATGCTCTGACATTTGTTTCCGGATCATACTGGAAACACTATGTTTCCTCACTGGTAATAACCCTATCAAACACCTCTGCATTCTTCAAAAGATTAGATGAAATTTGAAGACGACATTCTTTCTGATCTGTCAAGATTCAAGGAATCATCTTTGCAGATATCTTTCTCATTCCCAAATCCTCTGCATTGTTTCTCTGTTCATGTTGAATTCTTCTGCCATCATTTGCGCACTTAAAGCGGGGGTCCACCTATCTATCGTTTTTTTTTTTTTGAGCTCATTCACAAACTTTTCTTCTCAGCATTACATACTCACATATTGTGTGTAATATGTCCGCCTGTGTCATATTTCGTCGGAAAGAATAACTTATATTATTCACTGCAGGCGGTTTCCATCTTCATTTTGGGCATTTGAAGCCCACAAGCATTTATTTCCTGGATGTGGTGAATGCTGTGCTCCCAGCATTCACCGCTCATTCCCGCACATGCTCAGTGGCATCCTGTAAAGCCTGAGACTAGCTAGTCTGGGAGAGGCTAGAAACACGCCTACTCCCACGGGAGGAGAACCAGGAAGTGCAAAGAAGAATAGAAAAATAAAAGGTAATTACGGCGATTTAAATTTTTTTAAACGGCATGTCAGCATCTAGGCAAGGAAGAGAATACATACAGATATTGTTCAAAATTTGGGTGGAACCCCGCTTTAATCTTTGAACTGAGCATGCAAGGGTTTGCACTCACTGTCCACATTTGTATCCATCCTTTCCATTTTTGGCTGCCCACTTCTTATGTCATTGTGGACATCTTCCTTCTCCTCCTTAAACCGCCTATGCCAAAAAAAAACACTTTATTTCTTCATGGAATGTTCACCATAAGCCCATTGTAACAGAGCTAAAGGTTTACTCACACTTTTGCAAATTTTCATGCAAAATTCGATGGTAATCAAATTTCTTCTACTAGTCCATAAAGACAACTGGTCTGCGACCCAGGCGACTGGAAATTAGAACACATCAAAACACGCTCGAGTGCAAATGGCTGTGTGACTCACCACTATAGTGCTACGCTAAATATTCGCACCTTGTATTTGTATTTGTACTTTTTTGAAAGCCCTCAGTTCCCCTTTCAGCCTTTTCAAGTGAAACCAGTTAAAATTACCCTATCAATACAGGTTTACAACAAAAGTAAGTGTAGCCTGTAACAGAAGATGCTCTATACTTAAAACTCTTGTGTGTTACGTTCTATGGTGACTGCAGGTTTCCGACACTTCAGGGTGTGTCAAATGCCTGCTTGCTTCACCATGCAAGGTGTTTCCCCCTCTTGGCTTGTATGTTACTAGAGGATATATTAACCAGTGAGAGGAAGATACCTGCAAAGGCCAGAGAACAGCAACACACCAGATTTTTAACACACAGGTAAGCATAGCACATCTTATATACAGGCTGTGCTAACTTTTTTTTATGACAGGGTCACTTTAATATGGTGGTACACAGAGGTGTATTTAGGTTTTGTGCTGCCCTAGGCCTGACTAAACTTGTGCACCCCCTAATTTAAATACGACCCACCCTTTCCTGTCAATGCCATACCCCTTCCCGTTTAAGACCTGCCCTGTCATCTGTAAACCACACCCTTTCCTCTTTAGGCTCCACCTTTTCTTCTTAGAGCTCCACCTCTTTCTCTCTGTACATTAACCACCTCCCACCCGGCCACTGCACATAAACAGCCGGGTGGTCATTTCCTTGTCCTGGGTGGACGTTCAGGAATCCAGCTGAGCAGAGATCGGGATATGGGTGCTGTGATCGGCCCTCCCGATCTGTGTCCAATCGCAGCCATCACAATGTAAAGAGAGACGCATGTCTCTGTGACAGTTCTCCCCGCCGAGCTCAGTGCAGTGGGGGGGGGGATCTGTAGATCTGTGACAGCTCTCTGTGCGAGAATGATTTTACACAGAGAGCTGTTACAGACCACCCCACAAACAGTACACCAAGCACCACTGTCACCCCTGTCCCCATACACATGTCAGTGTCCCCATAAAACATCTGTCTGTCGCCCATCACTGCCAACACCAAATAAACACTGATTTGGGTTATTCTTACCAAAGAAATGTAGCAGCATCATTTTTGTTCAAAATGTATCAAAAGAAAATACTTGTTTGCTAAATTTTATAACAGAAACTAAGAAAAATGCTTTTTTTTTGAAAATTTTCAGTCTTTTTTTATTTGTAGCGTAAAAAATAAAAATCCCAGCGGTGATTAAATACCACCAAAGAAAAGCTCTATTTGTGTGAAAAAAAACCATAAAAATGTAATTTGAGTACAGTGTTGCATGACCGCGCAATTGTCATTCAAAGTGTGACAGCGCTGAAAGCTAAACATTGGTCTGGGAAGGAGGGGGGTGAAAATGCCCAGTATTGAAGTGGTTAAAAGTGGGTACCAAGTGCAGCCTCATCAGTGCCCATCAAAGCAGCCTCATCGGTGCCCATCAAAGCAGCCTCATCGGTGCTCATCAAAGCAGCCTCGTCAGTGTCCATCAATGCAGCCTCGTCAGTGCCCATCAATGCAGCCTCATCAGTGCCCATCAATGCAGCCGCATCAGTGCAGCCTCGTCAACTGTGAGCACACAATGTGTGTGCTCCATGTAAGAGACGCTCGGCCAGCAACCTCCTGCAGTGAATGGACTGACTCGGGAGGCAGAGGGGGGGCTTTTTTCATGCGGGGGCGGCGCCAGCCGCCGCCCCCCCACAAAGTGCTGCCCTAGGCCTGGGCCTTGTTGGCCTAGGCCAAAATACAGCACTGGTGGTACATGACTAAAAAAAAAAAAGCATGAATGGTTATCACAATTTTTGTTTTATCCAGCTGTATTTACTAGTGCAACTTATAACATCCAAGTGAAAGATATAACACCAACATGTCAGAAAATAACCCCTCAAAAAAACAATCACAGATTTGGAAAAAAGAATCACCCCCTATGTCAGTATTTAGTTGAACCACCTTTTGCTTTAATTACAGCCTTTAGTCTGTTGGGATATGTCTCTACTAACTTTGCACATCTAGACTTTGCAATATTTGCCCACTAAAAAAATGTAATTTTTGTCTCATCTGACCATAACACCTTTTTCCATGTGGCCTCAGAATTTTCAAGGTGCATTTAAAGTGGTCAGATGAGATTAAAACGGAATTATTTGGCCTCAACATCAAACGATATGTCTGGGGAAATCCAATACAGTTCACCATCCAAATAGCATCATTCCCACAGTAAAGCATGGAGGTGGTAATATCCTGTTATGGGGTGTTTCTCTGCAGCAGGGACAGGAGCACTTGTCAGGATAGAAGGAAAAATGGATGGGGTAAAATACCATCAAATTCTTGAAGAAAATCTCCTGCTCTCTGCCAGAAAGTTGTCAATGGGAAGAAGGTTTACCTTTCAACATGACAGTGACCCAAAGCACACAGCAAAAATAACCACACAGTGGTTGAAAGAGAAAAGGGTGAATGTCCTTGCATGGCCTAGTCAAAGCCCACACTTAAACCCCATGGAAAATCTGTGGAATGACTTGAAGCTTGCAGTCCACAAACAGTCACCATCAAATTGAATTGAACTTCAACAGTTCTGTAAAGAAGAGTGGACAAATATTGCAAAATCTAGATGTGCAAAGTTAGTAGGACATATCCCTACTAAAGGCTGTAATTAAAGCAAAATCTGGTCCAACAAATTACTGACATAAAGGGGGAGATCCTTTTTCCAACACAGGGATTCTGTTTTTGTGTTTTTTTTCTGACATGTTGGTGTTATACCTTTCACTTGGATGTTATAAGTTGCACTAGTAAATACAGCTGGATAAAACAAAAACTGTGTCTGTATTCATTTCAGGCTGCAAAGCAAAAAAAATGATTATTTTAAAGGGGGGTGATTCTTTTCTATACCCACTGTATATCATAATATCTATTTTAAGCCCCTATTCACACTGGTATGATTTTTCATGCGATTTGCCAGTTCCAAATTGCCACATTGCAGGCACTGGAACCGTTCATATCGCCGCACCTCATATGTGCAGCAATTATGAAAAAGGTTCCTGCACTACTTTTTGCAGATTTCATTGCGACTTGCATAGACTTCTGTTAAATGAAGTCGCAAGCCGCAATGAAATCAGCAGTGAAAATCACTACTTCAGTGCAATTTCAAAACTGCATCGATGTGAACGGGGGCTACAAGTTCTGTTTTCATTTACTTTAATTAACTTAGAAATAGTAGATAATCATTCAGACGTGACCTACATTCTATTGCTAGATTTGGCATTTGTTTCTTTTATACAATGAACATTTTGAAAGACACATGTTGTCACTTTATTTATTATTAAATCTACCAACACTGTAGAAATGAGCATTGTTTTCATTAACTGTTATGCAGTAGGATGAGATCTGTCATGTTTTATTAGACATTCTTTCTTAGATTTTGGATGGCATGGTTTTTATTTAGTTTAAAAAAATATTATTTCCTAAGTGGAATATTTCCCCACATGCCTAAAAAAATTGAAAATACAAAAGGATAATTATAACCAAAAACATAAATTTAATATATTGCAACTTATCAGTCCTTATATGTGGCGATGCATTCATTTTGCTTTTCAGGCTAAATACACTTTTGACAAGCACAGAAAATACTTGTTGTTGATTTTGGCAGAAATGCAGTGTCCTTGTCACTTCCTGTGAAATGAACTGGAAGCATAAAACATTGTTATCTTTCTTCTGTAAACTATTAACCCAATCTTCCAAGAGACATTAAAGTGTTTGTAACCTTAAAACAAAAAACAATGATCCTGTTCCCTTGAAGCATGTTATACAGCACAGTGCTTGTGCTGTGTAATTTGGCCCTATGTATAACCTAAAATACCTGGTTGATCCTGCCTGGTTCTGCCCTCCCCCCTGTAAACTGACCACGGTTTATCATGGCTGCTGAGCCCTGACACAATGGTCAGTTTAGGAGCCTCCATTATCCGGAGCTCTCCTCTCTGCTATCCCCTGTCCTCTCCCCCCTTCCCTCCCTGCCTGTCAGCTCTATCCACTCCCCAGCCTTCCCCTCCTTCTGTTATCATAACACAATGACATTGCTACAATCCTCTCTGCTATATTAAATAATGTCCCCAGCATATGTGTTTTACAAAAAAAAAAATGCTGTTGTGTACCTCATTACATATTGCTGATCGGCACTCACGTGACCGGCCACTAGGAACCCCCCTGTTCGGTTCACACCAGAACATACGAACAGGCAAAAAATTTGTTCGAACGCGCGAACACCGTTAAAGTCTATGGGACTCGAACATGAATAATGTGCTAATTTTAAAGGCTTATATGCAAGTTATTATCATAAAAAGTGTTTGAAGACCTGGGTCCTGCCCCAGGGGACATGGATCAATGCAAAAAAAGTTTTAAAAACAGCCGTTTTTTTGGGAGTAGTGATTTTAATAATGCTTAACCACTTGAGCCCCGGACCATTATGCTGCCTAAGGACCAGAGGTCTTTTTCCAATTTGGCACTGCGTCGCTTTAACTTTTAATTGCGCGGTCATGCAATGCTGTACCCAAACGAAATTTGCGTCCTTTTCTTCCCACAAATAGAGCTTTCTTTTGATGGCATTTGATCACCTCTGCGGTTTTTATTTTTTGCGCTATAAACGGAAAAAGACCGAAAATTTTGAAAAAAAATGATATTTTCTACTTTTTGTTATAAAAAAAATCCAATAAACTCAATTTTAGTCATACATTTAGGCCAAAATTTATTTGACCACATGTCTTTGGTAAAAAAAATGTCAATAAGCGTATATTTATTGGTTTGCGCAAAAGTTATAGCGTCTACAAACTAGGGTACATTTTCTGGAATTTACACAGCTTTTAGTTTATGACTGCCTATGTCATTTCTTGAGGTGCTAAAATGGCAGGGCAGTACAAACCCCCCCCAAATGACCCCATTTTGGAAAGTAGACACCCCAAGGAAATTGCTGAGAGGCATGTTGAACCCATTGAATATTTATTTTTTTTGTCCCAAGTGATTGAATAAAAAAAAAAAAAAATATTTACAAAAAGTTGTCACTAAATGATATATTGCTCACACAGGCCATGGGCCTATGTGGAATTGCACCCCAAAATACATTCAGCTGCTTCTCCTGAGTATGGGGATACCACATGTGTGGGACTTTTTGGGAGCCTAGCCGCGTACGGGGCCCCGAAAACCAATCACCGCCTTCAGGATTTCTAAGGGCATAAATTTTTGATTTCACTCCTCACTACCTATCACAGTTTTGAAGCCCATAAAACGCCCAGATGGCACAAACCCCCCCCAAATGACCCCATTTTGGAAAGTAGACACCCCAAGCTATTTGCTGAGAGGCATGTTGAGTCCATGGAATACTTTCTTTTTTGACACAAGTTGCGGGAAAGTGACAATTTTTGTTTTTTTTGCACAATGTTGTCACTAAATGATATATTTCTCACACAGGCGATGGGCATATGTGGAATTGCACCCCAAAATACATTTAGCTGCTTCTCCTGAGTATGGGGATACCACATGTGTGGGACTTTTTGGGAGCCTAGCCGCATACGGGGCCCCGAAAACCAAGCACCGCGTTCAGGATTTCTAAGGGCGTAATGTTGTGATTTCACTCCTCACTACCTATCACAGTTTTGAAGGCCATAAAATGCCAAGATGGCACAAAACCCCCCCAAATGACCCCATTTTGGAAAGTAGACACCCTAAACTATTTGCTGAGAGGCATGTTGAGTCCATGGAATATTTTATATTTTGACACAAGTTGCGGGAAAGTAACACTTTTTTTTTTTTTTTTGCACAAAGTTGTCACTAAATGATATATTGCTCAAACATGCCATGGGCATATGTGGAATTACACCCCAAAATACATTCTGCTGCTTCTCCTGAGTACGGGGATACCACATGTTTAGGACTTTTTGGGAGCCTAGCCGCGTACGGGGCCCCGAAAACCAAGCACCGCCTTCAGGATTTCTAAGGGCATACATTTTTGATTTCACTCCTCACTTCCTATCACAGTTTTGAAGGCCATAAAATGCCAAGATGGCACAACCCCCCCCAAATGACCCCATTTTGGAAAGTAGACACCCCAAGCTATTTGCTGAGAGGCATGTTGAGTCCATGGAATATTTTATTTTTTGACACAAGTTGCGGGAAAGTGACAATTTTTTTTTTTTTTGCACAAAGTTGTCACTAAATGATATATTTCTCACACAGGCCATGGGCATATGTGGAATTGCACCCCAAAATACATTCAGCTGCTTCTCCTGAGTATGGGGATACCACATGTGTGGGACTTTTTGGGAGCCTAGCCGCATACGGGGCCCCGAAAACCAAGCACCGCCTTCAGGATTTCTAAGGGCGTAAAGTTGTGATTTCACTCCTCACTGCCTATCACAGTTTTGAAGGCCATAAAAAGCCCAGATGGCACAAACCCCCCCCCAAATGACCCCATTTTGGAAAGTAGACACCCCAAGCTATTTGCTAAGAGGCATGTTGAGTCCATGGAATATTTTATATTTTGACACAAGTTGCGGGAAAGTGACAATTTTTTTTTTTTTTGCACAAAGTTGTCACTAAATGATATATTGCTCAAACATGCCATGGGCATATGTGGAATTACACCCCAAAATATATTCTGCTGCTTCTCCTGAGTACGGGGATACCACATGTGTGGGACTTTTTGGGAGCCTAGCCGCATACGGGGCCCCGAAAACCAAGCACCGGCTTCAGGATTTCTAAGGGCGTTAAGTTGTGATTCCACTCCTCACTACCTATCACAGTTTTGAAGGCCATAAAATGCCAAGATGGCACAAAACCCCCCCAAATGACCCCATTTTGGAAAGTAGACACCCCAAGCTATATCCAATTTGGCACTGCGTCGCTTTAACTTTTAATTGCGCGGTCATGCAATGCTGTACCCAAACGAAATTTGCGTCCTTTTCTTCCCACAAATAGAGCTTTCTTTTGATGGCATTTGATCACCTCTGCGGTTTTTATTTTTTGCGCTATAAACGGAAAAAGACCGAAAATTTTGAAAAAAAATGATATTTTCTACTTTTTGTTATAAAAAAAATCCAATAAACTCAATTTTAGTCATACATTTAGGCCAAAATTTATTTGGCCACATGTCTTTGGTAAAAAAAATGTCAATAAGCGTATATTTATTGGTTTGCGCAAAAGTTATAGCGTCTACAAACTAGGGTACATTTTCTGGAATTTACACAGCTTTTAGTTTATGACTGCCTATGTCATTTCTTGAGGTGCTAAAATGGCAGGGCAGTACAAACCCCCCCCAAATGACCCCATTTTGGAAAGTAGACACCCCAAGGAAATTGCTGAGAGGCATGTTGAACCCATTGAATATTTATTTTTTTTGTCCCAAGTGATTGAATAATGACAAAAAAAAAAAAAATATTTACAAAAAGTTGTCACTAAATGATATATTGCTCACACAGGCCATGGGCCTATGTGGAATTGCACCCCAAAATACATTCAGCTGCTTCTCCTGAGTATGGGGATACCACATGTGTGGGACTTTTTGGGAGCCTAGCCGCGTACGGGGCCCCGAAAACCAATCACCGCCTTCAGGATTTCTAAGGGCATAAATTTTTGATTTCACTCCTCACTACCTATCACAGTTTTGAAGCCCATAAAATGCCCAGATGGCACAAACCCCCCCCAAATGACCCCATTTTGGAAAGTAGACACCCCAAGCTATTTGCTGAGAGGCATGTTGAGTCCATGGAATACTTTCTTTTTTGACACAAGTTGCGGGAAAGTGACAATTTTTGTTTTTTTTGCACAATGTTGTCACTAAATGATATATTTCTCACACAGGCGATGGGCATATGTGGAATTGCACCCCAAAATACATTTAGCTGCTTCTCCTGAGTATGGGGATACCACATGTGTGGGACTTTTTGGGAGCCTAGCCGCATACGGGGCCCCGAAAACCAAGCACCGCGTTCAGGATTTCTAAGGGCGTAATGTTGTGATTTCACTCCTCACTACCTATCACAGTTTTGAAGGCCATAAAATGCCAAGATGGCACAAAACCCCCCCAAATGACCCCATTTTGGAAAGTAGACACCCCAAACTATTTGCTGAGAGGCATGTTGAGTCCATGGAATATTTTATATTTTGACACAAGTTGCGGGAAAGTAACACTTTTTTTTTTTTTTTTGCACAAAGTTGTCACTAAATGATATATTGCTCAAACATGCCATGGGCATATGTGGAATTACACCCCAAAATACATTCTGCTGCTTCTCCTGAGTACGGGGATACCACATGTTTAGGACTTTTTGGGAGCCTAGCCGCGTACGGGGCCCCGAAAACCAAGCACCGCCTTCAGGATTTCTAAGGGCATACATTTTTGATTTCACTCCTCACTTCCTATCACAGTTTTGAAGGCCATAAAATGCCAAGATGGCACAACCCCCCAAATGACCCCATTTTGGAAAGTAGACACCCCAAGCTATTTGCTGAGAGGCATGTTGAGTCCATGGAATATTTTATTTTTTGACACAAGTTGCGGGAAAGTGACAATTTTTTTTTTTTTTGCACAAAGTTGTCACTAAATGATATATTTCTCACACAGGCCATGGGCATATGTGGAATTGCACCCCAAAATACATTCAGCTGCTTCTCCTGAGTATGGGGATACCACATGTGTGGGACTTTTTGGGAGCCTAGCCGCATACGGGGCCCCGAAAACCAAGCACCGCCTTCAGGATTTCTAAGGGCGTAAAGTTGTGATTTCACTCCTCACTGCCTATCACAGTTTTGAAGGCCATAAAAAGCCCAGATGGCACAAAACCCCCCCAAATGACCCCATTTTGGAAAGTAGACACCCCAAGCTATTTGCTAAGAGGCATGTTGAGTCCATGGAATATTTTATATTTTGACACAAGTTGCGGGAAAGTGACAATTTTTTTTTTTTTTTTTTTTGCACAAAGTTGTCACTAAATGATATATTGCTCAAACATGCCATGGGCATATGTGGAATTACACCCCAAAATATATTCTGCTGCTTCTCCTGAGTACGGGGATACCACATGTGTGGGACTTTTTGGGAGCCTAGCCGCATACGGGGCCCCGAAAACCAAGCACCGGCTTCAGGATTTCTAAGGGCGTTACGTTGTGATTCCACTCCTCACTACCTATCACAGTTTTGAAGGCCATAAAATGCCAAGATGGCACAAAACCCCCCCAAATGACCCCATTTTGGAAAGTAGACACCCCAAGCTATTTGCTGAGAGGCATGGTGAGTATTTTGCAGCTCTCATTTGTTTTTGAAAATGAAGAAAGACAAGAAAAATGTATTTTTTTTTTTCTTTTTTCAATTTTCGAAAGTTTGTGACAAAAAGTGAGGTCTGCAAAATACTCACTATACCTCTCAGCAAATAGCTTGGGGTGTCTATTTTCCAAAATGGGGTCATTTGGGGGGGTTGTGCCATCTGGGCATTCCATGGCCTCCGAAACTGTGCTAGGCAGTGAAGAGTGAAATCAAAAATTTACGCCCTTAGAAAGCCTGAAGGCGGTGCTTGTTTTTCGGGGTCCCGTGTGCGGCTAGGCTCCCAAAAAGTCCCACACATGTGGTATCCCCATACTTAGGAGAAGCAACAGAATGTATTTTGGGGTGTAATTTCACATATTCCCATGGCATGTTTGAGCAATATATCATTTAGTGACAACTTTGTGCAAAAATAAAAAAAAAAAAAAAAAAAGATTTGTCTTTTTCCCGCAACTTGTGTCACAATATAAAATAGTCCATGGACTCGACATGCCTCTCAGCAAATAGCTTTGGGTGTCTACTTTCCAAAATGGGGTCATTTGGGGGGGTTTTGAACTGTCCTGGCATTTTATGCACAACATTTAGAAGCTTATGTCACACATCACCCACTCTTCTAACCACTTGAAGACAAAGCCCTTTCTGACACTTTTTGATTACATGAAAAAATAATTTTTTTTTGCAAGAAAATTACTTTAAACCCCCAAACATTATATATTTTTTTAAAGCAAATGCCCTACAGATTGAAATGGTGGGTGTTTCATATTTTTTTTTCACACAGTATTTGCGCAGCGATTTTTCAAACGCATTTTTTGGGGAAAAAACACACTTTTTTAAATTTTAATGCACTAAAACACACTATATTGCCCAAATGTTTGATGAAATAAAAAAGATGATCTTAGGCCGAGTACATGGATACCAAACATGACATGCTTTAAAATTGCGCACAAACGCGCAGCGGCGACAAAATAAATACATTTTTAAAAGCCTTTAAAAGCCTTTACAGGTTACCACTTTAGATTTACAGAGGAAGTCTACTGCTAAAATTACTGCCCTCGTTCTGTCCTTCACGGTGATACCTCACATGCATGGTGCAATTGCTGTTTACATTTGACGCCAGACCGACGCTTGTGTTCGCCTTTGCGCGAGAGCAGGGGGGGACAGGGGTGCTTTTTTTTTTTTTTTTTTTTTTTTTTCTTTATTATTTTTTTGCTTTTTTATCTTATTTTTAAACTGTTCCTTTCATTTTTATTTATTTTTTATTAATTTTATTGTTATCTCAGGGAATGTAAATATCCCCTATGATAGCAATAGGTAGTGACAGGTACTCTTTTTTAAAAAAATTGGGCTCTATTAGACCCTAGATCTCTCCTCTGCCCTCAAAGCATCTGACCACACCAAGATCGGTGTGATAAAATGCTTTCCCAATTTCCCAATGGCGCTGTTTACATTCGGCGAAATCTAAGTCATGAAATGCTCGTAGCTTCCAGTTTCTTAGGCCATAGAGATGTTTGGAGCCATTCTGGTCTCTGATCAGCTCTATGGTCAGCTGGCTGAATCACCGGCTGCATTTTCAGGTTCCCTGTTGGGACAGGAAAGCCAGAGAAAAACATGGAAGACGATGGGGGGGGCATTCCCTCCCACTGCTTGCAAAAGCAGTCTAGAGGCTAATTAGCCGCTAGGATTGCTTTTACATGAAAGCCGACCGCTGGCTGAAAAGAATGATACCAAGATGATACCTAAACCTGCAGGCATCATTCTGGTATAACCACTCAAAGTCCAGCAACATACCAGTACGTTGCTGGTCCTTGTTAGGCATATATTGTAAACTTTTTTTTCATGCAGCCTGTGGGCTGAACGAAAAAAAGATATTGATCGGTGGGTATGCCCACCATTAGAATACCTCCCTTCATCCACCCACTTCTAATGATGGGCATACATGCACCATTTATATATGCCGAAGCATGGGGGCATCCTCCCGCAAAAGGCAGGAGCAAATTGCTCCTCCACCCACTGCTGCCCCCACGCTTCGGCATATATGCTGAAGTATGTAACTGTGGTGGTGAAATCACCTCCGACAGCGCTGGAGTCACGGCTTTATATATCGTGGGAGCAAATGCTGTTGCTGTCAAGATAAATAAATCCGCGCTGCAACTGAATGGCGTACCTGAAAACAATAAAATGGTTACCAACAAAACACAGTAAACGGTAAAGTATAAAAAATCTGAAAAGCAAACATGGTAAAACATAATAACAATAAAACATTGCAGAATAGAATAGAGTAAAAAAGAGCAGAACAATAGAGAGAGAATAGAGAGAGAGAGAACAATAAAACAACAACTATTTTTGTTTTTTTTATTTTATATTTTTTTTTGTGTTTTTATTTTTTTTTATTTTTTTTTTTACACTTTTTTTTAGTAACTTTTAACTTTTGTAACTCGTTCCAGGTTTGGGTCTCTCAAAATGCAATGGCATCTTGGGAGATCCTGTGTTAGTGTGCCTAGTCTGTGCAGTGCTGAACCCTACGCTAATACTCAACTAATGTATGGTAGCGTTCAAAGCATTCACCCATGCAAAGACCAGGATTGCCAGGACAGGAGGGACAATAAGACCGGGTGTCACGCCTAAATCCGCGCTTGCTGCAGACACGACATCTTTTTTGGGGGGCTTTTTGGGTAGGGGTACTCGGGATGGCATAAAGAAAATGCCGCTCATGCAGCCGGCTTACTGCATTTGGTTGGGGAAGGTGAGGTAGAGCACCGTCTGGAAACAGAAGGGCTCTGACGATCTCTTCCTGGAATTTAAGGAAGGATCCAGTCTGTCCTGAAGCTCTGTATAGCACATGAGCGTTCAGCAAAGCCAATTGAAATAAATAAACAGACACTTTTTTGTACCAGCGTCTGGCCTTCCCATATTAAGGTTGTATTCGTGGACACAGAGGGGTTTCTCCACAACACCAGTCGCCGTAGGAATTTGGGTCGTCGTGTCTGCATGAAGGGAGGTGAGAACGAAAACATTCTTCTTATCCCTCCACTTCATAGCGAGCAAATTATTATACTTCAAGCAGGCTCTCTCCCCCAGCCTAAGACGGGAATCTACAAGCCGCTGGGGAAAGCCCCGGCGATTAGGTCGCACGGTGCCACATGCTCCAATCTGCTGATCAAACAAGTGACTAAAAAGTGGCACGCTCGTATAATAATTGTCCACGTACAAGTGGTACCCCTTTCCGAATAAGGGTGACACCAAGTCCCACACTATCTTGCCAGCGCTTCCTATGTAGTCAGGGCAGTTTGTCGGCTCTACGTGACTATCTTTGCCCTCGTAAACCATAAAACTATATGTATAGCCTGTGGCCCTGTCACAGAGCTTATACATCTTGACCCCGTATCTGGCACGCTTGCTGGGAAGGTACTGTTTGAATGACAAGCGGCCAGAAAATTTAATCAGGGACTCATCAATGCAGACAACTTGATGGGGGGTAAACAAGTCTGCAAAACGTTGGTTGAAGTGGTTTACGAGGGGCCGAATTTTGTAGAGCCGATCGTATGCAGGGTCTCCACGAGGACGACAGAGTTCATTGTCGTTGAAGTGCATGAACCGCAAAATCTGCTCGTATCGTGCCCTGGCCATGGAAGCAGAGAACAAGGGTGAATGGTAAATTGGGTCAGTGGACCAATATGACCGCAACTTACTCTTTTTATTCAACCCCATGAGGAGGGAAAGGCCCAGAAAGGTCTTAAATTCGGAGACCGTAATTGGTCTCCAATCTCTGGCAAGGGAGGACTGGGGATTAGCGGCGATGTGTTGACCAGCGTATAAATTGCTTTGGTCCACAATAGATCTATAGAGATCTTCGGTGAAAAACAGTGAATAAAAATCTAGTGGTGGGTTGGCCAGTGAAAGGGGGAAGTACGGGTGCTGCAGAAGTGGTGGGTTCCCAATTTGGATTGGCCAATGCAGCAGGAAGGGCACTATGGGCACGACGGGCCTGTCTTTGTCTTCTTGGTGGCAGCGGGACACTACTAGTGCTTGCCACCTCGCCAGCTTGAACTGCACTTATGGGACTCGCCACGTCACCACGTGATACTGCAGTGCTGGATGTACGACCAGGGTGTACTAGGCCGCTGGTGCTTGCCAGTTCACCAGAAGGAATAGCGGCGCTAGTACTTCTCTGCTCCATACGAGAGCCCTGCGGTTCTTGCACTTCAAGGACAGAAGAAGATTGGGGTCTGGTACGCCTGACCTTAGCAGGGACCACAACTCTGTCGTCAGAGCTATCTGTCATGGAGCCGCTGTCCTCTACAGGTTCGTATTCTGAGCCTGAACTTGACAGATGAGTGACTTCCTCTTCACTATCTGTCATGCTCAGAAACGTGTAGGCCTCTTCACTAGTGTACCTTCGATTTGCCATTTTGGGCTCTAAATTTAGGGGTACACTAGTGAGACTCACAGGCAAAAAAGCTCCTGACTGTCAGCGACTGTATCAAAACGCTACCAAAAAACTGTTAGCGATCGCAGGGATCAGGCCTGACTCTGTGAACGCTGCAGTTATGTGTGCTTAGTGTTTTGTAAGTGTCAGTTATCGATCGATACTGCACTTGGGTGGGCTGGGCAGGGCTGGGCCGAGGAGCAAAACGCAGGTGCTACCAGGTATCTGGGCTGATCCCGCTAACACTGCGTTTCAGGGAACCCTAAACTTCCTTCGGAGTATAGTTCTGATCGGATCAGATATCGATCCGCTCAGATACTATAGCACTAAGGGAGGTGTATGCTGCGTGCGTGGGTTTTAGCGGTACTGGCGCTAACCTGACGCTGCCTGGGGCGACGCAGACCTTAGCTGACCCTAAAAATGTAATTTATATCACCGCCGGGCAATTAGGGGGTTAAACCTTTATAGGGTAATAAACGGCGGGTGCCCTAAAACTATAATAAACTGTAATAAACTGTAATAAACTACAAAAAACAAACTAGCTGACCAGCGTCACCCGTAACACTTATACGGTGATCGCTGGTGAAAGGGTTAACTAGGGGGCAATCAGGGGGTTAAAACCTTTAGCAGGTAGTATATGGGGGTCCCTGTCGCTATAAAACACTGACAGCGAACCTATATACTTACCTCCCTAACTAGCGTCACCTGTGTCACTAATACAGCGATCAGAAAAACGATCGCTTAGCGACACTGGTGACGGGGGGTAATCAAGGGGTTAACTTTTATTAGGGGGGGTACCCTGGACCTAAGGGGGGGTACCCTAGACCTAAAGGGGGCTAACCTAACTGCCCTAACACTTGTAACTGACACAAACTGACACCAATGCAAAAAAAAAAAAATGCTATTGGTGTCAGAGTGACAGGGGGTACAGGGGGGTGATCGGGGGGTGATCGGGGGGTGATGGGGGGTGACAAGTGTGCCTGGCGTGTTCTACTGTTAGTGTAGTGTTGTGCAGACTTACTTGATGTCTTCTCTCCTCGGCGCCGGATCAAAAAGACCGACTCGAGGAGGGATGACATCACTTCCTTTCCCTCTGTTTACCTTACAGAGGGAAAGGAAGCATTCTCATTCGCCGGGAGCGATCGGGAGGGGGTGGCCAACAATGGATGGCCTCCCCCTCACCTCTCATCGCCTGGGAAGAAATGGCGACCGCCTCGGGCACCGGGGGGGGACCGATCGGACCCCCCACCCGCGGAAGGCAAATCACGTATATATACGTGATTTTGCCTGTCCGTGCCACCTTGCCGACGTAAATCGGCGTGAGGCGGTCGTCAAGTGGTTAAAGTGAAACAATAAAAGTGTAATATTCCTTTAAATTTCGTACCTGGGGGGTGTCTATGGTATGCCTGTAAAGGGGCGCATGTTTCCCATGTTTAGAACAGTCTGACAGCAAAATGACAATTCAAAGGAAAGAAAAGTAATTTAAAAATACTCGCGGCTATATGAATTGTCGGTCCGACAATATACATATAAGTTCATTGATAAAAATAGCATGGGATTTCCCCACAGGGGAACCCCGAACCAAAATTTAAAAAAAAAAAAAAAATGGCATGGGGGTCCCCCTAAATTCCATACAAGGCCCTTCAGGTCTGGTATAGATTTTAAGGGGAACCCCATGCCAAAATGAAAAAAACCAGAAGAAGAAGATGAGATGGAGGAAGAAACCAATGGAAGATAGAAGAAAGAAGATAGAAGAAAGAAGATGGAAAGAAGAAGCATTTAAATAAAGGAATTGTCAAAAACTGTCTCTTGTCATTTTTAACATTTTTGACACTTTTTTTGTGAAATGGTAGGGGTACTTTTGTCTTACCATTTCACATAGTGGGGGGCCGGGATCTGGGGGTCCCCTTGTTAAAGGGGGCTTCCAGGTTCCGATAAGCCCCCCCGCCCGCAGACCCCCACAACCACCGAGCAAGGGTTGTGGGGATGTGGGGAGGGACCCCAAAGCACCCTCCCAATGTTGAGGGCATGTGGCCTGGTACAGTTCAGGAGGGGGGTGCTCTCTCATCTCCCCCTCTTTTCCTGCGGCCTGCCAGGTTGAAATTTAAAGGAATATTACACATTTATTGTTTCACTTTAAGCATTATTAAAATCACTGCTTCCGAAAATACGGCCGTTTTTAAAACTTTTTTTTGCATTGATCCCTGTCCCCTGGGGCAGGACCCAAGTCCCCAAACACTTTTTATGACAATACCATGCATATAAGCATTTAAAATTAGCACTTTTGATTTCTCCTATAGACTTTTAAAGGGTGTTCCGCTGCTTTCGAATTTGCCGCGAACACCCCAAATTGTTCGCTGTTCGGTGAACTTGCGAACAGCCGATGTTCGAGTCGAACATGAGTTCGACTCGAACTCGAAGCTCATCCCTACCGGCCACCTCTCTCCTCCTCTCTTCTCTTCCTCCTGCCTAAAAAATGAATGCAATCACCACATCTAAAGACCAGTTAGCTATGATATATACATTTTATATTTTTTTCGTTTAGATACATTATAAAGCAGAATTCCAAGTACAGTATGAAAATTTTTGCATACTTATGCCCTGTACACACAGTCGGACATTGATCGAACATTCCGACAACAAAATCCATGGATTTTTTCCGATGGATGTTGGCTCAAACTTGTCTTGCATACACACGGTCACACAAAGTTGTCAGAAAATCCAATCGTTCTAAACTTGGTGACGTAAAACACGTACGTCGGGACTATAAACGGGGCAGTAGCCAATAGCTTTCGTCTCTTAATTTATTCTGAGCATGTATGGCACTTTGTGCGTCAGATTTGTGTACACACGATCAGAATTTCCGACAACGGATTTTGTTGTCGGAAAATTTTATAGCAAGCTCTCAAACTTTGTGTGTCAGAAATTCCGATGGAAAATAGATGAGTGATGGAGCCCACACATGGCCGGAATTTCCGACAACAAGGTCCTATCACACATTTTCCGTTGGAAAATCTGACCTTGTGTACAGGGCATTACAGTGGTCCAGCTTGAACCAATATAATCATCCATATACCATACCTGTGGGATTCCCCATGAAGCTGGAAATGACTGTAGTTGGCACCATCACTCCACTCCACTACCTTCTAGGTCCTGTGCCAAGTGACTGTTCTGCTGCATTGCAAAAATAATGGGTAGCCCACTCGGCATGAGTGCCATTCAGAAAATGCTTTGATTTTTTTTAATAAATAGAAAGCATTCGCTAATTGTATGATGTGGAGACTATGACATCACCACCCCACCTCTCCACCTCATGCAATAAGAGAAAGCTTTCCATTTATTAGGAAAATGCAAAGTGATCTCTGACTAGCATTCGTGTCAAGTGAGCGACCTCTTGTGTTCAAAATGCAGCAGGGCAGTCAATTGGCACAGGACCCAGGAAGCTAATGGAGATCACTGGAGAAGCTGTGTCTACTATAGTAATTTCCAACTTCTAGAGGGATGGTATATGCATACCACAGGTATGGTATATGCATAGTTATATTGGTCCAAGCTGTACCATTGTAACTAGAAATATCCATACCTGGAATCCTTTTTTACGTCTTTTAAATGTGTTGCTATAATGACAAAATGTCTCTGAGAGTATCCCACTATTCTCAAGACAGTTTTGCCCCCTTTTTTCTGAGCAGTTAAGGCCAGTTCTTGACTACCTGTACCTTGAAAAAAATTGCCCTAACTCCACAATTGCAGTTACCTATGTACTCCTTATACAGCTGGATATACAGACTATTTTAGAACCTGTGTGTATATGGCAAAGCAAAACATAATGAAAAAAGTTATTTAGCTATACAATGATAATTTTGATGTGTTTACTTTTAGATATTTTAAATGAATTGGATAACTGCCCATACGTGTACAACACAGACCAGACTGACACTGATAAGGATGGAGTTGGTGATCAGTGTGACAACTGTCCTTTAATGCACAATCCAGACCAGGTATGCAGTGCAGAATGCAAAACAAATCCTCATTTTGATATGCTTGAATAGACTTAAATGGTATTGCAAAGTGGATTTCAGGCTAATTAACAAAGGGCACAAATATACTGAACTTCAGAAGCAAGGTATTGTAATTTTCATTTAATCCAGACATAAGCTAGAGAATGCAGAATTACATGAAACTGCACCCTCAGGCAGAATAGCTGAACACAGTGAACGTCAATGGCATTCATTCATAGCTAGAGGCTTTTGTTTGGGCAAGACAGTTCAATGTGAAATTCAGAGCTTTGTGTATCTTTTCTGAAAGACTTCATACAAACTCAGTTTTAGCAAAAAACACAACTAACTATTGTGCTTTGGGATTTTAGCCTTAAAGAAGTAGTGTATCCCCGAAGTTGCCAGTTTAAAAGATTGCATGACAAAAAGTATGGTTAAAGCACTAGCAATGCCACGCGAACCAGGGGTGATTTAAATAGCCAATACAAATAACTATATCACTCTTTGCATTTGCATATAATCTATAATTTTTTTTTAACATTGAATAACTACTTGATGGTTTCTATCATTGTTGGCGTTTGCTCTAATAACAGGTGATCTACAATTGCCACTTAGTGAATAACTGAACAAATGCATGATGAAAGAGCAGCATAACTTTGATTTTGCCTCTTTAAACATAGACTCTTTAATGCAGGGTTTCTTAACCAGAGTTCCACAGAACCCTAGGGTTCCACAAGAGGTCCTCATGGGTTCCACCATGACCTATCCATCAGTCGTAGGCAGCTGATGGATAGATTGCACCTCTCTGCTGACACATGCAGAATTATGCAAGGAAGCAGCTAGTGCTAGCTGTGACGCACTGTTCCCCACCAGCCCCTACCCCCATCCCAGGTGCTTGTATGTGACATCACCTGCAATGGACAGGAGTAGAGGGGGTATTGCTCTGTATATGGAAGAAACTGATGCTTGTGTACTGATGCTTCTGTGTGCCCCATGTAAGGTGCCCTGCTGTGAGCCCCATAATGTGCCCCATAATGTGCCCTGCTCTGTGCCCCATGTAATATGCCCTGCTGTGTGCCTATCACGTACCTGGTAGAAGAGCCTGAATGGACGAGCAAGGCCTCCCTTACCACTTTGACTTAGGGCCCCTGATAGAGCAAACAGAAGGCACCAAAGTACAGAGTCGCACGAGTGCCAGAAAGTCTTGGGTGGTAGCAAGGTAGCGGGTCCGGTCATACTGAGAAGACACAGGGAAGCTTCCGCAGGAGACTAGCAGATGGCAGCAGGTGCAGATGACAATGACAAGCAGCAGGGTCGGACAGGCAGGGTCATACACGGCAGATCAAATCGGGTACTAGGTGCAGGCAGGATCGTAGTCAGGAACAAGCCGGGTCAAACCAGATCAGCAGTGCAGGTACCAGGGAGGAAGCAGAAGATTAGTCACAGGACAAGCCGGGGTCGGTACAGGCAGAGTTCAAGGGAAGGTAACAAGACAAGCCAGGAATCAGGATACAGGTTCACAGGATACTGGATACTCAGAAGCTGAAGACAAGGCAGCACCAGGCCAAGCACCAGCTGGACTTAAATAGATCGTTTGGCGCCAACGTGAACGAGCGCTAGTGCGCGCGTTAGATACGTACGGAAGTGTGCAGGTGCCGATCGTTGCTCAGGAATGCGTGACGGCCACTGTTTGCGCTCTTGTTCGCGCATGCGCACGTCTAAATACCAGAGCCCGGTTTCTGCGTGCAGCAGGAATATGTCTCTTTCTGTGCTTTAGACATCTTTGAGGCTGTCTGCTGATGGGTGTATCCTGACATTGCCCCCCTCCAATGGGCAGCCTCCGGATGCCCAACCGAGCTAGTCTCTCCGGGTGGTTTTGACAGAAAGCTTGGACAAGTCTGTTGGCATGAATATTGCCCTCTGGCTCCCATGAATTTTCCTCAGGTCCGTACCCTTTCCATTTGACCAAGTACTGGACCTGATTCTGTCTCTTCCTGCAATCCATGATCGCCTCGACCTCGTACTCCTCTTCCCCATCTACCATTACAGGTGCAGGAGGATTACTACTCCTTTCGGGAAATGGATCTGGACTAGCAGGCTTCAGTAGAGATATATGGAAAACTGGGTGAATTCTGAAGGAATCCGGGAGTGCCAACTCATAAGCCACATTATTGATCCTTTTCTTCACCCTGAAGGGTCCCACAAACCTAGGGCCCAGTTTTCTAGATGGGCAGGCTAATTTCAGATTAGTCGTAGCTAACCAGACCGGATCACCAGGTTCCAAAATCAACTCTCCCCGCTTCTTTTTGTCAAAGGATTTTTTATAGTCTTCCTGGGCCTTGGTCATCGTCTTCTGTAATAACTGATTGTTGGACCTGAAAAAGTTTATTGTGTCCTGAACTGCCGACACAGGGCATTCTGGAGCGGAGGCAGTCAAAAATGAAGGGTGGAACCCAACCCAGTTGGCGAAGAATGGGGCTTGTTTGATGGCAGAATGCTCTGAATTATTATACGCAAACTCCGCCAGAGGTAATAGTGCCACCCAGTCATCCTGCGAGAAGGAAGAAAAACAGCGTAAGTATTGCTCTAACGTCTGGTTGGTCCTTTCAGTTTGACCATTGGTCTGGGGGTGGTAAGCTGAGGAAAAGGATAGTTCGATTTTCAAGGATTTACACAAGGCTCTCCAAAATCTGGATGTGAATTGTACCCCGCGTTCCGACACGATATTGGCAGGAAGTCCATGTAGTCTCACAATTTCTTTAATAAAGACCTGCGCTGTCTCAGAAGCAGACGGGGTACCCTTCATGGGTAGGAAATGTGCCATCTTCGACAACCGATCTATGACTACAAAGATGGTAGAGTAACCTTCGGAAGGAGGGAGCTCAGTGATAAAATCCATAGAAATCATCTGCCAGGGTCTATCTGGAACTGGCAAGGGTCTTAACAATCCCCAGGATCTTGTTCGGCTATATTTATTTCTGGCGCAGGTAGGGCAGGTTTCAATGTACTTCTTGCAATCTTCTTTTAAACAAGGCCACCAAAAGGTACGCTGTAAAAGTTCAGTTGTCTTGTGGACTCCAAAGTGTCCTGCAAGGGCATGGTCATGGCAGAGACCCAAGGTGGAGACTCGTAGACCTTCAGGCACAAAGATCTTGTTGTTGTGCCATAAAAGGCCATCTTTAGCTTGTAGCGTCATCCCAGAAGATGGTGAGACATCAACAGTGGCTTGTCTAATCTGTGACAACAAATCTTCCTGTAATAAAAGGAAATTTCCGGGAGGAAGAATGGTATCCGGAGGAACTGGTTCTTCTGTCGTGCCAAACATTCGGGACAGAGCATCCGACTTAATGTTCTTAGATCCTGGCCTGTAGGTAATATGGAAAACAAATCTTGTAAAAAAGAGTGCCCACCTGGCCTGCCGGGGTTTTAAGCGCTTTGCGACTCGCAGATACTCTAAGTTTCGATGGTCGGTGTAGATCAGGATCGGATGAGCTGCACCTTCCAGTAGGTATCTCCACTCTTCGAGAGCAGCTTTAATTGCCAGAAGCTCACGGTCTCCTACGTCGTAGTTTTTCTCTGCCGGGGACAACTTGCGAGAAAAGAATGCCACAGGATGTAGTAGGGACTTGGCCCCTTGGCGTTGAGACAGAACCGCCCCTACTGCCGTCTCTGATGCGTCTACCTCTAGGACGAACGGCAGAGCAGGATCTGGATGACGTAATATAGGTGCAGCTGTGAAAAGGCCTTTCAGAGTTTCAAATGCGGTTTGCGCCTCGGAAGACCACTGGAACCGTTGAGATTGTCTTGTCAGTTGAGTTATGGGAGAAATTATTGCGGAAAACCCCTTGATAAACTTCCTATAGAAGTTTGCAAATCCTACAAACCGCTGCACCCCTTTCTTGTCCGTAGGAGCCGGCCAATCCAGGATGGCCGAGACCTTCTGGGGATCCATCTTAATGCCACCTGTGGAAAGAACAAGGCCCGGGAACTGGATGCTTTGGCATTCAAATTCGCACTTTTCTACTTTTGCAAACAAGCCGTGCTGTCTGAGTCGAACCAAAACTTTTCTGACATGTTCTCGATGAGCTTCTAAAGAAGGGGAGAAAATCAAGATATCGTCAAGATATATAATGACAAATAAGTCTAAATAGTCCTGGAAAACATCATTAATAAAGTGCTGGAACGTTGCTGGGGCATTACATAGCCCAAAGGGCATCACCAAGTATTCGAAATGTCCAAACCTGGTACGAAAGGCCGTCTTCCATTCGTCACCTTCACGAATACGTACCAGGTTATATGCCCCTCGCAAGTCTAACTTTGTGAAGATGACAGCAGAACGGAGTCTCTGAAACAACTCTGGTACTAGAGGCAAGGGGTATCGGTTTTTAATCGTGATTTTATTTAAGTCCCGGTAATCCACGCACGGGCAAAGGGAAAGATCTTTTTTCTCAACAAAGAAAATCCCAGCTCCGGCTGGGGATGTAGAGGGACAGATAAATCCCTTTCTCAGGCTGTCATCAATATAGATTTTCAAGGCGGCAAGTTCAGGTTCAGTCAAGGGAAAGATTCGCCCAAAAGGTATCTCGGCCCCAGGGAGGAGCTCGATGGGGCAGTCGTATGGTCTATGTGGAGGTAGAATCTCAGCTCCCTTCTTACTGAACACATCGGCAAAGTCTTGGTAGGGTGCTGGAATGGAAGAACGGATTTCATCATCTGAGTCCATGCACAGCAAGGGGGATGGATGACAGAATGGTTTGGAGAAACAATGTTGCTGGCAGTAGAGAGAGGGAAATTCGACTTTTCCGACATCCCAATGGATACAGGGATTATGTGCCTGGAGCCATGGCATACCCAAAATGATAGGGAACAGTGGTGAAGCTATGGCATCCAGTCATAACAGTTCTCTGTGGTCACCAGAAATAGTAGCTAATAACGGGACAGTCTCCTGGGTAACCGGACCGGACTTAATATGTGACCCGTCTGCCAGGTGGATAGAGAGTCCATGAGCTTTGGGTTGCAGAGGAATCTTATGTTGAAGAGCAAAAGTCAAATCAATGAAGCAACTGCAAGCCCCTGAATCTACAATAGCAGGTACTTGGACCACTCTTTCTGAAAGTTGTAGTGAAATCTGTACGGCCAGGTGAGAAGACTTGGGAGGCCGGGAGGACTGGCTGGCAGGGAGAAAGGTCAGGCACTTCCGAATCTTGGCTACGACAAGCAGCAGGGTCGGACAGGCAGTGTCATACACGGCAGATCAAATCGGGTACTAGGTGCAGGCAGGATCGTAGTCAGGAACAAGCTGGGTCAAACCAGATCAGCAGTGCAGGTACCAGGGAGGAAGCAGAAGATTAGTCACAGGACAAGCCGGGGTCGGTAAAGGCAGAGTTCAAGGGAAGGTAACAAGACAAGCCAGGAATCAGGATACAGGTTCACAGGATACTGGATACTCAGAAGCTGAAGACAAGGCAGCACCAGGCCAAGCACCAGCTGGACTTAAATAGATCGTTTGGCGCCAACGTGAACGAGCACTAGTGCGCGCGTTAGATACGTACGGAAGTGTGCAGGTGCCGATCGTTGCTCAGGAATGCGTGACGGCCACTGTTTGCGCTCTTGTTCGCGCATGCGCACGTCTAAATACCAGAGCCCGGTTTCTGTGTGCAGCAGGAATATGTCTCTTTCTGTGCTTTAGACATCTTTGAGGCTGTCTGCTGATGGGTGTATCCTGACAGTGCCCCATAATGTGTCCTGCTGTGTGCCCTATACAATGTGCCCTGCTGTATGCCCCATAATGTGCCCTGTTCCCATGCAATGTGCGCTACTCCCATGTAATGTGCTCTGCTCTCATGAACTTTGCCCTGCTCCCATGGAATGTCCCTGCTCTCATGTAATATGCCCTGCTTTCATGTAATATGCTCTGCTACCATGTAATGTGCCCTGCTTTCATGTAATGTACTCTGTTCCCACATAATGTGCCCTGCACCCACGTAATGTGCCTTCTTCCAATATAATGTTCCCTGCTCCTACGTAAGGTGCCCTGCTCCCATGTAAGATGCCCTGCTCTCATTAAATGTTCCCTGATGCCCCTTCATGTAATACGCCCGCTTCCCCCATGTAATATGCCTTCTGCCCCTTCATGTAAATTGTCTTCCTTCCCCATGTAATGTGCCCTCCTGCCCCTGTATACTGTGCCCTTCTTTCCCCCTGTATCCCACCCTGATGCCTCCCTGTACACTATTTATCTCAAGTTGGATCCAGAATTGAGCATCTGTACAGAAAAGAACAGGCACACGTTTCAGATTAAATAGATTTTTACAGGATTTTTATAGCACCAACAGTTTGTGCAGCACTTTACAATGTGAGGTCAGACTGTATAGTTACAAGACAATTCAATACAGGAGGTATCAGAGGGTCCAGCTTGTATGTGTTAATATTGATTTTATTATTAGGTTTATAAAAATAATTGTTGTTCAACAGCTTACTCATCACACCAATGTTCTGTAAGATGTAGATGTGAACATTATTTCAGAGGTTCCCCGAGATCGCAAACTTTTACAAAAGTCTCCATTCTCCACCTTCACCATCTTGCGCATGAAGTGGTATACCATCACCCTCCACTATCTTGCTCATAAAAAAAATATAAAACACTGACCTTACTACCATTGTCTTACCAGAGGCAGGCAGTGCTCATGTCTCACAGCACTGTGACTGTGCTCAAGCCCACCATGGCCATATAAAATAGTGGCTTCACGTTCCAGCTAAAGCTGGCACAATCAAAGGACATGATCATGGTTTTCTATGGCTTTGACTCAAAATATGTGTCATATTTCAGAACACAGCCACAGTGCAGCAGACCAAACTGTATGTAGGCCACAATTGTGAGGATGCAATTTCTCAGAAAATACGCCTTTTACAGTATATATATTTTATTTTCCATAAGTAGAACAAGTGCAGTAGAAAATGGGAATTTTTGCCAAGAATTCCCTACTCTGTAAAATTTGGACTGTTAAAACTTTATAAGTAGTTAGTGTACACGGATACAAAATTTCAGAAAGTCAAACTTAGCCAGCTTTTAGAGAAAAAGGCATGGAGTCTAAATTAATTTGGGACATTTTTAGAATGACTTTATTATGCCTTTAGAGATAATTGTGTAGAGAAATAAAAGCAAACCAAGTAATGCATGGTAGAAACAGCAACCACTCTGCAATATCCACTTCAATATTCAAACATTGCATTCCAGATCCCTAAAAATGTGTTTAAAAAATGCATAGTAGCAAACCCTATGCACCCTAGATTAACTACTTTTTTTATTAATCCTCTACTGCTAGCTGTACACATACATTTGTCACTATGTTGTGCTGGGAGCTTGCTCAATCAGCGCCCCCACCACCATGACCACGCTTTTGATGAACAGCTATCAGTAACCCAGCAATATTGGATGGCCTGTAGGATGGGCTTCTGATCACGTGATCATTGTGACAGCCAATCAGGAGACTGTCCTACTGGCCTTCAGTGTTAATATCCCCTTAAAGAACTGGTTCCTGCTAACAGACAAGTTAAAGTTCATACATGCTTTGGATAAGGATATTTTAAGAATGTCTGCTTGTAGTTCCAAGTGCCATAAAATAGAGGCTCTATACAGAAAAAACTACAAGAATCTAGTAAACACCACCCCAGTGCAACATTTATAATAAAATAATGACAACACTCAAAGAAAAACCACAAACAGAAACACTGGATGGAACTCCCATCCAGCACTTCTGGTTGTGGTTTTTCTCTGAGTGTTGCTATTGTTTTTTTCCGACACCACTCCTGGTGCAGAAGTTCCACACAGCTGCTTTTTGGTCTCCCACAGGGCACCATACATGGATCCCACTGTGTCCAGTCCCCCAGCACCAGACTTATTGTTGTTAATTTATACTAAAATGCCTTCTAATAATACATTAGTAATATTTTCGTTCAATTAAATTGGTGACAGTTTTCTGCATGCCTGCAAAATCTGATTTGCATAGTGTAAACCTAAAGACAAACCTGAAGACACAGAGTTATGCCCTGTACACACGGTCGGATTTTCCGATGGAAAATGTGTGATAGGACCTTGTTGTCAGAAATTCCGACCATGTGTAGGCTCCATCACACATTTTCCATCGGATTTTCCGACACTCAAAGTTTGAGAGCAGGCTATAAAATTTTCCGACAACAAAATCCATGTCGTAATTTCCGATCGTGTGTACACAAATCCGGCGCACAAAATGCCACGCATGCGCAGAATAAATAAAGAGATGAAAGCTATTGGCTACTGCCCCGTTTACAGTCCCAACGTACGTGTTTTACATCACTGCGTTCAGAACGATCGGATTTTCTGACAATTTTGTGTGACCGTGTGTATGCAAGACAAGTTTGAGCCAACATCCGTCGGAAAAAATCCTAGGATTTTGTTGTCGGAATGTCCGATCAATGTTCGACCGTGTGTACGGGGCATTAGATTCCATTAATAAAATGTAAAGGTTTTGAAACATTTATCTGATCTCACAATCATGTGCAGACTAACTTTTGACAGTCATATGTGCTTATCACCTCACTAAAAATATTACATGACATTCCAATAACATTCTCTTGTAAAATGCACTGTAGCTCACAATGTAAGTGATATTTAACTTGAAAGACCACAAATTTAACAAACCCATATTTTAAATTCTAACTATCTATCTGCTCATTCCTTTGTACCATAAAAACCTCTCAGAATCATTTATTATTCTCCAGGTGTGTGACATTCACACTATACATTTCCTGTGTACTCAGGTGACAACTCTCTGTCCAGTTTAATAGCTATGTCTGTTTACTTTTAGACCGATGTGGACAATGATCTTGTGGGAGATCAGTGTGATAACAACGAAGACATTGATGAAGATGGCTATCAAAACAATTTGGACAATTGCCCCTACATACCTAATGCAAATCAAGCCGACCATGACAAAGACGGCAGAGGAGATGCTTGTGATTCAGACGATGACAATGATGGTGTCCCTGATGATAGAGACAACTGTCGGCTTGTGTTTAATCCAGAACAGAAAGATTCCAATGGTAAGATTAAAGTTTTTGCCCACATATATCTGGTCAGTAAATACGTTGTAAGGAACAATTATGACAACTTATTCCAATTAAGTAAGCAATGACAAGAGAAATTCAGCCATATTTACTCATAGTTCAGTCTCTGAGCACATGTAAGATTCCATGATTCTCTTCTGTGATTATATAAAACTTTCACGGGCAATGAATTTAAAGAGAAATATTTGGGACTCAAATATATTTTAGTTTGCTATCTAGAATACATTTAAAAATGCACTGCAAGTTTGACAACTAAGGCTAAAAGCTTTAAAACAGGTTTTAGAAACAGTTCTTTCTAAACAATTGGGTAACATATAAAAGAAGCAATGGGGTTGAATAACTAAAGGCAAATAGACTGTTTACTTTGCAAGGGACATTACACTTTGCAAGGGAACTTTCCCCAGAGCTTAGTAACTGAGTAAAGCTCTACAAACTTACATCATCCAATTTGGTGCACAGTTATTTTAGTTTTCCTTGCCTGTGATTGGGTATTCTTTGCAAAGTGAAATTTCACTGCATTCACTAAGCTCTGTGGAAAATTCCCTTGAAAACCCCCAAAAAGGGGGTTAAAAACTCCTGTTTTGCAGCGAAGTGCATTTCAGGGGATTTGAAAGCGCTGCCCATTCATGCCAATGTGCAGGGAGTTTTGGGAGCACTAAATACAGCGCTCCCAACCCACCCCAAAGATGCTGCTTGCAGGACTTTTCCTAACTTCCCACAAGCGCACCGCTCGAGTGTGAAACGCCACACTGGAATGAATGGGAGGAAGTTTTCAGGCGCTTAGCAGAAGCTATTTCCAGTGCTAAAGTGCCTGAAAAATACCCCAGTGTGAAAGGGGTCTAAATCAACTCCACTATCTAAGATGATACATACAAAGTGAAGATGTGCAGTCAGAAAGGAATGAAGTAACTTCCTGGACCAAGCAATTCATATGGACTGAATGGAGCTCAAGCTATGATCCCTGATTTTACTGAGGATATTGTAGGGTTCATCTTCATTTTTTTATTGTGATTGCAATGCTTTTTTGGTGATTTTCTTTAGAAACAATAAAATAGAAAAAATAAAACATAACAGGTAGCCTATATTGTTACCCCTGTGCCATTTGGCCATTCTAATAGATATATTCCATATTTTTGTTGTAAATACTGTAGCTCTACATTTATAACTAAGACTTTTGATATAGGCTAGATTGCAAAAGACTTTGTCATAAAAGACACATGTCTTTTATAGCATACACAAACATTTCTTTATGAATTCATCATCTCTCCTTTTGTCATATTTGGAGTTTATTTGCAGACTAGGCAACAGCCACGAGTCGTCTCAGGCAAAGAGTATCAAATTGTGTGCTCTGTGCATTATGACTTGTGTTTATGGGTTATTTGGCATACAGCCATATCCTTTCAAGCTATTTTGTACATTTCTATGACTGGACTTGCCTTCATGTGTTTTAGTTTCACAATATTCCCTAAAACCATAAACCACCTGCACAATCCACACTAACCATTCTCCCTCCCTATTGATAATGTCAGAATGTTTGTTACAGCTACACTTTATCATATGTAACGGATTGCTCAAATACAAAAGGTTTGCTTCTGCACTTATATACCGTATGTGAATCCTAACTTATAATTTAAAACACAAAATACAATTTTAAATCTTTTGTAATCTAGCCTATTACTACAGTGGTATACTGTAAATATCAAACATTTTTCTGATTATACAAGAATAACACTGAGAATACTGTGTTTTTTTCTGGAAAGATGCATTTTTAAAACAAAAGAGATTTAAGCCTTATTAAAAAACTGAAATCCTATTATTTCTAGGTTCCATTTTTGGTAATTTTTCAACATTTCAAGAGGCATCCCTTAAAAGAAACTTGAGAATAGAAGAGGGGTATAAATGCAGAGTTATGTCACAAAGAGATCAGCCATATACCTTGTTTGGTATCCTAGGGAATGCCAGGTGAAATTTAATTGGTCAATAAGGGCAACAATTCCAGTAGTATTACCATTTTCATTTCTTCAGTTTTTTTTATAAATATCCCCAATATCATTGTTTCTGAAATTAAATACTTCAGCAAGCAAAATTTCAACACTTTTTACAAAAAAAGGTGTGTCTTAATTAAAGTGTTACTAAACCCACAACAGTAAAATCAGTCTATATATGCAGCATAGCATGCTGGTTAAACTCACTGTGGAACTTAAGGAATTAATCCTCTGCATTGTGTAAAATGGCTGTTTTATCCTGTATGCATAGATCCTTCCCTCCTGCACTGTCTATCTGGCGAAAGCCAGCTAACACAGGCAGAGTAGCCGACCTGCGCATAGTTGTGTCTTTTATGCTGGAGAGAACATTTACTCGTTGATCAGAGCTAGCCAGGTCACATGATATTGACATCACACATGTTGGCGTGTATACAGGCTACAGTGGAAATCTCCTTCTTCCTGAACTCTCAGCACTGGAGAAACTGTGCAGTTTATCATGTAACTGTGGTATACAGATCATCCAAAAAAATATATAGTGGCAGTATTTGAATGTAAGAAGATGATTTATAAGCTGTGGGCACTGTGGGGGGGGGGGGTGAACTATTTTTATATTACTGGGTTTAGTAACAGTTTAAGTACTGGATATTTTCTTTTCATTGACAGATCTGGCTGTGTGGGTCCAAATTACACATTAGTGTTTTAACTGTTGAACTATTGGACATCTCTGTCTGCAGTTACTGTGTTAGGTAGCAAAGCTTAACCAATATTCACTGGACCTAGTATTTTTTTTTTTTTTCAAGAGCTTGCACAAGCATCGATTTGGCAATTAAATGCTGTTAAGAAGATCACTTATGCTAGTATCCAGTTTGTCTAAAGGGCTTATTTACGCTTATTAGTTACAGTAATGTGCTGTAAATGAAGTGATATCGCAACACACAAAAATGCATGAACGGTATTGGATTTCAGTACTGTTCATTTTGAATGGCACTCCTATGGCCTACTACAATAGAAGGTAATGCAATCGCACTGCAGTGCACCAAAATGTACATGTTATGCATTGTAGTTCACCTCACCGGAAGTGAATGGGCTGACTTAACACAAAGCAGCATAATCCATGATAATGAGCTGCATGAACACACATGTATAGTGTCCATGGACCCTCTATGGTGATTTTATTGTGACTGCTAAGAGTAAACATCTGTTGGTACTTTACGGACCAAATCTACTAATCAGATCTTGCCTAATAACATGTCCTAGTATAATTGCTTGTAAAACTTTCATTACTGCTTGAGTTTCTTGGTTCCGTGTGTAGTAAGACTTTCCTGAAAATGTTACTCATTTTTCACCTGCAATCGCATATGTCCTCGAGCTTGTTTCGTGATTTACTGTGTCTTGATCCTAATAGAGAAGCCACAATACTATGTGCTTTATATTAAATTAAATATCCATTGTGGAATGTTGCTGCAGGCAACCATGTCAGGGATAAAAGGCCTAATCTAGTCACTGCTAAATTACATACCTTGCAGCATGCCAGAATATAATAAGCCAGGAAGATCAGACTTTATCCCACATCACTGCCAAGATTACTCACTGCAAAACTCGAAGGTTAATAGTCTTTTCTTGTGATATTTGCAACCACAGACACTCAAATGAAGTGAAACGACCTGAAAGGAACATAATGCTCTTGAATGCAATATTTCATATTCTTCCTGGCAGTGGATGATGCATAAAAACAGCTAAAAGAGGCACTCTGTTTACACTATTAGTAGCAAAACCAACCATATAACATAACTTCAATGTGCTTTAACAAGATTTTTTTTAAATATAAAATACTTTGTCCTCCACTTATAAAAACTAGATATTTTGAATGCATATCATAATTGTGGTGTTTTTATTATTTGTAATTTATAAAGGTTTTGCCATTTTTGGTTATTATGCCAACATAGCTAAATTAAATTTCTTTAATTAAAACATTAAACAGAATAAACATTTTTGTTTAAACTATTCACACAGCATCTTTTATCTATTTATTATTGTAAAAGCTATGTTGTATATTTAAATACACAGTATCCCATACTTATTTGTTACAGGTGATGGCAGAGGTGATGCGTGCAAAGATGATTTTGATAATGACAGCATTCCTGATATCTACGATGTCTGTCCAGAAAACAGTGGTATAAGTGAAACTGACTTTAGGAAATTCCAGATGGTTCCTTTAGATCCAAAGGGAACAGCACAAATTGATCCCAACTGGGTGATTCGACATCAAGGAAAAGAGCTGGTTCAGACTGCCAATTCAGATCCTGGTATAGCTGTGGGTAAGAAAGCTTACAACCTTGTTTTCAGTTTTTCTCAGCCACAAAATTCTAGGCAGCATCTGCAACACGATTATACATTAGGCTTTTTATTGTTTAAAAACCACATGAGCCTTGGAAGATTATTTTTGTATTTTTATTTTGTTCATCCTGATGCGCCCAGGCACTGGTGATTGGAGTAATGCACTATTGAGAGTAGAAGTATGTAACCTTTACCTAATGTTCATATATTCACGTGTACAGAACATACCTACATTATATACTGTGTCAATTCTGCCATTGGATCAAAGAATCCTTAAAAGAAAAAAAAAAAAAAAAGGAAAACATAAGAAAATAAACCAAAGGCAAAGAGTGTTTTTAGCCTGAGTTATTTAATAGCTCCACATGTAGAGTGAAATATTCTCCTCCCAAGAAGCTTCTCTAATATTATCCTTAAACCCCATCAATCAAATCATTATGGTTGCACAGTGTGAGTGCACATTAAATCATGACTAGCACACAAGTAGATCATATATTTCTAAATGTGATGATGTTTTTTACTTATAGCAGGAAAAAGTTTGTTAAATAAGAATAAAGACGTGATGTAGTTTGTAAGAAGTGATTAATATCGTGGTTTTTGTATAAATACTTAGAGCACTTAAAACTCCATGTCAGGCTACTGAGTGTCTTTCTTTTGATATGTGCATTGATAATCAATATGTTTTAACATTTTGACTAAATTTGTCTTATGTTTCCTTTAGGCTTTGACGAGTTCAGTGCAGTCGACTTTAGTGGAACGTTCTACGTAAACACAGACCGTGATGATGATTATGCTGGCTTTGTATTTGGTTATCAATCCAGCAGTAGATTCTATGTGTTAATGTGGAAGCAAGTCACTCAAACGTATTGGGAAGATAAGCCATCTAGGGCCTATGGGTACTCTGGTGTCTCTCTAAAAGTTGTCAACTCAACAACAGGGACTGGAGAACATTTGAGGAATGCTTTGTGGCACACTGGAAATACACCTGGAGAGGTACTTTGGCCATGTGTATTCAATTTTTAATTTTTATTATGAGGACTGCAGTGAAAAAGATGAGAATGAGAGGGTCAACATCTGAACCAGTCTTACCTCAATGCTTTCTTCTTCACTATTTCTCCTAAAATTTGTTGTCCAAAAATCCTTCATAAATATTGAACATTTTCCTGTAGGACCTTTAGAAACACACACAAACATAAGCCATCTGTAGCATTGAAGTTCTTGAAATTATAATATTGATCTTTATATTTCATATTGACTCATTGACACTTTAAAACTCACACTTTTTCTAGGTGCGAACATTGTGGCATGACCCCAAGAACGTTGGCTGGAAAGATTACACTGCTTACAGGTGGCATCTGACTCACAGACCAAAGACTGGCTACATTAGGTAAGCTGTTGATTTTGTATGATATTAAAGAGAGTGTAAATGTATTTTTTTTCTGAAACTATAAACACATCACACTTACTTGCTCTGTGCAATGGTTTTGTACAGAGCAGTACCAGTTCTCCTCTTCTGGGGTCCCCCGGCAGTGCTCCTGGTTCCTCCTGCCTTTAGAGTGCCCCCATAGCAAGCCACTTGGTATGGGGGCACTCATGCAGGCTTGATCCTGAGCTGCACTGTGTTGGTCTATTGACACACACAATGTGGCTCAACCCCACCCCTGCTCTCTGCTTACAGGATTTTATTGACAGCTGCAGAAGTCAATAGCTTCCACTGCTACTGAGGGGAGTTAGGCACAGCGCTGGATCGAGAACAGGTTTAGAGAAGTATTTAAGGGGGACTGTTGGAAGCTGATATGGAAAGGTTTTTTACCTTAATGCAGAGAATGTAAAAGATGTCAGATTCAGTCACTGTAGCCAGCAAAGATAATACAGATTACATGCATACAGAACAAACCATTTAAATGTGAAAAGAGTATAGTGGTAGCAAAGAATAGAATGGGAGTGCTTACTTGAACTTTTAGTGATAAATTAAAGAAACTCTGTTACTAGACCATTCATTTCAACAAAAATCTTCCCTTAAAGTGTTACTAAACCCACAACAGTAAAATAAGTCTGTATATGCGGTAAAGTGCACTGCAGAACCTAAGTGGGTTAATCCTGCACATTGTATTAAAAGGCTGTTTGATCCCGTCTTCCTTGATCCTCCCCTTCTTCCACAGTTCCCAATCCATCTCTCGATAGTACAGTTCTTGGGGGAACTCTGCACATGCTCTGTTTGGTGTGTGTTGCTAGAGATTTTTTTATTTTTTTTATTGGAAGGTTGTATGTGATCGTCATAGGGCCAATCAGCACTGTCCGGACAGATGGTCAGGAGTCACCCAGCCTCATAGGAAAGTCAGAGGAGAATGAAAACTTCTCCTACAAGCTTTAACCAGTGTTCTGACAAACACTGGTAGAGGTCACAAGACTGCTATGTCCTGCTGATGAGAAAAGATATTTAGCAGTTTATATTTACTAAAATAATTGTATTTCCATGTTCTGGGTATTGTGGGAGACCAGATATAGTGAATGCAGGGTCCTGGGTTTAGTAACACTTTAAGATTACATGTGCATTTACATAATTTATGGGTTTTACCTGTAAAAGCTTCCCTATGTGTAGAGTTCCAAAAGCCCTAAGACTGCTGCTAGGTGACTTCATCTTGAATTTGACGTCAGCAGCCCCAGTGAATTCAAAACTGTCACTCAACTGACACTCTATACTTTTCCTCTTTGCTCCTCAACCAGTAGCTAAATTAAAGGTTATCTAGTGAGGTGAGGAGCGGAGATGCTGGGTCAGCACAGACAACAATTATACATTCCCAGAAAAGAAGAGAGCTATAGCATGCAAAACTATGCTAGGGAATTGACTCTTCTGGAGTAGTTGATTTTTCTAGCATGATAAAAGACACATTGCGAGTGAATAGAATATAGTTTATGGAAAGGAAAATACTATAATTAATTAAAATGCTAGATTTTGCTTGAACCTACAATTTTTAAGTTTGCGACCGGATCTCTGTAAATATTAATTATGACTGTGACTTATCTCTATGTTAGCCTTTATGGAATAATGTCTATCTAATGGAACACATCAGAATCCTCCGAAACTTTGAGACACTTTCAGTGTAAATTACTGTAGAAATTCCACGCTCACACAGCATGGATCAGAAATGAGTAACCATTAGTAGTTAACCAGAAATATTTTTACATTTATTATGCAATTGCTAAACCTGATTTGTTGATTTAAATTACATTGGCCATATGAGTATAATGCTTTTCTGGTAGATGTACTGTCTTACAAGTTTCTCTACTTCCTTGCAGAGTTGTTGTGTATGAAGGAAAACTAATCATGGCAGATTCTGGGCCATTATATGACAAAACATATGCAGGGGGACGAC
Source organism: Aquarana catesbeiana (assembly GCF_042186555.1). NCBI lineage: Eukaryota > Metazoa > Chordata > Amphibia > Anura > Ranidae > Aquarana > Aquarana catesbeiana. Next base: position 539,626,350 of record NC_133327.1, read on the forward strand.
TGGGGCTCTTTGTATTCTCCCAAGAGATGGTATTCTTCTCTGATCTCAAATATGAATGTAAAGGTTAGTGTTCTTTTTATGTTAGCCCACCATAGATGTATTATTTCACAAATATTTAAAAACTGTGCTGTGTGTAATCAGAGGGTGTTCTTAGTGATTTTGATGTGTTCCTGGGCTGAGCAAGGGGAGGAGGGCAGTTCTAAAGGAGGAGAGGAGATTTTTACGTGGAAAAATGCATGTGGCACGTGTTTATAGAAGCACCCATTGAAGTCTATAGGGGAAAAAACATCTAATATGAAATAAAATGTACTTTTTTGAGTGTAAGACAGTATAGTGTGAGCATACAAGTGTGAACATGGACTATTATTAAGAGTGGGTTTTTGCATGTTGAGCATAGTCAAGCATAGGGAAACAAGCTGAAACTCAGCTCAACTGTCAATGGGGGGCTGAGCGTGTGTTACGACTATAAATATTACTCACCTGAAATTTGTAAAGGATGAAGAAAACTGAAAAAAATGCCCAATAACAGCTTATTTGTTTCATACATGTGTACATCTGCTGTTAAAACACAAGAGGTACCAGTTAATTACCAAGCACTTTTGTGTTTCTTTTCATGCAGCACCATTTTAGACTAAAATGTACTTGGAGATATTAGTATCCCTGCTGGGGCAGTCTGTACCCAGCTATCTTGAGAGTTTCAACAAGCAGACCAGTTAAGTACAGTGTCAGGGGCAGATAATGATGAGCAAAATTGGCTTTGTCAATATCTCAAAAAATATAAGAACATTTCAAGAAAAGTTGGTGAATTGCATTTAGGTCAATGGAGAAATTTGGTGGTTTTAAGGGAGTAATGGGCTTTACATGGCTTCTGAGGCCCACAGAAGTTCCTTTACACTATCCTAGACTTGTTTTTGTGCCAAAAAAATGCTATTCCTAAAGAGAGTTCTATTCTCAGAGCTAATAATTACCTTATTCCTAGTGCATTAACAATAAATCTTTACACTTAACCTTAACAATAACTTTTTACATTACACTTAACATTACCAAAAACACTTACTATACCATCCAATAATAATGCTCACCCCTTAATAAAGCCACTGGTCACTATTTCAGAGGCAATTTGTTTCTAAACAAATACATGTGATTGCTTTGCTGATTGCATTGAAACGTTTATTAACAAAGCTATGTGACTGCTGTTACGTAGCTTTGTATTTAAACAAAACTAAAACCATACCACACAATGTTGAAGTCTCATAGCTAGGAGAACTACGCTTTTCTAGCTTTAACATGGAATTTTATTTTGTTAGGCTAATTTTGCCAAATGATGCTGCATTGTAAAACTATAGGCCAATTTCAGCATAGGTCAAACCACTAATGTTGTGGCAAAATCAAGTTTTGGGAAATTGCCCAATTATCCCTTGTGACAAAATCAAAAACATTTTGAAAGGTAAAAAAAGGCCAAAGTTATTTGTGTCATCCTTAAAGTATAACTAAAGGCAAAACTTTTATACGTTTTAGAGTGCAGAGGGATTAGAGCGCTTGTGAGTCTTTATTCCTTTTTTTACCCCCGTTAAGGAGATTCACCATCTTTATTTGTCAGTTTACCCTTATCATTGACAGTGAAAGTAAAAAAAAACTCAGATTTTATGTTGTCCCCAGAAAAGCAATAGAGGGGAAATCTTCCAATTGGGACACTAGTTCTTGTGACCTGCGGGTCCCTTAATTTGAAGGGATTTCCTCTCATTTCCTGTTTTGGCTATGGGACAGGAGGTGAAGGGAATCTCCACAATGGGACACAAATGGCAAAAAAAATCCGGCAGGGGTTATAACATTCCCGTGCTCTATCCAAAATGAAAAAAAAAAGTTTTGCCTATAATTCTACTTTAATGCTGAAGTCTAATGATTTTTTTCAAAGCACCAGGAATGGTATGTTGATGAATGATGAGTCACCCATGTTCTGGTGCCTGCTCTGTTCCTTCAAATATTGTCTTCTCTGTCTTCTGGATACCCCCACAGCTGTGATCTTTAGGTTCTGCAGGGGTTAATGCAAACAGTACCACCTGTCAAAGCCACTTGTCAAAAGTGCTGGCTATGCCTACTCTCTTCGCTCCCCTGCTCCATTCATAGAAGCTGTACTATTGATTCTGGCATTTAAAATCACTCAGCATTTGTCACTTTATTTTTTAATTTTTTTTAATCAAAAACACTATGAATGGAGGACGTGGAACTTGCATTCATATGCCCGTCCTCCATTCATAGAGCCCTTTTTATTGTGGGAACCGATAGTACTGCTTCTATGAATAGAAAGGGCAGACATAATTGGTCCTTTGGTCAACTGCTTGTGGCAGGTGGACCCCCGCTTGTATTAACATTCACAGAACCTGAAGATCACAGCTGTGGGAGTATTTGAAGCAACAGAGCAGCCACCAGAACACGGGACACTCATCATTCATGTGAGTATCATTCCTGGTGCTGATTAAAAAAAAATAATGTTAGCTTTAATTTAAAAAATTGTTGCTTCTTTTAGTGTTGATTCTATAAAGATTGTATTTGCATGTTAAAAATTAAGAAAGATTTGTAGAAATGATAGATTAGACTTTAGGATCAGGTGGTGTAATGTTGAATGCACCACTGATGGGTTAGGATCAAACAAGCCCGTGCTTCAAGAGTTTTAGGTAAACAGGATTGGTAAAGCAATAATATATGGGTTCAAGAGAGATGGGAATATTTGATTTTGGTGTATATGTTTACTATATTATTCACTATGTTATCATCAAATATTTGCAAGATGAATGCAACATGTGACCCACCAATGTCTCTGCATGTTTAGTTCTTTATTGTATAATGTAGTGGGATGACATGTTATAAACCATACAGCTTTTACTTCTAGTCTCTAGAAGTTTATAGGAATATGTACACTACTCTTTGGATTACATCTGTGCCCTGCTTGCATGAGGTTGTTTGAATTGGTCATGGATCTGCTTTGAAATAATCTTTATTGTGGTTGTAGAATAGGACTTTATTGCTGGTTAAAGTGGAATTCCACGTAAGCAGTGAAGTCTGCACAGCACCTGCGTTCACAGTGGAGGTTAAACTATGCCAAAAAAGATCCATGTCAAGTAAACCTTAATGAAGTACAAACACAATGCAAATGCAGTACAAACACGAGTGTGCATGTACCTTGACAGACAATAACTTTCCTGTAAGAACTCTTTAGACATGAATGAGTAAAACATTTAGGTTATTGAAGAAAAAAAAATCAACACATAAATTGTGACTACAGAAAAGTTTTCTGCAAGATACATGTCCATGTGTTATGCTTTTGTGTCTTATCTCAGGAGAATGAATTCATGGGAGTCAGCCCAATCTATATGTTTTTTCATTAAAAATTCCATATGCTTGTTAGAGTATTATGTCATCTTGTTGTGTACGTCCAAGAAATGAATTCTCACATAGTACAACTGTACGATGTCTCTGTAGAATTTAGAAGCTGAACATCTGGTAAACCTTTCTGTCATAATGAGTTTTACTTTGAATACACTGACATCTTTTTGGTTCTGTAACACATCCAATTTTCCTTTGATGTCATATGTATACATAGGAAATAAATATAAATTAACCCTTAAAGCTTAAATCCAAATCTAAACTTTGGCTATCCTTCCCATCCTCCACCTGCTGCTGCAAATCCAAACAATGCTGTAATACTTACATTTTAGGAGCTTCAGGATTCCTCTGGGTACTGATTGGTAAATCTGGAGCAATGCTAGTGATGCAGGTCAGCATTTGTCCAAAGGCACAGGCACTGAGGTATAACTCCCCTGCTTTGGCTTTGTCCTGAAAATGCATTTCCACAAATACCCAAGGGAATCCACATTTTCTAAAAGGTAAGGGGTTTGGAAAAGTTTAGATTAGGAGATCAAGTGGAGAGAAATAATGGGAGAAAGTAGCTAAAGCTTTAGATTTAGGTTTGCTTACAATGCAATTCAGAAGGTTCAGTTATACACATAGTAAAATTGCCAAGGTGATCCTTCTTTATTGTTAAGTGCTTAGTTTTGAAAATTTTTACCATTCTATAGGACCACTAATTATGTAGTATATAGCAAAGTGTCTACTGTTTTTTTTGTGGGGTTCATTTTTTTTATTGGGAGATGCCAATGGGATTGAAGCAGTCCATGTTAAATATCTGCTAGCCATACAAATAAAGGCAAATTTGAATGCTAATGGAAGTATGCAACTTCATTTAGAATGGGATTTGTTAAAATTGAGAGTGTATACAGAGCACGATCTGAGAGGCACTTTTGCATTCTTGGGAGTCCATATAGAAATTCTTGGACAAATAAACAAACCTGATAAAAATGTTACATTGAGATCTTAATAACTGGTCATGTTTGAAATACAAACAATTTCTAACATTTCTGAGTTATTATTGATTTTTTTAAGTTTTTTTTTATAAATCCCTAATGCCCCGTACACACGGTCGGACTTTGTTCGGACATTCCGACAACAAAATCCTAGGATTTTTTCCGACGGATGTTGGCTCAAACTTGTCTTGCATACACAACGGTCACACAAAGTTGTCAGAAAATCCGATCGTTCTAAACACGGTGATGTAAAACACGTACATCGGGACTATAAACGGGGCAGTGGACAATAGCTTTCATCTCTTTATTTATTCTGAGCATGCGTGGCACTTTGTCCGTCGGATTTGTGTACACACGATCGGAATTTCCGACAACGGATTTTGTTGTTGGAAAATTTTATATCCTGCTCTCAAACTTTGTGTGTCGGAAAATCCGATGGAAAATGTGTGATGGAGCCTACGACAACAAGGTCCTATCACACATTTTCCGTCGTAAAATCCGACCGTGTGTATGGGGCATAAGGCTTCATGTATACTAGCTTACACTGGTAGCTCCTAAACTTCAGTTTAGGAGCTTTTGGCATTTGTTTGCCAAAGCTCCTACTTTCAACTCCATAAAAACCTATGTATAAATGTACACATAGGCTTTTAGCAGAGTTTAGGAGCTACCACATTTAGGTGAGCTTCAACCTCCTTCTCCCAAACACAGAATAATTGAGTTCAGGATAGGAATGTTTTGACTGCTGGCCGTGGGAAAATGTGGCAAAATCGCAGCATGTTTTTGCCGCAATTTTGACACATTTAGTGTTTTGCCACGCCTGCGGTAAATGTAGGCTAGTGTACATGAAGCCTAACTTGGTTTACTAAACCATTCGCATGTATACCATCACACTGCTGGGGCCATTAAACAGGCTGAACACCTCACCTATGTTCACACAGTACTAGGCACCCTCAATTCACACAGATGGGCACATCTGTTGTAGCATCCATATGGTAAATTTACTATGAAGCAGTGTATGATCCGCCTGAAAAAAAATGGAATATTCTCCAATGTTTAACATATTTTGTAGGTGCATTTCATGCAAGAACATGTATACATTAACATTTCTAAATGTAGAAATGCCATAGCCTATGCTGCTCAACAGTTCCATAGTGGCCATTCGTAAAGCCTCACATTTGTGCAGAAAGTATAGTTTTTGTAACACCACAATTCTGTGCACACCTTAACAAAACATATTCATAACATAACAAAAAAACTAATATTAAGGCCTTTTTCACATAAGCACAGAGAGCTGCAAGCCACGTAAAACAGCGTATCTCTGCATCTGGCGGTGACAGGTGTTTGTGTAAAAATCAATGGCAGGCTGTGCCTGTACTCTGGTAACTGCACATCTAAGCAATTACTTGTGTAGGGGGATGTGAGCCCCTGGAAACAGACTGGGGTTGGTTTACTAAAACTGGAGAGTGCAAAATCTGTTGCAGATCTGCATAGAAACCAATCAGCATCCATTTTTTTTAAAGCTTAATTGAAAAACTTGAGGTTAAAAGCTGATGGGCTACCATGCAGAGCTGCACCAGATTAAGCATTCTCCAGTTTTAACAAATCAACCCCATGGTTTGCATCCAGGTCACTATCTGTACACAAGTAAACTTTTAGATGGGCAGTCACCTGGGTACAGGCACAGCCCATCATTGACTTAGTTAGTGTATGCAAACCCCTACCCCTGCCCCTGTGTGAATGAGCCTTAATAGGCAGCACACATATAATTATTATGTGTACTGTTAATTATTATTTGTTGTTTGTCCTAAATGGCCATACAGGTCTTTTGGAGATTTTTCTTTGTTTGTTTGTTACCATGCCACTTGTTAATGCTATAGTTTTTGTGTTTCTTTATTCTCAGGGGGAATTTCGACCCATCCGTTCTATGATATAACTAGTTAAAATATAAGGCACAAAAGCAGCATTATTTAGTTATTTTAAACACATTGGGATTACAATGTGTGCATTGAACATTAGTGTACTCTGTAGTATGTCAGTAACAGGGATTGCAATCACTTGGTAGGCCTATGTGATTGCTTTCATGTAAATTAACAATTCAGACCTACTGAACTCTCCCTCCTGTTTGGCAATTCCTTTTAGTAAAAATAAAACAATGGGGGGTGGGGGGATTTACTAAACCTGGAGAGTGCAAAATCTGGTGCAGCTCTACATAGAAACCGATCAACGTCCAAGTTTTAGTGTCAAAGATTAATTAAACAAGCTGAAGTGGGGGAGATTTACTAAAATTGGAGCGTGCAAAATTCAGTGCAGCTCAGCACAGAAACCAATCAGCTTCCAAGTTTTATTTTCAAAGCTTAATTGACTAAGCTGATGTTAGAAGTTTATTGGCTACCATGCACATCTGCATCAGATTCTGAGTGCTCCCGTTTTAGTAAATATCCCCCGTAGTGTGCTTGCTGTGATTTATGATGAATTGTTTCTCATGAATTCTTCAAACCAACTAACAATTTTGTTTTAGGGTTTTATGATCCCGATTATACAAGCAGTTGTTGTATATGCTTATCCAGTGTCAGAACAGTAGCATACTAATCCGTGTTTTTTACCTTCTTTACAGATTTTTAAGAAATTGTTAACAAATTGTGTACTTTACTGTACATCCTGCGTGACCAAGACACCTCAATTCACCTGGTACCCTTTAAAGTCTTTAAATCTGTCTGCACGGCAACACCTCATAAACCCTGTAAGATCCATGTCGAAGAGGAGTAGAGTGCAGACATTTAGCACATCAAAGGAGAAGAGCAAAAACCTCATCTTGAACTTTAGTCAGGTTGATAAATCGCCAAATGTGGATGATTTTTGTAAAATAATTTTTTGATGATGCAGTAAAACAACATTTTATACTAAAAGATCATTTATGTCTTGCTTATATTGATCAACTAATCAACTCACAGTTATTGATAAGGTATATATATTATATCACTGAGACATTTTACCCATCAGTTTTAACAAAGTTTATTTCTCCTGGATTTTCTTATTCACCAATTTTCCTAAAAGACAAATATTTAACCCAATGTCATATTGTATTTAAGAGCAAGAAGCATTGGCATAATTGAACAGGAAATTGTACAGCACAGTTATTAAGTAAGGATTCTAAATTCAGGTTAATTAACCAAAATCAAGCCTTAAAAAGTATAAAGATAAATTAAACTATCAATTTTATAATTTAAGATAAATTTGTAAACTTCTAGATATGTATCTATAAATCTATAAGATACATATCCTACATAACATTTATTTAACTTGTCAGCACAGTTACACAACAGCACCTAGAAGTTCAACAGTAGACTGGTACCAATATTATAATATGCTCTGACCAAATTCCAGGAACACGTGTACTTTCTTTTGTATCTAGATATTCTATATAAATTAAATCTTTTGAATACTGCATATTTGGTATCTAAAGTGCCATAATAGCCCATTGTCAAAAGTGTTTTATATGTCATAAAACCAAAAAACACTGTGGGTCATACAATACAATACATACACTCAAACCAGAAAAAAAATATAAGAAGGAGTCTCTTATTATCATATTTAGAGCACTCAAAGGGCTTGATAGTATGTCAACATATCTGTTATTTCATAGCGCACCTATTGTCATTAATCCTCCTTAGCACTATACAGTATTGTGTTTCTGTTGTCGCTTTATTTGAATACGACAATTTGAATATAGTTTATTAAAAATAATAGTTAGATGTGTGAATGTAGCCCACACTATGAAGTTAACTGTATCTGCTTACAAGCCATGGCATGTGTATCTTGGCACTTTATTTTGTATTAACAGTCTAGGAAGTATAATGCATATAAATAAGTCCTTATAAAGGCAAATACATTATAAATATATATAGCATAAGATGATGTTCCTCAGGAAAAACAATCACAGCCATGATGAGAGAAACAACATATATTTTGATTTTAGTATAGGCAGATAAACATGATTACCTAATATGAGACGTTCAGAATATGGGGTAAGATTGTCTTTGCAGTGGGCAACAAAACTTTCAAATGTAAATACAATGTAAAATACCTCAGATGCAGTCAAGATTTATACATTTAGGAATTTTATGTTGCCCCCTCCTTATCACATATATTTTAGATTTGGCATTCCTTTAAAGTATATGTCCAACACAAACATCTTTTTAACTCTATTAGAATCCCTGTTTTTATCCAGGGCTCTATTAGAGAGGCTTCCGCTCACTGGTGTCACAAAAGAATCTGCAACAGCAACACATAAAAAATGTGGGAAGGCTAGAAAATCCTATTTTGTATGGTGGTTGCTGTCCCTGTTGCAGATTTCCCCCCACTTGATTGAAACCATTGTTAATTAGAAAATAAGTGAGCAGAAATCTAACAAACACAACTACGGATAGCAGTACAACCCAAGAGAGGTTCTAGTTCTTCCCCAGCTCTATCCAAGTAATGAAGTTTTGTCTTGACATACACTTTAAACAATTCAACATTAGAAATATGAATCTGTAGTTAGGATAATTATGTTTGAATAGCTAAGATATTAGATGAGTTCATATAACACTCCTTTTGTGTTCTAGCAACATCTCCTATAGCCTCAACCATAACCCAAATAACCCAGAACAGCCACAAGACCAAACGGGCCAGATCTTTTAGATTTGTCTATATGCATTTAAGTGCACATCTGGCAGAAATAGGGATTTATTGGCATATATAGAAATTCTAACTCAAAATGTTATTACAGTAAGCAAAATGAAGGGTTTTTAATTATAGGAGAATTTCAATAGCCACATAACATAATAATGAAACTAATAGTATTAATAATATTTGAATAATTTAAAATAGGCATTGGTCTTCGGTTTACTTGACCATTCTCCACCAAACGTGCCAGTATATTTGTATACGTACTGAGGGGCACGTTTTTGGAGGCAGCAGTCAGCTAAGCTAGTCAGGTAAGCCCAAGAACAAGGCTAAGGCTTCTCTTAAAACTTTAATTGCTATTGAAATTATACACATGTATAATATGTATTGCAAAGTAAAATACCCCTGTGTGAAGCCACAGATGGAAGCTGACATTTTCAAAAATGGAACAGTAAAAATCTCAGTCTATTCAGCCTCACTAGGAGTGATGTGATCAAACTGGAACTGGCATGTCTAATATTCAAGAGACTGTTAGCTTCAGGCTAAAATAGGTATTCTGTTTTGTGAGAAATTACTTTACATGCTTTCATATCACCTGCTGATTTATGATTGGCACCGTATCTGTTTTTTTTTCCAAACATAGACTTTTTTTATCTAACACTGAAAATAACAATTCATTCTATTCAAATACGAGATATTTTGCTGAAATATAACCTTTAGTTCACATGCAAAGTTTATCTGATAGGCAAATATAATTTAATAAGGGAAATATATTTTTTTTTATACTTGTCACTAGTTATGCCATACATGCTCCCTAGTTATGCCAAAGATGCTATTCTTTCTTAGTTTTATATGCTTATTGCTTGTCAAAAAATACTTTACATTCTGGATTGATTTATTGCACCTTTATACAACTGCTATGCATTTTTAATTTTTTAATTTTTTTTTTTTGTGTGTGCTTTTTTGTCGATTCCATTTTTTTTAAAAACACACTTCCGTAATTCATTAAATGTAAGCATTGTAATTGATGTAGCATCTATTTGGGGTTTGTTCTGCGAAATACTGAATGGGACGGAAGATGTTAATATTGATAGACTGTACTATAATTTTTTTCCTGTAAATTATTTATGTCTTTTTTTTCTAATACGTTTTAGGACTGTTTATGTTTTTAAAAAGTCAACCTGTTTGCAAAAAGATTGTAAATACTTATTTATTGTTTTGTTGACAAAACCTAAAGTATACTACAATTAGCCAGATACAGTCATTCTTTTTATAGATTTTTTAAAAATATTCATGATAGGAAATAAAATATAAACAAAGGTTTTAACAAAATATATCTCTAGTAGTAATATTATTTCTGTATTTTTTGGATGCACATAGGTATTCCTTTATATATTTTTTCTTTATGGGCATCACCTAAAAAGAAACCTGTTGTTCATTGCTTGACAATCATGATTATCCTTTGGCTTCAATACCTAGAGTCATTGGCCCAGAACAACTATGCTGATAAACACTTCTGATTTCATTGGTTGCATAAATGTCTCTATTAGGTAACTCGAAATGTATTGAAGCCATGGCCACCACACTTTGATTTGCCATTATTTACTTAGATTTCACATACAGTAGCTAAAAGAAGAACAGACTTTAGTATCTATCTACTATGTGAGTATGAGTTTTGAAAAGAGTAAGAAATGTTCTTTTGGCTTAATGAATAAAGTAAAGGTGTGGTCACTCTAAATGCTCAATCATGTGCAAGGGAAATAAAAAAGCACAATTTTGCTTTGCTCATGACTAACCTTATTCACTAATCCAACACTCTTTAGTCCTTCAGAAAGTCCACACCAAAGGATCTAAGCATTTTTGTTTTTTGTCACATGTGCGGATGGGGGGGGGGCACATTCAGTAAAAACACCTTACCTCGACATTTTGGATTTGGCAAGCAATGCCACTTGCCAAATTCACCTATTGAAGTCAGTGTGACAAATGCTTGACATGAAGATACAGGGCAGTATTAAAATGTAAAATCTCTCTTGGGATAGAAAAAAGCATGTATTCAAGAAGTGGTAGTATTTTCATTATTTTCCTTTTGTAAACTGGCTTCAAACCACCACTAATAAAACAATCAACCAGAGTTCATGGTAGAGCCTGTTGCCTGTGTGAATAAACCCTTACCGTGTCATTACAGTTTTCTGATAGTTAAATAGCAACTTACATATAATACAAATGTCTGAGCACTGACAGGCTGACCCTCCCACTCCAAAAACCTCTGCAGCAATGCTGGCAGCACGCAAACATCTATTTTCCAAAGACAACCTCTGTATATAACGCTTATCACGTGCACTCAACTTCTTTGGTTGACCATGGAGAGGCCTGTTCTGAGTGGAACCTGTCCTAGTAAACTGCTGTATGGTCTTGGCCACCATGCTGCAGCTCAGTTTCAGGGTCTTGGCAATCTTCTTATAGCCTAGGCCAGTGATGGCGAACCTTGGCACTCCAGGTGTTTTGGAACTACATTTCCCATGATGCTCATGCACTCTGCAGCGTAGTTGAGCATCATGGGAAATGCAGTTCCAAAATATCTGGAGTGCCAAGGTTCACATCACTGGCCTAGGCTATCTTTATGTAGAGCAACAATTCATTTTTTTCAGCTCCTCAGAGAGTTATTTGCCATGAGGTGCTATGTTGAACTTCCAGTGACCAGTATGAGAGAGTGGGAGTGATAACACCAAATTTAACACACCTGCTCCCTATTCACACCTGAGACCCTGTAACACTAAAGAGTCACATGACACCGGGGAGGGAAAATGGCTAATTGGGCCCAATTTGGACATTTTCACTTAGGGGTGTACTCACTTTTGTTGCCAGCAGTTCAGACATTAATAGCTGTGTTGAGTTATTTTGAGGGGACAGCAAATTTACACTGTTATAAAGCTGTACACACACTACTTTACATTGTAGCAAAGTGTCATTTCTTCAGTGTTGTCACATGAAAAGATATAATAAAATATTTACAAAAATGTGAGGGGTATACTCATGAAATGCCTGCCATTGTACTAACTGTGACAATAAGCTGCATATCACTATTGAAGCAAACAGAAGAGAGAATTGCATGCTGGAAAAAAATTCCAACCAATGTGATATTAACCCCTTCGTGCCTAAAGTTCAAACAAATCTAAATGCCTAAGCCCAATTTTGTGACTTTGACTGTGTTAGTAAAACCGTACATATCATCACAACTACTTTGTGCATCCAGGTGAATTATACCTTGCCTTTTTCAGGACAAGTCGGGCTTTCATTTGGTGGTAAATGGTAATGGATATCTCCTGCTTTTTTTTATTATCAAAGGAAAACTGGCCCAAAATAGTAAGAAATAAAATAATTTTTTTAAATGTAGCTGTATATTTCTTGGTGCTACCATAACCTACCACCAAATACAAACCCAAAATAAATTCTCCTGCTCCTGATGATCGCAGCGATACCACATATGTGTATGTTAGGTGCTATATGTACCTGTAGTACAGCCCAAAACAATAGTGTGCATTTTGCTTTTTTTTTATCCTACCTAAAACACACTGACACTAACTGATACTGATACACATTTAAAAAAAGAATTCTGTCCCAAAAAAGAAAAAAAATACTGACCCTGACCTTGACCCAAACAGTAACCCTGGCACTGACATAGATCAAACCTTGATCTAGGTATTTTTTAATTTTATTTTTATTATTATTATTATTATTATTATTATTATTATGAAATGTATTAATTTTTTTACACACACTTTTTTTTTTCCTGTGCAAGAACAGAGAGAGATAGAATGTATCTCTCTCCTCCATTCACAGAAAAAGAAAACATGGGGGTGGGCTTCACAGTGACTGATCACTTTTTGATTGAAAAATGTATACTTTATTTTGCAAGAAAATATACAAAAAACCAAATACTTAAACAGGGTACATCCAATCTGTACTGCGACGCAGCGCATAAATACACTACATAACAATACATCGCCAAGCATACCAATAAATTACATTCATCCTGCGGTATGATGCCTAATGTGTTGTGCAGAGTAATAATACCCGAAACATCACATCATGCATGACGCCGCATTACCCTGAAAGCATTACTTTCAAACAACTGATCACTGTGATAGCCAATCAGAGGCTATCACAGCAATCAGATGACCCGGAATCGAGAGTTCCAGGTCCTGATTATTAGTACGAGGCCCGGGGCTTACGGTGAGAACCTTGTCTCTGTGCTGGAAGCAGGCCATGCAGCGCACTCCAAGAACAAAGGGAGATACGCAAATATGTGGCCCCATGCCAAAAAGCCCAGTTCAGTGATGCTTCATATTTGTGTGACGTCGGTGTGAAGGGGTTAAAAAATACAGGGGCATTACTAGAACTGTAAAAGACCCGGGGCATCTTTGGGCAGTAATGTGGCATACATAGCATGCAGGGGCAAACAGTGGATGTGGCCAAATTATGGTGAACAGTAAACAAGCTTAAAGGGGCATGGTTAAATAAAATCTATAAAATATGCTTTGATTGCTGTACCACAAGCAAGAGTCTCACAGACATGTATATACTTCAGCACAAACATTTTTAAATGAAATACTGCCATTACATATGATTTTATGTACACTGAAAATAAACGGAGCACTAACAATTTGAGCTTTAAAGCAGAACTTCAATAAAATAATCAGGGGCTGTAGGGCATCCAGCAACTGGGCAGACAATAAACACTTTGGTCAGAGTATGTAATGTACAATATAGTGTGTATAGTGCAGGAGTCTTTCGAGCTGGCCATCTATAGCCTGTGGGCTGAATGAAAAAAAAAAGTAAACAGATTACTCGATTCATCTAACTGAAGCGGATGGAGGAATATCCCTGCTGGGACATTGCATTCTAACAGCAGCACTAGACAATGTCAAAATACACTGATCCGCAGCTGCAGCTCCCCTGCCTTCTACCTCCCAGCACAATTTTCCCCTCTAAATTCCTAAACACATATGTGCATGCATTCCAAAAATATCATAACGATTTGGTATTAACTTAATTATAGTTGGCTTTTGCCTAAAACTATAGAACCACCTTGGAATGGCTATGAAGGATGGACAACATGCAAAGTAAGGAGACTTCAAGCAAGTTGACACATTGGGGTTGATTTTGTAAAACTGGAGAGTGCAAAATCTGGTGCAACTGTGCATGGTGGCCAATTATCTAACTTCAGCTTGTTCAATTAAGCTTTGACAATAAAACCTGGAAGCTGATTGGTTTCTATGCAGAGCTGCACCAGATTTCACACTCTCCAGTTTTAGTAAATCTGAAAATAAAAGGAAAAAAAATGTGCATACATTTCACAAATGTTGCAGAATATCACCTGATATAATAAATTGCAACATTTCTCAGTCCACATTAGCACCCTCTATATCTAGCAGTGGTCTAGAGCGTATTTCTCAAACGAGAGACATGAATCCCTCCTGGAAGACCTAGGATATCTTGTATATGCAATGGGGGTGGGGTGTCATGGCACATGCTGAGGGGAGCACAATAAAAATGTGTTTTACACTGCAAATATTGCCTTGCTGATCCAGATGCAGTGAATGCTGTCAACCTTGATTTTACATTGCAAAAAATGCTCTTAATAATACAAGATGATATTGCATCTCAACCAAGTTTTCAATGAGACAAACATTATATTTTACATTCTAAACAGTGCAATTTCCACTATTTTAGGGGATGAAAAAAATATTTTTATAGCGTTTCCTCATAACATATATGATACATATTTAACGTATGTAAAGAGGTGGTCTTTATATATCACTGGCCAAACAGATATATATACCTCAGTAGGGGGCATAGTCCATATGAACTATATGACTACATCACATGAAAAGAACCTCTCCTCCATATTAGTATCCAAAGGTAGTCCACTTTTTATGGCTAGATGGCCACTCGGAGTCCATGGTAGATTCTTATAATTGAATGTATTGTGAAAAAGAGACAAGGTGCGCCAATCTAAGTGCAGTATCAAATGCAACTTTAATAAATAAATGTAAAAATACAAATGTTACAAATACTCAATAGGAGTTAGGCATGTATACACATGTAGATGGTCCATAGGCAAAGACTGCAGCTTTTCACAGTGAGGGGGTCCCAGCAATATGATGGAAGCTGTCTAAAAGATGTTCAAAGGCAGTCCATGGTCTACAATCCTCGATCGGTGGGGAGGCTGCTGTGGAGGGTGCAGGGAAGCCCAGATGTCAGCAAGGGCTGTACGTGGTTCATCTCAAGCGCCGGAACCGGAAGAGGACCAGTGTGAGGCGCACAACGCGGGAGCGCAGTGCATTGCTGTATGATGATTGGCAAGAGCATGCATCATGACCTGCATGCTTTGGCCAATCACAGCGCCCTCAGCTAAGAGAGCCATAATTTGCCAAAGGCAGGGTGCCTTTGGCAAATCATGGCTCAGGGGAACTAAGTCCACACTCCACACTATATAAGTCCACCTGCAAGTCGGCCTCGTGTAGTATGTCATTGCCGCCATGGATGGAGAGAGAGTGTCATTTAGATTGAGCAGGCAGGCAGGTTATTCAGTTAGCTGCAGTGTATTTAAAATATATATATACAGTTAGTCTCGTATATATATATATATATATATATATATATATATATATATATATATATCTCCACTACATGCAGTTTAGCTATATCTGACTGTAGTCCGTTCCTGGTGTACTGTTTCTAATAATGTTTCTAATACTTCAGGCAGCCAGGTGATTCAGTTAGCTGCAGTGTATTTAATATATATACACAGTCAGTCTAGTATATTTATATATATCCATTGCATACAGTTTAGCTATATCTCACTGCAGGCCATTCCTGGTGTACCCTTTCTAATATACTTCAGGCGGTGTACACAGTATACAGTGCTGTGCACCCATAGTGCAGTTGCTCATACTTTTCTGGTGGTCAATACAGTACACCCATAGTTGTTATTAAACTTCTGTGCCGTGTACCGTGCACCCCTAGTGCAGTTGCTACCACTTTCCTGGTGGTGTACACAATAAATACAGTGCACCCATAGTTGTTATTACACTTCTGTTGGTGTACACAGTACCGTGCACCCCTAGTGCAGTTGCTACTACTTTCCTGGTGATGTACACAAAACATACAATTCACCCATAGTTGTTATTATACTTCTGTTGGTGTACACAGTACCATGCACCCATAGTGCAGTTACTACTGCTTTCCTGGTGGTGTACACAATACATACAGTGCACCCATAGTTGTTATTACACTCCTGTTGGTGTACACAGTACCGTGCACCCCTAGTACAGTTGCTACTACTTTTCCAGTGGTGTACACAATACATACAGTGCACCCATAGTTGTTATCAAACTTTTGTTGGTGTACACAGTACCGTGCACCCCTAGTGCAGATGCTACTACTTTCTTAGTGTTGTACACAATACATACAGTGCACCCATAGTTGTTATTAAACTTCTGTTGGTGTACACAGTACTGTGCACCCCTAGTGCAGTTGCTACCACTTTCCTAGTGGTGTACACAATAAATACAGTGCACTCATAGTTGTTATTACACTTCTGTTGGTGTACACAGTACCGTGCACCCCTAGTGCAGTTGCTACTACTTTCCTGGCGGTGTACACAATACATACAGTGCACCTATAGTTGTTATTACACTTCTGTTGGTGTACACAGTACCCAATACACAATACATACAGTGCACCCATAGTTGTTATTACACTTCTGTTGGTGTACACAGTACCGTGCACCCCTAGTGCAGTTGCTACTACTTTCCTGGTGGTGTACACAATAAATACAGTGCACCCATAGTTGTTATTACACTTCTGTTGGTGTACACAGTACCGTGCACCCCTAGTGCAGTTGCTACTACTTTCCTGGTGATGTACACAAAACATACAGTTCACCCATAGTTGTTATTATACTTCTGTTGGTGTACACAGTACCATGCACCCATAGTGCAGTTACTACTGCTTTCCTGGTGGTGTACACAATACATACAGTGCACCCATAGTTGTTATTACACTCCTGTTGGTGTACACAGTACCGTGCACCCCTAGTACAGTTGCTACTACTTTTCCAGTGGTGTACACAATACATACAGTGCACCCATAGTTGTTATCAAACTTCTGTTGGTGTACACAGTACCGTGCACCCCTAGTGCAGATGCTACTCTTTTCTTAGTGTTGTACACAATACATACAGTGCACCCATAGTTGTTATTAAACTTCTGTTGGTGTACACAGTACCGTGCACCCCTAGTGCAGTTGCTACCACTTTCCTGGTGGTGTACACAATAAATACAGTGCACTCATAGTTGTTATTACACTTCTGTTGGTGTACACAGTACCGTGCACCCCTAGTGCAGTTGCTACTACTTTCCTGGCGGTGTACACAATACATACAGTGCACCCATAGTTGTTATTACACTTCTGTTGGTGTACACAGTACCCAATACACAATACATACAGTGCACCCATAGTTGTTATTACACTTCTGTTGGTGTACACAGTACCCAATACACAATAAATACAGTGCACCCATAGTTGTTATTACACTTCTGTTGGTGTACACAGTACCGTGCACCCCTAGTGCAGTTGCTACTACTTTCCTGGCGGTGTACACAATACATACAGTGCATCCATAGTTGTTATTACACTTCTGTTGGTGTACACAGTACCCAATACACAATACATACAGTGCACCCATAGTTGTTATTACACTTCTCTTGGTGTACACAGTACTGTGCACCCCTAGTGCAGTTGCTACTACTTTCCTGGCGGTGTACAAAATACATACAGTGCACCCATAGTTGTTATTACACTTCTGTTGGTGTACACAGTACCGTGCACCCCTAGTGCAGTTGCTAATACTTTCCTGGCGGTGTACACAATACATACAGTGCACCCATAGTTGTTATTACACTTCTGTTGGTGTACACAGTACCCAATACACAATACATACAGTGCACCCATAGTTGTTTTTACACTTCTGTTGGTGTACACAGTACCGTGCACCCCTAGTGCAGTTGCTACTACTTTCCTGGCGGTGTACACAATACATACAGTGCACCCATAGTTGTTATTACACTTCTGTTGGTGTACACAGTACCGTGCACCCCTAGTTCAGTTGCTACTACTTTCCTGGTGGTGTACACAACACATACAGTTCACCCATAGTTGTTATTACACTTCTGTTGGTGTACACAGTACCGTGCACCCCTAGTGCAGTTGCTACTACTTTTCTGGTGGTGTACACAATACATACAGTGCACCCATAGTTGTTATTAAACTTCTGTTGGTCTACACAGTACCTTACACCCCTAGTGCAGTTGCTACTACTTTCCTGGTGATGTACACAAAACATACAGTGCACTCATAGTTGTTAATACACTTCTGTTGGTGTACACAGTACCGTGCAACCCTAGTGCAGTTGCTACTACTTTCCTGGTGGTGTACACAATACATACAGTGCGCCCATAGTTGTTATTAAACTGCTGCTGGTGTACACAGTACCATGCACCCCTAGTGCAGTTGCTACTACTTTCCTGGTGGTGTACACAATACATGCAGTTCACCCATAGTTGTTATTATACTTCTGTTGGTGTACACAGTACCATGCACCCATAGTGCAGTTGCTACTACTTTCCTGGTGGTGTACACAATACATACAGTGCACCCATAGTTGTTATTACACTCCTGTTGGTGTACACAGTACCGTGCACCCCTAGTGCAGTTGCTACTGCTTTTCCGGTGGTGTACACAATACATACAGTGCACCCATAGTTGTTATCAAACTTCTGTTGGTGTACACAGTACTGTACACCTTTAGTGCAGTTGCTAATACTTTCCTGGTGTTGTACACAATACATACAGTGCACCCATAGTTGTTATTAAACTTCTGTTGGTGTACACAGTACCGCGCACCCCTTCGCATTTGCTACCACTTTCCTGGTGGTGTACACATTACATACAGTGCACCCATAGTTGTTATTAAACTTCTGTTGGTGTACACAGTACCGTGCACCCCTAGTGCAGTTGCTACTACTTTCCTGGTGATGTACACAAAACATACAGTGCACTCATAGTTGTTAATACACTTCTGTTGGTGTACACAATACCGTGCAACCCTAGTGCAGTTGCTACTACTTTCCTGGTGGTGTACACAATACATACAGTGCGCCCATAGTTTTTATTAAACTGCTGCTGGTGTACACAGTACCGTGCACCCCTACTGCAGTTGCTACTACTTTCCTGGTGGTGTACACAATACATGCAGTTCACCCATAGTTGTAATTATACTTCTGTTGGTGTACACAGTACCATGCACCCATAGTGCAGTTGCTACTACTTTCCTGGTGGTGTACACAATACATACAGTGCGCCCATAGTTGTTATTAAACTGCTGCTGGTGTACACAGTACCGTGCACCCCTACTGCAGTTGCTACTACTTTCCTGGTGGTGTACACAATACATGCAGTTCACCCATAGTTGTAATTATACTTCTGTTGGTGTACACAGTACCATGCACCCATAGTGCAGTTGCTACTACTTTCCTGGTGGTGTACACAATACATACAGTGCACCCATAGTTGTTATTACACTCCTGTTGGTGTACACAGTACCGTGTACCCCTAGTGCAGTTGCTACTACTTTTCCGGTGGTGTACACAATACATACAGTGCACCCATAGTTGTTATCAAACTTCTGTTGGTGTACATAGTACCGTGCACCTCTAGTGCAGTTGCTAATACTTTCCTGGTGTTGTACACAATACATACAGTGCACCCATAGTTGTTATTAAACTTCTGTTGGTGTACACAGTACCGCGCACCCCTTCGCATTTGCTACCACTTTCCTGGTGGTGTACACAATAAATACAGTGCACCCATAGTTGTTATTACACTTCTGTTGGTGTGCAGTGTAGAGTTTTTTTGCTAAACAAAATTTACAGCATGTACGGGAGGCCACCAAGGAGATGCAGACGCTCACAGGCCAATAAAAGAGGGCAAGTAGGCTCTGTGTCTACAGTCGACAGTGCTAGTCGTGGACACAGTGCATCCTCAGCATGTGGCCATGGGGCACGCTTGTCCTTTTTCCTGCAGCTGCCCGTGTTATTGAGTCACAACATGCAGAAGAGTTGGTGGAATGGATAACAAAGCCCCCTCATCCTCCTCATCCTCTGTCACCCAGGCTCAGAATAGTTTGCCTGCCAATGCAGCTGCCAAAGCAGCCTATTCCATCGGCTCCATATCAACAGTCACTCCTTCCCTAGCCCCACCATCATGCATGGAGGAGTCCCCCGAGATATTCGACCACAGTGTCGGGTACATGCTGCAGGGGGATGCGCAGCAATTTGAAGGCTCCGATGATGGTACCCAGGTTGAGGAAGGGAGTAACGTCAGCCTAGAGAGAGGGGGTGCCCAAGAAGGTCAAGAAACTGGCAGTCATGTTCCCCCAGCTGCAACATACTGCCAAGTTTGCTCTAGTGACGAGGAGGGAGGGCATGAGGAAGTCACTGACTCAACTTGGGTGCCTGATAGAAGAGAGGAGGAGGAGGAGGCACATCTCAAATGAGGTAGGATGCCCTCAGGGGGCAGCTTAAGGGCAGCCACCCTATTGCATTACACCACAGCGCTAAGCAGGTGCAGGGCGCTGCTGTCTCCCCGCATATTTTGAAAAGTTCTTTGGTGTGGGCCTTTTTTGATACGTGTGTAGCAGATGGCACTGTTGCTGTTTGCAACATATGTCTGAAGCATATCAAGCGTGGCCAAAATAGCAGCTGCTTGGGCACCACATGCTTGACCAGACAGGAAGTCCCTGAACAAGGACCTTCATGGCATTGTAACCAAGTATTATTTTGATGAAAGCTTTAGATTGAAATGTATTGAAAATGGCTTTTGACATGACATTACCATTAGAGACCATTACCATTACCATTAGAGATGGGTCGAACACCCCCCATGTCCATTTTTCAGGCTTATATGCAAGGTATTGGGCATACTAAGGGTATGGGGGTCTGGGTACTGCCCTGGGGGACACGTATCAATGCAAAAATGTTTTTTTTTTTAAAACATGCCTGGGGGGGGGGGTCCCCTTAGTCTGCATGTAAAGTGGCACATCTATATAGAACCTGCTGCAGCAAAAATCACATTTATAAATTTAAAAAAATGAAATTTTCCCTGCAAGCTTTCTTTATATTGTAAACAATGGCTTTAAGAGCCAGTCTGTATGATGAGGCCACATGTTAGTGTACATGGAACAAGTTTAGAGATTTTTTGGATAGATTCTGGTGTCTGTTACATAGACTTTGGATAGAAGTAACAGGTGTGTAAAAATTGGGTTTTAGGTGTTGGTGGTGCCTTCACACAGTAAACCCTATAGAGGTACTGTTGATGAAAGCAAGAATTGGCCTTGCTGTAAAAATTATAAACTATATGCCCTGGTCAAACAGTGGCAGAAAAATTGGGTTTTGGGTGTTGGTGGTGACTTCACACCATAACCCTATAGAGGTACTCTTGATGAAAACAAGAATTGACCTTGCTGTAAAAAAATTCAAATCATATGCAACTGTCAAACAGGTGTGGAAAAATTGGTCCTTGAGTGTTAATTGTGCCCATGAAACCTATAACAAAAAAATGCTTCACGATAAAATCAACACAGACAAAGCTAGGTAGCCTAGACAGTCTTGCAGAGATTCCACATCCCAAAAACACTTAATCGGTGACATCGGCATCAGGGGCTTGATAGCTGCTGCTAATCCAGGAATAATTAATTTTGATAAATGCCAGATGGTCAATGGAGTTTGTGGACAGACGGACTCCTTTATCTGTTACAAAACCTCCAGCAGCAATGAATGCCCATTCATAAAGCATGCTGGATGCAGGGCATCCCAGTCGCTCATTTACATACTGGGCAAGTTCTGGCTAGTGGTCTACTCTCATGACCCAGTAAAAGCTCATGACCCAGAAAGCTCTTCACGTCTGTTTTTGCCCCTAATCTTCCACCATATGATGCAGACGCTGCCAATGGGATGTGGAAGCTGACAGCCCTGGCCACCGAGGACTAAAAAAATGTTTAAATGCATCACTGAGCCGGCTCCCTTCTCCTTTGACCAACAGAAGTCTCAAAACTAGCTTTTCCATGGGACTGGAAGCTACCAGTCTGGGAAGACATTACATATACTCCTCTTTAAGGTGTCCTCAAGATATTTCATCCTCTGCTCACTCTGTGGGGACGGCATGTGTTCCGAGACTTACCCCTTGTAACGGTGGTCAAGAAGAGTTGCCAACCATTAATGATCCTTCTCCTTGATGCCACAAATTCTCGGGTCCTTTTGCAGGCTTTAAAGAAAAAGGGAGCCCATGCACCATTGTGGAGGCATGAGAAGCAGAGTCGTCAGGGTCCCTGAGGATTATAGTATCTGGAACTGCCTCCTCCCAGTCACGTACTACTCCCAAGGGTTCTGGGGATGGAAAACTATCTCTTAAGATTTTGATGTATGTCTTCCTTTGCTTCAATGCCTCCAAAACTGCCAAAATCCTCCTCCTCCCTCTTCTTTTGTGTGTTCTGTGGCATCGCAAGAATGGTGTCTGCATAAAGTGAGCCTTGAGAAGAAAGGAAGTCCTCCTCTTCCTACCACTTCTCTGCCTCGAGTGCCCTGTCCATAATGCCACGCAAAGTCTGCTCCAGCAGGAACACAACAGGGATTGTGTCACTGATGCATGCATTGTCATTGCTCACCATCCTTGTCACCTCCTCAGATGGTGAAAGTACAGTGCATGCATCCTTTATCAGCAGCCATTGGCATGGGGAAAAAAGCCAAGCTGCCCTGAGCCTGTCGTTGTGCCATACTCACACAGGTAGTTCCTAAATGTCCAACTAGAAATAAAGAGTTACTGGATCTACTGATTACCAACAATACAGACCTGATCATGGATGTGGAAATACGGGGCAATTTAGGAAACAGCGATCACAGGTCAATTGGCTTCTGTATAAATCACATAAATAGGAAACATAAGGGGAATACAAAGACACTGAATTTCAAAAGAGCCAACTTGCCTAAACTATGAACCTTGTTAGAAGGCACGAATTGGGATAAAATCTTAGGAAAAAAGAACACAGAGGAGAGATGGGTTTGCATTAAGAGCATATTAAATAAGGACATTAGCCAATGCATCCCATTGGGTAATAAATTTAAAGAGCGAACAAAAGTCCTGGATGGCTTAACTCCAATGTAAAAATGCATATAAAAGCAAAGGAGAAGGCCTTCAAAAAATGCAAGGTTGAGGGATCGTCATCAGCATTCAGACTTTATAAAGAATGCAACAAGAAATGTAAGGGTGCAATTAGGGTGGCTAAGATAGAACACGAAAGACACATAGCAGAGGAGAGCGAAAAAAATCCCAAGAAATTCTTTAAGTATGTAAACAGTAAAAAAGGGAGGACAGACCATATTGGCCCCATAAAGAATGAAGAAGGATATCTGGTTACAAAGGCTGGGGAGATGGTGAAGATATTGAATTTATTCTTCTCCTCAGTCTTCACAAGAGAATCGGGGGGCTTCAGTAACCAAAACTGGAGTGTTTATCATTATGATACATCACAGGAAGCACCTCCATGGTTAACAGAGGGGACAGAATTAAAATTAGACTTAACATTAATAAATCACCGGGACCAGATGGCTTGCATCTGAGGGTACTTAGGGAACTCAGGCAAGTAATTGCCAGACCATTGTTCCTAATTTTTACTGACAGTCTACTGACTGGAATGGTACCAGGTGATTGGAGAAAAGCCAATGTAGCACCAATATTTAAAAAGGGCCCAAAATACATCCCTGGGAATTGCAGACCAGTTACCTTAACATCAATAGTATGCAAGCTCTTGGGGGGGATGATAAGGGACTATATAGAAGATTTTAGTAGCAAGAACGGTATCATTAGCAGTAATCAGCATGGATTCATGAAGAATCGTTCTTGCCAAACCAACCTATTAACCTTCTATGAGGAGGTGAGTTGCCATCTAGATAAAGAAAGGCCCGTAGACGTGGTGTATCTGGATTTTGGAAAAGCATTTGACACAATTCCCCATAAATGTTTACTGTACAAAATAAGGTCCGTTGGCATGGACCATAGGGTGAGTACATGGATTGAAAACTGGCTACAAGGGCGAGTTCAGAGGGTGGTGATAAATGGGGAGTACTCGGAATGGTCAGAGGTGGGTAGTGGGGTCCCCCAGGGTTCTGTGCTGGGACCAATCCAATTTATTTTGCAATCTATACACTGGGGGGAGAACCTCTGGTGGATTCTAGGATGGAAAAGGGCCTGGGTGTCCTAGTAGATAGGCTCAGCAATGGCATGCAATGCCAAGCTGCTGCTAACAAAGCAAACAGAATATTGGCATGCATAAAAAAGGGGATCAACTCCAGAGATAAAATGATTATTCTCCCACTCTACAAGACTCTGGTACGGCTGCACCTGGAGTATGCTGTCCAGTTCTGGGCACCAGTCCTCAGGAAAGATGTACTGGAAATGGAGCAAGTACAAAGAAGGGCAACTAAGCTAATAAAGGGTCCGGAGGATATTAGTTATGAGGAAAGGTTGCGAGCACTGAACTTATTCTCTCTGGAGAAGAGACGCTTGAGAGGGGATATGTTTTCAATTTATAAATACCGTACTGGTGACCCCACAATAGGGATAAAACTTTTTCGCAAAAGGGAGTTTAACAGGACACATTGCCACTCATTAAAGTTATAAGAAAAGAGGTTAAAATTTAAACTACGTAGAGGGTTCTTTACTGTAAGAGCAGCAAAGATGTGGAGATCCCTTCTACAGGTAGTGGTCTCAGCGGGGAGCATCAATAGTTTCAAAAAACTATTAGATAAGCACCTGAATGACCGCAACATAAAGGGATGTACAATGTAATACTGACATATAATCACACACATTGGTTGGACTTTAGTCTTTTTTCAACCTCACCTACTATGTAACTATGTAAGGTACTTGTTGACGACCCTCTGCTGCATGAGCAGCCACTGCAGCATTGCCAAAGTTGAGTTCCACATGGTGGGCATGTCTAAAAATCAGGAGGTTTACAGGTAGGTGGAATTCCTGCAGAATTTCAGCCAACTGAGCCCTAGCTGTGTATGACTGACTGAAATGGCTACAAACTCTTCTGGCCTGCTTTAGAAGAGCTCACAACCTGGTGTACCTGTTTAAGAATTGCTGCACCATTAAATTGAGGACATGTGCCAATTTACAGGGTCAACTTTCCCTGTCAAAGGGCGGATAGGAGGTTAGTGCCATTATCACACACCATCATTCCTGGCTCAAGCTGGCATGGCATGAACCACCTCAGGGCCTGCCCCTGCAAAGCTGAAACAATCTCTGCTCCAGTGTGGCTCCTGTCCCCTAGAAAGACCAGCTGAAGCACTGCACGGCACCTTTTAGCCTACTCATTGAATAGCCCCTTGAATGCTAAAGGAGTACTGGTGGTTCATAGGACAATTCAGCAGAGGAGGGCATGGAGAAGGAGAAGGAGGAGGGGGTGGAGCTGACAAATCTCTCATCATCACCACTAGCTGTATGGAGACGTGGCAGCACAACAAGCTCCAGCACTGAGCCCTGTCCTACATCATTCCTAGTTTCAAGCAGAATTACCCAGTGTGCTGTGAATGAGATATAGCGTCCATGACCATGCTTGCTGGACCACATGTCAGCAGTAAGGTGGACCTTGCTGCTGACTGCCTTGCCCAACAATGCCACAACATTGCCTTCCATGTGATGGTACAGGGCTGGAATGGCATTACATGCAAAGAAATAGCGACTGGGAACCTGCTATTGTGGTAGAGCACATTCTGCAAATTCACGGAAGGGGCAAAATCCACCCAACAGAAAGGCAGGAGTTGTAAAGCCAGCAGTTTGGACAAGCTAGAATTTAGAGGCTGGGCATGTGGATAGTATGTATCTGTTTTTTCTCTACTGCATCTGGGGCAGATAAATTTGCATCCTATACTCCACAGCTGGTGGTGTGCTGCTGGTAGACATGCTGCAAGGACCTGTGACACCTGTCGCTATACCATCATCCCTGTCAGTGGAGACTGCTAAGAGGTCATGAGATATAGCGGGGGTAGACCTGAAAGGTGAGGAGTGAGGAGGAGAGGAATTGCGTCCCTTTTGTGGGACTTTAAGGTGTTCTTGCCAACAGTGGTGGGAGGTTAAATGTCTTGTCAAGCATCTGGTACCCAAATGGCTTGTGTTTTTGCTGTATTTGATCTACTTGAGGCAACGTTTGCAAACTGCAACAGTGCGGTCGGCTGCACATGTGGTAAAAAAGGCCCAGACAGCTGAGCCATGGGAAGTGAGTCGGGAGATAACAGCTCCACAATCTGATGAATAGGGTGGCTGCTCTCTACTCTTCCATGATGGCTGCCTCTGGAGGACATCCTGCCTTGTTAGGGTTGTGCCACAACTTAACTTTCCTCCTCTGACTATCCGACACCCAAGTCGCATCAGTGACATCATCATTATTATCATCGTCCCCTCCATCCTCATCATCGCTGGAGCCAACTTGGCAACACGCTGCGAAAAGGGAAACATGACTGCCAATTTGTTGTTTATAGGTATTCTCCCCTCTCTCTAGGCTCATGTTCCTACCTTCCTCAACCTCAAAACCAAAATCAGAATCAAGTAATGCCTGTGCATCGTAAAGGAGAAAGTGGCTGATGCTGTGTTCTAATAACTTAGCTGACTCATCCATGCATGATGTTGGGGCTATGGCAGGAGTAGCTGTGGACAAGGAGGCAGAATAAGCCGCTCTGGCAGCTGCGGTGGACTGCGCACTAGTGTCAGCTTGGGTCGTAGAGGATGAGGATGGTTTAGTAAGCCAGTCCACCGCCTCCTATGCTGTGGCTGGATAGCATGGGCAACATCACTAGAGAAAATGGTGCCCTGCCTGAGGACGGACCATGGCCACCTTTGCTTGTGGACACATACACTACTGGCCCCCTCACAGTGGCATGGGAGCATTTGCCTTTCCTTGTTGGACTCCCAGACATGATGGGGGGGCTTATTACTGAAATGTAATGGAGAGGGGGAAATGTTTAATTGGATGTACTTTAATCAATGGAAATGGTGTTTGGTGCACTTTAACTTGAGGACTTCCACTGACAGAGATGTCAAAACTGTAAAAAAAAATGTAAAAGGGGGAACAACAATGCCACAGTCAGAAAAACTGCAGCTCACAATTTCAAAAGTGGGGGGTGCAGTTATGGGACAAAAAAAAATAACACGCAGCAAAAAAATAAATAAAAAGGGGATTATACAGCACTTAAATATTATGTAATGTGGTGTAAAACACTGCACTACACAGACACACTCCACTGACACACTACAATATACCGAAGTAAAACTGCACTGACGCACTACATTATACTGCAGTAAAACTGCACTGACGCACTTCAGTGTACTGTAGTAAAGCTGCCCTCATGCACTTTAATGTATTGCAGTAAAACTGTGTTACAATATACTGGCATAAAACTGCACTGGCGCATTTCAATATACTGCAGTAAAACTGCACTGGCGCACTACAATATACTGCAGTAAAACTGCACTGACGTGCTATAATATACTGCAGTAAAACTGCACTGACGCATTACAATATACTGCAGTAAAACTGCACTGACGCCCTACAATATACTGCAGTAAAACTGCACTGACGCCCTACAATATACTGCAGTAAAATTGCATTGACGCACTTCAATATACTGCAGTAAAACTGCACTGACACACTTTAATATACTGCAGTAAAACTGCACTCACACAATTTAAAATACTGCAATAAAACTGCACAGACAAACTACACTGACACTACAGTAAAATTGCACAGACACACTACACTGACACTACAGTAAAACTGCATGGACAAACTACACTGACACTATAGTAAAACTGCACAAAGGCACTACACTGATGCTGCACTATCATTACATTCACACTACACTGACACTCTACACTCACAATAGAATCACAATAGCACACTAAATCACTAGTAGCAATGAACAGAGTCTTGTTCTATCTATCTCCACTCCAACATCACACTGCAAATGGCTCCTCTGGGAAGGAACCTTTTATAGTGTGGGGTGAGTCTATGAGCAATGAGCCATGATTGAGCACAGTCATCATTACATTCTCCAATCATGGCTCTGACAGTACTCTGTGCCCTGATTAGGGCACAGAGTACTGATTGGGGCAAACGTTCGGCCCGAACAGGCAAAGTTCGGGCCGAACTTTTGCTTTGCTCAAACTGTGTGCCCAACACTAATTATCATTAAAGCTTCAATGAGATTTTATTAATTAACCGCTTTACTAGTGTGCCTTTAAATGATAAAGTTGTAGATAGTTAGTTACCCAGTGCCATTTATAAACAGCACTGAAAAAAGCACCACTGGGTGACATTTACACTGGCTAATTCATGTGAACTGGGCAGTTTGAACTTTCAAATGACTCTGTTCACTGACACTGTATACGGAGCTGATCCAAGTGAAGAGACCATTAGAGTTTACTTCCTCTTTAATAAACAATAATAAGAAAACCTTTTTATTATTATTGTTATTTATTATTATTAATTCATTACGTTCTATCCATTTGGATACGGCATTCGTTGTTTTGAATAATTCGTAACTTCAGATAAATTCGTATTCGTTATGTTTACTAACAGCCAAATTTATGAATATTTGGAAAAATTTGTTAAATGGGTTTTCGTTAATTCGGATGTTTTCAAATCAACAAATTTGTCAAAATTTGTTAAAAAACAAATTCGGAACTAAACGAATTGCACATGTCTATTAAATAGGAGAATCTGCTGCTAGCGATCCTGATGCTGGTGATTAGCTGCTAAGATGCTGTTTGTACCTATGGTATTGTTCACTTGCTATTTCATCGAGGTGTCACGCACCTAGACTGTAGCTGATAACTGCTGTGGAGCTTCTTCTTTAGCTGCTGTATAATCCTTCTGCAGTGTGGACAGGGTTAAACTGAATATTCACTAATGCAGAAGTGCAGCAGAAATATTTAGGGAAACCACTTTGCAAGGCTCATCTAAGGAGTGTCTTTAGTGCAAGGGGTAGCCATCTTGGCTGGGTCTGATTTGATCCTGGAGGTGATTTACTGATGCAGCAGAGCAAGGGGAAGGGGTCCGCCGACTAGTGTGGAAAGAAAGGAGGGGTATCTTAAAGCAAGCAGGTGTATGGGGAAAAGACTGAGCTGCTACTGCTGCTGGCTGAACAGAACCCTGCCATAGCTGAGCACAATTGTAGGAAGTTACAAGGAAAATACTCACCTTGCCTCGGGTATCAGGAACTTTTTCCCTGGGAGGATGTGAGGTGTGATTTGGACACCTGGTGAAATCAAACTGTACTGGAGATTGCTCCTTTCACTTGTGAAGAAGGAAAAGAGGGACTGTCTCAGCAGGATTGCAGGAGAAACATCACACCAATTCCTATCCCTGTCTGAGGACTTGAACGGAACCAGAGCATGTGTTCTGGTACCCAGAAGCGGTCATCCTGGGTCTGGTAAGAAACTAACGGTACCCAAGTATTGTCAGCTGTGAACTGTTAGTGCGTTCTTCAAGGGACCCAACTTTGGTGGGGCCAACAGTTATCTTTTTTTTCATCAGTCACTGGCCACTGGGATATAACAGGAATTGGTATAGCAAGTTAGGTCTGTCTTTAAGCCCAGGTTAACACTGACAGCTGGAATGAAATTGTGTGAGATTAGCTGAACTCGCACGATTTTATTGCTGCATGTCAGTCCTGACTTTGGGGGCAGTTTCAGAGACATCTGTGCGGGTTGCTGCAAAGATGTCTATGGAAATTGCACCCTGAAGTCGCCAAAAGTAGTACAGAAACGACTTTTGGGAATCAGGGCGGCGCTGCAAATGCTACGTCGCACAGATTTGGACGGTGCCATTTCCTCAATTGCCATCTATTTGGCATGCGATTTGACATGTCAAATCACATGCCAAATTGCTCCAATGTGAATCTAGGTTCAATGCAGTTCTGTTCCATTAATTACTATTAGTTAGGATACTGCAGGTGTTTAACCATACCTCTCAGAGAAACAATATTGTCTTATTGAATGTATAAGAAAACAGAGAGTAGCAATTATATTATGGGAAGAGGGTTGCTCCATCCCTGATACACTAGACAAAAGATATCTCCCATGGGACTTTGTTGCAGCAATAGAAATCACACAATTACAAATTGGTGTATAAAAAGTAGAAAAAAAATTCTGGAACAACAGGTTTAAAATTGGCTGGTCTAGACACTTCACATCCTGATCTTATTTACAATATACATATATTGCAGGAATACATGAAATTATTAAAATAAATCGCATATCCACCAAGTCAACCCAGCGCGTTTCAACTTATATAAAGTCTTCATCGGGGGATAAGGAAGTGGAAGCAATCCTACATACATAAAAAAAACAAAGGAAAATGCATAATGAAATTTATATTCAATTTTACTAGTACGTACAGGATTTTACTATTTCCATATGACATTTAAAGCAAGCATTATGCACTTACAAAGATATGGATGTGACTGGATGTCCAGACCGACAGGTAATGACTCTGTGGTGCAGACCACACGGGTCTCAGCCCAACCCAGACCTCAAGCCCCACAGAAGATCAATGGCTATCAAGCAGAAGGCAACAGAGGTGTCTTGCTCACATTTACTGAATTGAATCAAAGCATAGGGACACTCTTTAGCTGATCCACAACATTTTTAACCACTTCAGCCCCAGAAGATTTTACCCCCTTCCTGACCAGAGCACTTTTTACAATTTGGCTGTGCGTCGCTTTAACTGACAATTGCGCGGTCATGCAATGCTGTACCCAAACAAAATTTGCTTTCTTTTTTTTCCACAAATAGAGCTTTCTTTTGGTGGTACTTTACCGCACCTACTTGATGCTGTATTTATTTTTTGCGCTATAAACAAAAAAAGAGTGACAATTAAAAAAAATATATATTTTTTTTACTTTTTGCTATAATAAATATCCCCCAAATTAAAAAAAAAATCTTCATCTTCTACATATTTTGGTAAAAAAAAATTGCAATAATCGTATATTGATTGATTTGCGCAAAAGTTATAGCATTTACAAACTATGGGAAAGATTTATGGCATTTTTATGGCGTTTTTATTTATTTAAATTTTTTTACTAGTAATAGGGGTGATCTGCGATTTTTCACAGTATTGCGACGGACAGATCGGAGACTTTTGACACATTTTTGGGACCATTGACATTTATAGAGCGATCAGTGCTATAAATATGCACTGATTACTGTACAAATGTCACTAGCAGGGAGGGGGTTAACACTAGGGGGCGATCAAGGGGTTAACTGTGTGTTCCTTCACTGTGTTCTAACTGTGGGGATGGGACTAACTAGGAGAGATGACAGATCGCTGTCCCTACTTTGTAGGAACACACGATCTGTCTTCTCTCCTCTGACAGCACAGGGATTTGTGTGCTTACACACACACAAATCTCTGGGCTGGCTCTCATGCATGCGATTGTGCGTGGCCGGGTGTGATCGCGCCCGCCGGCCACGCATATCAGGTCCCCCACTGTGCAGGGGACGTGCGCGTGCCTCCGGCGGCTATCCTGGGTAAAGCCGTATATATATGGGATTTTGCCCAGGAGAGCCATTCTGCCACAGTATATCTGCGGGAACCGGAAAGGTATTGGATTTATAGATTCATATAGACATCGGTTATTAAATATAAGAATCAGGATGAATGTAGAATTGTATACATTTAAAACAAACATCCAATAAAGTGTATAAAGTCTAACAATGCACAAATTAAACATACCTACTGGAAGCGTAAGAGGCCACCGGGGTTAAATTACGCTATCACCTTTAAGCCGTTTTTGAAGGGTTTTGCGTCAGGTAAAACTGATTAATCATTCCTGGATTTGTGTTTTTTTTTCTTTTTTTTTTGTTGTTTTTGCCACCTTTATTTTCAAAAATACTTTGTCCCAGTTTTAAGATTTTCTAACTGTAAATATTTTGAATAATATTCAAAAAATCTTGCAAGATTTAATATTGTTAGTGTCTATGTAATCTCAGGATTATGGCTCATTTGGTGTGGCTGCTCGGTGGTGGCTCATCTGGGCTCTTGGGTCCCCCAGCGCAGACGTGGGGGGTTTGTGTCTGTCCAATGGACGAGCTCTCCCCCTTTTTGCCTTTCTGTCTGCTTGATCCCACTCGCAGGTAGTTTTGAGCACATGTCCGCACTGTTGGTGTCCCCATTGGGTCCCCACCGAGTTCCGCATGCGTGCTTACCATCTATTTTGGCTGCACTGCTTCGAGCGCATGACATCACCAGCAGCCATGGAAATAGTAAAATCATGTACAATCTGGAAAATTGAATATAAATTTCATTATGCATTTTCTTTTGTTTTCTTGATGTATGTAGGATTGCTTCCACTTCCTTTACCCCTGATGAAGACTTTATGTACGTTGAAACATGTTGGGTTGACTTGGTGGATATGCAATTTATTTTAATAATTTCATGTATCCCTGCAGTATAGGTATATTGTAGGAACGATATAAGATCAGGATGTGAAGTGTCTAGACAAGCTAATTTTAAACCTGTTGTTCAATAAAAGTTTTTTTTTACTTTTTATACACCAATTTGTAATTGTGTGATTTCTATTGCTGCAACAAAGTCCCATGGGAGAAATCTTTTGTCTATTGAATGTATAAGTACACTTGCTAATTCTCTCTTCTTTTAGGCTACGGCTGCAGCCAGCTGATCAAAAAAAGTTTTCCATTATTTCTGTTCGACAGAAGTCAAATGTTAG
Organism: Aquarana catesbeiana; assembly: GCF_042186555.1. Lineage (NCBI taxonomy): Eukaryota > Metazoa > Chordata > Amphibia > Anura > Ranidae > Aquarana > Aquarana catesbeiana. Next base: position 539,659,285 of record NC_133327.1, read on the forward strand.
ATCGACTTCTAACAAGTTGGAATGGACATAGATGGATGAAAATGCATCCAGTCCCTGCTGAATCAGCCAACTTTTAATCCATATATGGGCAGCTTTCGTTTACATGTACTTTTAATGAAGTACGGTCTATTGTTTTCTTTTTTTTTTTCTTTTTATACAAAATACAGTTTCTGACCTTCATTTGCATGATATTTCTACCACCTAAATACAGAATGCTACAATCAGAAATTAGTTATGTTTTTCATTTTGATCATTTTGATCATTGATCACCAGCAGTTTGGTGGCAGCAAGTACTGTAAACACAATATCTGCTCAATTTTTGTTGTTGTTTTATTGCTTTTCAATATTCTCTTAACCCATGCAATCTCTACAGCATGGGCTGTCTGAAAATAATGTTCAGTTGGAAAAGAAAATCTGGTGTGCTGTGGTTAGGAGGTCTGCTGTATGTGTATTCATAGCAATTTTGCTCTGAAAAATCCTAATGTCCTGTACACACGATAGGATATTCCGATGGAAAATGTGTGATAGGACCTTGTTGTCAGAAATTTGGACCATGTGTAGGCTCCATCACACATTTTCCATAGGAATTTCTGACACACAAAGTTTGAGAGCTTGCTATAAAATTTTCCGACAACAAAATCCGTTGTCGGAAATTCCGATCGTGTGTACACAAATCCAACGCACAAAGTGCCAAGCATGCTCAGAATAAATTAAGAAACGAAAGCTATTGGCTCAAGCCCCACAGAAGATCAATGGCTATCAAGCAGAAGGCAACAGAGGTGTCTTGCTCACATTTACTGAATTGAATCAAAGCATAGGGACACTCTTTAGCTGATCCACAACATTTTTAACCACTTCAGCCCCAGAAGATTTTACCCCCTTCCTGACCAGAGCACTGTTAGTGTTAGCACTGTTAGTGTGGGACACGTTTATAGTCCCGACGTACGTGTTTTACGTCACCACGTTCAGAACGATCGGATTTTCCGACAACTTTGTGTGACCGTGTGCATGCAAGACAAGTTCGAGCCAACATCCGTCGGAAAAAATCCATGGATTTTGTTGTCGGAATGTCCGATCAATGTCCGACCGTGTGTACAGGGCATAAGACATATAATATACAGTTATGCAAGTTATCTATATTTATTATGTTGCTATGGAATTCCGGATATACTCTTATAGGCCAATTTCATTATGCTTTCCTATAAACCCAGATCATTTTGGTTTTGTAGTTCCATATGCAGCAGCAAATTAATCCTTATGTAAGGATTACAAATTCCATATATTATCTTTGCAGGCCTGCATAAGGAAGAAACTCCCAAGGGAATAAAACAATGGGGGCCCCTCGAAATTATGCCTCCCTGGGCACCAATTAGTGTGGTCATTTAGTTGTAATAAGTCCCAACATCCAATAGAATTTTTCATTCCCAATGGATATATATATATATATATATATATATATATATATATATATATATACATATACAGTATATAGCATATATTGTATATATCACATTTTAAGCAGACTTCTTGTACTTAAAATAGGGAACCATAGATGGGGCTTTTAGATGTTAGGTGTTAACCGCTTGCCGTCCAGTGCACAACGATATACGTCAGCACAATGGCACGGCTGCGCAAATAGGCGTACCTGTACATCCTCTTTAAATCGCGGGCTAGTGGGCGCACACATGCCCGCTGGTCCCGCGGACTCGATGCCTGCTGGTGGCCCGCGATCATGACACGGAGAGGCAGAACGGGGAGATGCTTATGTAAACAAGGCATTTCCCTGTTCTGCCTAGCAACATGTCAGGGATCTACTGCTCCCTGTCATCAGGAGCAGTGATCTCTGTCACGTTCTAGTGAGCCCATCCCCCTACAGTTAGAACACATGGAGGGAACACGTTTAACCCCTTGATCGCCCCCTAGTGTTTAACCCCTTCCCTGTCAGTGTAATTTACACAGTAATCAGTGCATTTTTATAGTGTCAAAAGTGTCTGATCTGTCCGCCGTAATATCCCAGTAATTATAAAAATCACAGATCGCTTACTAATAAAAAATAAATTAATTAAAAAAATGTCATACATCTATCCCCTATTTTGTAGATGCTATAACTTTTGCGCAAACTGATCAATGCAATTTTTTTTTTACCAAAAATATATAGAAGAATATATATTGGCCTAAAATGGGGAAGAAATTTGTTTTTTTTATATATATATTTTGGGGATATTTATTATAGCAAAAAGTAAAAAATATAGCTTTTTTTAAAAAAATTGTCCCTTTTTTTGTTTATAGCGCAAAAAATAAAAAACGCAGAAGTGATCAAATACCATCAAAGGAAATCTCTATTTGTAGGAAAAAAGGATGTCAATTTTGTTTGGGTGCAACATCACATGACTGCGCAATTGTCAGTTAAAGCGACTCAGTGCCGTATCGCAAAAAATGCTCTGGTCAGGAAGTGGGTAAATCCTTCGGGGGCTGAAGTGGTTAAAGAGAATGACATGCAAAATAGCATAGCTCTGAAATAGAAGAAATAAAGGAACATTTTCAAATTCTCTATTAATCCAGCACAGTGTTGCTAAGATGTCTATAAATATGTTTACGTGAATTGGTAGACATAATACAACTGTGTCAAATATGTGAATGACTTTTATGTGTTCATTTTTTTTATATTCCACACTAAAGCAGTTTCCATCATCAATTTGACCTGATTCTTGAAGAATATAGATACACTGTTCTGCAGAACTGCAGAAATTTAAGTACATTCACTCATCTAATAGTAAAAATACACTGTTTCACCAACTAGGGCCCAGAGGAATACCAACACAGGGGCCTCATGCTACCAAAGCATAATACAGGTAAGTAATATTTTGACCACAGTTAGAGAGAAGAGTGGGTGTAATCTAAATGACTTACACAAACAGTTAAAAGAACTCACTCATCAATAAGTTAGGTCCTCTGGTGGTAATCTTCAGCATAGCAGGACACCATGATACACTAGGTGGGCTGGTGGGTAACCTGTACAGCCAAGAAGACACACCAGGGGGTGCCAGACTAAGTGCAGTAAATTACAGGCAGTATAAGGTGCATGTCAATTTGCAACATGGTATGAGAAATTGTGCTTTTTTATATCCCCATGGTCAACAGGTGGCTCTGGCATGTGGAGCATGGAGTCTCTTCTGTAAAACTTGCAGCCTTGCTGTCAACAAGTAGTGCCAAAAACTGGCTATGACAGAGGAAGCAGAAACCAAAAAGGTGCCAGCTGGACACCTTTGGGATGCAGAGCAGGCCGAAAGTGATATCAGGGGAACGAGGCTACATGTTTTGAGGCCACCCAAGCCTCTTTCTCTATTGCGCAATATAACTCCCTTTTTCTAACTATTCTGTCTACATCCAGTTTGTGGACAAAGTACAGACCTGCCTACTGAATAACCTTAAACTCCCACATGACATCCTTCATCTCATAAAAAAACATTAATTGGATAAAGTCCTCTTGATTACAGACAATGCAAGACCATACTTGAAATTAAAACAGTGGCAAAGGGCTTCCACTGCCAGAACATCTCCCCAAATTTCATCTCTGAAAGCCACTTAGTGTTATGCCGTGTACACACGGACGGACTTTTCGATGGGACAAATCTGTCGGACAATCCGATCGTGTGTGGGCTTCATCGGACCTGCAGACGACTTTTTCGGGCCAAAATCAGATGGACATTAGATTAACAAGTTTCAAATATTTCCGACGGACTTGAGTCCGGTCAAAAAATCCACTCGTCTGTATGCTAGTCCGACCATCGAAAACCGACGCTAGGGCAGCTATTGCCTACTGGCTATCAACTTCCTTATTTTAGTCCTGTCGTACGCCATCACGTACGAATCCGTTGGACTTTGGTGTGATTGTGTGTAGGCAAGTCCGTTCGTTTGAAAGTCCGTCGGAAGTCCGTCAAAAGTCCTTCCAAAGTCAGTCGGAAAGACCGTTGGACTTTTGATGCCGAAAAGTCTGCCCATGGCATTACAGATTGTTTAAACTGAAGGAATCAGAATAAAGACATAGTTATATACAGAAGACATTACCTGCTCAATTTGGCAGACATTAGGTTTAGTAATAAGTGTGAGATTAAAATGAATCAAAAAATCAAAATGGGCCACAATTGCCCTTTTACGTTGGTGGCCAGTAAAGAAATGCTCTTTATCTTAATGGCTAGCTGGGAAAAGAATGCCCCTTACATGGGTGTTCAATGGGAAGAATGCCATCTGTATAGAATGATAAAAAGATAATTGTTTCCATGGTTACTTACAAGGTATACGAGAGACAAAAGGAAAGACATTACTGGCCCCATGCTTCTGGCTCTGTCCAATTATGTCAGTGCTGGAACTATTCAGGCACCATCTAGGCACTGTGCTCAAGGAATCCCTGTGCTCCAAACCCCGAACAACCCATTAGGGGAAGATGCAGTTTGTAAAACTAGTTGTATGGTTTTATAACCGTTTTATCTGTTAATGGTATTTATCCATTAATACGTAATAAAACCTAATTGTCCTTACTGAGTGACTGTGAATATCAAGATGCAGGGAGAGATTTACTAAAACTTGTGTACTCACAATCTGGTGCAGCTGTGCATGGGAGCCAACCAGCTCCTAACTTCAGCTTGTTCAGTTAAGTTTTGGCAATAAAACCTGGCAGCTGATTGGTTTGTTTGCAGAACTGCACCAGATTTTGCACCATGCAGTTTTATTAAATAACCCCCGCAGTGAGATATTCTTATGGTTAAAGACTATAGTGGGAGAAGCGCCTCATGTAGGATTTACAATGCAAGTGGATCTAGATTCTGTCATATAGTTTAGTTAACCACCTAAATATATATAAGGCATTAAAAACCATAAACAACCATGCAAAGTCTTTGAATAAATGGTATCTTATTGCAGCAGCGCTGCGTGCCAAAACCTCCTGGACAAGTTTTTTATATGAGGAAAGCAATAGAAGTGGAGAGCTATGATAGCTTCAGTAGCTGTGTTCTGTAGGAGCGGGGAGCTTCTTCCACCCAAAAAAATCACCACGTGAGGGGGAGTAGACCCCAATGGGAATGCACTCACCAGAAATTCAGCGTACAAGAGCCTTTGATAACACTAGTAGTTCTCCACCTCCTCTAAACGACCACCAGATGTCAGTAATACTCTCGGTTATTGCAGCATAATATATAGGAGAAATAGAATGTCCACATAGTGTGATATTGCTAAAATCATTTTATTCAACTAAACATCCAAACATACCCCCCATATGATATGCGTACCAGAGAATATAATATATAGAGCAATTGTATAAAGTGCACTGTGCCTGTCAGGTTTCACGGTACCCGGAAAGTCCTCAAGAGCATTCGCTGTGTGCAGCTGAAATGACACACTTCCTGGTTCATCTCTGGTCAGTGGAACGCACACGTCACTTCCTGTAGATTACGTTGCTGACGCGTTTCATCACTTTCGGACGTTGTCTGAGGGCATAATCTACCATGTAAGAGGCCAGTATTTATATGAGTGACAAACTCAGTGGCCAATCCGGAAAGGCATGCTGATAAGTAACCCTTAAACACACATCTGTATCGAGGGAACTGTCAGCAATGGGGGATCGGTCACAAAAAAGCCTCCTGTCTCCCAAAGTATGCCAAGACGGCCCTGAATCCGCACCAAACCAGACAATGAAGGAAGATGACCTGTATATATGTTGCGAAATTCTGCTATACATGCATGTAAATATACAGATACCAATATCGTGGGTACAAATCAATATAGAAATCATAAGAGAGTATACAGTCTTATAATCAGATATATAAAACATCCTACCAGCCAGTTTACCCAACCTTTATGCGTGCACCTAGTCTGCTACAATGCATCCTGGACGGCATAAATTGCCTGCATATTAGGCAACAGACCTCCCTGCTATTGTATGTAAGAGGATAAAATTGCATGGAGGATGTGATAAAATGGCATTAAAACCTAAAAATTAGTACATGAACTACATAATGCAAATTATAATAAAATGTCCAAAATATATAAAATATAATAGACAATATATATAAAAAATGTGATATAAAATTATGACATATATAAAAAATCTGTCTAAAATAGAGACACCATAGATTATAAAGAAATAAGTTAACAATAGAGACATAATGAAAATAGATGTGGGTTGGTAATGTGCCAATATAATGCTACGTGTCGCTGATAAAACAATTGATATCAAGCTTAATGTTAAGGCCCTTGGGAGAGAGCACATCGATCCACCGAGTTTCACGTTTAGACAATTCTCGGATGCGGTTTATGCCCCTCCAATGAGTTTGGAGATGCTCAACCCCCCAGAACTCCAATACCGTGGGATCCATATCATGTAGTGAAACATTATGATCCTTATAACCCACTTTGATATTGTGGATGTGCTCAGCGATTCTAACTTGTAGCAACCTTTTAGTGCGGCCTATATAAATCAGGCCACAAGGACATTTTAAAGCATAGACCACGTAAGTGCTGTTACACATAATAAATTGTTTAATATCAAAAGCCCGATTGTTGACAAGGGAGATGAAATTATCTATGCCCCTAAGGGGTCTGGCGACTTCCCTGCATGCCTTACACCTCCTGCATGCAAAAAAAAGTTACGATCCCAAAACGTCTGAGAGCGCTTAGGAGGATCAATCACTTTTCTATAGATAACCTGAGGTATAGGAGGTAACACAGTGGTGAGTTTCTTATCCATTAAGAGAATGTGCCAGTGTTTTTTAAAAATATCCTCAACTTCCTTATATTGAGAATGGAATTCTCAATATAGAAACCCCATTCTTTATTGCGATTAATTTCTTTGGCAGATGACCTATCAGAACCTACTTGATTTGCTTCTTGTAAACATGAGGCTCTGGGTAGAGCTGCCACTTCTTCCACAACTTTTTTCAACATATCAGGTTTATATCCCTTGGCTTCAAATCTTTCCGTGAGGATTTTAGATTGAATGAAGAACTCAGCATCTTCAGAAAAATTTCTCTTCACCCTCATAATTTGTTCTTTTGGATTATTTCTGAGCCACAGGGGGTGATGGCCACTGGAGATGGGCAAGTAGCTGTTCCTATCAGTTTTTTTGAAGTATACCTTTGTTTCCAATTTATCATTCAGCCGGTACACAGTGACATCAAGAAAATTAATTGTATCCCTATGCCAATTGGAGGCAAAAAAGTGATTGAACCTCCTAAGCGCTCTCAGACGTTTTGGGATCGTAACGTTTTTTTTGCATGCAGGAAGTGTAAGGCATGCAGGGAAGTCGACTTCATCTCCCCTGTCAACAATCGGGCTTTTGATATTAAACAATTTATTATGTGTAACAGCACTTACGTGGTCTATGCTTTAAAATGTCCTTGTGGCCTGATTTATATAGGCCGCCCTAAAAGGTTGCTATGAGTTAGAATCGCTGAGCACATCCACAATATCAAAGTGGGTTATAAGGACCATAATTGTCAGGAAAAGCCCTCTTGCAAATATCCCAGCAAACTAAAGTTCAAAGGAATGCCTGTGCACAGAAGCGCCATCCGGCGCTCGCGCGCGCGCAATAGCGCCAATGGCGCTAACGTGCGTACGCGCATGCGCAATAGCGCCAATAGCGGCGCCCTGTGACAGCACTTGGCGCCAAAGGGGCTATTTAAAGAGGACTGTTCCACTGCTGCCTTGCTGTCCGGTCTACAGCGTTCCTGAAGTCCCCTTGTGCCCTGTTACTTGCATTTGCTACCTGATACCAGTTGGACTGTTCCTGACTACTCTGTTTGCTGCCTGCCCTGATCCCGGCTTTTGGACTTTGACTACTCTGTTTGCTGCCTGCCCTGATCTCAGCTTTTGGACTTTGACTATTCTCCCGGATTTACCTTCTGTACCTGATCTGCCCGTCTGTGTTTGACCCGACTTGCCTGCACCCTGCTGTCTGCATCCTGCTGCTGGACTACAAGACACCTCCCTGCTGTCTACATCCTGCTGCTGGACTACAAGACACCTCCCTGCTGTCTACATCCTGCTGCCGGACTACAGGACACCTCCCAGCTGTCTACCTGATTCAGCTCTCTGTTCCAGCCCTCCAGTCAGGCACTTGTGCCCCTTCGCACTCCCGAGCCCCTGTCATCACTACCAGGGGTTCCCGAGTCGGAGGTATAAGAGAGGCCGTTCCCTGCATTCCGGGCTCCACCTACCAGGTACGTGACAATAATGTTTCACTACATTTCAAGTTGAAACATGATATGGATCCCATGGGATTGGAGTTCTGGGGGGTTGAGCATCTCCAAACTCATTGGAGGGGCATAAACCGCATCTGAGAATTGTCTAAACGTGAAACTCGGTGCATTTATTCCATGGATGTGCTCTCTCCCAAGGGCTTTAACATTGTGCTTGATATCAATTGTTTTATCAGCGACACGTAGCATTATATTGGCACATTACCAACCCACATCTATTTTCATTATGTCTCTATTGTTAACTTATTTCTTTATAATCTATGGTGTCTCTATTTTAGACAGATTTTTTATATAGGTCATAATTTTATATCACATTTTTTATATATATTGTCTATTATATTTTATATATTTTGGACATTTTATTATAATTTGCATTATGTAGTTCATGTACTAATTTTTAGGTTTTAATGCCATTTTATCACATCCTCCATGCATTTTTATCCTCTTACATACAATAGCACGGAGGTCTGTTGCCTAATATGCAGGCAATTTATGCTGTCCAGGATGCATTATAGCAGACTAGGTGCACGCATAAAGGTTGGGTAAACTGGCTGGTAGGATGTTTTATATATCTCATTATGAGACTGTATACTCTCTTATGATTTTTATATTGATTTGTACCCACGATATTGGTATCTGTATATTTACATGCATGTATAGCAGAATCGTGCAACATGTATACAGGTCATCTTCCTTCATTGTCCGGTTCGGTGCGGATTCAGGGCTGTCTTGGCATACTTTGGGAGACCGGAGGCTTTTTTGTGACCGATCCCCCATTGTTGACAGTTCCCTCGATACAGATGTGTGTTTAAGGGTTACTTATCAGCATGCCTTTCTGGATTGGCCGCTGAGTTTGTCACTCATATAAATACCGGCCTCTTACATTATGCCCTCAGATGACGTCCGGAAGTGACAAAACGCGTCAGGGACGTAATCTACCGGAAGTGACGTGTGCGTTCCACTGACCAGAGAGGAACCAGGAAGTGTGTCGTTTCAGCTGCACACAGCGAATGCTCTTGAGGACTTTCTGGGTACCGTGAAACCTGACAGGCACAGTGCACTTTATACAATTGCTCTATATATTATATTCTCTGGTACGCATATCATATGGGGGGGTATGTTTGGATGTTTAGTTGAATAAAATTATTTTAGTAATATCACACTATGTGGACATTCTATTTCTCCTATATGTTATGCTGCAATAACCGAGAGTATTACTGACATCTGGTGGTCGTTTAGAGGAGGTGGAGAACTACTACTGTTATCAAAGGCTCTTGTACGCTGAATTTCTGGTGAGTGCATTCCCATTGGGGTCTACTCCCCCTCACGTGGTGATTTTTTTGGGTGGAAGAAGCTCCCCGCTCCTACAGAACACAGCTACTGAAGCTATCATAGATCTCCACTTCTATTGCTTTTCTCATATAAAGAACGTGTCCAGGAGGTTTTGGCACGCAGCGCTGCTGCAATAAGATACCATTTATTCAAAGACTTTGCATGGTTGTTTATGGTTTTTATTGCCTTATATATATTTCAATCATTTAAGTAGCTGCTTTATTTATTTATTTATTTAATTATACTACAATATATATCGTTGTTGACTTAGTCCTGGCGCGGAATGATGTGTAGTTAGGTGGACAACTTTCATATCCTTTACATATAACCACCTAAATACAGTGCACTTACACCCCCTTCCTGCTCAGACCAATTTTCAACTTTTAGCGCTCTAACACTTTGAATGACAATTACTTTTGGTGGTATTTAATCACTAGTGGGTTTTTTATTTTTTTTGCTATTAATAAAAAAATACCGTAAATTTTGTGAAAAAATGCCTTTTTCCTTGTTTCTGTCATAAAATTTTGCAAATTAGTAATTTTTCTTCATAAATTTTGGCCAAAATTTATACTGCTACATATCTTTGGTAAAAATCACCCAAATTAGTGTATATTATTTGGTCTTTGTGAAAGTTATAGAGTCTACAAACTATGGTGCCAATCACTGAAAATTGATCACATCTGATCAGGCCTTCAGTACATAAAGGTGAATCTCATTTCTTGAGACACTAACAAGTCAGGAAAGTAAAAATACCCCCCAAATGGCCACTTTTAAGAAAGTAGAAATTTCAAGGTATTAAGTAAGTAGCATGGTGAGTTTTTTTAAGTTTTTTCCCACAATTCTTTGCAAAATGAATTTTTTTTTTCTTTACAAAATTGTCATATTATCAGGTTATTTCTCAGACACAGCATATGCATACCACAAATTACACCCCAAAATACATTCTGCTATTCTTCCCGAGTATGACGATACCACATATGTGAGACTTTTACACAGCCTGGCCACATACAAAGGCCCAACATTGAAGTAGCACCTTCAGGTGTTCTACGAGCCTAAATGACACATCTCATTTCTCAACCACCTATTACACTTTTTAAGGCCCTGGAGCACCAGGACAATGGAATTACCCACAAAATGACCCCATTTTGGAAATGAAAACACCCCAATGTTTATTCTTTGAGGCAATGGGCTGCAAATAGGTACTTGGGTACTCTGATGGGCTTCAGATAGGTACTCAGGTACTCTGATGGGCTGGAGATAGGTACTCGTGTAACTTGATGAGCTGCAGACAGGTACTCGGGTACTCTGATGGGCTGGTGACAGGTACTCGGTTACTCTGATGGGCTGGTGACAGGTACTTGGGTACTTTGATGGCCTGGTGACAGGTACTCGGGTACTCTGATGGGCTTCAGATAGGTACTCAGGTACTCTGATGGGCTGGAGATAGGTACTCGTGTAACTTGATGAGCTGCAGACAGGTACTCGGGTACTCTGATGGGCTGGTGACAGGTACTCGGTTACTCTGATGGGCTGGTGACAGGTACTTGGGTACTTTGATGGCCTGGTGACAGGTACTCGGGTACTCTGATGGGCTACAGATAGGTACTCGGGTACTCTGATGGGCTGGTGACTGGTATTCAGGTACTCTGAAGGGCGGTGACAGGTACTCAGGTACTCGGTACTCATATGAACTGTGACAGATACTCATATGGACTGTGACAGGTACTTAGGTACTCGGTTACTCATATGGACTGTGACAGGTACTCTGGTAGTCATATGGACTGTGACAGGTACTCAGGTACTCATATGGACTATGACAGGTAATCAGGTACTCAGATGGACTGTGACAGGTACTCAGGTACTCACATGAACTGTGACAGGTACTCGGGTACTCAGATGGACTGTGACAGGTACTCAGGTACTCGGTCACTCAGATGAACTGTGACAGGTACTTGGGTGCTCAGATGAACTGTGAAAGGTACTCGGGTACTCAGATAGACTGTGACAGGTACTTGGGTACTCAGATGGACTGTGACAGGTACTCGGGTACTCATATGGACTGTGACAGGTACTCGGGTACTCATATGGACTGTGACAAGTACTCATATGGACTGTGACAGGTACTCAGATGAACTGTGATAGGTACTCATATGGGCTGTGACAGGTACTCAGATGAACTGTGACAGGTACTTTGATGGGTGGTGACAGGTCCTCTTTATTGGGGGGGAAATCAGTGTGTGTTGGTGAACACTGTAAGCGGTAACGATATGTTACTGCAATCTCCTTCTCACACACGATCGGTGTGTGAGGAGAAGAAGCCGGTAACATCTCGTTACCGCACTGTATTTACATTTAGTGATCGGCTGTGAAAGGATCAATGGCTGTTTACCAGCATCGGTGACGAGCAGTGTTCCCGGGAACATGCTGCCGCCGACCTGCATGTGCAGTGCGCTCACAATCGCGCGCATGCGCCGTGCAAAGTGGGGCGGTACCATCTATGATCGCTCGTGTCTTCATCACGGGCGATCATGTGGTAAACAGCTATACCCAATGGCTGTTCACCCCCCTTGGTGGTGAGCGGTGTCTCCGTGATGCGTCACCACCGAAGGAATAGGGATGGGAGCACACGATCGCACGCATTCCCTATTTAAATGGACAGACTTCATATGACGCCCACCCAGAACGAGAGCCGCGCCGCTTGGCCGTCATATGATGTAGGCAGCAAGCGGTTAAATAAATGTTTGTTCAAAATATTCAAAGTGTTACAAGAAACAGAAAGGCATTCCGTAGTACAAAATTATGGGATACATTACATTATATTGAAGTAAAAGTCCAAGAAAAGACAATGTGGCCAAAAAAAGCAATGGAAAGCTCAGGTGCATCCATGAGGAAGGTGCAGGATACATAAGCAATTCTATTATAAAATTTTACATTTGTGGCGATCTTGCATGAGGTATAAGCTGTCATGTGGGAATTTCTCTTCGTGCTCCTATTAGATCTATCTGCTTGTTATAATTAGGATAAAAGCACTGCAGAACTTAACAACTAAAGACCAAGTAAGATTCATCCTGAAATGTCAAACTACTGGCATCTTCAGAAGATTAACCTTATCTACTTTAGCAATCGACACAAATTGTCAGTTGTTATTTTCACTGGAAATAAGATCTACAGTTTCTTAACCTTTTGTTTTAAAAAAGAGGAGTTTAAATTTTGTGATGTATGTTAATACCATGTTTTCTAACCCAAAAACTTATTTATAGTATAGAGTTATAGATTTCACTCTGAGTTAATCCCCATCAACATCAACAGAGGATCTTGCCAAGGATGTCCATATCGCTTTAAGCCTAGCTGAGTTCTCTTCCAGAAGTGGAGCCTGGTCTTATTGCCATCAAGGTAGTGACATGTGCACCCAAAGACAGACTCTCCCACTCTGCAGTAACAGACAAAAGACCTTAGACCCACATGTCATATGACCACATATTTAAAGTGTTACGAAACCCACAACAGTAAAATCAGTCTGTATATGCAGTAAAGCATGCTTGTTATACTCACTGTTGAACCTAAGGGGTTAATCCTCTGCATTGTGTAAAAGGGCTGTTTAATCCTCTCTTCTCTGATCCTACTTTTCTTTTACTGTCTCCAATCCATCTGCTGATAGAATAGAGCCTTGGAGGCACTATACGCATGCTCAGTTTGGTGTATTGCTAGAGAGTTGTTTTTTTTTCTTGGGAGGGTGCATGTGATCAGCACAGGGCCAATTAGCACTGTCCAGACAGAGGGTCAGTGGCCATGCAGCCTCATAGGACAATCAGAGGAGAATGAAAACTCCTCCTATAAGCTGTAACCAGTTACTGATAGAAGTCACAAGACTGTTATATACTGCTGATGAGAAAAGGTACTTAGCAGTTTATATTACTAAAATAATTGCATTTCCATGTTCTATGTACTGTGAGTATTTAGACCTGTAAGTGTACTGAGTTTAATTATTGCAGTAAATAACTAAATGGGGGTGGGTGGAGGGGAAAACAGAAAAAAAGTGCATTGGTGTCAATGAGGGGGAAAAAAAATATTTTGTCAGTCCTCTTGGTAAGATACTAGCTTTTCAATGCTACTACAATGTCTTGTGAGATTATAATCGCCTGGCTATTCCAAAATAATGATAACAATAACAAATATACCACAGTTTCCATTTAAATTTCCCATATAGTACTATACATAATACAAAAGAATTAAACAGTGCATTTACTTTACTGTAGTTACAGAACATCAGTTCCAAAAATAGCAGTCTTGCATTGTTCCACTATCATACCCAGCAGGATCTTGCAGCCTTGCCGTCATTTCTCTACAGTATTCATGGAGGCAGCCATGGCTGCCACCCAAGCTAGACTTCAGACATGTCTTCCTTTCTTCATCTTGATTATATGGGAGTTTTAGAGATATGTACTTTACAGAATGAAGATAAGATTGTTTGTACTTTCAATTCATCTCATGGGAGGTGACCAGAAGTAAAATAAAAAAAAATAAAAAAAACACACTTCATTCTCTTGCTTGACAGTAGATTTACTGTAGAAAAAAAGATTGCAAAGGTAGACAGACATGAACAAAAGAACCTTGACACGTCCTGTGCAAAGGACTTCATCAACTGACTAATCAACTGAGCATTGCTTTAAGGGAATCAAGAGTTAAATAAAAATCAAACACAAATTACAATTTAAACTATTGCTAAATGTCATTTCGTGTCTACATTTGTACCCAATTGACATTTATAAAAAACAGAACAAAGGAACACATTATTAGAAAACTCTTGTTTCTTGAAACACATATAGTTATAAACAGAACAAATGTTTTAAAGAAGAGAGTTTTGTTATTTAATTTTTTTTTATATATAATTGTCAATTGGCTACAAATGTGGACTTAAATTGACATTTAATAATAGCTGAATTGCAATTTGTATTTGATTTCTATTTAACTCTTAATAATCTTCATAAATCATCTGCTAGATTGATGATAATAGCTGCGGCATGATTAAAGGAAGGTGGAGGTTTACTCCTTCACTCATTCCCATTGGGTCATTTAATGAGCCGACAACTGAATGAGTATTGTCCTTATAATTGATGTCCATTTACTTGTGTATACCTTTTTTCTATATAATAAACCTGTGGTCCGGTAAGAGAATTAAGTGGATTTATTTCCCTGGAATATTATGGGATACGTCAAGACCAGGCAAGTTTTGAAAGCTGCAATTACTTGGACATTGGCATATGTAGAGCCAACCTTCTTGCATTAGCAAAATGTTTGTTGTTTCCAGTAAGTGACATAGACAATGCAGCATATTTTCTGTACTTGTAAATGTTCTTAGCCTGAAAAATCAAAACGAATGCAGCCACCATATCCAAGGAGTGGTAATTTTATATAATAAATTGTTGTTCTGGGTAACCTTTAAAGAGTTTGTAAATACTATTTTCAGTTACAGGGCAGTGTAAGCTTATAATCTGACAAAAAAAGGATATAATAATTTTGCAGTTTATATAGAGTCCTGATATTCCTATAATTTCCTTTTCAATTATGTTTTTCTTAGATCAGTATTGTTCATTTTAAATGAATTGTCTTTTATACTGCATTGAAAAACTTTGCAAGAGTAGCAATACAGCAACTGAAGGGAAATACCTAATAATTCACTCTGTAGGGTTTATAATAGTATAAAAATTTGAATACATGGGACTTCACATCTAAATAGTAGTCATAGTGTTAGATAGAGGTGAGATGCAAGGTGAGGAACAAGAGAGCTTTATACATATAGAAAATGGAGATGATTATGAAACCTAATAGGAAAATAATCCAACTTAATGTGCACTTTATTTGCTTATAAGTATACTATGAACTGCCATTTGGTTGATATATTCCCATAAGTTACTGCCTCCTACCATTCTGCATAAAGTTATATTTATAAACAAGGTCTATGTTATCAGAAAATCTTTCTGTAGGGTTATTTCCTCAGTAGCTTTTGGCGAGAAACCCCAAATGTTTTCCTGTAAAATGCTGGAAGCTTTTGGGTGTATTTATATAAATCAGACTTGGATCCGTTATGTGTTTCATTTCCCAGTGTCTCATTTCATTTTTTTTTCTTCTAATACATTACAGCTGATACGGGTATCCATCCATCCAGTTGCATCCTGAGGGACCCAAAGTGTAAGATATAGAGGGTGAGAAACCACAACTTGTCTGTGTTACGTACACACAACTCTTTGTTCCATGTCCTGTGATGTCTCATCCCATGGTACAAAAAGTTAACCGATGCACAAAAGCATGTGCAGTATATAATGCAAGTGCATAGTCATAGGATTGTTATTTTATCTTTTCTGGCCACATACTTAAGGGACTGGATTTCCAAACATTACAGACAGTTTTGGCACAATATTTCCTCCTAGCAGAGGTAGCCATAGATTTTAGCTCATTTGTGCTGACTTAAGCACATTTTTTTTGCAGGGTGATTGGAGGATAAGGAGCATAAGGTTGATACATTTCAAGGGTCTGACTCTATTTGTGACAAAGGGTGAGAATGGAAACTGTCCAAGGCAAAAATATTTAAGAAAGACTAGCCATAAATTTGACAGAAGCTTAATTCCTTTTCCCTTCATGAAAAAACAGCAAAGGGCAAATATTTCCACAGTAAACTATTTTTTTACATGTAGTGATGATTCTTTTTTCAGTTGTCAGCCATTCTAATATAAAATAAACAACAATACGGACTTTGCAATCTTCAAACTGTAAAATTTGAGAAACAAGGTTGTCAGCATTATCTGTTTTATAATTTTATGTTTAAAAGTGGGAGCTGTAGTTATTATCTTGCAGTACATATGAGAAAATCTGCCTAGGCTTGATTTGGTGGGGATCATAGATACTGGCTTTAAATAAATGAAACTTTAATTTAACAGTAAATCTCACTGAAGTCTTTGGGGGTAAATATTGATACTAAATTCTGGTTATTTTCAAAGCTAATAGGCAAGATATTGTCAAGCATGACAGCTAGAGAGCATGGTGAGCTGGACACCTCAATGCAGGAAACGTAACAAAGCAAAAAAAAAGGGGGTTCTTTTAATGCAACTTGGCGGGTGACATGAGACAAACACCGAGCCTTTAAATTACATGCTTGGGAGATGCCTTTAAGCTCTATGTGATGTTATGGAACAGTACAGTTTTCATGGACAGCATTGGAGACACTGTATTCTGGCATTACATATTTGAATGTGTAACTCATTTTTTAGCTTTTGCATTTACAATGTAGCCTGGATTAAATATCGCAGCAGCACACCAAACTGTTTCATTTCAATATGAAATCAAAATATCAATAGGTCTAAATTGATTGGTGGATGTAGCAGCCACAATACATCTAAAAACTATAGGGAAATTGAAAATTAAACTAAAGCACTCAACTCTGTATAAACTGGCCAGTGGCAAGACTATTTGATAATATAGTTTGTGAGCTTTTGTTTGCAGTACCAAATTTTAATAAAATGTCACATTACACAAAAAATACTTCAAAAGCACAACCACATAATCTCTGAATCCCCAATGATTCCCAAAATTGGCTAGTGAATATTTTCACAAAGTATTAATTTTAACAAGTTATTTCTCACACACAGCATATGCAAGGAGCATAAATTAATTTCCTGGCTACCTATCACAATTTTGGAAAGCAAACACTCGAAGGTATTTACTAAAAGGCATAGTGAGTAATATTGGGGGAAAAAGATATTTAAGATATTTCTAACACATATCATAAGCTTACTTAGAATTACCCCCAAAACACATCCTGCTACTTCTTCCGAGTATGGCAATACTACATGTGAGACCTTTTCACAGCTTAGCCACATAGAGGGGCCCAAAATCCAAGGAGTACCTTCAGATGTTACAGGGGCTTAAATTACACATCTAACTTGCTGACACCCACAAAATGACCACACTTTGGAAATCAGATGCCCCAAGATATTTTTCAAGAGGCAGAGTGAGTCTTTTGAAGACTTCCTTTTTTGCCACAAGTTTTTGGAAAATGCAGAAATAAAATGAAAATTCATTTTTAAACACAAAGTTGTCAGTTTAATAAGATTTTTCTCACACACAGCATACTTAGAATTATAGCCCAAAACATATTCTATTACTCCTCCCCAGTATGGTAATACCAAATGTGAGAGACTTTTTCCCGAAGCCGGGATCTGATACAAATGTACCCCTATCATTTCACAAAAAAGGTGTGAAAATGTTAAAAATGACATGAAACGGCTTGAGGACAAGTCCTTTATTAAAAGGTAAAAAAATAAAACTGCCCCACGTAGTCTTCTCCTTCTTCTCTTGCTCCACTGACGGACCAAAAAATTAAAAAAACCCGACTGACCCGCCTACATGGGAGGCACCCGCTGTAATGATGGTCCTCTCAGGTGGCAGCTCTTTTATAACTGAGGGCGGGGCCACACGGCGCTGGGTGACCAGGTGACCCTGCCCCCCTCTGATGCACGGGGACATCCCTATGGCTTTGCCGTAGCGTCAGAGGGGGATGGGGCCACCCGGTCCACCATAGGGATGTCCCTGTGCATCAGAGGGGGACAGGGTCACCCGGCGACATCACCGCATGGCCCTGCCCTCAGTTATAAAAGGACTGTCACCTGCAAGGACGCGTCATACGGCGAGTGCCTCCCATGGAGGTGGGTCGGTGCGGCTTTTTTTTGGTCCGTCAGCGGAGCAAGAGAAGAAGAAGAAGACTTTGTGGGACAGTTTTATTTTTTAATAAAGGAGTTGTCCCCAAGCTGTATCATGTCATTTTTACCATTTTGACACTTTTTTTGTGAAATGGTAGGGGTACATTTGTATCCTATTACCATTTCACACAGGGGGGAGGCCAGGATCTGGGGGTCACCTTGGTAAAGGGGGCTTCCAGATTCTGATAAGCCCCCTGCCTGCAGACCCCCACAACCACCGGGCAAGGGTTGTGGGGATGAGGCCCTTGCCCCCATCAACATGGGGACAAGGTGCTTTGGGGGCTACCCCAAAGCATCCTCCCCATTTTGAGGGCATGTGGCCTGGTATGGTTCAGGAGGGGGGCTGCTCTCTCATCCCCCCTCTTTTCCTGTGGCCTGCCAGGTTGCGTGCTTGGATAAGGGTCTGGTATGGATTTTTGGGGGGACCCCCACGCCATTTTTTAAAAATGTTGGCGTGGGGTTCCCCTTAATATTCATACCAGACCCAAAGGGCCTGGTAATGGACTGTGGGGGAATCCCATGCCTTTTTTTTCAATGACTTTTATCTGTATTTCCGAGACCCGATAATTCAGTAGTTTTAACTTTTTTTTCCTTTAGAAATGTCATTTTGCGCAGGGACTGTTCTAAACACGGGAAACATGTGCTACTTTACAGGCATACTATAGACACCCCCAAGGTATGAAATTTAAAGGAATATTTCACTTTTATTGTTTCACTTTAACCACTTCAATACCAGGCACTTAGACACCTTCCTGCCCAGGCCAATTTTCAGCACTGTCACAATTTGAATGACAATTGCACGGTCATACAACACTGTACCCAAACAAATTTTTTATCATTTTGTTCCCACAAATAGAGCTTTCTTTAACCACCTCTGTGGTTTTTATTTTTTGCACAACAAATAAAAAAAGACAAAAAATTTTGAAAAAAAAACATGTTTTTCTTTGTTTCTGTTTTTTGTAAATAAGTAAGTTTTCTTCTTCAATGACGGGCACTGATATGGCTGCACTGACGGGCACCGATAAGGAGGCACTGATGAGGTGGCACCAATGAGGTGGCACTGATAAGGTGGCACTGACAGGCACAGATGATGGGCACTGATAGGTGGCACTTATGGGCACTGATAGGTAGCACTGATGAGCACTGATAGGTGGCACTGGCATGCAGCACTGATGGGCACTCATAGGTGGCACTGATGGGCACTCATAGGCGGCACTGATGGGCACTCGTAGGTGGCATTGATGGGTACTTATGGGTGGCACTGATGGGTACTTATGGGTGGCACTGATAGGTGGCACGGATGGGCACTGATAGGTGGGCACTGATGGGCACAGATGGGCACTGACAGGTGGCACATATGGACACTGATGGATGGCACTGATGACACTGATTGGTGGCACTGATGACACTGATGGGTGGCATTGCTGGGCATCACTGAAATATAATGGTGCCAGTCAGTGCCAATTTGTGGGCACTTATTGGCACAGATTGGGCATAATTTGCACATGTGGAAGGACATGGGGTACATACCTGGGCATCCACATGTTGCCCCCTTCCCTGGTGGTCCTGGCAGCTTCCCTGGTGGTCTAGTGTGGGCATCCGAGGGGGGCTGCACTGATAAGCAATCAGCGTAGACCCTCCCTGTCAGGAGAGCCGCAGATCAGCTCTCCAACGGCTTTTCCTATTGACATCGTGATCAGCCATGATTGGACATGGCTGATCACGTGGTAAAGAGCCTCCACTGGAGGCTCTTTACCAAGATCGGTGGAGCGGTGTGTCAGACTGACACACCGCACCACCGAGCGCCGTGATGCGTGCCCCCACGGGCGCACGGCGGCTGTTATCCTACTGGACCTCATATGACGCCCAGTCAGGATAACTGAACCACCGCCCGGCCGTCAATCTGCTATAGGCCGGGTGGGAAGTGGTTAAGCATTATGAAAATCACTGCTCCCGAAAAAATGGCCGTTTTTAAAACTTTTTTTGCATTGATACATGTCCCCTGGGGCAGGACCTAGGTCCGCAAACACTTTTTATGACAATACCATGCATATTAACCTTTAAAATTAGCACTTTTGATTTCTCCCATAGACTTTTAAAGGGTGTTTTCGAATTTGCCACCCCAAATTGGTGCCACCCCAAATTGTTCGCTATTGGTCGAATGGGCGAACAGCCAATGTTCGAGTAGAACTTATGTTCGACCCAAACATAAAGCTCATCCCTATTAGGGATACTGGGACTGGTGTAAAGATGATCAGGAACACTGTAACTAGTGTGGCGGTGATCAGGAACACTGTAACTTGTGTGGCAGTGATCAGGAACACTGCAACTGGTGGGACACTGTGACTGGTGCAGCAGTAATTAGGGACACCGAGGACCCAGCTTGCACAGTATAAGAGCTCATTAGGATCTGCAAAAAAGCATCATAATCACTATTTATTGTTAATCATTATGTGTAGATTACATTTTTATAGTAATTTTTTATGTATTGATTTGTTGTAAGGTTGACCCTACCCTGGTTAAGGAAACACAGTCAGGAATGGCAAGGTTGCAGCAACTCAGAGGTGTAACCAGAACCTTCAGGGCCTTGGTGCAAGAAACCATGAAGGGCCCCACCCCAACTCCCCTATGGATCAGTGGTGGGGGGGTGGGATCAGTGGCAGAGGTGGCGGTGGGGATGGGATCAGTCCACTGAGGGTGGTGGGGGATGGGATCAGTGGCAGCAGTGTGGGTGAGGGGGTGGGATCAGTCCACTGATGGTGGTGTGGGGTGGGATCAGTGGCAGCAGTGGTGGTGGGGATGGGATCACTCCCCTTAGGATGGTGGGTGGAGATGGGATCAGTGGCAGAGGTGGTGGTGGTATATGGATGACATCAGTGGTGGTGGTGGTGGGGATAGGGATGACATCAGTGGCAGTGGTGGGATAGGGATGACATCAGTGGCAGTGGTGATGGGGGATAGGGATGACATCAGTGGCTGTGGTGATGGGGGGATAGGGATGACATCAGTGGTGGTGGTAGGATAGAGATGACATAGAGATGACATCAGTGGCAGTGGTGATGGGGGATAGGGATGACATCAGTGGCTGTGGTGATGGGGGATAGGGATGACATCAGTGGTCGTGGTAGGATAGAGATGACATAGAGATGACATTAGTGGCAGTGGTGGTGGGAGAGGGATGACATCAGTGGCAGTGGTGGTGGGAATGAGATGACATCAGTGGCAGTGGTGGAATAGGGATGACATCAGTGGCGGTGGTAGAGATAGGGATCACATCAGTGGCAGTGGTGGTGGGGATAGGGATGACATCAGTGGCAGTGGTGGTGGGCTTATAGGGATGACATCAGTTGTAGTGGTGGTGGTGGGATAGGGATGACATCAGCAACAGTGATGATGGGGTGATAGAGATGACATCAGTGGCAGTGGTGGGATAAGGATGACATCAGCAGCGGTGGTGGTGGTGATAGGGATGACATCAGTGGTGGTGGGGGTATAGGGATGATATCAGTGTCAGTGGTGGTGGGATAAGGTGGGATAAGGATGACATCAGTGGCAGTGGAGGTGGGAATAGGGATGATCTCTAGTGGCAGTGGTGATGAAGGGATAGGGATGACATCAGTCCACTGCTACTGATGTCATCCTTATCCCCACCACCTTTACTAATTCATCCCTATCCCCATCACCACTGCCTGATGGGGGGGATCAGTAAGAGACAGCAATAGTGGTAGATGGGATCTGAGTGGATTCTGCAGCAAAGGGCAGAGAGGATAGGCAGGTGGTCCAGTATCTCCTGACTCAATGCCTCTAACTAGTAGTTGCGGTGGGCGGCCCTTCCACAGTGGCGGAACATGATGCCCATGCTGACCCGAGTAAAGAAAAAAATGCTCTGCTCATGGTGAAGGCTCCCACCATCTGCTCGCTTCGCTGTCTGACAGTTCTTAAATTACTAAGGGTTGGCGCCACCCTGGTGATGTCACAGTTTGGCCCCGTTCCTTCGTTTTTTATGAACTGTCACATGGCGGGGTGAGCAGAGGGTGGGAGCCTTTGTCAGGAGTGGAGCATTTTTTTTTCTGCGTCGGCTGTGGCGGCAGGCATCATGATTGATGATGGTTCTACACCGGGGGACTTTTTTTTACTTTTGTTTTTTAAATAAAGAACTTGTCAAAAACTGCCTACTGTCTTTTTTTACACTACACTTTTTTTAGTGAATAAGTAGGGGTTCTATGTACTCTATACTCATTCACATAGGGAGGGGGACCGGTATCTAGGGGCCACCTTGGCTTCCAGATTCTAATAAGACCCCCCACAACCACTGGTCAGGGTTGTGGGGAAGAGGCTCTTGTCCCCAACAACATAGGGATGAGGTACTACTTTGGGGGGGGCAGAAGCCCCTTGCCCCAAAGCACCCCCCTTTGTTGGGGGCATGTGGCCTGGTATGGGTCAAGTGGGGTGCTCACTCATCCCCACTTTCCTGACGTGCTGGGCTGCATGCTTGGATAAGGGTCTGGTATTGTTTGGGGAGACCTCGTGCCATTTTTTTTCTTAATTTTTCATTGCTGACATTTTTTTTTACATTCATCTGTCAGCTGGGAACCCCGCTGACAGTTGATGGCTCATTGGTTGTTAAGGATGCAGCGGCTGCCCAATTCTTAACAACCATGACAGTTACTGGCTGTTAACAATGAGCTATTTACAGCCTGTGTTAAGGTAAATTACCACAGGCTTTCACTAGTACTACTAAAATACTGCATGACTTCATAAAATAACTTATACAGTATTTTAGTAGCATTTTTTAGTAAATGCCAAAAAACATTTTGAAAAACGCTGTGTGGTATCTTACCACATACTCGGATGCGCTAAGATACCACTTTGTGAATGGAACCCAGTTTGTTAAAGCAGAAGTAATTCCAACCACAAAAAAATGTTAACATGATAATATCACTAGGAAAGCCTATTTTTATTTTAATCCCTAGCTTTTATGACAATGATATAAAGTTCCATGTTTGGTCACTTTCTGTTATGAGTAGGCAATGCTCTGTCTCTGTCTCCTACCATCTCCTGCCTGTAAATTACTCTGCCACATGGTCTCCCAAAGCATATGTGCTGATGAACATTGTCCAGGCATAGTTCATGGTTGTCACCATAAAAGGTATGTAAACAATTGCAGTCAGCAGCAATTAGGAAAATTCCCCTGTGAAAAAAGACATGCAGCCTGTTATAACTGCAGTACACCCGCTCACCCGCTCACAGTTGCACTGGGGTGGCTTAGGCTTGAGCTCTGCTGTATTACTGCCAGCTCGCCTAGCCATGACAGGACATGAAGTCTCTTGTAAGAAGAGTCTTTGAAAGGGCTGAAGTGGAGGGCGGCAGTGAATGGCTCCAGCGGTGTTTGGCACTCACTGAAGAGGACTCTCTTTCGGAGACAGCGTCAGCGGAGCTTCAGCCAATGAGCTGTCTGTCGAATCTCGTCCAGCTGTGCCTGCCTCAACTCAGGGCTCTCCGGCTCGAGTTTACCTGCGGAATGCGCAGTCACAGATACAGCAGCGGTGAGTGTGGATTGGTCTGCGCAGTCACAGATACAGCAGCGGTGAGTGTGGATTGGTCTCACTCTGTAGCGGAGCAGGAGGATTCTCTGCCTGGGGCTCAAAGAGTGAGTCGGCGCGGCAAGAGGAACAGATGGGTTCTATCCCCTTCTCCTATCCGCAGCAGTAGAGGTAGAGGCCGGACATGTCGCTCTTCAGTATCGCTTGGGGAACCCCCCTGCAGGGAGGAGTTGTCGCTGCCCAGCTTAACAGATGCTCCTCCTGCTTCTCCACATATAGGTATGGCTATGCCCAGAGCAGTGATGTCTCCTAGCTCTGCTGGGAGGCATCCCAGGCAGGTACCTCAGGTTGAAATTTTGGCATTACTGGCATCTAGGCCGTCCAGGCTGGATGCGGTGAGGGCCCCTATGTCTCTTTCCTCCCATACAGGTCCAGATGTCAGCTCAGCACAAGGATCAAATATTCCGGTTATTTGTAATCAACCAGAGTCCAAATATGCGGGTGAGTCTTCTCAATGTGAGTTAATCAACCAGTTGCTTATCTCTTTAAACAGATTTAATGAAATTTTATCTGTTAACCATTCTCCAGTGAACGTCTGGTCAGGTAATTCTGTAGCTAATATTAATCCTGCTTCTACACATACGAACATTCCTGCTTGTATGCCTGCTTCTGTTTCTGAGACATGCTTTAAAGAGGGTCTTCCTTGTGAAATGTCACCGCTAGGTTTTCACCTGCCTTTAGCGGTTAAAGAAAAGATATGGAAGGGTGAATTTTTAGACTTATTGTCTTTATTACCTATTGCTAAAGATTTCCTTACAAAATCTGATAAGAGGTCTGAGGACTGGGCTGATGACAGGCGCCGTCCTGTTTCTAGATCCTTTTTTAATTGGTTGCAGGCTTTCTGCATTTTTTCTGCAATAATGGGTGAGAAGCATCCAGAAAAATGCACTGGGCTGTTTCAGCACCTGGAGTATATTCTGGAGGCATATAAAAGTTTTGGCAGTATGGGATGGTTTAACTACGAAGAATCATTTTGTCAAAAAATTGCGATCTATCCTAATCTGAAATGGGGTAATAAAGTAGTGGGGTTGTGGTTAAACCTTATCATTCCTCAGAAGCCTGTCTTTGCAAGACCATAACCTCAGTCATCATTGAACATGAATACTACAAATCCAGTGTATAAAAAAGGTACATGTTATGCATTTAATGAGTCTCGGTGCAAATGGTTGAATTCATGTTGTTATCGACATGAATGTTTTTTTTTGCTTCGTTAGTCATCCAGTCTCAAATTGCTTTAAAAGGTCATCCAGTAATCAAGTCCATAGGGATCATTCAAAAAGCCTGCCAGTGAGGTTGTTCGAAATGCATCCATGGTTAATGTTATACCCGACAAGGTGAAAGCACAATTACTAATTGATGGTTTTTCTACAGGTTTTAAACTTCCTATTTTTACAGGTTCAGGTTGCAAGTTATCAAAAAATGTGAAATCAGTATTTCTTCATACTGATATAGTAAGGGATAAGTTACTGAAAGAAATTTCAGCAAACAGAATTGCTGGCCCTTTTATATCCCCTCCGTTTATTATTTTTTGCGTCTCTCGTCCCTAAAAAAGAACCTGACGCTTACCGACTAATTCATCATCTTTCATTCCCTTTAGGCCATTGTTTCAATTATGAAATTGACCCATCATCTGCTTCTGTTAGGTATGCAACTTTTGATGATGCTATTTAAATTATAAAATCATTTGAACGGGATGTATGGTTAGCAAAAGCTGACATTCAGTCAGCTTATAGATTATTGCCCATTGCTCCAGAATCTCACAATTCCCAAGGTTTTTGTTTTGAGGGTTATTTTTTCTATGTTAAAAAAGACAGTGTAGCGCTGGACTAGTGATATAGTGAACATATATGTTATAAACACATGTAAATTATTATATCATGACCTAAAATTATCCAGTCATAAAATAAAAAATAAAATAGTGAAAAATTAAAATAAGTAATATTAGCTAGTGTGAATCCATACCCCAAAGGGGTGTATGCAAGAAAAAGGCGCAAGTGCAAAATAGTAAAAATACAACTCATAAGTGCAAAATAATAAAAATAAAGATGATGACCGTGGAGTCGAAACGTGTTGTATGGACCTCCTGTTTGCATCGCTCTTTGTTATACACACGCTTTTTTCTACTCTTACAAATAAGCGTTGGAAGGAACTCCTGGGAGTATTCCCCCAATACTGGTGTCCCCGTTACTGCGGACCAACGGTTTGGCGAGGAGACCGGTAGGACAGCTTAAGGAATCCATTTTGAGACGGAGTCCATCTTCCACTACTAAGTCTGTTTTGACCCCCCTGAGTAAGGGCGGTTGCAGGCTCTCTGGTGAGCCTCCAACTTTACCATCTGGTGGCGGGCTGCACTAGCGGTGGACCATGTAATCCCGGACCCTGCAGTAGCTTTTTTCTGGACTTATTTTTACACTTATGACACCTATGAACTTTATTTTTATTATTTTGCACTTATGAGTTGTATTTTTACTATTTTGCACTTGCACCTTTTTCTTGCATACACCCCTTTGGGGTATGGATTCACTCTAGCTAATATTACTTATTTTAATTTTTCACTATTTTATTTTTTATTTTATGACTGGATAATTTTAGATCATGAATGATATAATAATTTACATGTGTTTATAACATATATGTTCACTATATCACTAGTCCAGCGCTACACTGTCTTTTTTGATATATTATTCATGTGCCCGTGTATTGGGGTTATGGTGTTTTAGCTGCAGGATTTCCTTCACGATGTTTTATTTTCATTATTATCATCATTTTTGTTTAGCACCTAGCGCAATTTCTTTTTTATTTTTTTTTTTTTTTTTTTTTCTATGACAAATGCCTCTCAATGTTATTATTTTGAAATTTTTGCTTCATTTCTTCAGTGGGTTTTATTTTTTAATCTGGTCATACTGGGATAATTCCTTATACAGATGACTTCCTTTTCATTGGTCCGCCAAATTCTATGGTTTGTTCTTTAATTCTTAAATTATTTTTCCTTATAGCTGAATACTTCGGTATTCCCCTAGCAATTAAAAAAACTTCCTTTCCATCTCCAATTATTAAATTCTTAGGTATAAAAATTGATAAATTATTATTTCAATTTGAACTTCCTGCTGTAAAAATTTGCAGGCTTCAATCCCAAATTTCGTTCTTCCTGCATCAGAATAAGATTTTACTAAGGAAGCTCCAATCTTTTCTCGGTATTCTGGCCTTTGCTACACGCATCATGCCTATAGGCAGAATATTTTCCAGAAGGCTATCTTTGGCTATGTCCGGTCTTAAATCTCCTTTTTCACACATTAGGTTGCCTTTCGAATCTTAAGGACGATTTATTGGTTTGGTCTCAATTTCTGCAAGATTATAATGGCAGATCTTTTTTCCAGGAAGATTTTGTATTTGCAGCAGATTTAGAGTTATTTATGGATGCTGCAGGCTCTCAAGGGTTTGCTGCTATTTTTTGTTCCCATTGGTGTTCGGGTTCATGGCCCCCCTTCTGGGTTTCCAGCAAAATTACAAAAAATATAGTTTTGCTGGAACTCTTTCCAATCGTAGTTGCTTTAGAAATTTGGGGCAACAAATTCGCTAACAAACTGATTTTTATTAATACGGATAATAGAGGTGTATTATTTGCTTTGAACTACCTTTCTTCAAAATCATTGTTAGTCATAAAACTTTGACGTTATTTAGTACTCTTATGTCTAAAAGTAAACATTTGGATTAAGGCAAAGTATGTACCGGGTAAGTTCAATGTCATCGCTGATGCCTTATCTCGATTTCAGATGGCTTGTTTCAGACAGCTGTTGCCTCATGCAGAACTGGTTGGGTACCTTTGCCCGAGTCATCTTTGGGATCTGATTTAAATCCAGTATTTTCGGCTATAAAAAATTAGATCGCTCCAAAAACATGGACTGACTACTCAGTTGTATGAGTGAAGTGGCTGAATTTTAATTCTGAGTTAGGTTCTCCTAGCTTACCTCCTTCTGAGAGTACAATTTTAGTTTTTCTTTGCTCAGTTGCAGTTAGATTTTTCCTTTAACCATATTAATAAAATACTAGCCGGGGTTTCCTTTTTCTTTAAACTTCATAATTTCCCAGCCTGCAACAGTTTCTTTTCAGTTTACTTAAAAGTAAAACTGGTTCCAGATATGCACAGGCCAATTACTTTGGATATATTATCCAGGCTGTGTTTGGCTACTTCTTTTGCTTGCATTTCCGTTTACGAGGCTTTATTATTTCATGCTGCTTTTGTTTTAATGTTCTTCGCCGCTTACTTTCATCAGAAGTTTCTATCCTGGAGGATAAAGTTCTTATTTTTGTTAGAAGATCTAAAACAGATCGATCAGGTAAAGGCCGGTGGCTCAATCTATTTGCGTGTGGTGACTCCATCCTTTGTCCGTTGTTAATTCCTAAAAAATATCTGGATGTCAGACAAGTTTCCGGTCATCAGTTTTTTTGTTCACATGGATTCTTCCCTTATGATGAAATTTCAATTTTCTACAATTCTTAAACAATGTTTTTCTCATTTAGGTTTTTTCCAATTTTAATTTTCTAGCCATTCTTTCAGGATTACAGAAGCCACTAGATTGGGTCTGAGTGATACGGTCATTATGAGATTAGGTAGATGGGAGTCTAGTAGATTAATTATTTACATTTGACCTAACTTATCTCTTTAATTTTAGGTGCCAAATCTTTCATATGGATAGTTGGCCATTCTTATATATACTGGGCTCATAAAAGAGCTTCAAAGCGTTGCTACGGTTCCAACCTATCGTTACCTTCAGCTAAGTTTCATATTCTTTGGAAAGGCATTCGTGGTCTACAATGGACTGATCTTTTCTTTCATCTTTCTGTTTTGTTTCTTTCTTGGCCTTCTCCGTTTTTTTTTTATTTTAATTCTGTACCTTGGAGGTAACGATGTTGGTAGATTGAAGACTTTAGATTTGATGTGTTTAATAAAACAAGATCTGCATCGTTTGAAATGAGCTTTTCCTAATACATGTATTATTTTCTCTGAAATGGTTTCCCGCTTACCTTGGTTATATTCTAAAGGCGGTAGACCTCTTGAAAAAAGTAAACGGAAGATTAATCACTCAACTGAAAAGTTCCTGCCGGAATTGGTGGGATCTTTCTGTCACGCTGATTTGGAAGGAGGTTTCCCCGGTCTTTATAGACAAGATGGTGTGCATCTTTCAGATGTCGGTTTGGACATCTTTAACCTAGGTCTTCAAAATTGTATCGAACAGGCTGCAGTGCTGGGGTAGCCGTGTTTGGTTTGCAACAAACCCGACTGGTGGGGACTTTGGTTTTATGAATTGATTCATTTATAGCTCGAGTCTTATGACTGAGCAAGTTTAGAATTTGTATTTAAGTTTGAAATATAATTTATTTATTCTTTCACTGTTTAATTTTGAATGAAGTTATTTGATTTATTTCAATACCAACAAAGGTGCCGTGGCCATTTTAAACACCAATTTGTTGTATTGTGTTTTATTGAATATAAAAAAAAAAAAAAAAAGTGCCACTACAATCCCATGAAAAGTGAGCACAATAAGAAGCCCACAACATGGGATTGTGACCGCCAAGGAGTTTAAAGTTTTATTAAAAAAAAAATTAAAACAAAGAAATTTTACAATAAAAAAAAAAGAGCGGGCTTGTCACGAGGCAGCGAGTGGGAAAAACGTTTTTTTACAGGTGCAGGAGGTTATATAAGCTGCCTCTGTGACAGACCCGCTCACAGTTGCCCTGAGGTGGCTTAGGCTTGAGCTCCCCTTTCCTCCCACCCTTGTCACTGGCACCATTATGTGGTTATGTCACCCTTGGATCAAGGGGGGACTTTGGTTTTATGAATTGATTAATTTATAGCTTGAGTCCTATGACTGAGCGAGTTTAGAATTTGTTTTAAAGTTTGAAATATAATGTATTTATTCTTTCACTGTTTAATTTTGAATAAAGTTATTTGATTTATTTCAATACCAATAAAGGTGCCGCGGCCATTTTAAACACCAATTTGTTGTATTGTGTTTTATTGAATATTTATATATAAAAAAAAAAATGCGACCTACAATCCCATGCAGAAAACACATGGGAAAATGTTGCTGCAGTTAGTTCCAGGTGGATGCTCTTTGCACAGCTATTCCATGAAGTGATTGTTTCCACATGCAGTACTAGGAGATCAGGCTGGGACAGCCCAGTTTTTTTAAATATTTCCTGGCATCACCAACCCCTTATCCTATACCACAAAAGAAATCTAACAGTACATGACCAGCATTAGTCTGATGTCAGACCAGATATTTTCTTACAAGTATTCCTGCCCATTGATTAGCCCTGTTCTCTCCTTTCCCTGGCTTGTGTTGGCGTAACTAAAAATCACAGGGCCATATAGCAAATTCTTTATGGGACTACCTCATCATACAGAAAGCTCTACCAAAATTAAAGGAATTCAGCTGTTACAATTCACATAAACATTCTTGAGAGAATATCTGAAAAAAAATTAATAACATGTTGAGATTGGTACATTTGGTTGTGTAGCAAGGCGCTTGGCTAAGGGCTCTTTCAAACATGCGGACCGTTCAGGTCCGCCTGTCAGTTTTTCAGGTGGACCTGAGCGGACACTCCATGCACCTCTATTAAGAGACGGATGTGAGCGTTGACATGTCCGCTTACATCCGATCCGCTTCGATCTGCAAAATAGAGACCCTATTTTCCATCTGGCTGGCGGATCGGATGAAAGCGGACAGGCGGTCCGTTTTGATCCAATCCCCCATAGAGGAGAGTGGGGCTCTGACAGGTCCATCCCTGCACAGTGAGCAGAGACAGACTTGGAGTCAACGGAGTGATCCCTGCTGAGCAAGCAGAGTCCGTCAAAACGGACAGCCCCATGTGAAAGGGGCCTAAGAATGGAGAGCGAGAGAAACACGGGCTACAGCTGCTTTCTGTAGCTGCTGCCATGTGGTGCTGAACTGGTTACCAGTTATATTAGCAAGAGGAGGGAGCTGTTGAGCAAGATGGAGTTTAATAGACTGAGTCAGGCAGCACTGCATTGTGGGAACTGGAGTCCAGAGGTGAAAGCTTTGCTGGGGCATGCTAGGTCGATGACATCACTAGAGGGTGGGATAACCCACTGACGTCATCAGATGACTCCGCCCCTGAGCAGGCAGTTGATAGGAGCGTTCGACAAGGCCGGAGTTTTTTTTTTTTTCGATTTTTTTTAAAGAATTGTCAAAAATTTGTGTTGTGTCTTTATTCACTTTTTATACTTTTTTGGTGAATGGGTACCATACTCATTCACATGGGGGCTGGGATCTGGGGGCCCCCTTGTTAAAAGGGGCTTCCAGATTCCAATAAGCCCCCTGCCCACAGACCCCCACAACCACAGCCCAGGGTTGTGGGGAAGAGCCCCTTGTTGCCCCAAAGCACCCCCCCATGTTGAGAGCATGTGGCCTGCTATGGTTCAGATGAGGGGGCCCTAATCCCCCCCTTTCCTGGCCTGTCAGGCAGCATGCTTGGATAAGAGTCAGGTATGGATTGGGGGGCCCACAATGTTTTTTTTTATAGTTTGGTGTGGGGTTCCCTTTAAAATCCATATTAGACCTAAGGGGACCAGTGTGGTGTGGGGTTCCCCTTAAAATCCATACCAGACCTGAAGGGCCTGAAGGGCGCTGTTTTTTTTGGTCTTTTCTATTGCCGGCATTCTTTTGTTTACATTTCAGCTCTCAGCGGGAAAGCCCACTGACAGCTGTGACTCATTGGTTGTTAAGGATGCGGCGGCCAGCTTCCCAGGACCTCTCCTTAACAACCAGCTACAGAATTCGAATTGGGCGATCGTTTTTCAACCGATCCAAATCCAAATTGTTCTGAAAATTTGGAATTTGTTCGAAAATCAATAATGAAATTAATTTAACCACTTCAATACCAGGCAATTAGACACCTTCCCACCCAAGCCTATTTTCAGCTTTCAGAGCTGTTGTAATTTGAATCACAATTGCGCGGACATACAACACTGTACCCAAACAACATTTTTATTATTCTGATATTTGATCACCTCTGCGATTTTTATTTTTTGCGCAATAAATAAAAAAGGCTGAAAATTTTGAAAAAAAATAGGTTTTCTTTGTTTCTGTTAAATTTTTTGTAAATAAGTATGTTTTCTTCTTCAATGACAGGCGCTGATATGGCTGTACTGACGGGCACTGAAAAGGCTGCACTGATGGGCACTGATGAGGTAGCACCAATGAGGTGGAACTGATGGGCACTGATGATGGGTACTGATAGGTGGCACTGATGGGCACTGATAGGTGGCACCAATGGGCACTGATAGGTGGCACTGGTATGCGGCACTGATGGGCACTCATAGGTGGCACTGATGGGCACTCGTAGTCAGCACTGATGGGTACTTATGGGTGGCACTGGTGGGTACTTACGGGTGGCACTGATAGGTGGCATGGATGGGCACTCATATGTGGGCACTGATGGGCACAGATGGGCGCTGATATGTGGCACTGATGGACACTGATGGATGGCACTGATGACACTGATGGGTGGCATTTCTGGGCATTACTCAATTCATCTATTACTCTATGGTGCCAGTCAGTGCCCATTTTTGGGCACTGATTGGCACAGATTGGGCACAGATTGGGCACATTGGGCACATGTGGATGGCCATGGGGGATGTACCTGCCCATCCACATGTTGGGGGCTTCCCTGGTGGTCCTGGCAGCTTCCCTGGTGGTCCAGGGTGGGCATCCGAGGGGGGGCTGTGTAAACAATCAACACAGACCCCCCCCCTGTCAGGAGAGCCACCGATCGGCTCTTCTCTACTCGTGTCTGTCAGACGTGAGTGAGAAAAAGCCGATCAACGGCTTTTCCTGTTTACATCGTGATCAGCTGTGATTGGACAGGGCTGATCACATGGTAAAGAGCCTCCATCGGAGGCTCTTTACCAAGATCGTTGAAGCGCTGTGTCAGACTGACACACCGCACCACCGATCGCTGCGATGCGCGCCCCCACAGGCGCGCAGCGGCTGTTATCCTGAAGGACGTCATATGACGCCCAGTCAGGATAACTGAACCACCGCCCAGCCGTCATTTTGGTATAGGCCGGGCAGGAAGTGGTTAAACAAAACAAAACAAAACAAATTCCGAAATGAATGGAACAAAATTAGTAACATAACAAATCTGTTCGAAACAAGACTAATTTTTCCGTTCAGCACGTCTTTTAACCACTTTAAGACTAGGCCAATTCTGACATTTCACACATACATATAAAAACCTGCATTTTTTTTGCTAGAAAATTAATTAATTAATTTTGTGAAAGCAATGGCCCTGGAGTAGAGATGGGCAGAACATCAGTTCGTACCAGAACTCTCGAACATCACAAAGGTTCGGACTAGAACCCCAAACCCCATTGAAGTCTTTGGGACCCGAATTTGAAAACTAAAAAGTACCCATTTTGAAAGTTTATATGCAAGTTTTTGGGCATAAAAGGGGTATGGGGGCCCGGGTACTGCCCTTGTGGACATGTATCAACACAAACATTTTTTTTTTTAAGATCATTTTTACGGGAGCAGTCATTTTAATGATGCTTAAAGTGAAACAATAAAAATGAAATATTCCTTTAAATATAGTTCCTGGGGAGTCTCTTTAGTCTGCCTGTAAAGTGGCGCATCTGTACCGTGTATAGAACCTGCTGCAAAACTGACATTTCTAAAGAAAAAAATGACATTTAACCACTTCAGCCCCAGAAGAATTTACCCCCTTCCTGACCAGAGCACTTTTTGCAATTCGGCACTGCGTCGCTTTAACTGACAATTGCGCGGTCGTGCGACTTGGCTCCCAAACAAAATTGACATCCCTTTTTCCCCACAAATAGAGCTATCTTTTGGTGGTATTTGATCGGCCCTACGGTTTTTATATTTTGCGCTATAAACAAAAATAGAGTGACAATTTTGAAAAAAACGCATTATTTTTTACTTTTTGCTATAATAAATATCCCCCAAAAATATATAAAAAAAACAATTTTTTTCCTCAGTTTAGGCCGATACGTATTCTTCTACATATTTTTTGGTAAAAAAATCACAATAAGCGATTATTGATCGGTTTGCTCAAAAGTTATAGCGTTTACAAAATAGGGGATAGTTTTATGGCATTTTTATTGCGGCGATCAGCGATTTTTATTGTGACTGTGACATTATGGCGGACACATCGGACATTTTTGACACATTTTTGGGACCATTGTCATTTATACAGCAATCAGTGCTATAAAAATGCACTGATTCCTGTGTAAATGACACTGGCAGTGAAGGGTTTAACCACTAGGTGGCAGTGTAGGGGTTAAGTGTGTCCTAGGGCAGAGATCACAAGGAGCAGAGATCGAGTGGCACTGTCACTAGGCAGAACGGGGAGATGCTGTTTACATCAGCATCTCCCCGTTCTTCCTCCCCGTGAGGCGATCGTGGGTATCCCCACAGCGATCGAGTCCGCGGGACCCGCGACCCGACTCACGGAGCTTGCCGCGCGCGCCCACTGGCCGCCTCTTAAAGGGCAACCTACAGGTACGTGGTTTTGCCTGTACAAGCCCTTCTGCCGCAGTATATCTGCGTGAGGCGGTCGGCAAGAGGTTAAATTGCTGGCAGTACAACACCATTCGCAATACGAAAAAAAAAGGGTGTGTGGTCCCCCCCAGGCTTCAAGCATGCAGCCCGGCAGGTCAGGAGAAGGGGGGGCGAGCGAGCACCCCCCTCCTGAACCATGCCAGGCCACATGCCCTCAACATGGGGGGTACTTTGGGGCGGGAGGGTTGTGCCCTCAGGTGGCCCCACCCCTTACCTATTTATGAACTGTTAAACAGTGGAGCAGACATTTGGCGGTCAGCCTTCCTCGCAGGCGGAGCATTTTTTTTTTCAGGTCCAGCGGTGCCAGTGGTGGCGTGATTGATGATGGATCTACATCGGGGGACATTGTTTTTTTACTTTGTTTAATAAAGGAATTGTCAAAAACTGTGTTTGTGTTTTTTTCCTTATTGACACATTTTTGGTGAATGAGTCATACTCATTTACATAGGGGGGCCGGGATCTGGGGACCCCCTTGTTAAAGGGGGCTTCCAGATTCCAATAAGCCCTCTGCCTGCAGAGCCCCACAGCCAACGGCCAGGGGACAAGGTGCTTTGGGGTGGGGGGGCAGAGCCGAAGGGCCTGGTATGGATTGGGGGGAGCCACAACACCAATTTTTTTTTCACTTTTTTATATTGCCGGCAATGTCTTTTTTTTCATTCAGCTGTCAGCGGGGAAGCCCATTGACAGCGAATGACTCAGTTGTTAAGAACGCAGCGGCCGGCTACCTGGCCCCGCTCCTTAACAACTAGCACTGTGCTCTGACCGGGCAAAGCTTTGCCCAATCAGGGCTTAGAATTCACTGTGCAGCATGCAGTGCATTGTGGGAGGCTGTGCGTGCACCCCGCCAATCTGGGTGTTCTCCAAATGGGTGAACAGGCGATATTGGGGCCGAACTTTTGCCTGGCCCTAACCGTTCACCCAACACTACCATGGAGTATAAAATGGTGGCTGTTGCAATTTTTTTTATGGCACACAATATTTGTGCAGAACTTTATCAAATGTAAATTTTCAAGGAAAAATACATTTTAATGAATTTTAATGTATACAAACACAATATAATATCCAATTTTTGATAAAATATAAAAGATGATGTTACGCTGACTAAAATTATTATCTAACATGTCACGCTTAAAAAATGCGTACGCCTGTGGAATGGCAACAATCTACATTACATGAAATTATCCATAGATGATGCCTAAAAAGCCTTTACAGGTTAAACATGAGGTTTGGCACAAGAATTATTACTCTCATGCTGACATTTACAGTGATACCTCATATGTGTGGTGCGACCACTGTGTACATATGCATGCAAGACCTACATGTGCATTCACGTTTGCGCATAAACAGAGGAGGGGGGGGCTTTTTTTCATTTTATATATGTTTTATTTATTTATTTAATTTACATTTACTGTTTTTTTTTTTGTTTTTTTTATCAAACGTCAATGAACAAAATCCCTTGTGGTAGCATGGGCAGTGTCAGATACTCTTTGTGGAGAGATCTGGGGTCTATTAAACCCCAGACCTCTCCTCTGCCTTCCAAAGAAGCCAATTGAGCTGTACTTGATCTAGTAAACAAACAGCCAAACCTAGAAGTGACTAAATCTCAGTTGTTTCCAGTTTAATATATTGAGGAATGTATGTTCCTCTTTCTTCTCTATAGTAAGCTGACCCGGGCTTCCTGGTGGGACAGGGTAAAAAGTAAAAGTGATCGGTTGGCTGCTCAGATGACTTTTGCAAAAAAAAGTCTGTAGCTGGCACTAATAAATTATACCAGGATGATGGCTGCAGCTGTAGCCATGATCCTGGTATAACCACCTAAACCCGAGGATGTATATAAATGAATGTCAGTGAGAAAGT
Source organism: Aquarana catesbeiana (assembly GCF_042186555.1). Lineage (NCBI taxonomy): Eukaryota > Metazoa > Chordata > Amphibia > Anura > Ranidae > Aquarana > Aquarana catesbeiana. The sequence continues at coordinate 539,695,686 of NC_133327.1, forward strand.
ACCACGCCCAATATTCAACACTATAACCATGCCCAACTTTCCCAGTGGTGTGCTGAAATCTCCACATTTTCCCTTTATAAGTCTATCCTTTGTTATGAAAGTCTAAAGCTAGATGGTTTGTTATTGCAGTCACTGACAACAATGATTGTGGTTAGTATTGCAGTCACTGACACCAATGTTTGGGGTTATTATTGCAGTCATTGGCACCAATATTTGAGGGTTATTATTGCAATCACTAACACCAATGCCTAGAGCTATTATTATAGTCACTGACACCAATGTTTGGGGTTATTATTGCAGTCATTGACACCATTGCTGGGGGTTATTATTGAAGACACTGACACCTAGGCTTGAGGTTATAACTGAAGTCATTGACACCAAGTTTGGAGCTATTACTCAAGTCACCGACACCAATGCTTGGGGGTTTTTTTTGCAGTCACTGACACCAATGTTTGTGGTTATTATTGCAGTCATTGGCACCAATATTAGAGGGTTATTATCACAATTACTAACACCAGTGCTGAGAGCTATTATTAGTCACTGATACCAATGTTTGGGGTTATAATTACAGTCATTGACACCAATGCAGTGGGGTATTATTGAAGATACCGACACCTAAGCTTGGGTTAATACTGAAGTCACTGACACCAATGATTGGGGCTATTACTGAAGTCGCCAACACTAAAGTTATTATTGGAGTCACTGACACCATGCTTGTGGGTATTATCACAGTCAATGACACCAATGTTGGGGTTTATTATAGCAGTCAATGGCATCAATACTTAGGTCTATTCTTTCAGTCACTGACACTAATGTTTGGGTTAAGGACTGCAGTTACTGATACCAATGTTAGGGGTTGGTAATGAAGTTAGTGACACCAATGTTTGGAGTTAGTACCAAAGTCACTGTTACAAATATTTGGGGGGATTATTTCACAATCTAGTTTATAGCACCAAAGTTTTTGTACAGAATAGTCCTTTTCTTGATTAAGAATGTGAAGTAGACATTTTGTTTTATATACCTGGCATGCTCAATTTCTTAGATAATAATTTTGTGCTTAAAAGGTTGCCTACCTCTGAATTACAGGTTGCATACATAGTTACATAGTTACATAGTAGGTGAGGCTGAAAAAAAGACACAAGTCCATCAAGTCCAACCTATGTGTGTGATTATATGTCAGTATTACATTCTATATCCCTGTATGTTGCGGTCATTCAGGTGCTTATCTAATAGGTTTTTTAAACTATCGATGCCCCCCCGTGGAGACCACCGCCTGTGGAAGGGAATTCCACATCCTTGCCGCTTTTGCAGTAAAGAACCCTCTACATAGTTTAAGGTTAAACCTCTTTTCTTCTAATTTTAATGAGTGGCCACGAGTCTTGTTAAACTCCCTTCTGCGAAAAAGTTTTATTCCTATTGTGGGGTCACCAGTATGGTATTTGTAAATTGAAATCATATCCCCTCTCAAGCATCTCTTCTCCAGAGAGAATAAGTTTAGTGCTCGCAACCTTTCTTTATAACTAATGTCCTCCAGACCATTAGCTTTGTTGTCCTTCATTGTACTTGCTCCATTTCCAGTACATCCTTCCTGAGGACTGGTGCCCAGAACTGGACAGCATACTCCAGGTGAGGCCGGACCAGAGTCTTGTAGAGTGGGAGAATTATCGCTTTATCCCTGGAGTTAATCCCTTTTTTTAATTAAATACAGAAAAAAGTGCAGCGCTGGATATATGCAAAACCCAAAAAATGGTGCTAATGAATAAATAAATAATTCTTATATGTGAACCATAATCATTGAAAATAAATCATGCACAAATATATGACAATATATAAAAAAAAGGTGCTTCACCGTAGGGATACGTGTGTGGTTAATACCACCATATCCACATATCTTAGTAAAGTTCAAAATACAGAAACAAAAGTGTCCATAAAAAATTGAAGATTGAAGTGACTTTGTTGTGGAAATAAATTCGTGACTGTCACCGTGATGTACACCCGTCACCTTGTATAGATTAAAGGCTTACCAGACAGCCTCTGATCAGAGGCATAATAGCATCAACTCGTGGTGTTGTCTTCACAGCGAATGGATCTCTTCCAAGATGGTAAATGTGTGTCAGCAAACGGTCTCCATAAGCCTCCAGACAGCAACCCAATCAGGAAAAAATCACTCCCGTTTTGAAGGCAGCTTCTCGTTCCTCTTTTTTAATGCATGCCAATATTCTGTTTGCTTTGTTAGCAGAAGCTTGGCATTGCATGCCATTGCTGAGCCTATCATCTACTAGGACCACCATGTCTTTTTTCATCCTAGATTCCCCAGTGTATAGATTGCATTCATATTTTTTGCCACCCAAATGCATTATTTTACATTTTTCCACATTAAACCTCATTTGCCATGTAGTTGCCCACCCCTTTAATTTGTCCAGATCTTTTTGCAAGGTTTCCACATCCTGCGGAGAAGTTATTGCCCTGCTTAGCTTAGTATCGTCCGCAAATACAGAGATTGAATTGTTTACCCCATCCTCTAGGCTGTTTATGAACAAAATAAAAAGGATTGGTCCAGCACAGAACCCTGTAGAAAAGAACACTAACATTTTTGTTTATATAAGTTGCAGAAAGAACATTTTTTTACCAAGACATGTACAGCGTGAACTACTTGTACTTTCCCATGCTGAGCCCAATTAACCTAAAGTGTATCTAAAATAAAAAAAGAACATGTAATTTATTGCAGCTTACCAGTCCTTATATGTCGTGGCTGTCTTTTTTTTTCCAATACTCTCACCCTCTTCTCATCTCTATTACAAAGAGGAGTGTTGCTTTGTAGTTCACAAAACATAGCTGGGAAATTGTTTAAGTTTTTATCTTTCTCCACAATAGGTTACAAGGACAGTAGGGGGTATTTTTATACAGTAAATCAGTGAATGTGACACTTACCAAATATTCACAGCAGGTGAATCTTTCTGGTGCATGTGTTTTAAATTACAGTGATTGATTCACGTGCAGTAAATTTTTGGTGATTGTCACATTTTCTATGTAGCTTGGTACTTAAAGTGATTCAAAAGCCTAAGGCTGGGTTCTCACCACTGCGAATTGGATGTGGTTTCCCCACATCCAATTCACATGCCAGGAGATTATGACAGGCTCTCTATGGAGCCGGTTCACACATCTCTAGAGCAGCTCTGGTTCTGTGTGTTTTCTGGTCCATTTCAGGTTCGAATTCAGACAAAAATTCAGGCTGAAATCGGACCTGAAACTGTGAATGGAGAGGCGCCAGACCCCACCAGACCCCCTGCTGTGAGCCGCTCCATTCCTCAGTGTGAACCCAGCCTAAAGGTTTCTTACCTTAATGCATTCTCTGCATTAAGGTCAAAAAAGCAGCTGGATGTGGGCCCCAATGTCCTGGACAGCAGAAGGTTTGCTACATATGGACTACTGACTGCTGACAGTTGCTGTGGTAACCACCCATAGGCCCTCTCCACCCCCTTAACTAGGCCACCCTGCATAGGTTAAGGAAAGAGGTGATTATTAAGTGTTAATTTTTTGCTGTTACTGTAATGCCCCGTACACACGGTCGGATTTTCCGAAGGAAAATGTGTGATAGGACCTTGTTGTCGGAAATTCCTACCGTGTGTAGGCTCCATCACACATTTTCCATCGGATTTTCCGACACACAAAGTTTGAGAGCAGGATATAAAATTTTCCGACAACAAAATCCGTTGTCGGAAATTCCGATCGTGTGTACACAAATCCGACGGACAAAGGGCCACGCATGCTCAGAATAAATAAAGAGATGAAAGCTATTGGCCACTGCCTCGTTTATAGTCCCAACGTACATGTTTTACGTCACCGCGTTCAGAATGATCGGATTTTCCGACAACTTTGTGTGACCGTGTGTATGCAAGACAAGTTTGAGCCAACATCCGTCGGAAAAAATCCATGGATTTTGTTGTCGGAATGTCCGAACAAAGTCCGACCGTGTGTACGGGGCATTACTGCTGTGTTATAATCTTTAATGGTGAACACATTTCAGCATGACCTTTCCTTCCTGATATACCATGGTGTAACCTTTTTATTCACACCAGTAATAATATTCTTGACTTAGGCTGCTTTCACACTGATCTGCTTTTGTTCAGTTCTTCAGTTTAAAAAAGCGCCCAGGCAACATCGGATCAGCTCGAGGCTAACCGTCAGATCCAGTAAGTCCGTAGACGATCGGGAAGCGGCGGGGAGGGAGGGCACCTCTCCCGCTGCCTATAAAAGTGAACATCAAGACTGCTCACAGTACATTTACGTCATTACTTTGACGTTAAATCCTGTTGTTATGGCAGCAGCTAGCTGCCATAACCCCAGAATTTGTTTTTACTGTGGGTCTGCGTCTAATAAAAGTGGTCCTGGCTTACTGGACCTATTGGTTAGTCCTGGGGCGATCCAATGTGTCGTGTGCCTGGGCAGGAAGCCTCCTCTTGGTTCTATGCCCTTGGAGGACCGGAGCGACGTCTGATGTCACTTCTCCCTTCCGGCCTTCAAAGGGATTTTTTTTCTCCTCTTAAAGGCAAAATTACTTTTTTGCTTTTAAATGTAAATGTGAGATCTGAGGTCTTTTTGATCCCAGATCTCTCAATAAAGAGGCCTTGTCATGCTTATTTCTATTACAAGGGATGCTTACATTCCTTGTAGTAGGAATAAAAGTGATATAAAAAAAAAATAAAAAAATTCAAGGGACAGTGTAAAAATAAAAAATAAAAAGTAAAATAAATTAGAAAAAGAAAAAATGTAAAGGGTCCCGTCCCTCCGAGCTTGCACACAGAATTGAACGCATACGTAAGTCATGCTCACACATGTAAACGGCGTTCAAACCACACATGTGAGGTATCGCTGCGATCGTTAGAGCGGGAGCAATAATTCTAGCACTAGACTTCCTCTGTAACTCTAAACAGGTAACCAGTAAAAACTGTTAAAATGTCCCCTATGGAGATTTTTAAGTACCGTACTGAGTCACCATTCAACGAGTGTGCGCAATTTTAGAATAACAAGTTAGGTATCTATTTACTCGGCGTAACATCATCTTTCTCTCTCCACTATACAAATTAAATTGGGCTAACTGTACTATTTTTTTTTTTTATTAAAAAAAAGTGTATTTTTTCCAAAATAACTGTGTTTGTGAGTACACTGAGCAAGTATGGTGTGACATAAAAAATTTTGCAGCGATTGCCATTTTATTCTCTAGAGTCTCTGCTAAAAAACATATAATGTTTGGGGGTTCTAAGTAATTTTCTAGCAAAAAATACTAATTTAAACTTGTAAGCAAAAAGTTCCAGAAAAGGCCTGCTCTTAAAGTGGTTGAATCCTATGTAGCTCTTCACACTGGTCTGTTGTGCTTCAGTTGTGGTTAAAAAAAAATACTTGCTGCATTTTTGGTGCATGTTTAGTCTGGTAAAAAAACAAAAAAACAAACTTCCTCATTGAAACAAATGGGAATCACATAAAAATGCATCATAAATGGACCTGCAGTAGCATTTTTGGTGAGGTTTGGACTCACGTGTCCTTTTTTCACAGGTGCAACATACACTGGAAATGTGGCAAGAACGGAAATTAGTTTTTACCGCGTTTTTGCTACAGTGCAGTGTGAAAGTAGCTTTAAACAGGTCTGTGTCATTTTTTTATACACTAGTGTGTCTGCATCTATATCCTCAGCTCCATCAGGTATGTGAGATAGTATAGAGTTGTTTTCAGATTCATTGGAACACAAGATCAGAGGACCCAACACATCAAGCAGCTCCTTTGGGGGTAAGTGCTACTTCTAATTTTAAAATATGCCCCAACATTTCTGACTACTGGTATGGTCTGTACTTGCAGAAAAAAAGGAAAACTAATACAGCCACCCGTATTTAAGGACTGGTAAGCTGCAATGTTACATTACATTTTTGTTCTCAGGTTTAGATATATTCTGTCAGCCACTCCAATGATCATGTGACTTTTATACGTTCCTGTCCCAATGAACCATTGCTCTCTTGGATGAAGAAGAACCACTTGCTATGTCATATCTGAGCTGTGTATGCTATTCTAAAAAAGCAACAAAGGACTTTCAATTCCTTGGCATGAGATTAAGTGGCAATCCAAGGTCTACTGCTTTTTAAAGGATGTAGACAGGCTTCTTCAAAACTACAAAACAGGTGCTGGAGGCTTCTTCAGCACCCGTTTTAACACCCAAAATGCCAACTGCATGCAGTTGCAGGGTGGTGCAGTGCACCCTCATTCACTAGATTGGGTTGCGTTTAGCAACAGTACCACCTGTCGAATGCCACTTGCCATTTATTTTTTGCTGTGGCTGCAAAGCAAAGCATCATTTCTGTAGCATGTATACAGTCCTGAGCAGCTGTTTTTCTGTTTATAGGTGGTCAGTTGAATGGCAGTAAAATTGAGCCTCAACCACCTGCTTTTACCACCCCCTCCGTATGAACTAGCCATAAAAACTAGATAAAACAAAATGCAAGTCACGGTTTTCTGTTTTTTCCCCCAAACTTCACAACGATGGTCATACTGCTTGGAGCACTTGTTTATTGTGCAGATCAGTATCTTGATCACGATCAGAACTATACTAGTGTCCCCAATAGTATAGTGTCCCCAAAAACACAGTGTTAGCAGGATAAGCCCCCGATTACTGCCAGCACTTGCAACATGTCGCAGAATACATTTTGGCAAAAATTCATGAAGAAATGTTTTTTATTTTTTGGTTTATGTAATAAAAAACACAATACTCAGTGGTGATCAAATACCACCAAAAGAAATCTCTATTTATGTGAAAAAAATTATATAAATTTAATTTGCGTACAGTGCTGCATGACTGAGCAATTGCCAGTTAGGCTCCATACACGTTGACGTTTTTTATAAGCTCAAAAAATGCTAGAAAAGAACGTTGGGTGAAAAATACTGATAGTAGCATTTTGTGATAGCTTGTAGTAGCGTTTTAGAAGCTTTTAGGAGTGTTTTGGAGCATTAACATTTTATTAGCATTTTTACAATACATGAAGAAAATAAACACTCGAAAAAAAGCTGTTAGGAGGGTTTTAGTAGCGTTTAGAAGCGTTTAGCACTTTCTTTTCTGCCGGAAAACACTGCCAATAACTTTTTTTTTCTGTTCCGAAATGCTGAAGCTTGAAAAACGCTTCCAGCATAAAATCGATTGCATGGACACATAGGATAACACTATTAGCTTCTAAAAGTAGAAAAAAAATGCTCATAATAGCTTCTAGGAGCTTAAAAAAACACTAGTGTGCATGGGGCCTTACAGTAGCGCAGTGCTGAATAGCAAAAAATGGCCTGGTCATGAAGGGGCTTAAACCTTTCAGAGTTTAACCAGTTGCCGACCGCCGCACGACGATGTACGTCGGCAGAATGGCACGGGCAGGCAAAAGGGCTTACAGGTACGTCCTTGCCTGCCCGCGGGTGGGGGGTCTGGTCGGATTCAGGTCAGGGTCGATCAAAGGTGAGGGGGAGGCCACTCATTCGTGGCTCCCCCCTCGCGATCGCTCCTGGCCAATGACGGGCTTCCTCGGCTTCTGTGAATGTAAACAGAAGCAGAGGAAGTGATGTCACTCTCCTCGAGCCGGTCTTTTCGTTCCGGCGCCGAGGAGAGAAGACATCCAAGTAAGTTTGCACCAACACTACACTAACAGTAGAACACGCAGGCACACTTGTCACCCCCCTGTCACCCCCCAGTCACCCCCTGATCACCCCCCTGTACCCCCTGTCACACTGACACCAATAGCAGTTTTTTTTTTCTGATTATTGCATTGGTGTCAGTTTGTGACAGTTATAAGTGTTAGGGCAGTTAGGTTAGCCCCCTTTAGGTCTGGGGTACCCCCCTTTAGGTCTAGGGTACCCCCTAATAAAGTTTTAACCCCGTGATCACCCCCCATCGCCAGTGTCACTAAGCGATCGTTTTTCTGATCGCTGTATTAGTGACACAGGTGACGCTAGTTAGGGAGGTAAGTATATAGGTTCGCCGTCAGTGTTTTATAGCGACAGGGACCCCCATATACTACCTACTAAAGGTTTTAACCCCTTGATTGCCCCCTAGTTAACCCTTTCACCAGTGATCACCATATAATTGTTACGGTGACGCTGGTTAGTTGGTTTGTTTATTATAGTTTATTATAGTTTTAGGGCACCCGCCGTTTATTACCTTATAAAGGTTTAACCCCCTAATTGCCCGGCGGTGATATGTTACGTTTTTAGGGTCAGATAAGGTCTCCGTCGCCCCAGGCAGCGTCAGGTTAGCGCCAGTACCGCTAACACCCACGCACACAGCATGCACCTCCCTTAGTGCTATAGTATCTGAATGGATCGATATCTGATCCGATCAGATCTATACTCCCCAGCAGTTTAGGGTCACCCAAAAAAACGCAGTGTTAGCGGGATCAGCCCAGATACCTGCTAGCACCTGCGTTTTGCCCCTCCGCCCAGCCCAGCCCAGCCCACCCAAGTGCAGTATCGATCGATAACTGTCACAAAACACTAAGCACACATAACTGCAGCGTTCGCAGAGTCAGGTCTGATCCCTGCGATCGCTAACAGTTTTTTGGTAGCATTTTGAATCAGTCGCTGACAGTCAGGAGCTTTTTTGCCTGTGAGTCTCACTAGTGTACCCCTAAATTTAGAGCCCAAAATGGCAAATCGAAGGTACACTAGTGAAGAGGCCTACACGTTTCTGAGCATGACAGATAGTGAAGAGGAAGTCACTCATCTGTCAAGTTCAGGCTCAGAATACGATCCTGTAGAGGACAGCGGCTCCATGACAGATAGTTCTGACGACAGGGTTGTGGTCCCTGCTAGGGTCAGGTGTACCAGACCCCGAACTTCTTCTTCTGTCCTTGAAGTGCAAGAACCACAGGTCCCTCGTATGGAGCAGAGAAGTACTAGCGCAGATATTCTTTCTGGTGAACTGGCAAGCACCAGCGGCCTAGTACACCCTGGTCGTATATCCAGCACTGCAGTATCACGTGGTGATGTGGCGAGTCCCATAAGTGCAGTTCAAGCTGGTGAGGTGGCAAGCACTAGTAGGGTCCCGCTGCCACCAAGAAGATGAACACAGGCCCGTCGTGCCCATAGTGCCCTTCCTGCTGCATTCCCCAATCCGAATTGGGTACCCACCACTTCTGCAGCACCCGTATTGCCCCCATTCACTGGCCAACCCAGAATTCAGGTGGAAACAGTTGATTTTATGCCACTGGATTTTTATTCACTGTTTTTCACCGAAGATCTCTATAGATCTATTGTGGACCAAAGCAATTTATACGCTGGTCAACACATCACCACTAATCCCCAGTCCTCCCTTGCCAGAGATTGGAGACCAATTACGGTCTCCGAATTTAAGATCTTTCTGGGCCTTTCCCTCAACATGGGCATAACCAAAAAGAGTGAGTTGCGGTCATATTGGTCCACTGACCCAATTCACCATATGCCCTTGTTCTCTGCTTCCATGGCCAGGGCACGATACGAGCAGATTTTGCGGTTCATGCACTTCAATGACAATGAACTCTGTCGTCCTCGTGGAGACCCTGAATACGATCGGCTCTACAAAATTCGGCCCCTTGTAAACCACTTCAACCAACGTTTTGCAGACTTGTTTACTCCCCATCAAGTTGTCTGCGTTGATGAGTCCCTGATTAAATTTTCTGGCCGCTTGTCATTCAAACAGTACCTTCCCAGCAAGCGTGCCAGATACGGGGTCAAGATGTATAAGCTCTGTGACAGGGCCACAGGCTATACAAGTAGTTTTATGGTTTACGAGGGCAAAGATAGTCACGTAGAGCCGACAAACTGCCCTGACTACATAGGAAGCACTGGCAAGATAGTGTGGGACTTGGTGTCACCCTTATTCGGAAAGGGGTACCATTTGTACGTGGACAATTATTACACGAGCGTGCCACTTTTTAGTCACCTTTTTGATCATCAAATTGGAGCATGTGGCACCGTGCGACCTAATCGCCAGGGCTTTCCTCAGCGGCTTGTAGATTCCCGTCTTAGGCTGGGGGAGAGAGCCTGCTTGCAGTGTAATAATTTGCTCGCTATGAAGTGGAGGGACAATAAGAATGTTTTCGTTCTTACCTCCCTTCATGCAGACACGACGGTCCAAATTACTACGGCAACTGGTGTTGTGGAAAAACCCCTCTGTGTCCACGGTGGATCTCAACGACCAGTTGTTGGCGCCGTACCTAATTGCCCGTAAGGCCAGACGCTGGTACAAAAAAGTGTCTGTATACTTATTTCAATTGGCTTTGCTGAATGCTCATGTGCTATACAGAGCTTCAGGACGGACTGGATCCTTCCTTAAATTCCAGGAAGAGATCGTCAGAGCCCTTCTGTTTCCAGACGGTGCTCCACCTCACCTTCCCCAACCAAATGCAGTAGGCCGGCTGCATGAGAGGCATTTTCCTTATGTCCTCCAGAGTACCCCTACCCAACGAACCCCCCAAAGAAAATGTTGTGTCTGCAGAAAGCGTGGATTTAGGCGTGACACCCGGTATTATTGTCCCTCCTGTCCTGGCAATCCTGGTCTTTGCATTGGTGAATGTTTTGAACGCTACCATACACTAGTTGAGTTTTAGCGTAGGGTACAGCACTGCACAGACTAGGACACACTTTCACAGGGTCTCCCAAGATGCCATCGCATTTTGAGAGACCCAAACCTGGAACCGTTACAGTTTTAAAAGTTACAGTTATAAAAAAAAATGAAAAAAAAAAAGTAAAAAAAAAAAAAATACACAAAAAAATAAAATAAAAAAAACAAAAATAGTTGTCGTTTTATTGTTCTCTCTCTCTCTATTTTCTCTCTATTGTTCTGCTCTTTTTTACTGTATTCTATTCTGCAATGTTTTATTGTTATGTTTTATCATGTTTGCTTTTCAGGTATGTAATTTTTTTATAGTTTACTGTGTTTTAACCATTTTTTTGTTTTCAGGTACGCCATTCAGCTGCAGCGCGGATTTATTTATCTTGACAGCAACAGCGTTTGCTCCCACGATACATAAAGCCGTGACTCCAGCGCTGTCGGAGGTGATTTCACCACCACAGTTACATACTTCAGCATATATGCCGAAGTGTGGGGGCAGCAGTGGGTGGAGGAGCGATTTGCTCCTGCCTGTTGTGGGAGGATGCCCCCATGCTTCGGCATATATAAACGGTGCATGTATGCCCATCATTAGAAGTGGGTGGATGAAGGGAGGTAATCTAATGGTGGGCATACCCACCGATCAATATCTTTTTTTCGTTCAGCCCACAGGCTGCATGAAAAAAAAGTTTACAATATATGCCCAACAAGGACCAGTAACGTACTGGTATGTTGCTGGACTTTGAGTGGTCATACCAGAATGATGCCTGCAGGTTTAGGTATCATCTTGGTATCATTCTTTTCAGCCAGCGGTCGGCTTTCATGTAAAAGCAATCCTAGTGGCTAATTAGCCTCTAGACTGCTTTTACAAGCAGTGGGAGGGAATGACCCCCCCCCCACCGTCTTCCATGTTTTTCTCTGGCTCTGCTGTCCCAACAGGGAACCTGAGAATGCAGCCGGTGATTCAGCCAGCTGACCATAGAGCTGATCAGAGACCAGAATGGCTCCAAACATCTCTATGGCCTAAAAAACTGGAAGCTACGAGCATTTAATGACTTAGATTTTGCCGGATGTAAACAGCGCCATTGGGAAATTGGGAAAGCATTTTATCACACCAATCTTGGCGTGGTCAGATGCTTTGAGGGCAGAGGAGAGATCTAGGGTCTAATAGACCCCAATTTTTTCAAAAAAGAGTACCTGTCACTACCTATTGCTATCATAGGGGATATTTACGTTCCCTCAGATAACAATAAAAATGATTTAAAAAAATACAAATGAAAGGAACAGTTTAAAAATAAGATAAAAAAGCAAAAAAAATAATAAAGAAAAAAAAAAAAAAAAGCACCCCTGTCCCCCCCTGCTCTTGCGCAAAGGCGAACGCAAGCGTCGGTCTGGCGTCAAATGTAAACAGCAATTGCACCATGCATGTGAGGTATCACCGCGAAGGTCAGATTGAGGGCAGTAATTTTAGCAGTAGACCTCCTCTGTAAATCTAAAGTGGTAACCTATAAAGGCTTTTAAAGGCTTTTAAAAATGTATTTAGTTTGTCGCCACTGCACGTTTGTGCGCAATTTTAAAGCATGTCATGTTTGGTATCCATGTACTCAGCCTAAGATCATCCTTTTTATTTCATCAAACATTTGGGCAATATAGTGTGTTTTAGTGCATTAAAATTTAAAAAAGTGTGTTTTTTCCCAAAAAAATGCGTTTGAAAAATCGCTGCGCAAATATTGTGTGAAAAAAAAAAATTAAACACTCACCATTTTAATCTGTAGGGCATTTGCTTTAAAAATATATAATGTTTGGGGGTTCAAATCAATTTTCTTGCAAAAATAATAATTTTTTCATGTAAACAAAAAGTGTCAGAAAGGGCTTTGTCTTCTAGTGGTTTGAAGAGTGGGTGATGTGTGACATAAGCTTCTAAATGATAAAATGCCAGGACAGTTCAACCCCCCCCAAATGACCCCATTTTGGAAAGTAGACACCCCAAGCTATTTGCTGAGAGGCATGTCAAGTCCATGTAATAATTTACATTGTGACACAAGTTGCGGGAAAAAGACAAATTTTTTTATTTTTATTTTTTTTTTTGCACAAAGTTGTCACTAAATGATATATTGCTCAAACATGCCATGGGAATATGTGAAATTACACCCCAAAATACATTCTGTTGCTTCTCCTGAGTACGGGGATACCACATGTTTAGGACTTTTTGGGAGCCTAGCCGCGTACGGGACCCCGAAAACCAAGCACCGCCTTCAGGCTTTCTAAGAGCGTAAATTTTTGATTTCACTCTTCACTGCCTATCACAGTTTCGGAGTCCATGGAATGCACAGATGGCAAACCCCCCCAAATGACCCCATTTCGGAAAATAGATACCCCAAGCTATTTGCTGAGAGGTATAGTGAGTATTTTGCAGACCTCACTTTTTGTCACAAACTTTTGAAAATTGAAAAAAGAAAAAAAAATACATTTTTCTTGTCTTTCTTCATTTTCAAAAACAAATGAGACCTGCAAAATACTCACCATGCCTCTCAGCAAATAGCTTGGGGTGTCTACTTTCCAAAATGGGGTCATTTTGGGGGGTTTTGTGCTATCTTGGCATTTTATGGCCTTCGAAACTGTGATAGGTAGTGAGGAGTAAAATCAAAAATTTACGCCCTTAGAAATCCTGAAGGCGGTGATTGGATTTCGGGGCCCCGTATGAAGCTAGGCTCCCAAAAAGTCCCACACATGGGGTATCCCCGTACTCAGGAGAAGCAGCAGAATGTATTTTGGGGTGTAATTCCACATATGCCCATGGCATGTTTGAGCAATATATCATTTAGTGACAACTTTGTGCAAAAAAAAAAAAAATTGTCACTTTCCCGCAACTTGTGTCAAAATATAAAATATTCCATGGACTCAACATGCCTCTCAGCAAATAGCCTGGGGTGTATACTTTCCAAAATGGGGTCATTTGGGGGGGGGGGGTTTGTGCCATCTGGGCATTTTATGGCCTTCAAAACTGTGATAGGTAGTGAGGAGTGAAATCAAAACTTTACGACCCTTAGAAATCCTAAAGGCGGTGCTTGGTTTTCGGGGCCCCGTACGCGGCTAGGCTCTCAAAAAGTCCTAAACATGTGGTATCCCTGTACTCAGGAGAAGCAGCAGAATGTATTTTGGGATGTAATTCCACATATGCCCATGGCATGTTTGAGCAATATATCATTTAGTGACAACTTTGTGCAAAAAAAAAAATTGTCACTTTCCCGCAACTTGTGTCAAAATATAAAATATTCCATGGACTCAACATGCCTCTCAGCAAATAGCTTGGGGTGTCTACTTTCCAAAATGGGGTCAATTGGGGGGGGTTTGTTTCATCTTGGCATTTTATGGCCTTCAAAACTGTGATAGGTAGTGAGGAGTGAAATCAAAAATGTACGCCCTTAGAAATCCTAAAGGCGGTGCTTGGTTTTCGGGGCCCCGTACGTGGCTAGGCTCCCAAAAAGTCCTACACATGTGGTATCCCCATACTCAGGAGAAGCAGCTAAATGTATTTTGGGGTGCAATTCCACATATGTCCATGGCCTGTGTGAGCAATATATCATTTAGTGACAACTTTGTGCAAAAAAAAAAAAAATTGTCACTTTCCCGCAACTTGTGTCAAAAAATAAAATATTCCATGGACTCAACATGCCTCTCAGCAAATAGCTTGGGGTGTCTACTTTCCAAAATGTGGTCATTTGGGGGGGTTTTGTGCCATCTGGGCATTTTATGGCCTTCAAAACTGTGATAGGTAGTGAGGAGTGAAATCAAAAATTTACGCCCTTAGAAATCCTGAAGGCGGTGCTTGGTTTTCGGGGCCCCGTACGCGGCTAGGCTCCCAAAAATTCCCACACATGTGGTATCCCCATACTCAGGAGAAGCAGCTGAATGTATCTTGGGGTGCAATTACACATATGCCCATGGCCTGTGTGAGCAATATATCATTTAGTGACAACTTTTTGTAAATTTTTTTTTTTGTCATTATTCAATCACTTGGGACAAAAAAATAAATATTCAATGGGCTCAACATGCATCTCAGCAATTTCCTTGGGGTGTCTACTTTCCAAAATGGGGTCATTTGGGGGGGGTTTTGTACTGCCCTGCCATTTTAGCACCTCAAGAAATGACATAGGCAGTCATAAACTTAAAGCTGTGTAAATTCCAGAAAATGTACCCTAGTTTGTAGACGCTATAACTTTTGCGCAAACCAATAAATATATGCTTATTGACTTTTTTTTTACAATAGACATGTGGCCGAATACATTTTGGCCTAAATGTATGACTAAAATTGAGTTTATTGGATTTTTTTTATAACAAAAAGTAGAAAATATCATTTTTTTTTCAAAATTTTCGGTCTTTTTCCGTTTATAGTGCAAAAAATAAAAACGGCAGAGCTGATCAAATACCTTCAAAAGAAAGCTCTATTTGTGGGAAGAAAAGGACGCAAATTTTGTTTGGGTACAGCATTGCATGACCGCGCAATCAGCAGTTAAAGCGACGCAGTGCCAAATTGTAAAAAGTGCTCTGGTCAGGAAGGGGGTAAATCCTTCCGGGGCTGAAGTGGTTAAGAGGTTAACTGCTTCATAAAAAATATTGTTTGTTTTTTTTCAAAATTGTCTGTATTTTTTTTCTTATAGCACAAAGAATAAAAAACGCAGAGGTGATCAAATACCACCAAAAAAAAGCTTTATTTGTGGGAAAAAAAGGACATCAATTTTTTTGGGCACAGTGTTGCATGACCGTGCAATTGTCAGTTAAAGTAACGCAGTGCCGTATCATAAAAAATAGGCTGGTCATTATGGGGGGTAAATCTCCTGGAGGTCAAGTGGTTAAAGTAGCACAGTGCTGAATAGCAAAAAATGGCCTGGTCATGAAGGGGTAAAACCTTCCAGAGCTCAAGTGGTTAATATGAGTAGACTAGAAATAATTGAAATGCTGAAATAAACACACTGTTTTAAATTTTGACTATAGATACATTTTAGGCACTTTTTATTGTGTGGTTGTTAAATTCTAAAAATAAACCAAGCCGGAACAGAAATTTCCTCATATCGATTTTACTTATCACTTTGTTACAAGTTCTAGAGGACTTTCTTTTAATTGGTTATGGAAAACTCTTTAGCTGAATCATTAATCTTCTGACCGCAATGTCACAGAGGAATTCTTTGTATCCCCCTTTGCAGCCGAGTGAAAAA
The DNA here is from genome assembly GCF_042186555.1 of Aquarana catesbeiana. Classification (NCBI taxonomy): domain Eukaryota; kingdom Metazoa; phylum Chordata; class Amphibia; order Anura; family Ranidae; genus Aquarana; species Aquarana catesbeiana. The sequence goes on from NC_133327.1 coordinate 539,711,511, forward strand.
GAGAGCTTAGACTAAATACAAGAGACATTGAGGCCCGGTTCACATATAAGCGATGCGGGAACCAGCGCGATTCCTGTGCGGGTTCCCACATCTCATGTCTCTCGCAGGCAGTTTACACTGCCCTATGCGAACCGCTGCAGGTATCTATACAAACTTAATGACCCAGATCACTTCGCAGATCGCAGTGCGAACTGTCAGATGGTGCAGGAATCGGATCGCTTTACCAAAAAAAGGGTCCTGCACCATTTTAGTCTGAATGCGATGCAAATTCAGCCATACAATTTCTATGGAATTCGCATCGCACAGACATTGCATGTGATCTGCATAGCAATGTGGTGCGAATCACGTGTCATGCCTGCCATCGCAATAGTGTCAACCCAGCCTAAATGTTGTTACTTGAATCTTGAATAGGGATGGGCCGAGCGGACCCCTGTTCGGTTCGCATCAGAACTTTTCAAACACCGCGAAAGTTCGGACCCGAATAACGAACACCATTAAAGTCAGTGGGACCCGAACGTCAAAAACCAAAAGTGCCCATTTTGAAGGCTTATATGCAAGTAATTGGGCATACAATGGTTATAGGGGTCTGGGTCCTGCCCTAGGGGACATGTATCAATAAAAAAAGTTTGTGAAAAACGTTGTTTTTAAATGAGCAGTGATTTTTTTATTTTTAAAGTGAACGCATAAAAATGAAAAATTCCTTCCAATATAGTGCCTGGGGGTCCCCTTAGTCTACCTGTAAAGTGACAGATCTGTACCATGTCTAGAATCTGCTGCAGCAATAATTGCATTTATAAAGCCAAAAGAAAATAAAAATTTCCCTGCGAGCTGCCTTTATTTTGCTCAGCAACAGCTGGGGAGCCAGTGTGTATGATGAGGCCACAATTTAGTGCACTGGGAACAAGATTAGAGATTTTTGGATAAATTCTGGTGTCACTTTGATTTTGGATAGAAGTAACGGGTGCTTAAAAATTGTTCTTTGGGTGTCAGTGATGCCTTCCCATCGTAACTCTATAGAGGTAATCTTGATGAAAGCAAGAATTGACCTTGATGTAAAAAATTGCAATGATATGCACCTGTCAAACAGGTGCAGAAAAGTTGGTCTTTGGGTGTTAATTGTGCCCATGAAACCTATACCAAAAACATTCTTCCAGATGAAATGATTGAACACCCTCAAAGCTAGGCAGCCTCGAAGTCCTGCAGAGATTCCACATCCCAACAAGACTTAATCAGTGACATCAGCATTAAGGGCTTCATAGCTGGTAATCCAGGACTGATTCATTTTTATAAAAGTCAAATGGTCCACGGATTCTGCGGACAGACACGTTCTATGATCAGTAACGAAACCTCCTACAGCACTGAATGCCCGTTCTGAAAGCACGCTGGATGCAGGGCAGCCCAACAACTCAATAGTATACTGGGCAAGTTCTGGCCAGTGGTCTATTCTTATGACCCAGTAAGTCAGTGGATCGTCAGCTGGAAAGCTCTCCAGTTCTGTTTTGGCCCTGAGGTAATCATCCACCATGTGATGCAGACGCTGCTGATGGGATGTGAAAGCTGACAGCCCTGGGCGGCGAGGACTAAAAAAATTCCGAAATGCCTCACTTAGGCGGACGCCTTCTCCAACGCTCCTCTCTTGATAAACAGAAAAATCAAACTACATTTTCCACGACACTGTAACCTACTGGAGTCAAGAAAAATGTCCAATAAAATCCTTTTTAACGTGTCATCAAGAGATTTTATCTTCTGCACTCTCTGTGGGGACGGGATGAGTTCTGAGACCTTCCCCTTGTAACGGTGGTCAAGGTTGCCAACCAGTAATCATTCTTCTCCTTTATGCCACATATTCTTGGGTCCTTTCGCAGGCTTTGAAGCATGAGGTTGCCCATGCGCCTCAAATTTGCAGAGGTATGAGAAGCAGAGTCCTCGGAGTCACTCAGGATCGCAGCATCTGGAACTTCCTCCTCCCAACCACGTACTACTCCCAAGGGTCCTGGGGTTGGAAAGCCATCACTTACAGATTGACGCATGTCTTCCTCTTCTTCAAAGCCTATGAAAGTGCTAGAATCCTCCTCCTCATCCTCCTCCCCTCTCTCCTTCTGTGTTTGACATAGGAATGATGGTGTTTGGATAAAGTGAGCCTTGAGAGGAAAGGAAGTCCTCCTCTTCCTCCTGCTGCTCTGCCTCCAGTGCCCTGTCCGTAATGCCACGCAGAGTCTGCTTCAGCAGGAACACAACATGGATTGAATCACTGATGCATGCACTGTCACAGCTCACCATCCTTGTGGCCTCCTCAAATGGTGACAATACAGTGCATGCATCCTTAATGATCAGCTATTGGCGTGGGGAAAAAAAGCCGAGGTGGCCTGATCCTGTCAGTGTGCCATACTCGTACAGGTACTCTGCTGCATGTATAGCCGCTGCAGCATTGCCAAAGTCGAGTTCCACCTGGTGGGCATGTCACAAATCAGGCGGTTTCCGGGCAGGTGGAATTCTCACTGAATTTCAGCCAACCGAGGACTGGCTGTGTATGACCGCCTGAAATGGCTACAAACTCTTCTGGCCAGCTTTAGAACATCTTGCAATCCTGGGTACATATTCAGGAAACGCTGCACCACCAAACTGAGGACAAATTGAGATTGCCTGGCACATGTGTCAGCTTTCCCTGTCTAAGGGAGGACAGGAGGTTTGAGCCATTATCGCACACCACCATTCCTGGCTCCAGCTGGCATGGTGTAAACCACCTCTGGGCCTGTCCCTGCAAAGCTGCAAGAGTCTCTGCTCCGGTGTGGTTCCTGTCCCCTAAACACACCAACTGAAGCACTGCATGGCACCTTGCCTGACTCATGGAATAGCCCTTTGAACGCTTAGGTGATGTTCATAGGACAATTCTGCAGAGGAGGGCATGGAGGTGGCGGAGGAGGAGGAGGGAGTAGAGCTCAAAAGTCTGTCATCATCACCACCAGCTGTATGGAGACGTGGGGGCACAACAAGCTGCAGCACCGAGCCCTGTCCTGCATCCTTTCGAGTTGCAAGAAACGTTACCCAGTGTGCTGTGAACAAAATATATCGTCCCTGCCCATGCTTGCTGGACCACGTGTCAGCAGTAAGGTGGATTTTACGTCTGACTGCCTTGTCCAACGATACCAGAACATTCCCTTCCAGGTGATGGTAGAGACATGGAATGGCCTTACGTGAAAAGTAGTAGCGACTGGGAACTTGCCGTTGTGGTACAGCACATTGTGCAAGGGGGGAGAATCCACGAGACTGAAAGGCAGAAGTTGGAGAGCCAACAGCTTTGACAAGCTTGCATTTAGACACTGGGCATGTGGGTGACAGGGACCGTATTTTTTTTCCCACTGCAGCAGATGGGGCAGAGAAATTTGCCGGCTACAGTCTACAGCTGGTGGTGTACTGCTGGCAGATGTTCTGCTAGGACATGGGACACCCTGTGCTATACCATCATCCCTGTCATTGGAGGCTGCTGAGAGGTAATAACTCGGTATAGCAGGGTCAGACTGAAGTGGGTAAGGAGGAGGGACAGATTTGTGCCCCTTTTGTGTGACTTTTAGGTGCTCTTGCCAATGGGCTGAGTGGTTGGACGTTAAATGCTTGGTTAAGCATTTGGTACCCAAATGGCTGATGTTTTTGCCATGTTTGATGTGCCTGAGACACAGTTTGCAGATAGCAACAGTGCTCTACTCTTTCTTGATGTCAGCCTCCTTGGGGTTGTGTCACCTCACCTTCAGTTTCCTCCTCTGCTCTATCTGGCACCCAAGTCGCATGAGTGACCTCATCATCATCATCTCTATCTCCATCTCCTCCTCCTTCATCATCATCATTACAACTGGAGACAACTTGGCAATACACTGTGGCTGGGGGAACATGAATGCAAATTTGTTTACCAGTGTTCTCTCCTGTCTCTAGGCTCATGTTCCTGTCATCCTCAACCTCAAAACCAACACCCAAATCCAGTAATGGCTGGGCATCATCAAGGGGGAAGTGGCTGATGCTGTGGTAAAATAACTCAGCTGACTCCTCCATGGCTGATTTTGGGGCTATGGCAGGACAAATGTGAACAAGGAGGCAGGTTTATCCACTCTGGCAGCTGCAGGGGACTGCACACTTGTCTCTGCTTGCATGACAGAGGATGAGAAGGATGAGGAAGGTTTAGTAAGCCAGTCCACCACCTCTGCATGCTGTGGCTGGATAGCACGAGCAAACTCACTAAACAGAGGAAATGATGCCCTGCCTGAGGACTGACCACCACATCCACCTTTGCCTGTGGACACATTTGTTGCTGGCCCCCTTACAGTGCCAAGTGAATGTCTGCCTCTTCTTGTTGTCTTCCCAGACATTATTGGGAGGGAGGGGCGGTGCTTATAAGCAAATGTAAAGAAGAAGTGGAAATCTGTATGTAGATGTACTTTAATCAGCGTAAAGTGGTGTTTGGTGCACTTTAATTTGAGTACTCACTACACAGACACATTTAACGAATACACTATAATATACTGCAATGTAATGCGTCAAATGTACAGTAACACACAGAACTACTGTATATGGCATTAAACTTGCAGTAACTCACACAGAAGTAAACGGCGTTAAACTTGCAGTAACGAACACAGAAGTAAATGGTGTTAAACTTGCAGTAACTCACAAAACTATATGGCGTTAAACTGGCAGTAATGCACACAGAACTATATGGCGTTAAACTGGAAGTAATGCACAAAACTATATGGCGTTAAACTGGCAGTAATGCACAAGTTTAAATTGTGTTAAACTTGCAGTAACGCACAAAACTATATGGCGTTAAACTGGCAGTAACGCACACAAAACTATAAGGCGTTAAACTGGCAGTACCGCACACAGAACTATATGGCGTTAAACTGGCAGTAATGCACACAGAATTAAATAGTGTTAAAGTGGCAGTAACACACAAAACTATATGGCGTTAAACTGGCAGTAACGCACACAAAACTATTTGGTGTTAAACTGGCAGTAACGCACACAGAACTATATGCCGTTAAACTGGCAGTAACACACACAGAAGTAAATGGCGTTAAACTTGTAGTAACGCACAAAATTATATGGCGTTAAACTGACAGTAACGCACACCAAAGTATATGGCATTAAACTGGCAGTAACGCAAAAACTATATGGCGTTAAACTTGCAGTAACGCACACACAGAAGTAAATATCATTAAACTAGCAGTATCGCACACAGACGTAAATGGCGTTAAACTTGCAGTAGTGCACAAAACCATATGGCGTTAAACTGGCAGTAACGCATAAAACTATATGGCATTAAACTGGCAGTAACGCACACAAAACTATATGGTGATAAACTGGCAGTAACACAGACAGAACTATACAGCATTAAAATGGCAGTAACGCACAAAACTATATGGCGTTAAACTTGCAGTAACGAACACAAAAGTAAATATCGTTAAACTGGCAGTAACGCACACAAAAGTAAATATCATTAAACTAGCAGTAATGCACACAGAAATAAATGGTGTTAAACTTGCAGTAGCGCACAAAACTATATGGCGTTAAACTGGCAGTAATGCATAAAACTATATGGTGCTAAACTGGCAGTAACGCACACAAAACTATATGGTGATAAACTGGCAGTAACACACACAGAACTATACGGCATTAAACTGGCAGTAACGCACAAAACTATATGGCGTTAAACTTGCAGTAACGAACACAGAAGTAACTATCATTAAACTGGCAGTAACGCACACAAAAGTAAATGGCGTTAAACTTGCAGTAGCGCACAAAACAATATGGCGTTAAACTGGCAGTAATACACAAAACTATATGGCGTTAAACTGGCAGTAATGCACACAAAACTATATGGAGATAAACTTGCAGTAATGCACACAGAACTAAATGGCGTTAAACTGGCAGTAACGCACACAAAACTATATGGAGTTAAACTGGCAGTAACGCACACATAACTATATGGCGTTAAACAGGCAGTAATGTACACAGAAGTAAATGGTGTTAAACTGGCAGTAATGCAATCAAATAGACCGTGTACAACCGCCACTACACTGACGCTATCTGAACTGTCCCTACTCTAGCTATACACAAATGTAAAGATTACTGACACAGTCTCACTACACTACACTGGAACTATCTGAGTTGTCCCTACTCTACACTAATGTATGTATGAATGACAGGGTCTCGCTACACTATAGTGACACTATCTGAGCTGTCCCTAATCTAGCTGCACACTATGCAAACCTGAATGATGATCCTCCTCACTACACTCACACTATCCTTAGACTGATACTAAACTAATATTCTACACTGATAATTGAAGTAAAATAGCACAGTATAGCACACTAATAGGGATGAGCCGAACACCCCCCGGTTCGGTTCGCACCAGAACCTGCGAATGGACCGAAAATTCACACGAACGTTAGAACCCCATTGACGTCTTTGGGAATCGAACGTTCAAAATAAAAAGTGCTCATTTTAAAGGCTAATTTGCATGGTATTGTCCTAAAAAGGGTTTGGGGACCCGGGTCCTGCCCCAGGGGACATGTATCAATGCAAAAAAAAACTTTTAAAAACGTCCGTTTTTTCGGGAGAAGTGATTTTATGATGATGCTTAAAGTAAAAAAAAAAAAGTGAAATATTCCTTTAAATATCGTACCTGGGAGGTGTCTATGGTATGCCTGTAAAGTGGCGCGTGTTTCCCGTGCTTAGAAGAGTCCCTGCACAAAATGTCATTTTTAAAGGAAAAAAAGTCATTTAAAACTGCTTGCGGCTTTAATGTAATGTTGGGTCCTGGCAATATGGATTAAAATCAGTGAGACAAACGGCATGGGTACCCCCCAGTCCATTACCAGACCCTTTGGGTCTTGTATAGATATTAAGGGGAACCCCGCACCCAAAATAAAAAAGGAAACAGCAGTATACAGGCTCTGTAGTCTGAACAGCAGTATAACAGGCGGTGCAAACAAGACAGGGACTGTTGTTTGTTGTTAAGTAGAATCTGTTTGTAATTTTGAACTGGTACATTTTTAAGGTGTTTAGCTCCAGCCAAAAAATCTATTTTAAGCTTTTTGGAAAACATAGGGAAGGGTTATCACCCCTGTGACATTTGTTTTGCTGTCTGTGCTCCTCTTCAGAAGATTTCACCTCACTTTTTGTTCCAATGACAAAGGTTTTTTGAAAATTTGGGTTTGTTTGTGAAACAAGGATTGGTGATAAAGCATCAGTGGAAAGGAGAAATGTTTTTCCCATATTAACTCTTACAGGAGAGAATTTCCCTTCCTAGGGGTAGATTTCATCTCACTTCCTGTTGTCTCCTTCCGTTTGCAAGTAGGAGTCGTATGTAAGTTGGATGTTTGAAAGTAGGGGCCTGCCCTATATACTCAGCAGAAATTTGGGCCTTAGGTGTTGTTGTGGCCACAACACTGTAAGCCCTCACAGGGCCCTTCTGTGAAATATTAGATCAAAAATTGTAATTACATGCCCCTGTTGAAAAGGGGCAGAAAAATTGGGCCTTTGGTGGTGGTGGTGGTGCTGGTGCCACAACACTGTAAGTCCTCACTCGCTCTTGGTGGGTGCAGAAACGGGCCCTGCTGTGAAATATTAGATCAAGAATTTTAATTACATACCCCTGTTGAACAGGCGCTAAAAAATTGGGCCTTAGGCACTGGTGCTGGTTCCGCAACACTGCAACCCCCCACAGATACTCTAGTTGGAACGCAGAAATGAGCCCTGCTGCAAAGTATTGCATCAAAAATTGTAATTACACGCCCCTGTTAATCAGGGGCTGAAAAATTAGGCCTTAGGCACTGGTGCTGGTGCCACAACACTGCAACCCCTCACAGATACTCTAGTTGGAACGCAGGAACGAGCCCTGCTGCAAAGTATTGCATCAAAAATTGTAATTACACGCCCCTGTTAAACAGGGGCTGAAAAATTGGGCCTTATGCACTGGTGGTGGTGCCCAGAACCAAAAATGTTCTTACAAGCTATCAGCGTGATCATTGAGGAGGAAGAGGATAATTACTCAGGATAGTCACTCAGCATCAGCATAGGCAGTCTTTGAAGGGATCTGAGATTTCAAAAATATTATTCGGTTACATCAGCATCAGGTGCTTGGTAGCTGGTGGTGATCCAAGACTGATTCATTTTTATGAAGGTCAGTCGATTGACCGAGTCGGTGGACAGACGCACCCTGTGATCAGTTACAAAGCCTCCAGCAGCACTGAATGTGCGTTCCGAAAGAACGCTGGATGCAGGACAGGCCAGTAGCTTAAATGCATACTGTGCAAGCTCTGGCCAGTGATCCATCCTCAAGACCCAGTAACCCAGAGGATTTTCGGTGCGAAAGGTGTCCAAGTCAGGTCTTGTCACTAGGTATTCCTGCACCATGTAAAACAGACGCTGGCGATGGTTGCTGGAACCGATCATACCTTGGGGCTGCGGACTAAAAAATTGTCAGACGGCCACCTTCTCCACCGCTCCTTCTTTGACTGACCGGAGCCTCAGCAACACGTTGTCCAGAAACAGGAGTTTGTAACCTCCCAGTCTCTGGGAACGCATTGCACAGACCTTTCTACAATGCGATCTCGAAGATGTTTCATCCTCTGCTCCCTCTGCAACGGCAAGATAAGGTCTGCAACCTTACCCTTGTAACGTGGATCAAGGAGGGTTGCCAGCCAGTATTGGTCCTTCTCCTTGATACCACGAATACGAGGATTCTTACGCAGGCTTTGCAGGATCAGGGAGGCCATGCAGCATAGGTTTGCTGAGGCATTCGGTCCGGAGTCCTCTGGGTCACTAAGGACGACATGGTCCGCAGCCACCTCCTCCCAGCCACGTACAAGTCCATGTGTTTCTTGGGACTGATCCCTCAAAGACTGCTGCTGATGCTGAGTGCCAGGCTCCACCTCCATACTGACACAATCCTCCTCCTCCTCTTCCTGTGTGATAGGCGGGCACACAGGAACACTGTCTGGATAAAGGGGGCCTTGAGAGCTAAGGAAGTCCTCCTCTTCCTGCCTCTGTTCTGCCTCAAGTGCCCTGTCCATTATTCCATGCAGCGTGTGCTCCAACAGGTGGACAAGGGGGACAGTGTCACTGATGCATGCACTATCACTGCTCGCCATCCTCGTGGCCTCCTCAAATGATGACAGGACAGTGCATGCATCCCTGATCATGGCCCACTGGCGTGGGGAAAAAAAAACAAGCTCTCCTGAACCTGTCCTGGTGCCATAGTCGCACAGGTACTCATTGATGGCCCTCTGCTGCGTGTGCAGCCGCTGCAGCATGGCCAACATTGAGTTCCACCTGGTGGGCATGTCACAGATTAGGCGGTTCTTGGGCAGGTTAAACTCCTTTTGAAGGTCTGCCAGCCGAGCACTGGCATTATATGACCAGCGGAAATGCACACAGACTTTCCTGGCCTGCCTCAGGACATCCTGTAAGCCCGGGTACCTGCCCAAGAACCGCTTCACCACCAAGTTAAGGACGTGAGCCAAACAGGGCACATGGGTCATTTGTCCCTGTCGGAGGGCAGAGAGGAGGTTGGTGCCATTGTCGCAAACCACCATTCCTGGCTTAAGTTGGCATGGCGTCAACCACCTCTGAACCTGCCCCTGCAGAGCTGACAGAACTTCTGCCCCAGTGTGGCTCCTGTCCCCCAAGCACACCAGCTCAAGCACCGCATGGCATTTTTTGGCCTGCATACTTGCGTAGCCCCTTGAACGGCTATGGAGCACCACTGGTTCCGAGGACAAAGCACAGGAAGAGGCCATGGAGGAAGAAGAAGAGGAAGGGGTGGAGGAGAGAGGTGTGTCACAATCATTAGTAGTGGCATTTTGGAGGCGTGGTGGTGGAACAACCTCCAACACTACTGCACCTTGTCCTGCATCTTTCCCAGCTGCCAGCAGAGTCACCCAATGCACGGTGAAACTTAGGTAACGTCCCTGTCCATGCCTGCTGGACCATGAGTCAGCGGTAATATGCACCTTACCGCTGACCGCCCTGTCCAGCGAGGCATGGACATTGCCTTCCACATGCCAGTAGAGAGCCGGAATCGCCTTCCATGCGAAAAAGTGGCATTTGGGTACCTGCCACTGAGGAACCGCACATTCCACAAACTCACGGAAGGGGGCAGAGTCTACCAACTGAAAAGGCAGCAGTTGAAGTGCTAGCAATTTTGCCAAGCTAGCATTCAACCACTGGGCATGTGGATGGCTGGGAGCGAACTTCTTTTGGCGGTGCAGCAGCTGGGGCAGGGAAATTTGCCTGGTACAATCTGACGTCGGTGTACCGAAAGCAGATTGCCCACAAGTACTTGGCTGTGACACACCTAATTCTACACCTTCATTCCTCTCAGTGCAGGTCTCAGAGAGGACTGAAGGTATCGTGGGGTTGGAGATCTCAGCTGATGAGGAGCAAGGAGAGGTCCTCTTTGTTCTTTGGTGTGGGTCTTTTAGATACGCTTGCCAACGAACTGCATGGCAGGTCAACATATGTCTGATCAAATAGCAAATAGCAGCGGTGTGATCTGATGCACTCGTCTCAAAAAAGGCCCACACCAAAGAACTTTTGGAATAACGCGCAGAGACAGCAGCGCCCTGCACATGCGGAGCTTTGGGGTGTGATGCAGTCAGTGTGCTGCCCTTAGTCTGGCCCCTGGAGGGCATCCTGCCTCGTTGGTGATGTGCCTCCTCCTCCTCTCTCCTATCAGGCATCCACGTTGAGTCAGTGACCTCATCATCCCCTCCCTCCTCATCACTGGAGCAAACCTGGCAGTATGCTGCAACAGGGGGAGCATGACTGCCAGATTGCTGTCCTTCTTGGGCACCCCCTCTGTCCGTGCTCACGTTACTGCCTTCATCTAGCTCAGTATCATCATCAGAGCCTTATAAACGCTGGGCATCCTCCAGGAGCATGTACCCAACACTGTGGTCAAACAGTTTCGAGGGACTCCTCAGGAGGACATGGTGGGGCTAGGGAAGGAGTCACTGATGCCATTGAGCCGAGGGCAGAGGCTGCGTTGGCAGCTGCTTTGCCAGACAAAGTACCCTGAGCATGGGTGAGAGAGGATGAGGACGGCTTGGTCATCCACTCGACCAAGTCTTCCGCATGTTGCGGCTCAACGTGGCCAGCTGCCGAAAAAAAGGCAAAGTGTGTCCCACGGCCACGTGCTGATGAGGATGCACCGTCTCCACAACCAGCACTGTTGCCTCTAGTCACAGAGCCTGCTTGCCCTCTTTTATTGGCTTGTGACTGTCTCTTTGCTGGCCTTCCAGACATACTAATGGCCTGTAGCTGCACTAAGCTGGGATATATATATATATATATATATATATATATATATATATATATACTGCAGCTAGCAAAATCAACTGCCTGCCTGTAGTATGAGAACACCACCAACCTTCTACAGGTAGCTTTAGCTGTGCAGAGCTCGCAAAAAACTAACTTGTAGCTTATTTAGCTGCCTGCGGTAGTGATAGGATCAGGAAAACATGACCAACCTTCTAAAGGTAGCTTTAGGTGAACACTGTGCAGAGCTCGCAAAAAACTAACTTGTAGTTTTAGCTGAACAGTGTGAGGAGGATGCACTACACTAACTTGTAGCTTTAGCTGAACACTGTTGAGAGGACGCACTACACTAACTTGTAGCTTTAGCTGAACACCGTGCAGAGGTCGCACTACACTAACTTGTAGTTTTAGCTGAACACTGTGAGGAGGACGCACTACACTAACTTGTAGCTTTAGCTGAACACTATGAGGAGGACGCACTACACTAACTTGTAGCTTTAGCTGAACACTGTGAGGAGGACGCACTACACTAATTTGTAGCTTTAGCTGAACACTGTGCAGAGGTCGCACTACACTAACTTTAGTTTTAGCTGAACACTGTGAGGAGGACGCACTACACTAACTTGTAGCTTTAGCTGAACACTATGAGGCGGACGCACTACACTAACTTGTAGCTTTAGCTGAACACTGTGAGGAGGATGCACTACACTAACTTGTAGCTTTAGCTGAACACTGTGCAGAGGTCGCACTACACTAACTTGTAGTTTTAGCTGAACACTGTGCAGAGGTCACACTACACTAACTTGTAGTTTTAGCTGAACACTGTGAGGAGGACGCACTAAACTAACTTGTAGCTTTAGCTGAACACTGTGAGGAGGATGCACTACCCTAACTTGTAGCTTTAGCTGAACACTGTGCAGAGCTCACACTAAACTAACTTGTAGCTTTAGCTGAACACTGTGAGGAGGATGCAATACACTAACTTGTAGTTTTAGCTGAACAATGTGCAGAGGTCACACTAAACTAACTTGTAGCTGTGACAGATCTAGCCGGGAGAGAGACTTTTGGAGGGGACTGAATGCTAGCCTCTTGCCGATCGATCGTGGGCCCTGGTATTTGGGGGAACGGTGCTCTTTGTGAGCTGTATGCCTGGGGACCCTTGAGGTGGTATTACTGTGGATTCGGGTCCTGGTCCCCCAGGACACACAGACTCTGGGGACCCTGGATTTGCCATATTAGAAATAGTGGCTGATTCATAATGCTGGGACAAATACTGTTAGGAGATGCTGATGTCAATTCCAGCACCTGTCTGTCTGTTCCCTGCTAGAATGTGTATTGTAAATAAGTATCTAGTATGGGATCTAAGAGTCATTAGATCCCCATTGTGGTTTGTGTTAATTAACTCTGCTATTGTGTGAAGAAGAGTCTGTGTTGATTGTGATAATGTTGATTGGGGGTTCTAAGCTACAAGATGGCCAGTCTGGCCTAAAGGTCATGTCTGAGTCATCTAGGCTGTCTAAAGGGATTAGTTAATTAGCCCATGTTAATTAGGTTAATTAGGTTACAGGTGTATTGTTAGAGTAATATGAGCCGGAGGTATGCACCTCCACTTTTAGTGTATAAAAGAGCCTGTGTATTGCAATAAAAGAGATTCCTGGTTGAACTTACATACAGCCTGCCTGGTGTTTGTTCTGAGCTATCACAACTGGGTTAGAACGGCACATAGCTGTAGTTCTAATCCCGGAGCATCGGATGACCGAACAATCAGATGTTGTGACCTGCAATCTGATTCTATAGCAGCAGAGGAGTGTCGGGAGAGTGGAACCGAGTGAGCAAGGGGCTCGTTACAGTAGCTTTAACTGAACACTGTGAGGAGGACACACTACACTAACTGTAAATAGTCTAGCTGCCTGACTGTGGTACTAATAGGATCAAAAGAACACCAGCAATTTTCTTCAGGTAGCTGTAAATACTGTAACAAGACAAGCCTGCCTGTCAGTAGGAAGATAACAGGAACGGATCTAGCTAAACTGAATACAGTGTATATATATATATATATATATATATATATATATATATATACAACACCTGGGATGATATATATATATCATTTCACTGTAAGTGCAGCTAACTCACTGACTGTCCTGCCTAATCTATCTAACTTAAATCAAGTGACACTGTCTCTCTGTCTGTAGGCGGCCTTATATAGTGTGGGGCGTGTACTAAATCCCCTGAGCCATAATTGGCCAAAGCCTCCTTGGCTTTTGCCAATTACGGCTCTCTGTTCAGACGGCGCTGTGATTGGCCAAGCATGCGTGGCGCGCCACACGAATTTGGTGCGAACGGCCCATATCGTTTGCAATTCGATATGGGTTCGACTCGAACACGAAGCTCATCCCTACACACTAACTAACTGATAGCACTGAACATAGCCCTGTCCTATCTCTCTCCACGCCAAAATCACACTGAAAATGGCTGCCACTGAAAGAATGCTTTTATACTGTGGGGCGGGAATGAGCCATGATTGGATAAAGAGTCATGATGACAGTGTCCAATCATGACTCTGACAGTGCTCTGTGCCCTGATTGGCTGAAGCTTTCATTGCTTCAGCCAATCAGGGCTTGCAATGCACTGTTCAACACCACAATGCATTGTGGTCGGTTTGGGGGGCGAAGAAATGTTCGAACAACCCGTTTGTTCCGATGTTCGCAGAACGTCCAAACAAAGAAAGTTCAGCCCGAAATTCGTCCATCCCTAATCTTGAAGTGCTTTGTGTATTTCTTCCAGATCTGTGCAGTAATCCAGTAAGAAACCTTGCCCCTGTGCTGGAGCTTCTTGTAATAAAATGCCACTGCTGTTCTTTCTACATGTGCAGGGTGACCGGTCTTAAGAAGTGCGGTGAATGATCTGAGAGATGACATCATCTCTCACCGCCCAACCCACATCACTGCTGATCCACACTCACAGCTGGGCCGCAAAGGCTGCTCTATTGGAGGAAGTGACATGCTGCAACTGAAGGCAGGTGACATTGCAAGTGACAAGCTGCATCTGGTGGCAGGCAACGGTGGCCAGTGACAAGCTGCATCTGAAGGCAGGTGACGGTGGCAAGTGACACACTCAGGGCTCCCAATGATTCTGATACTGCATTATGTTGAGTTGAACTATTTCACTTTATATTACAATGTAATAATATAGATAATGCGTTTCACTCATCCTGATACCATATCGACCATGGTGTTGTGATGATTGAAGCGCTAACATCAGTCACTGCATCGATAAATTTGCCACGGGCCCAACTGCCACCCAAAAAAGAAAAATGTTCTTCATGAAACCGGTCCCTGTTGCCAAAAAGGTTGGGGACCGCTGATGTAAACCAAATATCCAAAAGCATTCAGCAACTGGAACTGGAAAGTGATGGTGGTGCGGCCCTCCTCAGATTGGGGAAATCCAACACAAACAGAAAGGACGTAACTGCCCAGCACATTATCTTTAAAACTTTATTAAAAGGTATAAGAAAACATAATTTACTCCCAAGCCAAGTGAGCTAAAGGCATATAGATGCACAAAGCACAAAACCTGTAAAACTGCTTTCCAACTCCAACTGGAGAAAGGATGACATTGCCAGTTAACGCGTTTTGGGGAAATAGACCCTTTTTCAGGGCTATGCCCTTTCTCCAGTTGGAGTTGGAAAGAGGTATTTCAGGTTTTGTACTTTGTGCATCTATATGCTCACTTGGCTTGTAAGTATATTATGTTTTCTTATACCCTATAATAAAGTGGTAAAGACAATGAGCTATGCGTTTATTCCTATTTGTGTTTTGTGAAGAATTTAATTCTTCAAAATGCTCTTTTTTCCTTGTCAAAAGAAGTTTATTGAGTATACAATGTTATAAAGATACATAAAGTAAGTTTACAAGGATCTATAAAGTAAGCTCATTGTTTCACAATAGGGTTTATATAGGTAAATATCATGAAATTTCAAATATTAAACATTGGGTTCACGTAAACCTAAATTAAAGATATATATCATTTCCTTAGTTACTTTTGTAGGTATTTAAATGATTTATACCTACTATACATATTGTTTACAAGTAGAGTGTATATAGGTCAAATAAATTCTGATAATGAGCTTTAATCGTAAGGTGGAGAAAAGGAAAGAGAAAGAAGAAAAAGGGTTGAAAGGTAGAGGTATGGTCCACAAGGTTGTCCCGCTCGTCAGTTTATTATTCTTTTTAGTTCTCTTTGAAGCCTTAGAATGGGTGTCTCTGTAAGTCATTTAATCTGTTACCATGGCAACAGGACAGAGTCATTGAAGTTTGACAGGAACTGTTGTTTTATCCAAGGATGCCAAAGTTTTTCAAATTTTGGAATTTGATTTTGATCGATGGCTACCATCTTAGCATGGGACATTGTATTATTCATTCTGTGAATTGTTTCTGCTAGTACCAATGTAGGAGATTTCCATGCCTTGGCCACTGTTTGTTTTGCAGCCGTTATTAGTTGGATCATAAGTTTGAATTGAGAGAGTGTTAACCGATTTTAGATTAAGTAAAGTTAAATATGGATCTGGTTGTATTATTTTTTTAAATATTTTAGATGACAAAGACTTCCTTCCAGAAGGTTTGGATTACTGGGCACGTCCACCATATGTGTAAATATGTGCCTATTTCTGGGCATCCTCGAAAACAAAGAGCTGAGGTATTAGGTGAATATTTTGCCACTCTAGCGGGTACAAGGTACCAGCGAGTTAGGCCTTTATAATTTGTCTCCAGTGCTAAGATGTTGGGTGAAGATGACTTAGATGTGAGCCATATGTTAGACCAGTCCGTGTCTTCTAAAGTTCGTCCCAGGTCCTCCTCCCACCTCTGAACGTAAGAGGGTCTATTAAGATTTGCTACTCCATATAATTGATTATAAAGTGATGAAATTGTACCTTTAGCAAATGGATCTTTTGTACAGATTGATTCAAAAATGGATAATTGGGATAATGGTGTATCCCCCTTTAGGAATGGTGTATAGAAATTTTTGATTTGGAGATATCTAAATATCTCAGAGTTTGGTAGATCATATTTTTCTCTAAGCGATGGGAATGAAAGGAATGATTTAGATGCTATGAAGTCATTTAGTGTCTGAATGCCTGATGTTGTCCAAGCTTTAAAAGAATTTGGGTAGATCCATGCCGGATAAAAGGCCGGATTTCTGATAAAAGAAAGGAGAGGATTGTGTGGAGATTATAACTGATATTTGGTTTTTAGTTTATCCCAGAGAGATAAGAAGTGTTTAGTTATGGGATTATGAATTTTAAAGCGGTCTTTAGGATCAAGCCATAATAAATTTGATATTAATAGAGGGTCATTTTCTGAAGCCTCTATAAATACCCATAATGGGATTTCCTGTTTTGCATGGTATTTGGACAGACTGGCCAAATGTGCTGCTCTGTAGTAGTTAGTAAAATTAGGGTATCCCAGGCCTCCTTTATTTTTGGGAAGATGTAGTGTGTGTATAGGTATACGTGGTTTAGAAGAGCCCCATATAAACGAAGTTGCTCTTTTTTGTACTATTCTCAAAAAATAGGAAGGAATTGGAATAGGGAGGACCCTGAATAGATAAAGCAATTTGGGTAGAATAGTCATTTTGATTGTATTAATCTTCCCTATCCAGGATAAAGGAAGTTGCAACCATTGTTTTATTAGATTTGTGATCTGTCTTAATACAGGAGGATAATTGGTTGAGAATAAGTCAGAATGAGATGCTGTTAAATGAATTCCAAGGTATGGGATTGATTTTTCTGCCCATGTGAATGGGAGTGCAGCCCTAGCCGGGATCAATTCCATGTTTGTGAGTGAAATATTAAGCACTAGGCATTTCTTAGGATTAATTATAAGGCCGGATAGGGCTGCAAATCCATCAAGAGCTGGTATTAAGTTAGGACCAGAGACCTGTGGTGATGATAGAAAAAGTAATATATCGTCTGCAAATATACATAATTTGTGTGTAATACCTCCTACTTCAATGCCAGTTATAGTTTGGTTTGTTCTGATGTATTGGGCCATGGGTTCGAGTATAAGGGCAAATAATAAGGGAGATAATGGGCAACCCTGTCGGGTACCTCTTTCGATATTAAAGGCTTCAGATTTGTATCCAGCATATTTTATATAGGCTTTGGGTTTATTATATAATGCTTTGATCCATGTTAAAAAGTGGGGTCCAAAACCCCATTTTTGTAATGAATATTGCATATATTGCCAGGATACTGTGTCAAATGCCCTCTTAATATCGAGAGATAGAAAACATAAAGGGATTTTCCGTTTTTTAGCAATATGTGCCAATAACACTGCCCTGCGTATATTATCGCCTGCCTGTCTATTTGGCATGAAGCCTACTTGATCTCTATGTATTAATTTTCCTATAATGCTATTGAGGCGTTTTGCTATTATTTTTGCTAATAATTTAATATCGAGGTTTAACAGAGAGATAGGCCGATAATTCACACAGGAAGTATCATCAGAAAGGGGTTTTGGGATCATACAAACAATTGCCATTAGTGTTTCTTGCCGAAAAGAATGTCCATCTAGAAGTTTGTTAAAAGTTTCAGTGAGAATGGGAGAGAGTATTTCTGAGAATGTTTTATAGTATAAAGCCGAGTAGCCGTCTGGGCCTGGTCTTTTGTTAAGTTTTAGGTCTTTTATGGCGTTAGCAACTTCATCTATAGTTATAGGCTCATCCAAACTGCTTTTTTGATTCTGAGATAACTCAGGTAAGGTTATTTTTGAGAAGAAGGATTCAGCCTCTGTAGGATTAAATTCATTGTTTGTCTTGTATAAAGTTGCGAGATGTGAGTGAAATTTATGGACTATTTTAACTGGATTACAAGTGTAAACATTTTTTGATAATTTCAAACGTATTGGTTTGAAAGATTTGTTAGTTGAATTTAATGCCCGAGCCAAATATGTACCTGGTTTGTTTGTATTCATGTAGAAATTGTGTTTGGAGCGTTTGAGGGATTTATCAACTGACTCAGTGAGAAATAGATCGTATTCCAATCTAGATTTTTCCAGATGAGATTTTGTACTCTGGGATGGATTATCTTTAAATGATATGTAGGCTGCATTAAAATTGAGTTCTAGTTTTTTTGCGTTCCCGTTTAAATAGTGCCATTTGTCTTTGTATTGTACCACGCAAGACAGGCTTATGAGCTTCCCACAGTGTTATTGGGGAGATGTCTGTTGTATTATTAATTGATATGTATTCCTTTAAAGCTTGTTCAATGGCCATCTGATGTAGTGGGTGTTTGAGCATTATGTCCGGTAAGTACCACGTTGGGTCATGCGCTTTTGGTATGGCTGAGGCTATAGTAGTGTATACTGCATTATGGTCAGACCACGGAATCGGAATTATATCTGATGCAATAATTTCTGGTATCATTCCTATTGTTAGAAAAATATGATCTATTCTGGTGAAGGTTTGATGAGGGTGCGAGAAATAAGTGAATTTCTTTTTCATTGGGTTACTTTCTCTCCATGAATCTACCAGATTGTATTTGGAAAGAAGTTGAGAAAAAGGTAATCTAGAGGTTATTTTGGATGGTGTAAAAGGTGATTTATCTAGAAATGGGAGGAGGACCTGGTTCGAATCCCCACACATTATCACTGTTCCTATTTTGTGTGTATTAATCACTTGTAATATATGTGAGAGGAATGGTGTAGGTTGTTTGTTAGGAGCGTAGTAGGAAATCACCGTGATTGCTGTATCCATTATATAACCCATGAGTATCAGGTATCTACCTTCTGGGTCTTTAATTTCTGATGATAAGGTGAATGGTGTGGATTGGTGAAAGGCAATTAGAGTTCCCCTTTGCTTGGCACAGGCAGAAGCCGTGTAAATTTGTTGATAAAAAGGAGAAATATATTTTGGAGTAGAATCTTTGGTGAAGTGTGTTTCTTGGAGGCATACTATGTGAGCCTTCTTGTTATGGAAAGTACAGAAGGCTTTGGTCCTTTTTTGAGGGACATTTATTCCCTGAACATTCAGGGAAAGTATATTCAGTGGTGCCATGGCAATAGATCAAATAGTTTTGACTTACTTTTTGTTATGCAGAGCTGACTGCGCAGATCAACCTGTGTGGACTGAAGAGATGAATAGATAGAAAAGAAACCAGTGAATTCTGGAGTAAAGAGTAAACAAAAAACATATGAGATTAGATGATACATTGTATAAATTATTTTTTGCAAGTAATCACAATTTACCCGTGAAAGAGAATAAATATCTCTCTCAGGGGAATAAGTGCCTTCGTCACACTCCCACATAATATGGTTGGGAGAATGAGGAGGGCTAATGGGGGTACACGGATCTTCCGCTTACAGGAGAGAAGTGCTATGTCAAAAGACATCAAAATGATGTTTCATTAATTGGAGTGCAGAATATAGTTTTTGTTGAAATTATTTATTCCAGGGTGGTTGTATATGGTTAGTCTTGCCCTAGGCTAAATAATTCAGTTAGAAAGGTACTGTTAATAACTTTGGTATTGATGAAGATAGTTTGAATTATTTTGGGATTTTAACCCTTTTAGAGTAAACAATTACATATTTTATTCATATGTAACTGTTTAGATATGTCAACTCATAAAATTGAGGTTGTATTGCTTCAGATTAGAATAAACAAAAACATAATTCTAGGAACTAGTTAGGTAATAATATATTTGTTTTAAGAGAAGAAAGAAAAAGCTTCCTTTACTTCTGGATTATTGAACATATTTTGTCCTAAAAAGTAATAAATCTATTGTTATTACCTGATAATATATAACTGAACAAGAATTTCCTTATTTCACTTATATATTCTAAGGCTATATGAATCAGAAGTAATAAGAAATATAACTGGAATGTAACATGATCCCACACAGTGTGTGACTATCAGAATGCAGTTACATTCAGTTATAAATACAGGTTTTTTATAGAGAACCATCTCTTAGTATAATAAATGAAGAGATATCAGGAATTAGGATGTCAGTCCATTGAATCTTCTTGGTCCATGGATGATGTGGCATAACGGCCTCTTTTGTGAGAATGATGATTCCCATTTTGTTCTGAAATTTTCTGGGTGCTGCCTGAAGGTGAAGATGATGCCATTCTTCTGCGTGTGGGAGTGTTGCTGCTTGTGGGTTCTGTCAGATTTAATTTTAAAAGGGTTTGTTGTAGTTCATCTGCTGATCTGCTTCTGTAAATTGTACCTTGTTAGTTAAATCTGACTGAAAAGGGGAAGCCCCATTGATACATAATGTTGTGGCGTTGCAGTTCCATTAGTTGGGGTTTCATGGATCGTCTTTTAGTAATAGTAAGTTGGGATAGGTCAGCAAAAATTTGATAATTGTGTCCTTGAAAATTAAGTTCCTTTTTTTCTCTTGCAGCAATTAGTATTTGTTCTTTCGTTCTGTAATAATGAAATTTTGTGATTATATCATGTGGGGGTCCATCTTTCTTTTTGGCTGTGAGGGCTCTGTGTACTCTGTCCAGTTCTAAACGTTCAATAGGGATATCTGGCTTTAGTTCTTGTAATAGAGCAGTAATAGTAGATTGCAGGTCTGTCACAGTTTCAGGTATTTCCCTTATGCGCAAGTTTGAACGTCTGGCTCTATTTTCGTAATCTTCGAGCTTAGTTTGAAGTATTAAATTCTCTTTTTTTAATTGTTCCAATTCTGTTATATTTTCTTGGGTTGTAATTTCAATTTCATCCATTTTTATTTCTAAGGCTGCGGTGCGGTTTCCCAGCTCTCTTATTTCTTTGGTTAGGCTTTTTGTTATTTGGTCTGAGGTTTGTTTTAAAGCCTTATGAAGCATCTTTTCAAATTGTAATAATATTACTGGGGATACTGAGGAGGCTTGTGGAGAAGTTTGTGAGAGGATTTGTTCTGTATCTGACTCAAATGGAGAGTCTTGCTGTGACATTTTCTGTCTGTGAGAGCGCCCTGATGCTGTATATTGTGAGGTGACTGGAGCTGCTTCAGCTGCAGTGAGTGCCTGTGAGCTCTTTGTGAGGTGATTTTTATTTCTGCCACGGTTTCCTCCCAGTACCATATTTCCTGCCCAAACTTTCACAGTTTGTTCCCTGGGGCAAAAAGGTTCAAATGGATACCTTTTGAGCCTGCAGGTTCCGCTTTGTCCTTCTCTTCTCTCCTCAGCGGTGTGGAGCTCTAACAAAGCATGTCTGCTCCACTAGGCTCCGCCTCCTGCCCCCAGATCCAAAATGCTCTTTTTTAACACACAGAAGTTTGTGCATACCTTAAAGGAAATAGATAAAATGCCTGTTCCCGTGTATCCTATTAAATGGAGAAAATGTACTGATTCTAGGAAGAAAGTAGTTTTGTGAAACAATTTTCAGTCTTCCTGTTACTTCATTCTTTTTATTGTTTTAGGAACACAGAATGTTATGTACTAGAGAATTGCGTAACTGTACATTGTTTACAGTGCAAGGGAGTAGACTCCAAATGCATAACTAAAGAATCAAACAAGCATGACATAATAAAATAAAACAATGACATAATCATTGTTAATAGCATTGGGGAAAGGCACTTCTGTGCCTATTTAACAGAAATGAACATTTTGGTGGAATAATGACCTATTTAATGTTGATTTGTTTCTTCATGATTTAGTAAGTGTAAATATGCAAAAGAGTATTTCTCTTTGCAGAAATCCTATGTCCATATGTTTTACTGAACATTTGTTGAGCAATAAAATATAGTACTGAAACCAATTAAGCTTTAAAAAAATATGAGCTAAACAGGATTTGGAGACATGACATTTAGCAGGCCACCTGAACTGACCAGCTAAGCAACAAAATAAAGAACATCTTACAGTAGGTATGACAGTGTTGCAGGATGCCACTAAGGGATAAATGGCTTACCTACATTAGTCCCATTGTCCCTCGTTGTTCTTTTAATAATGTCACCAAACCACTAGTTTCAGTCAAGAGTCAAAATGGTTCTTGCTATGGGGGGAGTCATACGTGCTTGCTCTCGAGTTGGCTCTGTGTGTATTTTTACTTGACAAACAGGATGACATAGGATATAAAAAGCCAAGGTGTTTTGAGAGTTAAAAAAATAGCCATCTTTAACGGAGCTTTGGAAGCTGCATATGTATAAGGGATGACTCTGTGTTAGTTCAAATAAATATATTTGCTGATGGTTCCATGCAAAATGCATCTGCTGGCAAGAAAGTCCTGAAATGCACTAGCTTTTTGTCATCTTGTGGTATCCTGTTTGTAAATCAAAAATTTTACTATTTTGACTCCAAAACTAGTAGTTTGCTGCCATCATTACTTTCTTCTTATGAGAGGTCTCTGGTAGATGTGAGCTGCCTTGCCAGAGATCTCTAACAACCAGGTGAAGTTAAAAAAAATATAGATTGTAATACCCAATTTGCCAACATCCACCACTCCTTATCCAGACCATTTTCTGCTTGCTGGATAAAGCACTGGGCCAATCTCCAAGCATCATCATGCCACTTGGGATGAGTTGCACGTTTCTCTGTACCAGAAACTAATGGGTATTTCTTTTGCTCTCAACAAAGCATGGGTTCACTTTAAAGTTGATAATAGAGTCTCTAACTTTGCAGTGTAGTCCCAAAAAGCATCTCATAAAATCCAGTATAAGACACTCTATGTAAGGCCTGAGACATAATCGTTTAAACACTTAAGCCCCGGACCATTTGGATGGCCAAAGACCAGAGCACTTTTTGCGATTCGGCACTGCGTCGCTTTAACTGACAATTGCACGGTCGTGCGACGTGGCTCCCAAACAAAATCGACGGTTTTATTTTTTGCGTTATAAATCAAAAAAGAGCATAATTTGTTAGAAAACGCATTATTTTTTACTTTTTGCTATAATAAATATCCCCAAAAAATATATAAAAAAACATTTTTTTTCCTCAGTTTAGGCCGATACGCATTCTTCTACAAATTTTTGGTAAAAAAAAATCTCAATAAACGTATATTGATTGGTTTGCGCAAAAGTTATAGCGTCTACAAAATAGGGGATAGTTTTATGGCATTTTTATTAATGATTTTTTTTTTTTTACTAGTAATAGCGGCGATCAACGATTTTTATCATGTCTGCGACATTATGGAGGACACATCAGACAATTTTGACACATTTTTGGGACCATTGGCATTACAGTTTTTCTCCATTGTTTTGGCTCATTTCTTGAAACAGAAATGACATTCTCAAAACTCAAAGTTCATTTGGCAAAACAGTCTTACAGTTCAGCACAACTCTATAACTCACGTGCAAAAGCTCATATCTCTTCCAAAACTGTTCACTCATGCTTCAAAACCATATTCCTTTCCCATATAAAGAGTCACTGCCCCCAAAATGGCAAAGATTCTTCTCAATTGCTTTGGCTCATTTCTTGAAACAGACCAGACGTTCTCAACTCTCTTGGTGCTTTTGCCAAAATAACCTGGATGGTTCAGCACAACACCATGGTTCACCTTCAAAAGCTCATATCTTTCCCAAAACAGTTCACTCATGTGTCAAAAATAAATTTCTTTCTCATTCAAATAGTCTGTGCCCCCAAAATGCTTCGTCCCTTTGGCATTGTGTAAGCACTGCAAGTCAAAATGTTTAGATGTTTTGTCTCTAAGGCAGAGGACCATTGAAATATCCCTCATGTCCACCTTTCAGTCTTAGCCCAGTCCTTCATTGACAATGGTTACTGTACAGTTTTTGTCTAGCTAACTGAATACAATTGTGTATAAAACTGAAAAAAAAGAAAAGATTTTAGGGTAAGAGTAGCCTCCAAGGTTTGACATCACACATTGCGCTCATACTGCCAAGGAAAAATTACTTTACAGTATTGTAACCATTATCATTCACACACAAAGTAACTTCCATACATCAGAGTAAAAAGAAAATGTATACAGCATAATATACGGAAATATAAACACACAAACAAAAAACAAGGAAAATTACATTTAGCCTACAATGCTGTAAATAAAGCTGGAGTTTCACAACTACTGTAACATCTCTTCACTGGCCACCGTCCTCACCCTCCTGCCCATCCACACGCTGCTGTCTGTCTGGCCACAGATGCTCATCAACATTGCAGCGTATATCCTCCCTTGCGGTGCAACGAGGGAAGAAATGGTGTGCATGTCGCAACCATCCCCTACACTGATCTCCTGTAATATCCTCAGAGGCAGCATCCATTGCATGGAGCAGGGACCTCTGATCTTGAGCCCGATGCTCATACACTCTCCACCTCCAAGTGGAGAAAAACTCCTCAATAGGGTTGAGGAAAGGAGAGTAAGGTGGTAGGAACACCAGATCCATCCTTGGATGAGCAGTGAACCAGGCCCTGATAAGCAGGCCACGGTGGAAATTCACATTGTCCCATACAATTATATATTGTGGTAGGTGAGGCCCTATGAGACCTCTCTTATTTTCAGGTATCAAATCCAAATGAAGGCGGTCCAAGAAGATGAGGAGCTTCTGTGTATTGTATGGGCCAAGACTGGGGATGTGAGTGGCCACACCATTCTCAGAAATGGCAGCACACATAGTTATATTGCCCCCTCGCTGGCCTGGGACATCCACCGTGGCCCAGTGGCCAATAAAATTTCGGCCACGTCTTTGGCCCTTGGCCAGGTTGAAGCCAGCCTCATCAACATACACGAGTATGTGAGAGGTCTCATTTCCTTCCAATGCCATTATTCTCTACAATAGAGTAAAAAAAGAAAACATCAAATCAGTCATACAGAAGAGTCATACACTACAGTTACAGACAGTTACATAGGAATGTTCTATGTTCTACACAAGTTCAATATACTACTGGCCAGTATTCCAATTGTTCCAAACCTGGGGTACATGTACCCTATGCAGAGGTACTACAGGGGGTATTTGACAGAAAGGGGAGGGGAAAAATTATCAACGAGTAAACTTACTGAAATGTTACAGTAAAACCCACAGTATTAGATAGATTTACATGGTAATTGCAGCTCTTTGACCCTTTTTCTTACTGTATTGTATGTTATATTCTTCAAAATAAGGATTATAATGATAATTGCATCATACAGTAAGCTGCAGTTTTTAGACAAAATGTTTATAAATCAGATACGTAAATCAAATACTTTCATACCTGGATTACCTAGATTCAGAAATCAGGTAAAGTGGGTACTGAAACCAATACATTTCAGGAACCACTGCTTATGGTAATTGTAAAAAGGTTATCTTGATGGACAACCAGTGACTGACTTACATGTACATACTGGTACCGCAGCTCTTTCACTCTGTCAGAGTTCCTCTCAAATGGTACCCTGTAAATTTTCTTCATTGTCATCTGATGTTTCTTCAATATGCGGGCTATTGTGGAGATGCTTATAGAGTTGACATTTTGGAATATGGCTTTGTCTTGTAGGATTGCAGTGCGGATCTGTCTCAATGTGATGGCATTATTTGCAAACACCATGTTACAGATCTCTTGTTCTTGTTGTTCATTGAGAAGTTTTCCTCGGCCACCCGTGCCAGGTTGTCGTCCAATCCTAGACATAGAATTCAAAGGACAACACTCCATTCATAATTTATACCTTATGTATTCTGTACAAAATGAGTTACCAATGTAATCGTATTGTCGTTTTACTTACAGTAACTTTACCACAATTCCAATGCATCACTGCACAGTGACTGGAATACTACTGTAAACTGTATCATCAATATTGTAGAAAATAAACTATTCCATACTATTCCATAGTTTATTATCTACAATATTTTTCTTGTCATTGTTAGTATCATATGTAACATCCCACTGAGGTAAGTTACTGTAATACTGTAGGCCTATCACACACACACACACAACACACACATACACACACACTAAATGAATACGTAAATGAGTAAATAAACATATTTGTTGCTCTATGCACAGTGTCCTGTCCTATACATTATATAATTCCATCATTGACTGACTACATACCTGTTTTCCCTGCGAAAGGTTTGGATGATAGAGAAGACTGTAGAGCGAGGCACATTAGGCTGCACTCGGCGACCTTCCTTCGCCATTGTGAGGCCATGGTTGATGACATGGTCTATAATTGTGGCCCGAATTTCATCAGGGACAGCATAGTGTCTTCGTGCTCCTCAGCCTCTTCCCCCTATTCCACCACCACTCACCCTTACTCCTCTTCCTCTTCTTCTTCCTCTTCCTCGAGCAGGCAGTTGCCCTTGTTCATTTACTTGGCCAGGTGCCTCCATGTTCAGAAATTGTACTGGTCCTGCATGGTCAAGCTCTATATATACATGTTTGGCAGCATTCACAATCATGGACAGCACCTGTCAGGTAACTAAACATACTGTTTGATTGGTTATCTGAGACCAACTCCGACTCCTCCTTTGTTAGTCAAGTTCTAGTTGCACCTGACTGTCAATTGCTGTAATCATTTTATCAAATGTTCCAAGAGATTCATATATGGTATTCATGGTATTATGTTCCTGAATAATTTTGATAATTGAACAGACTATTGTGCATGTGATGACTTAAACAATGAAATGACGCTGACACGTTTTGGAGAGAACAACCATTAGACAATTGACAATCAGTTTAGATCAACAAGATCTATTCACTTGGAAATTGTGCTAAATGTAGGCTACTTGTACTTAATCATTTGAAAGATGTACTGAGACATTGAGACATGTACTGAGACATTTGCAATTTTGATGAAATGAATGAGAAATTCAATTCATGAGCCAAAACAATGGAGAAAAACTGTAAGACAGCGATCAGTGCGATTAAAAATGCACTGAGTACTGTAAAAATGTCACTGGCAGTGAAGGGGTTAACACTAGGTGGCAGTGAAGGGGTTAAGTGTGTCCTAGTTTGTGTTCTAACTGAAGGGGGATAGGGACTGTGCAGGGAAGATAACAGATCACTGTTCACACTCTGTATGAACAGACGATCTGTCATTTCTCCCCTCAGAGAACCGGAAACTGTGTGTTTACACACACAGTTCTGGGTTCTCCATGCACCCCAAGCGATCGCGGGATCCTGGCAGTAATCGAGACTGCCGGCACTCGCATCGGCTCAGGGAGGGCACCCCCTAGTGGCCATAGGGCGAAGTGACGTTACATAACGTTGTTTCGCCCAGTCGTGCCATTCTGCCGCAGTACATCTGTGGCGGCCGGTCGGCATGTGGTTAAAATGCTTTGCAGAACTGCACTGGGTACAGCATTTTAAAGAATCTGACAGATTAGTCATTTTTATTAACAAACTGCAATGAAGCACTGCCAAATGCCGCACACGTGTGATGCCGTCAAATGTGTAAGGTTAACCTCAGTGGTAACCACAACCTTGTGCGCCAAAAAGTTATTGCCTGTCCCACTAATGACAGGCTTTTTACAACCAATATTCAAAGATATTTTAATAGCCTACTTACTTGGTAAGTACTGATCAGGCTGCATTAAAGGGCAATGGTGAGGCTGCAGATGGGCATTGCTTAGGCTGCATTAATGGGCAATGGTGAGGCTGCAGATGGGCACTGATCAGGCTGCATTAATGGGCAATGGTGAGGCTGCAGATGGGCACTGATCAGTTTGCATTAATGGGCAATGGTGAGGTTGCAGATGGGCACTGATCAGGCTGCATTGATGGACATTTATCAAGCTGCATTGATGGGCAATGGTAAGGCTGCATTGATGGGCACTGGTGAGGCTGCAGATGGGCTCTGATAAGGCTGCATTGATGAGCACTGACCTTTATTTTGCTTTGAAGTTCTTTATTTAAAATTTAAGTTTTTTCCCTGAAACTTCCCTCTTAAAATGAAGGTGTGTGTTATACGCCAATAAACACAATAGTTACGAGACTTAATTAAACTTCCTACCGAAAAATTCCATGTCTAGTACTCACACTTCAACTATCAGATATCAATGCTTTTGATTTACAACATAAGTGTATGTGTAGACAGATAGACAGATAGACAGATAGAGAGATAGAGAGATAGACGGATAGACAGATAGATAGACAGATAGATAGACAGATAGATAGACAGATAGATAGACAGATAGATAGACAGATAGATAGACAGATAGATAGACAGATAGATAGATAGATAGATAGATAGATAGATAGATAGATAGATAGATAGATAGATAGATAGATAGATAGATAGATAGATAGATAGATAGATAGATAGATAGATAGATAGATAGATAGATAGATAGATAGATAGATAGATAGATAGATAGATAGATAGATAGATAGACAGACAGATCAGTAAATCATAGCATACTTGTTTTAGTCGTTGCACTGATCATCCACCCAACAGAAGGAGATTAAAAGCAAATTCTGCAACACACATCTGTTACATTTTGTACTTTAGATGAAGATTTTTAGCCTGCTTAACAGTTGTAGCATTTCAAAGTTTGACTTGATGTTCCCTATAATTTGTACCATGCTGCAATCCTTGGGTGTTGGAAACAATTTGCACCACAGCTTGATGCTGTTGTTAAAGGAATGTGGCTGACGCAGTAAAAAGAATCACTGCCAAAATGTAAGGCTCATGCTGAAGATAGAGATGGGCCAGAAAAAAACTTTCACCAAATATCTATAAACCATACAAGTGATTTGGTAATATCCAACAATTAATAACAAAGGGCACGCTTTTTTTTACATTAAAACAAACATTATTTCTATTTTAATTCTTAAATAGAATGCATATGTAATATCATCATTCGACTATATAAATATTAATCCAGCAGCTATATAAATGTTTCCTAAATTGAACCAAACATTCTGTGTGCTTCATGGGAAGTCATGCAGCATCGGTTGTCACACAGTAGATGATAAGTCACGTGTTATATTCTATAGAACTAAGTTTTGGATCTTCAAAAATGTATTCTTAAAAATCGTGATGCAAAGATCAGTCAGCCACAAAACGTATCTTACAATTTTGGATAGATGTTAGTAGGTTAAATCACAGTCATTTACTGTATATGATATCCCAGATATTCTAGCAGCAAGATCTGTTTTCTAAAGTTCTCAGCTGGTAAACGTTTATTACTAATCCAAAGTTAAGCCTGGTACACACTACTAGTTTTTGTTTTTGTGCAGTCCAGCAGGGTTAAACAGCTCAGGAGGAACCGCTGTACTAACTATGTAATGTTAGTACATCAATCTCCCCTGCTGTTGTGCTATTCTGTTCTGACTGCCCTGACTAGGCTGTGGATAAGGACATTTTGGAGCCCAACTATAGCTAATACTTTTTAAACAGTTATAGCAGTGGACAGTGTCAGCGGATTAGAGGACGGTGTCAGTAGAACAGTGGATGATGTCAGTAGGGCAGTGGACGGTATCAGTCAGTAGAGCAGTGGACGTTGTTAGTAGGGCAGAGGACAGTGTCAGTAGAGCAGCGGACGGTGTCAGTAGGGCAGATGACAGTGTCAATAGCGCAGTAGACAGTGTCAGTAGGGCAGAGTTTGGATTCAGTAGGGCAGCGGACAGTGTCAGTAAGGCAGTGGACAGTGTCAGTAGGGCAGAGGAAGGTGTCAGTAGAGCAGTAGATGGTGTGAGTAGAGCAGTGGATGGTATCAGTAGGGCAGAGGACGGTGTGAGTAGAGCAGTGGATGGTGTCAGTAGGGCAGAGGACGGTGTCAGTAGAGCAGTGGACGGTGTCTGTAGAGCAGATGTTGGTGTCAGTAGGGCAGTGAACATTGTCAGTAGTTTTTTATTTGTATTATTTTATTATTTTTTTTTTACAACCGTATTTTTTTATTATTTTTTATTTATTTATTTACTTTTTTACAATTTTTTTAGGAGCCCTGTTGGGGGGCTTTGGTGAAATATCAGGGATCCAAACAGACCCCTAATGTCTCACGTTTGAGACAGAGAAAGGGACTGAGAGCAGAGGGCAGCCCCCCTGCAGCCGCAGCTGCCCTGGACAGTGAATGAATGGGAAGTACTCTGTGCTAAGCGGCTTCCTGTTCTTTCACTAGCTGAAACATAGTAAACACTGTTTACGATGCTGCAGTTATGAATGAACACAGTCAGTGATCGGTATCGATCGCTGGTAGTGGTAACTGAGAAAAGGAAGGGGCCAGTAAATGACATATTCATACCCCCCAGCATTTTGAGATGGGAATGAGGGACACCCTCTAGCAAATGTATGTAGGCATAGGACACGCCCCTTGCCTAGCCCCCTTAAAGGGGAAATAACAAAAAAAAGGTTAATTAAATCCACAAGTGCTTTTTTTTTACCACTACTATTCCTTTATATTGGCTTTTAAAATTAAAAAATGCAGCAATTTAGATTTTGGATGAAAGGATTAGCACTGGGAAACACTTTTTGAAAGATAAAAAGTGCATTTTATATACAACTATATAGATCAGACCAAAATGAGGGACAAATGAGGAGGAAAGAGGGACAGTGGGGCATTGCTCCAAATCAGGGACAGTCCCTCGAAATCAGGGACAGTTGGGAGCTATGTATATTACCCGTTACTTTCCCCGCTCTCCATCCTGACATGTTCCAAGGGGCCAGGGGAGCACACAGGGCTGGGAAACACAAATAAGAGGAACCTGGAGAGGAGAGACAGCGGGAGTGGCATTTAGTGGAACCGATGGCTGTGTTTTCCTCCCTGTACCAGCCAAATGCCAGTGGGAAGGCGAGGAGGAGAAGCAGGCATTTCTGGCATTCAGCTGCTGCAGTGAGGAATGAGGAAAGTACAGCTGGTTCCACTAAATGCTGCCCCCCACTGCCCCTCCTCTTCAGGTTCCAGGGTCAGCAACCAAGGGATACAATCTGCCCATCACCTGCCTGCGATCAACAAGTTGCCGACCCCTGCTCTACAAGGTAGTTAGTATAGAACTTAGAATGGGGGTGGAAAAAATGTTCCCTTGCACTGGAAAAGTCATTGCACTGCAAGGCCTCAAAGCACATTCAAGTCTAGGGGGCTGCAAAAAGCAGTTTTTCTTACCTGATCCCAGCAATCGGCACTCTTTTCTAATCCTCTATGCTCCACTGGTGGACTATCTCTCAATGCTTTGCATTGGACTTGAAGAAGTCAGAGAACCTGCAACCACCAGAGCATGAGGGAGAAGAAGCTGTGGGCACCAGTCTTACAGCTTGGAGGGAACCTGCAGGACTGGAGGACTGGGTAAGTAAAACATGCAAGGGAGCATTTTCTTTGCCCTGGAATTCAGTTAAAATGTGTTTTTAAACACAAGAATTTGAGGTAACTGAATTTGGCCTAAAGCCAATCAGTCCATGTGCTCACAAGAAGCAGGCTGATAGGAGAAGAGAGCATGTAGGCAGAGCCTCTGTGTAGGTAGTAGGTACCTACTCAGCAGGAATCAAAGGAACACAACAGTTCTTGTTAACCAGAACTTTTATAGGGACGGCTGACAATGGAGTAGAAGCACATTCAGTTCACAGCACTTAATAAGACTATATAGTTTATCACAGCCACTGTAATAGGTTTGAGACAGATGTTACCTGAGGACGACTTCTGCTGAAACGGTGATATAACGGGGAAATTTCCGGTGGCCTGTACAGTGTGAATCAGTGTTGTTTTTTTGTGGCTGGAGTTGTGTACAGGTGAGCACAGCAGCAGGTTCTAACTTGACAGGTGTGCCATTGTGAGTGACTGGCCCCCGAATGCACACTGTATGTGTTTAGGGCTGTACACCTGCACCCACACGTCTGTCATAATCCCCGTAGAGTATCAGGTAGCTCCAGCTGGATGAACAAACCACACAGTCACACAGCCAGAGTACCTGTGTTTTTTTAATTAGTCATTTTTTTTTTCCACAATGCAGTTTGGAGGGCTTTAGTGAAATATTGGAGGTGTACACAGTCCCCTGACATCTCACTTTTGAGAAAGAGAAATAAACTGAGGACACAGATCCCCAATTCTTTCTTTGCAGCATCAGCTGCACTGCAGATGAATGAACAGAAAGCGTTCTGCACAGAGGCTCCTTGTAAATCACTAAAGCATAGTAAACCTAGTTTACTGGTACCAATCACTCACTGTGTTCCTTCAGAAAAAGGAAGGTATCAGTAAATATGACATATTTACCAGCCCCCCTGCTCTCCATCCCTAAATGACCCCACCTGTGTGCCCACAGCAGCCAGCACGAGGGAGAGGAGGGGAAGCAGTGCTGTGGGAGAAAGGGGCCCAAAGGAAGGCCCGGGCAGTGCAGGGAAAGAGGTTCCTGGACAGGAAGCACCTATTGTTGTGGTGGGGGGTGCATTTACTGGAACTGCTGCCCTGTGGCACTTCAGATGAATGCACAGAAAGCGTTCTGCACAGAGGCTCCCTGTACAATCACTAAAGCATATTAAACCTAGTTTACCAGTACCAATCACTCACTGTGTTCATTCAGAAAAGGAAGGTACCAGTAAATATGACATATTTACCAGCCCCCCTGCTCTCCATCCATAAAAAATGATCCCCGAGTGCCCACAGCAGCCAGCACGAGGGAGAGGAGGGGAAGCAGCACTGTGGGAGAAAGGGGCCCATAGGGAGGCCCGGGCAGCAGAGGAAAAGAGGTTCCTGGACAGGAAGGACTTATTGTTGTGGTGGGGGGGTGCATTAACTGGAACTGCTGCCCTGTGGCACTCCTGCAGCAGCTAAAAAGACAGCGGGAGTGAGAGGAGGAGAAGCCAGTTTTCTGCTGCTACAGCAGTAGAACCAGAGGGGATCAGTTCCTGTACCAAACACCCCTTCCTGTCCAGGATCGCTTTCCTTCTGCTTGTCCCTGTTGAACTAATGGGGTCTGGGCCCTGTAAGAAGGGCTGGCAGTACTCCCTTATCGATGGCCCTGCTTTTGGCCCTGAAAAGGCTAGTGGTACCCCCAGGGTTTGTAGTGAGCTAGCAGGGTGAAGACCTGGAAAATAGTGAGCAATGTGTACAGATGGGCACAATTCACTTTTGGATGCAAAAAAAATAGGAGTATATTGGCTCTCGCACAATACTCCAGGGAGATTGGATAAGGGTAAAGGCCACACAGGGACTAGAAGACTCTAAAAAAAAGGCAAAAAAGTACTTACGTTTTCAAAAATTGAGAACTTTATTAATACTAATATACAGGACTTATATAGTGTTAACAGTTTACACAGTGCTTTACCATATAAAAAGGGAGACAGTACAGTTACAATGCAATAAAATACAAGAGGGTTAGAAGGGCTTTAACTTTACCACTGATCTGGCACCGTGTGACTGTAGCCCCTGACTGTAGGGCACTTGTCAGTTCAGATGCCAACACCCTAGGGAGAAGACGCCATAATCCAGTGAGGTCCAGGCTTCAGATTCTATTTTCTCCAGTACCTCAGATATCTGGAGAACTTCCATGTCTCCTTGATCCCCAGGTTACACAAACCCAGGCTCAGGACTCAGTCCAGTCACATGGTCACCTTCCTCAGAAAGTAGGCCTGAGAGGATCTAACAGCCAAACACATTTCTACGCTTTCCAAAGGTACCTGAATATGTATACCCTCTCTCAGCCTGCACTACTGGCAATAAACCTCCTAGTGGTTGGCCAGGGAGAGATAAAAATTCATAGCTCTGATAAGTCCAGCATCTCATACTATTGCCAGAGGCACCAGTGGCAATGACTGGCAGCAAACATAAACTATTGCCCTGTACACACGGTCGGATTTTCCGACAGAAAATGTGTAATAGGACCTTGTTGTCAGAAATTCCGACTGTGTGTGGGCTCCATCACACATTTTCCATCGGAATTTCCAACACACAAAGTTTGAGAGCTTGCTATAAAATTTTCTGACAACAAAATCCATTGTCGGAAATTCCGATCGTGTGTACACAAATCCGACGCACAAAGTGCCACGCATGCTCAGAAGAAATTAAAAGATTAAAGCTATTGGCTACTGCCCCGTTTATAGGCCCGACGTACGTGTTTTACGTCACCGCGTTCAGAACGATTGGATTTTCCGACAACTTTGTGTGACCGTGTGTATACAAGACAAGTTTGAGCCAACATCC
This sequence comes from Aquarana catesbeiana, assembly GCF_042186555.1. Classification (NCBI taxonomy): domain Eukaryota; kingdom Metazoa; phylum Chordata; class Amphibia; order Anura; family Ranidae; genus Aquarana; species Aquarana catesbeiana. The sequence goes on from NC_133327.1 coordinate 539,745,796, forward strand.
GTCGGAAAAAATCCATAGATTTTGTTGTCGGAATGTCCGATCAATGTCCGACCGTGTGTACAGGGCATAAGAGTTACAGGAGCCGAGAAGAAACCTTGGAAAGTTCAGCTTAGCACCACTAAAATTATAATATAAAATTAATATTATATAAAATTATATAGACACTCCTGCTTAGGGCAGGATGTCTACACCTACTAACCTATTCTCTTACACAGCTTATTTTTTTACTGGTTAATAAAGCCCATTTAAACAAGTTAACTGCTTCAATACAGGGTACTTTCACCCCCTTCCTGCCCATGCCAATTTTCAGCTTTCAACACAGTCACACTTTGAAGGACAATTGCCCAGTAATGCAAATCTGTACCCAAATGAAATTTTTATCATTTTTTGAGACAGATACAGCTTTCTTTTGGTGGCATTTAATCAACATTGTTTTTTTTTTTTTTTTTAACTTTTTGCTAAAAACAATAACAAAAAAAGACTGAACATTTAAAAAAAAAGTTTTTCTTAGTTTCTGTTAGAAAAGTTTGTAAATAAGCAATTTTTCTCCTTCACTGATGTGCTAATGAGGCTGCACTGATGATGGGAACTGATAGGCTGCACTGAAGGGCACTGATGACGTGGCACTGATGAAAAGGCACTAATGCTATGTATTGCTGATGAGAAAAGGTATTTACCAGTTTATATTCACTAAAACAATTGCATTTCCATTTTCTGTGTACAGTTGGAGACAAGATATAGTGAATGCAAGGTCCTGAGTTTAGTAACACTTTAAGCACTTTTAAGATGTGAGTTGCTTTCTTTTTATATTTTAATAAAATGTTATTACTCTATGAGAAGCAATTTTCTCTTTTGTGCATTCCTCCAAACCTTTTGAGCTATGACAGATAACTAAGTTTCCCAATGTGAGGATACAACAGTTTTTACACATATAATCGGTCCAATCATTTGGGAGTTATATCAAAGTTGCCTGGAGTTTAAACTACAATGCATATTATCACCTTTCTATGATTTGGGGGCCATAACAGTTGGTTAGTGTGATTCCATCGAGTGGTGGTACACGTGGTAATTATAATTTTGGAGTCTAAGAAGAAGATTTTGCATTTATCACCAGTTCAGATGGACACTACACATATGTTGATAATCTGATTTGCTTTCTTTTTACAGGTTTCATGAATGCACAACTATACATGATGGACATTTAATATATAGAAGTGCTGCTTTATTTTGGTTTATTTGATTGCAGTGATAATTTTTAAATGCTGCTTTGTGGGTTGCACTACTTAACTTTAACTACCAAAAGTGTTATACTACACAAATACTTTCATCCAGCCTCTAAATATTACATTTTAAAAAGCCACTGTAAAAGAAAATTAGTGGTGAAAAGAAAAAAAAGGTTGTATGCAGTCTGCCAAACAGGGTTTGTGGCAGGGGTGTATCCTTTGCCTGTATACATTGTGCTAAAATGTGTTCCTCCTTACTAGGGATGAGCCCGATGTTTAAGTCAAACATAAGTTGAACTCGAACATCGGGTGTTCGCCCGTTTGCTGAATACCGAACATTATGGGGCATTCGCGGGAAATTCGAGCGCCCCATAATGAACAGCGAGACCGTCAATGCACTGCGAGATCGCAGTGCATTGATGGCTGCTGATTGGCCAAAGCATGCACTTGACCTGCATGCTTTTCCCAATCACAGCGCGCTCTGCCTTTGGCTAATCATGGCTCAGGGGGCTGAGTCCATGCCCCACACTATGTAAGGCTGCTTACATGGCAGCCGTACATAGTTTTATAAATGAGAGCAGCAAAATGACATTTGTAAAGAAAAAATGTAATTTAAAACTGCTTGCGGCTGTATTTCCAGGTCCCGGCAATATACATAAAAATCATTGAAAAAAAATGGCATTGGTTCCTCCCCCCAGTCCATTACCAGGCTCTTTGGGTCTGGTATGGAAATTAAGGGGAACCCTGTGCCAAAATGTAAAAAAAAATTGCATGGTGACCTCCGCAAAATCCATACCAGGCACTTGAGGTCTGGTATAGATTTTAAGGGGAACCCCATGCCAAAATGAAAAAAAAAAATGGCGTGGGGCTCCCCCCTATAATCCATACCAGACCCTTATCTGAGCACACAACCTGGCAGGCCGCAGGAAAAGGGGGGGATGAGAGAGCGCCCCCCCTCCTGAACCGTACCAGGCCACATGCCCTCAACATAGGAAGCGAAGGGTGTTTAGGGGTCCCCCCAAAACACCTTGTCCCCATGTTGATGGGGACAAGGACCTCTTCCTCACAACCCTGCCCGGTGGTTGTGAGGGACTGTGGGCGGGGGCTTATTGGAATCTGGAAGCCCCCTTTAACAAGGGGACCCCCAGATCCCGCCCTCCTATGTTAATGGGTATCGGGTACATACATCCCATCAAGGGCGTTTTTCCATTTTTTTTCTCGGGTTATTGGCGCTGTCATCGGAGATGGAGTTACATCACGGGATACTTTTTTTTATAACGAACTTGTCCCAAACTGTCTCCTGTCATTTTTACCATTTTGACACTTTTTTTGGGGGAATGTGTAGGGGTACAATGTACACGATATCCATTCACATAGGGGGGCCGGGGTCTGGGGGTCCCCTTGTTAAAGGGAGCTTCCAGATTCCGATAAGCCCCCCACCTGCAGACTCCCACAACCACCGGGCTAGGGTTGTGGGGAAGAGGCCCTTGTCCCCATCAACATGAGGACAAGGTGTTTTGGGGACCCCAAAACACCCTCCCCATGTTGAGGACATGTGGCCTGGTACGGTTCAGGAGGGGGGAGCTCTCTCATCCCCCTGCGGCCTGCCAGGTTGCGTGCTCAGATAAGGGTCTGGTATGGATTTTGGGGGGACCCCACTACATTTTTTTTTCATATTGGCGTGGGGTTCCCCTTTAAATCCATACCAGACCTAAAAGGGTCTGGTATGGATTTTGAGGGGGACCCCCACGCCATTTTTTTTTTTTTTACATTTTGGTGCGGGGTTCCCCTTAATATTTATACCAGACCCAAAGGGCCTGGTAATGGACTGGGGGACTGAACCCATGCTGTTTTTTTTCTATCAATCTCAATTTTTTATTACATTTTTTAACAAATAAACAATTCAAACATACATTGATGGTATAGCCACACCATCAAGAAAACATCATACAATCTCTTAATACAAACTATCGTGACAAAAACATCAAACAAACAAAAAAAAAAGGGAGGGGAAAAAAAAAAGGAATGGCCAGGGGGTACAGCATAAGGACATCTCTTACTAATACCCCAATAGATATTCTTTTAGATTAAAGTTCCATTTGCCCCCTAATTTCCAGGCGTTTTCCTAAATGTCCTCCAGGGGGCCCATATCTGAGAACATTTTTCATATGTGTCCAATTCATGTGACAGGAGGGTCTCCATCTTCTCAATTAGGTCAATTTCTACTATCCATTCATTAATTGAAGGGGCTTGTGTAGTTCGCCAATATCGCGGAATAATCAATCTGGGTGCTATTAACCAATGTCTTAGTAAACCTTGCTTGATATTTTTATATGAACCTGGTAAAATGGATAGCAGAGTAATTTGAGGGGTGTTGGGGATTAACTCCCCTGTAACTGTAGTATACAGCTGCATAAGCATATCCCAGAATTGGCGAATTTGAGGGCATTCCCACCATATATGTAGCAGCGAGCCCTTGGCAGAGTGACATCTCCAACATTTGTCCGATGTATCTGGGTATATTCATTGCATGGTTGTTGGACATCGGTACCAATGGGAGACAAGCTTATAGCTTGTCTCTTGGGCTTTAGTTGTCAATGACAAACAATGTGTGTAAGTAAATGCCTTTTCCCACTCTTCTGTTCCAATTTGAATATTAAGATCACGTGCCCATTTGTTTGTGAATTCTGGGGGCTCAGGGTGATTTTTTAAGATAAGAATCTTGTATATTGCTGATAGAACATGTTTTGGTCTGTTACTTTGCAATAGGATGGACTCAAACAAATTTAAGTCTCTATTGAAGGATTGGTTTAAAGAAATAGAAGATAAGAAAGACAATAATTGTTGATATTCCATCCATTGCATAAATGAAGGCTGGTGCGTTGGTATTAGATTCAATATAGGTGGTAATTTACCCTGACAAAGAATCTGGTTCACTCTTCGATGAGATTCCTTATTCCATCTGAGGAAATGAGTCCGGTCTACTGCAGGTGGGAATTGTGGATTGCCAAATAAAGGTGTCATTGGTCCTATCTGTGAAGAAAGCCCTAGCCGCACGATCATTTTGGACCACAAGCTCAATAGGTGAGATGTAAGAAAGGGTGGAGAAAAGGACATATCTCGGTGAGTACCCTGAAAGGGTAAATCTAACCAAGGAACAGCCTGGAGATCGAACTGATTCAGCCTCTGTTCTATTGATACCCATTGTTTGGTATCCGAGTGGTGAAACCAGCTCACTAGTCTGGTCAGGACTGCCGCCACATAATAGAAGTAAAGATTCGGTGCACCCGCTCCTCCTTTCGTTTTAGGTAATTGTTTTCCAATTTAATCTGGATCTCTTATTGCCCCAGATAAACTTGACAAAAGCCGATTGTAAAGTAGAAAAAAAGATCTAGGAATAGTAACAGGGATATTTTGAAAGAGATACAAAAAGCGTGGTATTATATCCATTTTCAATATGTTGATCCTCCCAAACCATGAATATTGGTTTGAATCATATTTTTTTAGATCTTGTAGAGTATGTTGCATTAGGGGAATATAATTTGTCAAGTATAGCTGGGTCAAGTCTGATGGAATATTAATTCCTAAGTACTTTACAGTTTTTCTCCATTGTTTTGGCTCATTTCTTGAAACAGAAATGACATGCTCAAAACTCTAAGATCATTTGGCAAAACAGTCATACAGTTAAGCACAACACTATAACTCACGTGCAAAAGCTCATATCTCTCCCAAAACTGTTCACTCATGCTTCAAAACCATATTCCTTTCCCATATAAAGAGTCAGTGCCCCCAAAATGGCAAAGATTCTTCTCAATTGCTTTGGCTCATTTCTTGAAACAGACCAAACGTTCTCAACTCTCTTGGTGCTTTTGCCAAAATAACCTGGATGGTTCAGCACAACACCATGGTTCACCTTCAATAGCTCATATCTTTCCCAAAACAGTTCACTCATGTGTTAAAAATAAATTTCTTTCTCGTTCAAATAGTCAGTGCCCCCAAAATGCTTTGTCCCTTTGGCATTGTGTAAGCGCTGCAAGTCAAAATGTTTAGATGTTTTGTCTCTATGGCAGAGGACCATTGAAATATCCCTCATGTCCACCTTTCAGTCTTAGCCCAGTCCTTCATTGAAAATGGTTACTGTACAGTTTTTGTCTAGCTAACTGAATGCAATTGTGTATAATACTGAAAAAAAGAAAAGATTTTAGGGTAAGAGTAGCCTCCAAGGTTTGACATCACACATTGCACTCATACTGCCAAGGAAAAATTACTTTACAGTATTGTAACCATTATCATTCACACACAAAGTAACTTCCATACATCAGAGTAAAAAGAAAATGTATACAGCATAATATACGAAAATATAAACACACAAACAAAAAACAAGGAGAATTACATTTAGCCTACAATGCTGTAAATAAAGCTGGAGTTTCACAACTACTGTAACATCTCTTCACTGGCCACTGTCCTCGCCCTCCTGCCCATCCACACGCTGCTGTCTGTCTGGCCACAGATTCTCATCAACATCGCAGCGTATATCCTCCCTTGCAATGCAACAAGGGAAGAAACGGCGTGCATGTCGCAACCATCCCCTACACTGATCTCCTGTAATATCCTCACAGGCAGCGTCCATTGCATGGAGCAGGGACCTCTAATATGGAGCTCGATGCTCATACACTCTCCACCTCCAAGCGGAGACAAACTCCTCAATAGGACTGAGGAAAGGAGAGTAAGGTGTTAGGAACACCAGATCCATCCTTGGATGAGCAGTGAACCAGGCCCTGAATAACAGGCCACGGTGGAAATTCACATTGTCTCATACAATTATATATTGTGGTAGGTGAGGCCCTATGAGACCTCTCTCATTTTCAGGGATCAAATGCAAATGAAGGCGGTCCAAGAAGATGAGGAGCTTCTGTGTATTGTATGGGCCAAGAATGGGGATGGGATTGGCCACTTCATTCTCTGAAATGGCAGCACACATAGTTATATTGCCCCCTCGCTGGCCTGGGACATCCACCGTGGCCCGGTGGCCAATAAAATTATGACCACATCTTTCGGCCCTTGGCCAGGTTGAAGCCAGCCTCATCCACATACACGAGTATGTGAGAGGTCTTGTTTCCTTCCAATGCCATTATTGTCTACAATAGAGTAAAAAAAGAAAATATCAAATCAGTAAAACAGAAGAGACATACACTACAGTTACAGACAGTTACATAGGAATGTTCTATGTTCTACACAAGTTCAATATACTACTGGCCAGTATTCCAGTGGTTCCAAACCTGGGGTACATGTACCCTATGTAGAGGTAGTACAGGGGGTATTTGACAAAAAGGGGAGGGGAAAAAATATCAACGAGTAGACTTACTGAAATGTTACAGTAAAACCCACAGTATTAGATAGATTTACATGGGAGGCACTACTGTAATTGCAGCTCTTTGACCCTTTTTCTTACTGTATTGTATGTTATTTTCTTCAAAATAAGGATTATAATGATAATTGCATCATACAGTAAGCTGCAGTTTTTAGGCAAAATGTTTATAAATCAGATACGTAAATCAAATACTTACATACCTGGATTACCTGGATTCAGAAATCAGGTAAAGTGGGTACTGAAACCAATACATTTTGGGAACCACTGCTTACGGTAATTGTAAAAAGGTTATCTTGATGGACAACCAGTGACAGACTTACATGTACATACTGGTACTGCAGCTCTTTCACTCTGTCAGAGTTCCTCTCAAATGGTACCCTGTAAATTTGCTTCATTGTCATCTGATGCTTCTTCAATATGCGGGCTATTGTGGAGATGCTTATAGAGTTGACATTTTGGAATATGGCATTGTCTTGTAGGATTGCAGTGCGGATCTGTCTCAATGTGATGGCATTATTTGCAAACACCATGTTACAGATCTCTTGTTCTTGTTGTTCATTGAGAACTTTTCCTCGGCCACCCGTGCCAGGTTGTCATCCAATCCTAGACATAGAATTCAAAGGACAACACTCCATTCATAATTTATACCTTATGTATTCCGTACAGAATGAGTTACCAATATAATCGTATTGTTGTTTTACTTACAGTAACTTTACCACAATTCTAATGCATCACTGCACAGTGACTGGGATACTACTGTAAACTGTATCATCAATATTGTAGAAAATAAACTATTCCATGCTATTCCATAGTTTCTTTTCTACAATATTTTACTTGTCATTGTTAGTATCATACGTAACATCCCACTGAGCTAAGATACTGTAATACTGTAGGCCTATCACACACACACACACACTAAATGAATACGTAAATGAGTAAATAAACATATTTGCTGCTCTATGCAGTGTTCTGTCCTATACGTTATATTTCATCATTGACTGACTACATACCTGTTTTCCCTGCCAAAGGTTTGGATGATAGAGGAAGCTGTAGAGCGAGGCACATTAGGCTGCACTCGGCAACCTGCCTCTGCCATTGTGAGGCCATGGTTGATGACATGGTCTATAATTGTGGCCCGAATTTCATCAGGGACAGCATGGTGTCTTTGTGCTCCTCAGCCTCTTCCCCCTATTCCACCACCATGCTCCCTTACTCCTCCTCCTCTTCTTCTTCCTCGAGCAGGCAGTTGCCCTTGTTCATTTACTTGGCCAGGTGCCTCCATGTTCAGAAATTGTACTGGTCCTGCATGGTCAAGCTCTATATATACATATTTGGCAGCATTCACAATCATGGACAGCACCTGTCAGGTAACTAAACATACTGTTTGATTGGTCATCTGAGACCAACTCCAACTCCTCTTTCGTTAGTCAAGTTCTAGTTACACCTGACTGTCAATTGCTGTAATCATTTTATCAAATGTTCCAAGAGATTCATATATGGTATTCATGGTATTATGTTCCTGAATAATTTTGACAATTGAACAGACTATTGTGCATGTGATGACTTAAACAATGAAATGACGCTGACACGTTTTGGAGAGAACAACCATTAGACTGAGAATTGACAATCAGTTTAGATCAACAAGATCTATTCACTTGGAAATTGTGCTAAATGTAGGCTACTTGTACTTAATCATTTGAAAGATGTACTGAGACATTGAGACATGTACTGAGACATTTGCAATTTGATTAAATGAATGAGAAATTCAATTCAGTTGTGAACAATTGCCAAGTGGTTTGGAGATTTGTCCATGTTGTTTTGAGAATGTCATTTCTGTTTCAAGAAATGAGCCAAAACAATGGAGAAAAACTGTAATGTAGAAGAGCAAAATCTGAATGGAAAGTTATTTTTCAGCATCATCACTTGATGTGGTGGAAGTGACACATTAAGAATTTCTGATTTCGAAACATTTACCTTGAAATTACTCAGAGCTCCAAAGAGCTGGAATTCCAATAGAATAGAAGGCATAGAGATATGTGGATTGGTAATATAATGCTGTTTTTTTCAATGATTTTTATCTATATTGCCGTGATCCGGCAAATTCATTACAGCCGCGAGTAGTTTTAAATGACATTTTTTTCCTTTAGAAATGTCATTTTGCTGTGGTATTGTTCTAAACACGGGAAAGATGCGCTACTTTACAGGCATGCTAGGACACCCCCCAGGCACGATATTTAAAGGAATATTTCATTTTTATTGTTTCACTTTAAGCATTATTAAAATCACTGCTCCTGAAAAAACGGCTGTTTTTAAAACTTTTTTTTTTGCATTGATACATGTCCCCTGGGGCAGGACCCGGGTCCCCAAACAATGGCAATAACATGCATATAAGCCTTTAAAATAAGCACTTTTGATTTTTCATGTTCGTGTCCCATATTCTTTAACAGTGTTCGCGTCTTCGCACAAATTTTTTGCCTGTTCGCAAGCTCTGGTGCAAACCGAACCGGGGGGGGGTTGTTCGGCTCATCCCTACTCTTTACCATCTAAGAAGGTTGAGAGGTATGGAAATCCAGGACATTGTAGACATATTTTTGGTAAGCTACAATCCAAATGTAATATTTAATTGTCACACCATATACAAGTCATGACACACTTTCTGTCATTAGCCCATGAGAACCCCCCACCCACCCAAAAGCCATCTGTGCACACATATTGCAGAACAGAGCATGGGGAACAGAAGTAGAAAGAGGCGCTTTGCACTACAATGCTGAGACCACTGTCTTGTTTTCAGTCACTATCTGAAGCTCCTATCATTTCTACAAGAAAAGGTATTGCCTACTGCCCACCATTCCCTACTGAGGGTCACAAAATTCCGTATGCTGTATTCTGCATTATATGAAGGGATAAGATTAAGGTTTGGTCCTAACACATGTATACTAGTGCACATCATGTATAATAGTATAACTAACACTGGTATACATAGCAATTTCCTGCTGTCAATGGTTGTTAAGGATACTGGCAGGTGCAAGCACCGTTGAGTCCTTAACAACCAGTAACATAACTGACCCCAATCTTTTGCGTGGCTGGGAATCCCTAACCAAGTAAGCACTCGAGTCCAGATAACCAGGCCATAATTCATACCAGGTTCTTGTATACATTTTAATGGAGACCCCATGCAAAAAAATACCAGACCCTTAAAGTATGGCATGGATTGTAAGGGGATACATAAAATCAAGAAAAAAAGTTTGAAGTCCCCACAAAAATACATTTCAGGTCCTTATCCAAGTATGAAGCCTGGCAGGATACAGTAAATACAGGAGGTACAAGCGTGTGCCCTCCCCCCTCCTGAATCATACGAGGCAGAATGCCCCCAACATAGGGAGAATTACCTTGCCAAGGGGGAACCTCCCTGGCAAAGCACTTTGTCTGTATGATGATGAGGACATGGGCCTCTTCCCCACAACCATGTCTACATACAAAATATAAAATAAATTAATATGCTTTGTTACATATTTCCCATGGCAGCAGCCAGCACCCTACATCATTTGTTTGACAATCCCTTGCTTCTATCCTAGAAAATGGCCAGAACTGTTTTTTAGTATTCGGCTCCTATTTACTCAATGGGTTTTGGATTGAGCACCCGAACTTTAGTCATGTTTGACAAACACTGCTCAAGCCAAACCTAGGTATGTTCAGCTACACACTAATTACATAATGCTTTGGTTTGCTACACTCCATGCACTGCACTATACATTGCATACTATGGACCCCCATACTCCATAAGCTGCACTGTACTTTTTATGCTCTGGACCATTAAATTGAATATCTTTTAGTGTATGTTACATGTTGAGGACCACCATAAACGATAAGCTATGCTCTATGCCACAAGCTCACTGTATATTACATGTTTTGGGCCATCATATTCCATGCACTGTAGTGTATGTTATATGGTCAGTGTATGTAACATACTCTGGATGGTCACACCCTGTGCTATAGTCGCACCAAAGGTAGTACATACATTTCATTGCTTTTTTGGGCTAATATATCAACTTCTATTGAATACTCACAATGAAGACAAGTGCCTTCCTCATGGCCAGATACCCTGTCCCCAATTGCAAGACCTCCTGCCTACAGCTCCTGCAAAGTGAAATGCTGCCATTCTACAAATTTAACAGATAAGTCTTAAAAAAGCAAAGATCTTTCTTGTGGTATATAATGTTGTTTTTGCCATGCAAAGTCAGTATGGCCTGCTCTCACATTAGCTGTGAGTTCAAGTTGATATGAGGTAAAGTGGTAAAGTTAATCAAAAAGAACACAACTAACAATGTTATAATGTTGACATTCATTAACCATTTTTTGATTTGCATAAATTACAAACTTTGATGACCTCTTTCATTCTTAGGGATCAGCACATCGGGCAAACATTGGTTTATAGGAGCAAACTCGAAAAATCTGCTAAACCCTAACATAGCTCAAAACCTGATAAAAGTCTATGGGACCCTCTTTTATGACCAAGGCCAATCAACCCCTCAAATGAATAGTACCCCTTGACAAAAAAGAGGTGGCAGTGACACTACTGCTAAATGTACAAAAAGGGAAAATGAAAAAACACATCCAGAAATTGATTAAAATACCAGTATTTTATGTATATCCTTTAACCACTTCCCTCCCGGCCGGGCAGTGGTTGTGTTATCCTCGCTGTGTGTCATATGACGTCCAGCAGGATAACCCCTAGCATGCGCCCACAGGGGTGTGCAGCGCGGAGATCGTAAATGGCATGTGTCTCTCGGACACGTCGCTATCCCGATCACGGTAAACAGCCAATGAAATTGGCTGTTTACCACGTGATCGGCTGTGTCCAATTGCAGCCAATCACATATGACAGAAGAATTGGAGGCGCGCAGCGTGGGGATCGGGGAGCGTGCATATCCCTTGGACACAGCACTTCCCTGATCAGGGTAAACAGCCAATAAAATTGGCTGTTTACCACGTGACCGGCTGTGTCCAATCACAGCCGGTCACAAATGTAAACACAGGAGAGCAGTTACTATCTGATCCCTGCTCTCTCCTCACACACCAATCGTGTGAGGAGAGAGCAGGGATCAGTGAGTGAAATCAGTGTCTGTCTGAGAAGTCTATTGTTTTACTGTGCACAACACGGCCCCCCCAATAAAGAAGATCTGTCAGAACTTCATCAAGATCTGTTAGTCACACAGTCCCTCTGTCAAACAGCCCATCTGTCAAACAGCCCATCTGCCACCACCCGTACCGCCATCGGTATCGCCACACAGGCTCCCCACCAGTACCGCCATCGGAACCACCACACAGGCCCGCCACTAATACCGCCATTGGTAACACCACACAGGCCTGCACCAGTACCACCAGCACTACCATCACACAGGCCTGCCAATAAGTACCACCATAATGTCTCAAAGGGTTTACACACTTGAGGAGGCATATGCCATTCTTACCATGTAGGATTATGAGAGCAGCAGGGAGCTTCCATCATCCGATTCGATCCGATCTGGAATACGGCCCAGTGGAGGATAGTGGATCAGAGTCCTAGTCAGTGGAGGAAACCATCCCTCCTAAAAATATAAGGAGATAAGGACCAAGATCAGAAGACCTGCCCCCCACCAGTAGCGCCAGACCCCAGGAAGAAGAGCTCAGTACAAGTGCTGAAATTACATCCCAACCCGAAGAATCCAGCCTCAGTCCTACCTTCCGGATGCCCTGGCAAAACCCTTATGGTTGCCTGCCAACTCAGGATCCCCTATAATCCCCCCTTTCACCGCACAGCCAGATGTGCAGCCCAACACTACAAATTTTTCGCAATTAGAAAATTTTTTTTTATTTTTTCCACAAGATTTGCTGTAGAATATGGTGGACCAAACCAATCTGTATGCATCCCAATTTATTGCTGCCAACCCCAATTCATCTTACGCCCGCATGTCCCTGTGGCGACGTCTAACACTGGATGAATTTAAATTGTTTTTGGGCCTTACGTTCAATATAGGGCTTACAAAAAAGAAGGAACTCCATGCCTATTGGTCAACCAACCCCATCCAGAACATGCCGATAATTTCTGCTGTCATGTCCAGGACACGATACAACATGATTATGCGTTTTCTACACTAAACTATAATTCGCAGTGCCCTCCCTGAGATCATCCCAACCATAACAAATTGTACAAGATATGCCCCCTAATCAATTCCTTTTCCCAGTGATTTGCAGAAGTTTTGTTCCCAGACCAAAAAATTTGTGTGGACGAATCACTTATACATTTTACTGGCCGACAGCAGTATATACCAAGTAAGAGAGCCAGGTATGGGTTGAAATTAAATAAATTGTGCGATCGAGCCACTGGATACATGTACACATTCCGTATTTATGAAGGCAAAGACTCCCTGCTCCAGCCCCGTGAGTGCCCCACATATATTAGAACCAGTGGGAAAATTGTCTGGGAGCTGGCATACTCCCTGTTCTAAAAAGGATACCACTTATATATCAACAACTATTATACCAGCCTGCCCATTTTTCGTCACCATACAGTAAACAAACCCTGGCCTGCAGTACCTTAAAAAAAAAAAAAACAGAAGGAATTCCCACAAAATCTGATAACAAAAAAATTGCAAAATGAATCGGCATTCATGAGAAATGAGGAGGTGTTGTTGGCCATGAAGTGGAGGGACAAGAAAGATGTCCACATCCTCTCTACCATCCACAATGACACCTTGGTGGAGATCCAGAGAAGACGCAGCCCCGTTGTAAAGCCTGAATGTGTCCATGACTACAATCTGTACATGGGGGGGGTGGATTTAAACGATCAGATGCTACAACCCTATTTGTCAACCAGAAAGTCCCGTTACTAGTATAAGAAAGTTACATTGCACCTGTTTCATACGGCCCTCTTGCAACTCAAAACCAACAAATCACCTACCTCAAGTATATTGAAGAAATCGTCACTGCCCTGATTTACCAAGGTCCCACCACAGGAAGCATTCGCTCTGATAGTGTGAGTCGACTTCACAAGCAACATTTTCCCTATAACATTCCCCCCACAGAATCTGGAAAAAGACGCCAAAAGAAATGCCGTGTATGCAGCAGAGGAGGAGTTAGAAGAGATACCAGCTAATATTGTCCCCAATGTCCCCCCCCAACCTGGCCAGTGCATCAGATATTGCTTCAAAAATTGTCACACATCCATCAGATATTAGTTCCCCTTATTATTAACAGACTGCCATTTCCCCATTTCAAATACCTGTTTGGATCATTTGCCTGCTACCATGTTTCTACCTTCCACGTTAATTAACTGACCCTGGCCTGTTTACCGACAATGCCTCTGCCTGCCGTTTTAAACCACGTTTCTGACTTCCACGTGCACGGACCTTGGCCTGTTAATCATGTTTTTGTCTGCCACTTGGACTGATATTTTGCCCTTCTACTTTAGTACACAGGGATCTCACATATGTGAGGGGCTTCAGAATAGCGTTCTGAGTAGAGAAAACCAGTTTTTTGTTTTCTGTGCTCCCAGAACAAGGTCTGGTTGCCCAGAGACTCCAAAGAGATTTGGGTGGGAGAAGCCTCTACCCCTGTCCTCCTGGCCCTAAGCTTGAGGGTCCTTAATGGTTGGCTGTGCTGACCATATTGCTGCCTGTAATGACCCAGGACATTAAAGGACCACGTTTCTTCCTGCTGCTGGGACCAATACTTTGGCTGTGTTGACTGCATATCTGCCTGCTGCCTCTACTGACTATAGACAGTATTTCTGCCTGGACAACTCTGCCTGCTACCTAGACCAATGCTTTGGCTGTGCTTTGACTGTGCTGACAGTATCTCTGCTTGTACAAACTATGGACAGTATTCCTGTTCGCTGCCTGGATGATTGCTTTTGCTGTCACTGACCACATCCCTACCTGCTCCCTGGACCAATGCTCTCCTCTGTGGACAACTGCACTTTTAAAACCACAGGTAATCTTTTATTATTTGGTATGTACCTGCCATGAGTTAGAAATATGGAGGGCCTTCAAAAATGTGATCAGTAGTCACAAAATTATATGTGTAATTTATGCTCCTAGAATGTCTGAAGGTGCTACTTCAATGTTGGGCCTCTGTATGTGGCCAGGCTGTGTAAAAGTGTCATACATGTGGTATCGCCATACTCAGGAGGAGTAGCAGAATGTATTTTGGGGTGTCATTTTTGTTATGTACATGCTATGTTTTAGAAATATCTTATAAATGGACAACTTTGTGTAAAAAAAATGCGTTTTGATTTTTTTTCCACATTTTCCAAAAACTTCTGGAAAAACATGAACCGTTCAAAAGACTCATAATGCCTCATAGATTATATGTTGGGCTGTTTGCTTTTCAAAATGGGGTAATTTGGTGGGCAATTCCATTGTCCTGGTGCTCCAGGGACTTCAAAAGTGTAATAGGTGGTTGAGAAATGAGATGTGCAATTTATGCTCGTAGAACGCTGAAGGTGCTACTTCAATTTTGGGCCTCTATATGTGGCCAGGCTATGTAAAAGTCTCACACATGTGGTATCGCCATACTCAGGAGGAGTAGTGGATTGTATTTTGGGGTGTCATTTTTGTTATGTACATGCTATGTGTTAGAAATATCTTATAAATGGACAACTTTGTGTAAAAAAAAATGCGTTTTGATTTTTTTTCACATTTTCCAAAAACTTCTGGAAAAACATGAACCTTTCAAAAGACTCATTATGCTTCATAGATTATACGTTGGGCTGTTTGCTTTTTAAAATGGGGTAATTTGGTGGGCAATTCCATTGTCCTGGTGCTCCAGGGCCTTCAAAATTGTAATAGGTGGTTGAGAAATGAGATGTTCAAATTATGTTCATAGAACGCCTGAAGGTGCTACTTCAATGTTGGGCCTCTTTATGTGGGCAGGCTGTGTAAAAGTCTCACACATGTGGTATCGCCATACTCAGGAGGAGTAGAAGAATGTATTTTGGGGTGTAGTTGCAATTATGCATATGCTGTGTGTGAGAAATAACATACGACAAGTTTGTGTAAACAAAAAAAATATTTCTTTATTTTCCCAAGAATTGTGGGAAAAAAATTACAACTTCAGAAAACTTACCATGCCTCTTAATAAATACCTTGGACTGTCTACTTTCCAAAAACGGGGCATTTGGGGGGTATTTGTACTTTCCTGGCTTGTTAGTGTCTCAAGAAATTAGATAGGCCGTCAGTATATCAGGTGTGATCAGATGTGATCAATTTTCAGTGATTGGCACCATAGCTTGTAGACTCTATAACTTTCACACAGACTAAATATTATCCACTAATTTGGGTTATTTTTACCAAAGTTAGGAAGCACTATAAATTTTGGCTCAAATTTATGAAGAAAAATTACTTACTTATTAAATGTTTTCAATAGAAACAAAATAAAAGTGTTTTTTTTCCAAATTTTCGCTGTTTTTTCGCTTATATTGCAAAAAATAAAAAACCAAGTGGTGATTAAATACCACCAAAAGAAAGCTCTATTTGTGAGAAAAAAAAGAGAAAGATTTTCCCAAGCTGCAGATCAGGATACAGTGTAGCATGACTGAGTAATTGTCATTCAAAGTGTGAGAGCGCTGAAAGCTGAAAATTAGTCTGCGCGGGAAGGTGCATAAGTGCCTAGTATTGAAGTGGTTAAAAAGATCAATATGCTCATCTATAGAACATAACCACAGACCCCAAAATTACAATAATACAGTGTTATTGTATAAATCCTCAATTTCATTTTCCCTGTATTTACAGCACATGACCCCAATGGTATCCACACTATCTATAATCACTACTTTAAGGGTAAACTGAAGAATGGTCCCAATGCTGTGCCTCAAATGAAAGGCTGGGCTCAAAGTGTTTTGCAGCTTGCTAATCTTGCATCTTCAGGAGGTAAGTGGAGGTAAATTTTGTACACAATGTTTGAAAAGAGTGTAATGAATTGCACACAGACTGTTTCCTGAAGATAGCTGCACACACAGACGGGGCAGCTGATCCAATCTTCTCCCCAGCAGATACAGGAGCATCCACCAGGGTCAGGGGTCTACTCCAGAGCAAATCAAGTTGACACTCATAGATATATAGTCTCCCATCCACTGGAAAAGCCACAGTAGGTCTAAGGTGTCTATGCTCTTGCTAAGATGTCGGTACATCAATAAATGCATGCACTGGCAATTTGTTTTACTGTATATGGCTGCTGGAGATGTAGCCACTGTGCTAGCTAAATTACATATTTCAAGTAGAGCAGCCAAAAGTTTGGGCGAACTGACCAGATATGTCCAGTTTGTTCACCTGTTCACTAATCTGTGAACAGGTTAGGTTTGGACTGAACTCCTGTTTCACTCAAAGCTCATCCCTAATCACTCTAGAATGTATATTCTTGAAGATATTCAGGGGACATTTCAGGACAGGTCTTCTATAGCTCTTATTAAAGGTGCATGGTGGATTAGGTGACAAAAAAATGGGTCAGAAGTAGTGGTCCCTAAATGAAGCACAGTCAAAGCTGAAAGAGCATATACAGTAAAACATATTCCCCACAGCTCATTTCAACAGAAGAGTAACATTACATAAATCAATGGTGACTGTTAAAGAACTCTGATTCTAATACAAATAAATCTAACCCATGAAGGGCATTGTGACAAAAAGGGTGCTGAATGTATTGTTATTATACAGTGTGACAGAAGGGCCTGTGGAACCCAGAATCCCTTGGAGAGGTTGGGAAACCCTCCTTTCAGCTCCCCATGCACCCCCTATGTCTATGTTACCCTGTGTCCATTAGTGGCACAGGGTGACTGAGAAAATGTGGCTTGGATTACTTACAATGGGACAGTAATATTTATCCACAATATCTCCCAGGATATATATAAAGACTATTCTTGTTTTTTTTTATTCTGAACTTGACATGTTAATTGAAAGAGCTGGCCACATTGGCCTCTGTACAATGTAGGAGATGGTTCGTCTGCTACTAGAAGCTCCTGCTATTGTGAGAAGTTAACTTTGTGTTTATAGTTACGATAATATATAATCTACTGTGTGAAGCTCGGTGACAACAAGCCTGACCTGTAGTGAAACCCTGATTAATCACAACAATGGCCAGGTGGGCATGGAATCACCTCGGCTGCTTTTAGTGCTTTAAGGGACCAGTTAATTAGCTATGTTAATTCTGTTTCTGGTTACAGTTTGTATTGCTAGAGAGATGTCCCCCTGGTGTATATATTTGTGTGAGTTTGTTCAAATAAACATTCCATGTTCAAGCTGTGTAATTGAGCTAGTCTCGCCTGATTCTTACAATATCTGATATCTGAAGTTCCAGACTGGAGGAAGCAGTGTGCTGATGGAAGCACTCAAGCGGAGTGTGCGACCTTCCGTTACATTGGTAGACATCCAAACCTCCACCTGGATCCAAGGTCTGGATAGCAGAAGAGGAGAGGAGAGGTACAGATACCAGCCGCCATGGAAGAGGAATTCCGAAGGAGATTGCGAGAGATGCAGATACAGCACAGAGGACCAGTATCAGAGCAGGTCCCAGGAAAGGTACTGGTCGCAGTATGGATTGCGGGTGCTGTTTTTGGGAGAAAAACTGCACAAGGAGCAGACAGCTGAGTTAAGCAGGCTGGTCTGGCCAGAGATCTGGCTAGATGAGAGCTACAGAGCCCTCCGGTGACATGTATCCCAAGCATGCTCTTGGATAGCAGATGACAGCCCAATGGAAGGCTTTGGCTACGGTGGTCTGGGATTGTTGTACATGAAGCTGATAGGGGACCCTAACTTTGGGAGCGATTTGGAGTGGTGGTTTGGCGAAATAATGGATTTAGGAGAACTGATACTGAACGTCTCAGAAATGCACTGGGCACTGGAAGATATAGAGTTTTTGGCCATTCAGGAATGGGAGCTGGAGATCGCCTACAGATGGCTGCTAGACTCTGCTCAGCGCCATGGCTGGGCTCCCTTTGCCTGGGACTATCGGGAAGTACCAGTATACAGCTCTGAAATCTCGGCTGAAGTGTAAGCAATGAATTTAATTGACTTTTCATCAGAGGATGTTATCTATGATAAGTCACCTGCCAAGATGTTGGCACTGGGCCCAAGGGCCACTAGCCCATGCCCTGGACTTTTAGCAATTCCAGAGACTGGGGATTTAATAGATGTTTCTGTAGAGGGGGAACCACCTAGCAAATCCCCAGCAGAAGTGCTGGCAGCAGGACAGAGTACTGAAGACCCCTGCTCCACACCCGTGGCAGATTTAGAGGCCCGAGGTGAGGAGGTGGTGTTTCTTCTTCCCCAGTGAATTGCAGAGATGCAGGGAGGGGAAGCTGCCATTCCCCCTCCCCAACAAGGATCCGTGCACCTGGGAGACAATACCAGAGAAAGGGACTTCCAGCAGCAGACGGTGCCCCAGAATTATGACACCAACCCAGCTGAAGCGCTGGCAACCGGACAGAGGACTCTAGGTGCGGCTGGACCAGAATCTTGTAGAGCAGGAGAATTATCGCTTTATCTCTGGAATTAATCCCCTTTTTAATGCATGCCAATATTCCGTTTGCTTTGTTAGCAGCAGCTTGGCATTGCATGGTACTGCTGAGCCTATCATCTACTAGGACCCCCAGGTCCTTTTCCATCCTAGATTCTCCCAGAGGTTCTCCCCCCAGTGTATAGATTGCATTCATATTTTTGCTACCCAAATGCATTATTTTACATTTTTCTACATTGAACCTCATTTGCCATGTAGTTGCCCACTCCATTAATTTGTTCAGATCTTTTTGCAAGGTTTCCACTTCCTGCGGAGAAGTTATTGCCCTGCTTAGCTTAGTATCATCCACAAATACAGAGATTGAACTGTTTACCCCATGCTCCAGGTCGTTTATGAACAAATTAAACAGAATTGGTCCCAGCACAGAACCCTGGGGGACCCCATTACCCACCCCTGACCATTCTGAGTACTCCCCATTTATCACCACCCTCTGAACTTGCCCTTGTAGTCAGTTTTCAATCCATGTACTCACCCTATGGTCCATGCCAACGAACCTTGGAACCTTAGAAGATACACCACTTCTACGGGCCTTCCTTTATCTATATGGCAACTCACCTCCTCATAGAAGGGTTGTAGATTGGTTTGGCAAGAACAATTCTTCATGAATCCATGCTGATTACTGCTAATGATAACGTTATCATTACTAAAATCTTGTATATAGTCCCTTATCATCCCCTCCAAGAGTTTACATACTATTGATGGTAGGCTAACTGGTCTGTAATTCCCAGGGATGTATTTTGGGCCCTTTTTAAATATTAGTGCTATATTGGCTTTTCTCCAATCAGCTGGTACCATTCCAGTCATTAGACTGTCAGTAAAAATTAGGAACAATGGGAGGGGGGCGTGGCCGACCGGAGCTGAAGATGGATGCCTGATACCTCAGCTCGTCTCACAGGGGAGATAATCTAGCTACTCAGGCCGCACACACAACATAATCCAGTGCCATCCTAGCGCCTGGGACACCGGGGAACATGGCCAACATGTCCAGGAAGAGAAACCCGGAGTACAAGCCTAAAAAACTCACCGAGTTCTCCTACAAGCCGGCGGAGCAGGTCAGTGAATGCCAAGATGGCGCCGGCCAGGCCGCGCCGCGGGACTCATACACGGATCTACCGGACGAATTCCCGGTAGAATCTGCTTCATCTGACCCCCCAGCTCTACCCACACACCCCCTGGAAGGTGACCCCCTCCTAAATAGCCCAGCTAAGGCTAAGATGAGGCTCGATGCACCGCTGCAGCGGCCGCCCACAGCACAAATTGAGGCCCAGGCTTTCAATCCCCTTCTCAGCAACCAGGCCCTGCATTCATCTATGGCATCCTTCCCCACATCGAGACAGCCTGTGATGGACACCACATTAAAAGACATGCTACTGTCTCTGCAGACCTCCCTCATGACAGATCTCTCCTCACTATTTGCTAAAATCTCCTCAGACATACACACAATAGATGAAAGAGTGACATGCATTGAAAAAAATATGAGTGATTGCACTTCCACAGTTAATGAAGTCATAGATGTGTGTGATGATGTGAGAGAGGAACAAACATGGATCCGCGCCAAGCTGGCCGACTTAGAGGACAGATCTCGCAGGAACAATGTCAAGCTGCGCGGGGTCCCCGAATCCATAATGCCTGCAGATCTGCCACGATACGCGAAAGAAATGATACACATCATTGTCCCAGAAGCATCCCCCAGGGACATAATCATTGACAGAATACACAGAATAGCCAAACCATCCCACCTCGCTGCCTCCATTCCCAGAGATGTTTTAATGAGAGTCCACTTCTTTCACATTAAGGAGAAACTCCTGCTGGGGGTCAAAAACAAATCACCATTACCAGCTCCGTACACAGAAATCCAGTTTTTCCCGGATCTCTCTAAATACACTCTCCAGCTAAGAAGAAACCTGAACCCGATCACAAAGGGGCTTCAAAATAATAAAATACCATACAAATGGCGCCATCCAGCGACTATCCTGGTCACTAGAAATGGTCAATCTCACATCATACATGACCTAAACAAAGGCCTGCACCTCCTCCACAACTAGGGAATAATCACTGAACCTCCCAAGACCCCACCAATACGCAACGGCCCCTCTAACGCCCGCAATCGTCTGGATCACCACCCCAGCTGAGGAGACCCCACAGTTAATGTCACAGTAGGCCTAACTACTACCTCTCTCATCCCCTGGAGACTGCGAAATCCTCCATTGATTCTTCAGCTCCCTTCGTTACTAACTGTTTAAACCCCCAATTAGAGGCTGAAGCGGTGTTTACACCTCCTCTACGTTGCTCTTTTCAACAAAGCACAGTTGCTTTATCGGCAGTTTGCTCATTGGGTTCGTACTATAAAGTGTGATTAACATTTTGCTCTATCTGCAGCTCTATTATCCAACCTATTCTGAAAACGGGGACCGAACTCCTTCTACCAACTGACACAATTGTAGGATCCTCCGAATCTTTGATCGGGACAACTAACTTTAAGTGACTCTCACTCAAATCTATTTCCATTTCCCACCACCATGCCACTAAACATCTTATCGCTAAATGCCAAGGGCCTGAACCATCCGGCTAAACGCCACTCTTTATGGAAAACCGCCAAAGCTCTCCAGAGCGACATTCTCTGTATACAAGAGACACATCTGATAAACTCAGACTCATCACTATGCACCAACCGACAGTTTCCACACATCTTTCATGCCTGCCATTCTACCAAATCCAAAGGAGTCATAATAGCAATCAAAGACTCAGTGGACTTCCACCTATCCAACCTACTAATCGACCCTGGTCGCTACCTAATCTTAGTGTGCACCATCAACAAAATTTCCTACACTCTATCCAACATCTATGCACCGAATACCCAACAGATGAAGTTCATCCACAAAGTTATGCGGTTAACCAATCAGATAAAAAAAGGTCATCTAATCCTATGCGGGGATTTCAACAGTGTTCCTGACATCACCATGGACACAACAGCACCTGCGAAGAGGCGAATATCGCCATTGAAAAATTTTCTGTCCTCACAGGACTTATTCGATGTGTGGCGCTGCCACCATGGATCAGAAAAGGTCTTTACCTACTATTCTCCCATGCACAATTCATACTTGATTTATTTGCAACTGATAAATGGCTCCTCCAGAATGTATGTAAATCTGAAATCCACACCACAACATGGTCAGACCACGCCCCAATATCCATCTCTATTTCAGACACCACTCCACAGCGCAACACATTTCTGTGGCACGCAAACAATTACATACTGCAAAATGAAAAGTACACAGCAGAAATCTCCAACCATCTCACTGAATTTTTCTCTATAAACAAAGGCACAGCGTCTGACCATGGGGTGGTGTGGAATGCCCATAAGGCCTATATTACAGGAATGTTAATCAAACTCAGCTCCCTCCACAAAAGGAAGAGGACGCAGCGTATAGATGAGATAACCACACAAATTACCTCCCTAGAACAACAACATAAGACCAAACCCCAAAACCCACAAACCCACCAACTACTGAACCTAAGGCAAGAACTGAAAACCTTGCTCCTTCATTTGAATATCTCCAGCGTAGACTAAAAGCCACCTCTTATGCCTCCTCCAACAAAGCAGGTAAATCTCTAGCAATGAAACTTAAGGGCAGAAGACTTAAAACTAAAATTTCTCAGATCTTCCACCCCCACACTAATACACCCCAGTCCAACCCTCAAGATATAGCCAACGCATTCAGCGATTACTATAGCGACCTCTACAATTTGAAACACGACACTAAAACACCACAACCCTCACCAGAAGAGATTAATCACTTTCTCCAATCCATTCAGCTACCTACCCTGAATGGGAACCAACTAGAGAATCTCAATAAGCCCTTCACAGAACAGGAAATTCTCTCATCAATAGAATCCCTACCTAATGGGAAAGCCCCAGGTCCTGACGGCCTAACAGCTGAATATTATAAACAATACTCCCCACAGATCGCCCCACAACTTACTGAGCTATACAATAACGCTGCCTCCTCTTCTAAACTTCCGAATGATTACCTAAATGCATTAATAGTTACGATACCAAAGCCAGGAAAGGAACCAAACTCCCCCAAAAACTTTAGACCAATCTCCCTACTCAACCTTGACCTGAAAATTTCTGCTAAGACCATCGCCGCACGTCTATTAGACATCATACCTACCCTCATACATAGAGACCAGACAGGATTCACTAAAGGGCGACAAGCACCAGACGCCACTAGAAGAATGCTTAACTTGTTACATCATGTGGAATCCACCGGAACGCCTTCTCTGCTCCTATCTTTGGACGCAGAGAAGGCGTTCGACAGGGTTCACTGGACCTACCTGAAAATGGTCCTCCAGAAATTTGGATTCAGAGACCACATCCTTAGAGCCATCTTAGCTATGTATACCACCCCTTCGGCCCAAGTCTTCACACAAGGAATGCTCTCTAAACCATTCCCCATTACAAATGGCACACGTCAAGGATGTCCCCTGTCCCCACTTATCTTTAACTTACTAATGGAACCTCTAGCACAACACATTAGAACCAATTCTACAATATCCGGAATACAAATTGGTAATGTCTGCCACAAAATTAGTTTTTTCGCAGATGACGTTATTCTAGTACTCACCAATCCCACATCTTCCCTGGCTGCAGCACAAGATACTCTAAACTGGTTCAGTAAGGCATCATATTATAAACTAAACACAACCAAATCTTCAATTCTTGATATTAACCTTGACTCCACCACCAAACATTTGCTCCAGTCACGGTATTCCTTTGACTGGGCAGACAAGGAAATCACATACCTGGGAATCTAACTCCCAAAAACTATTAGGAATGTCTACTCATCTAACTTTCTCCCACTCCTTCATAAAATCAAATCTGACACACAACATATTGTTAAACATGAGCTCTCCTGGTCGGGGAGATTGGCAGCTTTCAAAATGACATTTCTTCCTCAAATATTGTATTTCTTCCGAACATTGCCAATCCCAGTTCCAGCCTCTTTTTTTAAGTCCCTTCAATCAATCTTCAACAAATTTCTATGGAAAGGGAAAAAACCCAGATGCGCTCACGCAAAATTAATCAAACATAGACTGGCGGGGGGCACAGGATCCATAGACTTTAGAGACTACTACCTGGCGGCGATACTAGCACAACTTCCAGAGTGGTTTCAACCTAACACCCAATCTCTATGGGCCCAGATAGAAAATCTTTCACTGATACACCCAAACCTAAAAAACTGGCTAATGAGTACCCCTTTGGGTTCTTATGTATCACCCTCCATTTCCCCGACTATGAAGGCTTCAGTCTACGCCTGGAAAAAAATGATCACCCTCTCAGAATATAGTCCCCCTAAAACACTCCTCAACATTCCCCTAGAGACTCTTCACCATTTGACACCTGACCTCGGACTTACCAAATGGTCCCTTAGTGGAATTCACTCACTACAACATCTTCTACAAGGTAATCAAATTAAACCTTTTTCCCAACTACAAAGGGAGTACGCCCTTCCCACCTCTGAAAGTTTCACATACCTCCGCATTCAACACTGCCTAAATAATCTACCTCTCCCTCTCCACAACATCCCCCAAAAGACATTGGATTTCCTCACAAACCCCACACCACGGCCCAAAGGCATATCCTACTTCTATAACCTCCTACAGGGGAAAAGATCCTTTACCAAGCTGGCCCCCCACTATCAATAGGAAAAAGATCTCACAAACACATTCTCTGACGCACAATGGCAACTAGCTCTCAAGTCCACCTACAAAGCAACCCAATGTTCATCACTTTGGGAACTCACCCAGAAAATCTCACTCCGTTGGTACTTAACCCCAGATAAGCTAGCCACATTCAACCCCCACACCCCCAACACCTGCTGGCGATGCAAATCATCTAGAGGAGACATGTTTCATATTTTTTGGTCATGCCCCTCCATCCGAAAATACTGGTTAGACACGTTCAATCTGCTTACCAACATCAACAAAATTCCTATTCCACCTTCACCCGAGATGGCACTTCCAAATTTAAACATAGATAGTATACCTGGACCTCTCAGACACACAACAACCCACATCCTTTTAGCTTCCAGACTCAATATAACACGGAATTGGAAATCTGACACCCCCCCTACCATAACACAAACAAAAGACCTGGTCTCACTCCATTTCAGTTACGAAACAATGATGGCTACCAGCAATGGTCGTGCATCAAAAGCCAATAAACAATGGTTACCCTGGATAAACTGGACTAATGCTGCAGTCCATACCCAGAAGCCCAATGACAACCTTAAACCTTCTTGACCGAGCAATATGTACATCATGTATGTGCCCTCATAGTTACACTCTGACTTCAGTAGAGGTTTCACACCTCAATAGACTAGAAATAGATTGTACTACTACTCCCCTTGCGGCACAAAGAGATCCCAATTGGGGTGCTGCGATGGGAGAAGGAGCCCTATATGTATAAATTCACAGCCACAGTACGGTGTATTTCTTTACCTAGGCTCATCTGAATGCACGTTGCCCAATGATGAGCTGCTGACTGTTACATATAGTTCATTTAAGTCGATTCTCTAATTTGTCTTGTACTTATACATCACGTCGTTGCACGACGTACAATATCTTGAATTGTACCTTGTACTTACTTGCACAAAAACAATAAAATATTTTGAAAGTAAAAAATTAGGAACAATGGTCTGGCAATTGCTTGACTGAGTTCCCTAAGTACCCTCGGGTGCAAGCCATCTGGTCCCGGTGATTTCTTAATGTTAAGTTTCCCAAGTCTAATTAAAATTCTGTCCTCTGTTAACCATGGAGGTGCTTCCTGTGATGTGTCATGAGGATAAACACTGCAGTTTTGGTTACTGAAGCCCCCCAAATCCCTTGTGAAGACTGAGGAGAAGAATAAATTCAATACCTTCGCCATCTCCCCATCCTTTGTAACCAGATGTCCTTCCTCATTCTTTATGGTGCCATTATGGTCTGTCCTCCCTTTTTTACTGTTTACATACTTAAAGAATTTCTTGGGATTTTTTTTGCTCTCCTCCGCTATGTGTCTTTCATGTTCTATCTTAGCCGTCCTTATTGCACCCTACATTTCTCGTTGCATTCTTTATAAAGTCTGAATGCTGATGATGATCTCTCAACCTTGTATTTTTTGAAGGCCTTCTGCTTTTATATGCATTTTTACATTGGATTTAAGCCATCCAGGACTTTTGTTCGCTCTTTTAAATGTATTACCCAATGGGATGCATTGGCTAATGCCCTTATTTAATATGCTCTTAAAGCAAACCCATCTCTCCTCCGTGTTCTTTGTTCCTGAGATTTTATCCCAATTTATGCCTTCTAGCAAGGTTTGTAGTTTAGGGAAGTTATGTGTTTATAGTTATGATAATGTATAATCTACTGTGTGAAGCTTGGTTATAACAAGTCTGACCTGTAGTGAAATCTTGATTAATCACAACAATGGCCAGGTGGGCATGGAGTCACTTTGGCTGCTTTAAGGCACTAGTTAATTAGCTATGTTAATTCTGTTTCTGGTTACAGTTTGTATTGCTAGAGAGATGTTCTCCTGGTGTATATATTTGGGTGAGTTTGATTAAATAAACATTCCATGTTCAAGCTGTGTAACTGAGCTAGTCTCTCCTGGTTCTTGCAATATCTAATATCTGAAGTTCCAGACTGGAGAAAGCAGTGTGCTGACGAAAGCACTCCAGCGGAGTGTGGGACCTTCCGTTCCATATAGGATTTATAAAGAGCCAACAGTTTGTGCAACACATTACAAAATAAAGGGAGACAGTACAGTTACAATACAATTCAGCACAACAGGGTTGGAAGGGTCCTGCTCCTAAAAGCTTACAATTCAAAGGGATGTACCTAAACCTGGTAATTCCCAAAGAATCATTCTGAATTTGGAGACTATTCTGCATACTGAACAGAGATTTGTTTACACAATTCTTGCTGTTTTCTATCACATGTTATTCATGAAGTACAGATAGTTATTTGTAAAAAAAAAAAAAAAAAAAAAAGATATGTTTTCTTGACAGAAAACTGTCAAGTGTAGCTACAAAGAAGTTGACAAATTTGTTCCTGACAGTAAGTACAACTGGAAAGTATTACAACTTGTTTATTCCATAACCACTCCTCAAAGGTTGGCCCTGTCCCTAGTATTTACTATGATGTAATATCCCAAATCTTTGTTCCTTACTACCATATCTCCTTCTGCCTTTTTTGGCACTAGCATCTTTCTTCTTTGCACATAAGGAGCTTCTGGGATCAAGAGGGTTACAAAGTTGTGCTGAGCTCTTTGTTACTTGCTACACAACTCTGTTACTGTATTGACCTCAGCAACTGTGTAGAATACCAAAAATATCATGCAACAGAATACAGCAATTTTTTCCATCTTTGAAAAAGCAATTGTAAACATGAGACTCGTAAGAGCTGTATACTGTGACATCAAATACACTAAGAATTACATTTTTCACAGTACGGTTGTGGGTAAATTCTCTATATTGTTATTACTTATATGCCAGCAAGATGTACCAGACAACCACTCAGCCATAGTTAATGGAATACTGCATGAGAGTTAAAGTCCTTCTTGATAGGTATGTTTAATGCACTTCTTCTTTTTTTACAGAATTTTTTGCCATATGCAGGTAATTTACAGCAAAACATTATACATTTAACATCTCTATACATATAAATTGTGACAGATACAGTATCTCACAAAAGTGAGTACACCCCTCAAATTTTTGTAAATATTTTATCTTTTCATGTGACAACACTAAAGAAATGACACTGCTACAATGTAAAGTAGTGAGTGTACAGCTTGTATAACAGTGTAAATTTTCTGTCCCCTCAAAATAACCCATCACACAGCCATTAAAGTCTAAACCGCTGCCAACAAAAGTGAGTACACCCCTAAGTGAAAATGTCCAAATTGGGCCCAAAGTGTCATTATTTTGTGTGGCCACCATTAGTTTCCAGCACTGCCCTCACCCTCTTGGGCATGGAGTTCACCAGAGCTTCACAGCTTCACCAGACAACCACTCAGCCATAGTTAATGGAATAGTGCATGAGAGTTAAGGTCCTTCTTGATAGGTTTGTTTAATGCATTTCTTCTTTTTTTACAGAATTATTTGCCATATGCAGGTAATTTACAGCAAAACATTATACATTTAACATCTCTATACATATAAATTGTGACACATACAGTATGGCAAAGAACTCTCTGAGGATCTGAAAAAAAGAATTGTTGCTCTACATAAAGATTGCCTAGGCTATAGGAAGATATCCAAGACCCTGAAACTGAGCTGCAGTACCATGGCCAAGACCCTACAGCTGTTTAACAGGACAGGGTCCACTCACACGCCTCGCTATGGTTGACCAAAGAAGTTGAGTGCACATGCTCAGCATCATATCCAGAGGTCATTTTTGGGAAATAGACATATGAATGCTGTCAGTATTGCTGCAGAGGTTGAAGGGGTGGGGAGCCTGTCAGTGCTCAAACCATAAGCTGCACACTGCATAAAATTGGTCTCTGCATGGCTGTCATCCCAGAAGAAAGCCTCTTCTAAAGATGATGCACAAGAAAGCACGTAAACAGTTTGCTAAGGACAAGCAGACTAAGGACATGGATTACTGGAACCATGTTTGTGGTCTGATGAGACCAAGATAAACTTATTCCATTCAGATGGCGTCAAGCAGGTGAGGAGCACAAAGACAAGGGTGTCTTGCCTACAGTCAAGCATGGTGGTGGGAGTGACATGGCCTGGGGCTGGATGAGTGCTGCCAGCACTGGGGAGCTACAGTTCATTGAGGGAACCATGAATGCCAACATGTACTGTGACATACTGAAGCAGAGCATGATCCCCTCCCTTCGGTGAGATTGGGCCACAGGGCAGTATTCCAACATGATAACGACCCCAAACATACCTCCAAGACGACCACTGCCTAGCTAAAGAAGCTAAGGGTAAAGGTGATGGACTGGCCAAGCATGTCTCCAGACCTAAACCCTATTGAGCATCTGTGGGGCATCCTCAAATGGAAGGTGGAGGAGCGCAAGATCAGTAACATCCACCAACTCTGTGATGTTGTCATGGAGAAGTGGAAGAGGACTCCAGTGGCAGCCTGTGAAGCTCTGGTGAACTCCATGCCCAAGAGGGTGAGGGCAGTGCTGGAAACTAATGGTGGCCACACAAAATATTGAAACTTTGGGCCCAATTTGAACATTTTCACTTAGGGGTGTACTCACTTTTGTTGCCAGTGGTTTAGACATTAATGGCTATGTGTTGAGTTATTTTGAGGGGACAGCAAATTTACACTGCTATACAAGCTGTACACTCACTACTTTACATTGTAGCAGTGTAATTTCTTTAGTGTTGTCACATGAAAAGATATAATAAAATATTTACAAAAATTTGAGGGGTGTACTCACTTTTGTGAGACACTGTATCAGAATCAGTACAAATCAGACATCCTCTTACATTATGCATCCTTATTACATAGCGCTCATTGCACACCTCACAAAAGCTTCATTGTAGTCATATTCTTCATAAATCACAGAATTATATGATTCACCATCTGTCAGAAGATCTATCTGATAGATACAATTAGTTTACTCTTTCAGGGGTCCTCCGCCCACAATTTCAGAAGAATCTACCCAGCGGGACCATTTTAATTTACTATTAAATTTTTCAGGGACTCCCTAGCCTCATAGGTCATGCTATATAAAGGAATATCTGCATTGACCAGTTTCTTCTGTAGCAGTACCCCCGTAGGGGCTGCTAAGTGTAGTGGCCCACCTCTCACCCTGCCCAACCCGGCATTCACTTCCCAGCCACTTAGAGACAATGAACAGTCCGTAAGTTTGTTTTTGTTGTTTTTTTATTGAGGGGATAAACTTGGATGGGTAAAGTAATATATGGGATGCCCAGTGAAACAATCAATTGGCAGATTGTATAGCAATCAATTGGAACAAAACTATATACACTCTTTGTACATATTACCATATTACTCTTCAGACTCCTCCTGCACAACTTGCTTGCAGACTATTACTGTCTCTCTTTTTCTCCTGCACAACTCTTTACTCCAGGAGCATCTATCACATGTTTAGGCCCAACACTGACTCAGCCAGGCCTTAGCAAAATGCCCTTTACAGGCAGGGACTGCGGGCCCCTATAGTGTAGCAGAGAATAGTAGAAAGTTCATTGTGCTGGCTGTCCCACAGATGGACTACTGCTCCCAGTCAGCCCTCTTCAGGCTCTGCCAGCCCTTTTAGCTGCAGCTTCCCAACTTCACTGCCTGCAACATCACAGTTCACACTGCTGGCTCTGCACCCATCCCAGACTGCACACTCCTAGTCCTCTCAGGCGTGCCTCACCAGCCCTCCTGGCTGCAACAGATGGTTCCCTCCTGAAGACTTCCCCAGCAGTGCTGTCCTCTCAGACTCCTCCTGTTCCTCCTGTCCAGATCCTTCATGTTTTCTTGAAGGGTTCCATCCTAAACACGAGTCCCAGGCCCAAGGTTAGCCCCTAGACAGGGGAGCTCCCTCAAAGGCCCCGACAGCCTAGTACTCCATCCTCAGTTCTTCCACCCGACAACTCCTCCCCAGCTGGGCTGACTCTAGGTATTTATGGAGGCCTGCCCCTGCCAATCTTGGTTGGGGATTGGTCAGGGCTCCTTAACACACCCCAGGCAGCTCCACCTTTCCTCTCCTTCTCTCTATCTAGTACCTTCCAGAAGGCTCTTTAAAGAAGAGGAAGGTCTTAGTGATGCTGCCTGTAAATCACCAGCTGCTAAACTCTGAGCCACTACCAGTCCACACAAACCAAAACAAACAGGCCTAGCTTCCATCTAGGCCTGCTTAAATTTGCCTGCACTACAAAAAATCCTAACCTCTAGCACCTACCTATGTAGAGGGTGCTACACTTCCATACTCTCAAGTAGGGATGAGCTTCGAGTTCGAGTCGAACTCATGTTCGACTCGAACATTGGCTGTTCGCAAGTTCACCGAACAGCGAACAATTTGGGGTGTTCGCGGCAAATTCGAATGCCGCGGAACACCCTTTAAAAGTCTATGGGAGAAATCAAAAGTGCTAATTTTAAAGGCTAATATGCAAGTTATTGTCATAAAAAGTGTTTGGGGACCTGGGTCCTGCCCCAGGGGACATGGATCAATGCAAAAAAAAGTTTTAAAAACGGCCGTTTTTTCAGGAGCAGTGATTTTAATAATGCTTAAAGTCAATCAATAAAAGTGTAATATCCCTTTAAATTTCGTACCTGGGGGGTGTCTATAGTGTGCCTGTAAAGGGGCGCATGTTTCCTGTGTTTAGAACAGTCTGACAGCAAAATGACATTTTGAAGGAAAAAACTCATTTAAAACTACTCGCGGCTATTGCATTGCCGACAATACACATAGAAGTTCATTGATAAAAACGGCATGGGAATTCCCCAAAGGGGAACCCCGAACCAAAATTAAAAAAAAAAAATGACGTGGGAGTCCCCCTAAATTCCATACCAGGCCCTTCAGGTCTGGTATGGATATTAAGGGGAACCCCGGCCAAAATTTAAAAAAAAAAATGACGTGGGGTTCCCCCTAAATTCCATACCAGACCCTTCAGGTCTGGTATGGATTTTAAGGGGAACCCCGCGCCAAAAAAAAAAAAAACGGCGTGGGGTCCCCCCAAAAATCCATACCAGACCCTTATCCGAGCACGCAACCTGGCAGGCCGCAGGAAAAGAGGGGGGGACGAGAGTGCGGCCCCCCCTCCCTCCTGAACCGTACCAGGCCACATGCCCTCAACATTGGGAGGGTGCTTTGGGGTAGCCCCCCAAAACACCTTGTCCCCATGTTGATGAGGACAAGGGCCTCATCCCCACAACCCTGGCCGGTGGTTGTGGGGGTCTGCGGGCAGGGGGCTTATCGGAATCTGGAAGCCCCCTTTAACAAGGTGACCCCCAGATCCCGGCCCCCCCCTGTGTGAAATGGTAAGGGGGTACATAAGTACCCCTACCATTTCACGAAGAAAGTGTCAAAAATGTTAAAAATGACAAGAGACAGTTTTTGACAATTCCTTTATTTAAATGCTTCTTCTTTCTTCTATCTTCCTTCATCTTCTGGTTCTTCTGGTTCTTCTGGCTCTTCTGGTTCTTCCTCCGGCATTCTCGTCCAGCATCTCCTCCGCGGCGTCTTCTATCTTCTTCTCCTCGGGCCGCTCCGCACCCATGGCATGGGGGGGAGGCTCCCGCTCTTCTCTTCTTCCTTTCTTCTCTTCTTCTCTTCTTCTTTTCTTCTTTTCTTCTCCGGGCCGCTCCGCAATCCATGCTGGCATGGAGGGAGGCTCCCGCTGTGTGACGGCGCTCCTCGTCTGACAGTTCTTAAATAACGGGGGGGGCGGGGCCACCCGGTGACCCCGCCCCCCTCTGACGCACGGTGACTTGACGGGACTTCCCTGTGACGTCACGGGGAATGCCACAGGGAAGTCCCGTCAAGTCACCGTGCGTCAGAGGGGGGCGGGGTCACCGGGTGGCCCCGCCCCCCCGTTATTTAAGAACTGTCAGACGAGGAGCGCCGTCACACAGCGGGAGCCTCCCTCCATGCCAGCATGGATTGCGGAGCGGCCCGGAGAAGATAAGAAGAAAAGAAGAAGAGAAGAAGAGAAGAAAAGAAGAAGAGAAGAGCGGGAGCCTCCCCCCCATGCCATGGGTGCGGAGCGGCCCGAGGAGAAGAAGACAGAAGACGCCGCGGAGGAGATGCTGGACGAGAACGCCGGAGGAAGAACCAGAAGAGCCAGAAGAACCAGAAGAACCAGAAGAACCAGAAGATGAAGGAAGATAGAAGAAAGAAGAAGCATTTAAATAAAGGAATTGTCAAAAACTGTCTCTTGTCATTTTTAACATTTTTGACACTTTCTTCGTGAAATGGTAGGGGTACTTATGTACCCCCTTACCATTTCACACAGGGGGGGGGCCGGGATCTGGAGGTCACCTTGTTAAAGGGGGCTTCCAGATTCCGATAAGCCCCCCGCCTGCAGACCCCCACAACCACCGGCCAGGGTTGTGGGGATGAGGCCCTTGTCCTCATCAACATGGGGACAAGGTGTTTTGGGGGGCTACCCCAAAGCACCCTCCCAATGTTGAGGGCATGTGGCCTGGTACGGTTCAGGAGGGAGGGGGGGCCGCACTCTCGTCCCCCCCTCTTTTCCTGCGGCCTGCCAGGTTGCGTGCTCGGATAAGGGTCTGGTATGGATTTTTGGGGGGACCCCACGCCGTTTTTTTTTTTTTTTTTGGCGCGGGGTTCCCCTTAAAATCCATACCAGACCTGAAGGGTCTGGTATGGAATTTAGGGGGAACCCCACGTCATTTTTTTTTTAAATTTTGGCCGGGGTTCCCCTTAATATCCATACCACACCTGAAGGGCCTGGTATGGAATTTAGGAGGACTCCCACGTCATTTTTTTTTTTAATTTTGGTTCGGGGTTCCCCTTTGGGGAATTCCCATGCCGTTTTTATCAATGAACTTCTATGTGTATTGTCGGCAATGCAATAGCCGCGAGTAGTTTTAAATGAGTTTTTTCCTTCAAAATGTCATTTTGCTGTCAGACTGTTCTAAACACAGGAAACATGCGCCCCTTTACAAGCATACTATAGACACCCCCCAGGTACGAAATTTAAAGGGATATTACACTTTTATTGTTTGACTTTAAGCATTATTAAAATCACTGCTCCTGAAAAAACGGCCGTTTTTAAAACTTTTTTTTGCATTGATCCATGTCCCCTGGGGCAGGACCCAGGTCCCCAAACACTTTTTATGACAATAACTTTCATATAAGCCTTTAAAATTAGCACTTTTGATTATTCATGTTCGTGTCCCATAGACTTTAACGGTGTTCGCATGTTCGAACGAACTTTTTTCCTGTTCGCATGTTCTGGTGCGAACCGAACAGGGGGGTGTTCGGCTCATCCCTACTCTCAAGCTAAGGAGATCTTGTCCAGTTCAGCACTTTCAGTTTCCTAACATAAAAGAACAGCCTATCAAAGGGAAACAATGTGAATTTAGCCCAATTTATTCTGAAACCCAACGAATCCCTGATTTCCTGAATAAGCGAGAAGGCCACAGACAGTATAGAATTCAGGTCATAAAAGCATATCATTCACATACAGTGATACACATGCCTCAAAAATCCCCATCTGAAGGCCCACAACTGCAGCATCCTCCCTCAATTTCGTAGCCTGTGGCTCAATGGCCAGTGCAAACAAAAGAGTGGATAAAGGCATTCCTGTCTGGTTAGGCTGTAGGATCACAATAAAGGAGTTTTATTGAGGATATAAATGTAGGTCCAAAATCAAAATATGCCCAATAGTGGAAAAAGATAAACCTATTCAACAGAGCCAAAAGCTTTTTTTGTATCTATCAATACAATCACTCTACTCGCAGAGTTACTTGCAGGTTAACAGTCTCCTGATATTGATGTGAGCACATCTACTCGGCATAAAACCAGTCTGGTTGGATCCCACTTTGTTTAATTGTTTTTATAGCTGTGCAGAGAACTAGAATAATAGTGACAAAAAAGCATGGGATTGAGGGCAGCACCCAATCATGCAACAATCAATCTACAAACACCTTAATACTGATAGAGACCCTGCTACATTGAACTACAGAGAACCATTAGGCTGTAGCCATTTTAAGAGTTCCTGTGAGCTGGGGAGGTGATAAATATTTGGGATCAACCTTTCCAGAGCTACCTCCCCTGGGCTTTCACCATAAGGAATGTGTTGAGTGGTCTCTGTTTCTGGGAGATTTCTAATTAGTTGCTGGAGAACTAAAGAATTGCAAAGTTTCTATAGTCTTTAGAAAGCAACTATGGCTGTCTCCCACTTAGTAGAAAGGGATGAGTAACTGGCAGAGGCACTTGAACTTTCTCAGCTATCCTGCCATAGGAAAGTTTAACAAAGATACTATTAGAACCTTAGTCCCTAAGGAGCTGAATTCCAGTGAGAGAGCTATTATCCAGTAGAACCCACAGAAAAACTTCCAAAGGGTATGTTGAAGCTAGGCATGTATTAAAGTGGTTGCTAAGCCACTCAATGACATTGCTACAATCCCCTCTGCTATAATAAATAATGTCTGCAGTGTATTTTTTTTTTTTAAATGCCGCTGTGTACTTCATTTCATACCAGCCGCCTCCCTCCTCTCTCGATCTGACAGTTACAGCGGGCGGGGCTGAGAAACCCCTGCTGACATCAGCCAGGAGGAGGAGAGAGGCAGCCGGTCAAGTGAGCGCCAATCGGCATTATGAAATGAGGTACACAGCAGCATTTTGTTTTAAAAAAACACATACACTGGGGACATCCAATGTCGTCTGCTTATTGGAGCGCAGATCATAGTTCTGAGTTACATAGTGGCGTCTTTACATTCTAACATGCAAGAGATTTTTGTAAGTGTAAAATTGGCTTTTACATGCTTTTATACTAAATAAAAATGGAATTACGCTAGGTATTTCTACTGGTTCTATTTCCCCATACATGTGAGGAGTCTATTTACCTAACTGTTGGAATCTCTGAGGTGGAAAAGACACAGTTATCCACTAGAGGAGTGGAAAAAGTTCCACTTTTTAAAACAGGCGCATAACCCACTATAAGTCAGTGAGTGAGGGCACATAAGGAGGGGAGCATGGCATAGCACTTTATTTGACTGCACTTGTCACTAGAGCACTTTAAAGGCTCACTTATGGACATATAGGATACGGATTTAATGTTTATGGATTTTGAATTATTAATTTTCATCATTTTTGCATGAGGAAACACTATTTATTAATTCATTCATTCTTTTTGTATGAGGCTATCAATACTGCATTCTGTTTATCACATAAATCTCAAAAACACATGGTAAACAACGCTGGATATCTATATCACATATTTCATAGGATTTTTTAACTTATATACCAGCAGCAGTCTTATTAGATCATTCACAGCATTTGCACATATTCCACAGCGCAGGTATTACACATTTAAATACTGGGGATATTATTTAATGTAACAGAGGGGATTGTAGCAATGTCATTGTGTTATGATAGCAGCAGGAGGGGAGGGCTGGGGAGTGGATGGAGCTGACAGGCAGGGACGGGAGGGCTGGGGAGTGGATGGAGCTGACAGGTAGGGAGGGGAGGGGGGAGAGGACGGGGGGAGGAGGACAGAGAAGAGCTGCG
Source organism: Aquarana catesbeiana (assembly GCF_042186555.1). Taxonomy (NCBI): domain Eukaryota; kingdom Metazoa; phylum Chordata; class Amphibia; order Anura; family Ranidae; genus Aquarana; species Aquarana catesbeiana. Next base: position 539,782,148 of record NC_133327.1, read on the forward strand.
GATGATAGAGGCATGTAAGCTGACCACGGTGTCAGAGCTCAGCAGCCATGATAAACCGTAGTCAGTTTACAGGTGGGAGGGCAGAACATACAGGGGGCCAAATGACACAGCACAAGCACTGTTTATGCAATGCTCTGATTTTTTATTTTTTTGCATGTTTGTCACACTTAAATGACTCAGTTCATCAAACTAATTTTATTACTACACAAAGATAACCTGAGTAAATACAAAATGCAGTTTTTAAATGAAGGTTTCATTGATTAAGGCAAAAAAGCTGTCCAAACCTGCCTGGCTTTATGTAAGAAAAAGTAAATGCCCCCTAAACCTAATAACTGGTTGTGCCACCCTTGGCAGCAACAACTGCAATCAAGCGTTTGCAATAACTGGCAATGAGTCTTTCACATTGCTGTGGAGCAATTTTGGCCCACTCTTCTTTGCAGAATTGTTTTAATTCAGCCACATTGGAGGGTTTTTCAGCAAGAACGGCCTGTGTAAGGTCATGATACAGCATCTTAATTGGATTTAAGTCCAGACTTTGACTAGGCCACTCCAAAACCTAAATTTGCTTTTGTTTGAACCATTTGGAGGTGGACTTGCTGTTGCGTTTCGGATCATTGTCCTGCTGCATAACCCAAGAGCATTAGAGCTTGAGGTCACAAACTGATGGCTGGACATTCTCCTTTAGGATTTTCTGGTAGAGCTTAGAATTCATGGTTTCATCAATTATGGCAAGTCGTTCAGGCCCTGAGGTTGCAAAGCAGCCCCAGACCATCACGCTACCACCACCATGTCTGACAGTTGGTCTGATGTTCTTGTTATGAAAAGCTGTATTTATTTTTATGCCAGATGTAATGGGATGTACACCTTCCAAAAAGTTACATTTTTGTCTCATCAGTCTACAGAATATTTCCCTAAAAGTCTTGGGGATAATCAAGATGTTTTTTGGTGAGATGAGCCATTGTGTTCTTTTTGGTCAGCAGTGGCTTTGGCCTTGGAATTCTCCCATGGATGCCATTTTTGCACAGTCTCTTTCTGATTGTTGAATCATAAATACAGATCGTACCTGAGGCAAGTGAGGCCTGCAGTTGTTTAGATGTTGTTCTGGGGTCTTTTATGATCTCCTGGATGAGTCGTCGTCATGCTCTTGGAGTAATTTTTGTAGGCCGGCCACTCCTAGGAAGGTTCACCACTGTTCCAAGTTATCTCCATTTGTGGATAATGGCTCTCCCCATGGTTAATTGGAGTTCCAAAGCCTTAGAAATGGCTTTCAAACACTTCCTAGACTTATACATGTCCATTACTTTGTTTCTAATCTGTTCTTGAATTTTTTTAGATTGTGTCATGATGTGTTGCTTTTTGCTATCTGCTAGCATGCTTCACTTTGTCAGACAGCTTCTATTTATGTGATTTCTTGATTCAACAGGTCTAGCAGTAATCAGGCCTGGGTGTGGCAAGTGAAGTTGAACTCACCTTTCCAAAAAATTGTGGTTAATCACAGTTCATTCTTGATTCAGCAGGGGTGGGGGTAATTACCTTTTCACATAGGGCCAGGCAGGTTTGAAAAGCTTTTTTCTCCCTTAATAAATGAAATAATAATTTAAAAACTGCATCTTGCATTTACTAGGGTTATCCTTGTGTAATATTAAAATTAGTTTGATGATCTGAATTATTTAAGAGAAATATACAAAAAAAAATAAAAAATCAGGAAGGGGGCAAATACTTTTTCACAGCACTGTAAACACAGTTCAAGGTCTACCAAAAGCTGATGTCCAAGTTATTTCAACTAACAAAATTGAAGGTATCACAGGAAAACCCTACAATACTTAGCAAATGAATTATTTTTCCATTTACATCAATGAAAAACATTTGACCAGCGAAGGAAATACTGTAGATTTTTTTCTTTCATTTGCACTTTACTCTCCAAGTCCATTATAAAGCTTTACATCTATAGAATATATGTATACCACTCAGATAACAAATAACAGATTCCTACACATCCTTTGGACATTTATCAATGTGAGCTGGTATATGTCATCATGCTTTATTTGGTGTATGTGTCTCAGTTTGAAGTTGAACACACAGGCCTGCTATCACCCAACCCCATAGCCATTTAGAAGATTGTAATCCCAAATGAAAATATCCAGTCCTATATTGGATATTGGATACCATCCTGCCTATACAGACCTGGACCCTCCCCCACCCCCCTTTAAATCAACATAGAAAGAAAAACCGCCAATCATATATTAATTGATCTGTTGTTCTATTTCTGATTCTCTAACTGCTTTAAACCTAAAGAAGACAATAAATAATATTTGGTAGCAACATCTGAAAAAACAACAAACGTTTTGGGACAGGACTGCTATGATGAAGATCACTAAAATGTAATGAGTTGGATCCTGTGTTCTGAGCAAGTGGCAGAAGGTTCTCAAGGAGGAGCAATCTCAGACAGTGTAAGGTCTTCTCCAGAAATGTTGATGGTGAGGCTGTTGCAGTGCAGACAACAATAGAGCCCAATCTTCAGTATTGACTGTGGGGTGACAGCTGACAGTTCAGACAGGACCATGATGAAAACCCAAATTCTAAGAGCAAATATAAGGTTGAAACAGGCCAGAAGTAAGGAACGGCAGTAGACAGGCATAATTAAGGAACAAGCTAAACATTGACTGGCAGGCAGGCAGCATTAAAAACATAATCATATTCCAGTGGAAATTAGAAAAAAAATGACATAAACAAGCTGAGTTGTAAAAGGTAATCAGATCTGAGTGCCAAATTTTATCCATCAGATGGCAAGGAAGAGCATCTACTTTGTACACACAGCAAGTCTAAGCATTCCAGAAAGAGGACGCAAAGCAAGAAAGATGAGAGCTGCCTACAATCTGTTTAACACTTATCTCATATCAAGCTCCACAGTGGCCAAACCACTCCTTTCCGGTCTGATTCTGGCAAGCAATAGCTCCGCCAAAGGCTTCATCTGTAAACAAGATAGATGATATGCAACCCTTTTAATCTTTCTTGGAATATAACCTTTATCCAGGTGTTATATTTCGAACATTTAAGCAACAACTTTATAAAGAAAGGAGACTTAGATTATAATTAGTATAGTGTAAAAATGACACCTTTTATGTCATACTAAATTAAACATCTTTCTATTACCAAAAGTATGACCCAAAATCTCAACAATAACTGTGAGAAATAGCCATAGAAGAAATTTTTTTTTTTCTGGAAACAGTCCAGTTTCCACAACTACTACTTTTCCAGAAACCTTGGATCCAGCGGCATTAGGTAATAGAATGAACTCTTCACCTAAAATAAAATCTTCCTTCCAAAACATGTACAAAATTGGAGGTGGAGAGGATGGTCAATTTCTCACACAATTTGCTTGCCTTTTTTCAGTATCATCGACCTACCTTCTACTGGCAACACTACTACACAGCCACTGGATTCTACATGCCGCCTGTGTCTCCCAGAGATTTATGTTACCCCACAGTTCATACTGAAGTTTTAACAACCAAGTTTTAGCCCCAATTAAGGGGTATACTTTGGCCCCTAAGATATGTTCGCTATTTGTTCTCTACCAGTTGTGAGTTTGTTATCAAGAAAAAAAGATATATAAACTTTTAACAATATTATTGGGCTCTGTCCTTCCATTCATGCAAACTCTCAGAAATCCCCCTGAGGAAGACACAGGACCCTGTGTTGACACACGTTGGGGAAGGGCAAGGATGGTGATGGCACCTGGAACCAGTGTGGAGCTGGCAGCCCGTTAGTTGTCAATGAGACTTGTGCAGAGAAAACTGAGATATTAAAACTGAGTTTTGTACCTGTTATAGCATGGTGCGCTGGAAGGACCAGGGAAATGTGAGTACCCTATACATCTGTGTATTTTAATAAAATGAAATTTTAAAAAGACATAAGCACTATCAGATCTTTTCTTTACATACACACTCTGGATGTTTCTGGCTGTCTATGAGGAGACAGCAGCAAGGAAACTTGAAGTGCGCTGTTTGTAGCCCGGCAGTGGCTAAAAAAGCTTACATTGACCTTACTTAACTGTGCAGGTCACACTACACCAGGTGAGACTATTCCTGGGGTAGGGGAGCACCTTGTGATGACACATTGTCTGCTATTCAAACTCCAGTGAGGAGTGTATGGAGTGAGAAACACTTCTTGTGGATTATGACTGGTTTTGAAGGGCTGTATCATAGCTTGCATGGACTTTAGTTTGGACTGCATTAATTATTAACCATTTTTGCACTGGAATTGCAGGCAACGGGAATGTATATGTGATTACACCTTATTTATGTATTACGGTTATGGTTAGAGTTACATTTTAAGTGTTGTATTATAATACTTTCCTTTTAACACTTACCCTTTGTATCTGTTGAAACTATTTGTATTTATTAGTATATAGAGCATGATAGCGCGGCATCATTTAAACACTTAAAGGGGTTAATGCATCATATGCATTAAGGTGAAAAAACACCTGGCAGTCACAGGCCCCCCAGCCCCACTGTTTCACTTACCATATTTTTCGCTCCATAATTAGCACCTGACTCGGGATGAGCCCAATGTTCAGGTCGAACATCCGGTTTTCGCCTGTTCGCTGAACAGCGAACAATATGCGGTGTTCGCAGCAAATTCGAAAGCTACTGGAACACCGTTAAAGTCTATGGGACACGAACATGAAAAATCAAATGTGCTAATTTTAAAGGCTTCTATGCAAGTTAAGTTTTTTTTTTTTTTTAAACTGACTGAGTAGTGATTTTTTTAATGCTTACAGTGAAACAATAAAAATGAAATATTCCTTTAAATATTGTGCCTGGGGGGTGTCTGTAGTATGCCTGTAAAGTGGCGCATTTTTCCCACGTTTAGAACAGTACCACAGCAAAATGACATTTCTAAAGGAAAAATTCTCATTTAAAACTGATTGCGGCTGTAATGTATTGTCAGGTCTATGCAATATAGATAAAACTCATTGAAAAAAAGAGCATGGGATCCCCCCCCAGTCCATTACCAGGCCTTTTGGGTCTGGTATGAATATTAAGGGGAACCCCGAACCAAAATTAAAAAAAATGCTGGACTCGGGAGCGCGCCCGCAAGGTAACCCCCTCGGGACAGCGCTTCTCCTAGGGGGTTATCTGATGCGGGGAGGAGCCGCGAGAGCTGCCGGGTGACCCCAGAAGAGGATTATTGGGGCCACTCTGTGCAAAACGAGCTGCACAGTGGAGGTAAGTATGACATGTTAATTTAAAAAAAATAAAAGATCCTTTACAATCACTTTAAAGTTACACTTAGAACATCTATGAGATTGTAAACAGTGCCAGCAGCTAGGCTCATTTTTGTCTTCTTATATACACATAGTAGCTCGCAGGATCATCTGCAGTTCATGCAAACGCCTCAGTTTGAGTTGGCCCTATTTCTGTGGGTCCATCTGCGCACTCTGTGTCTCATGAGCAGCTGAGATCCATTCAACAAGGACCACTATCAACTTGCATTTTAAAAGAGGCTAAGCTCCACGTACAGTGCCTCTATTTCCTTTTTGTATCTTTCCATATTAGACACTCTCTTTTCTACCTCCTTGCACATACCAATCTGCTTCAAAGGACCTCCCTTTTCCTTCAGGGACCATGCTCACCACAGCATAAACACATATTCTAGCTGCTGCTTCAAATGCTCTTTTTGCTGTTGTGTCCTGTAGTTTGGGGAGTAGAGTAGTTGTAGAATGTTTTATGAAATTCAGGTATTCATAAAACATGTGCAGCCTTCTAAGTATATGATCACTTGAACAGGGACTAATACTAACCTGTCATAGAGTAATGAAAGCTTTATACATGTAACAATTGTAAATAGTGACATCCACAGGTCAGAGGTATGAACACCACAACTACTACTTCAGGGAAACTCATTACTGCTTTTATTGCCTGCTGGAATAGACCTTGAGCCTTCAAAGCCTTCAGACAGTACTGCAGCCACTCTTCTCTCCTAGATTACACAATGCATATAGTAATATGAGGGAACAGGGCCTTTATGACAAGGACACATACAGTACAGTGAATACCAATGTATTATAACTTAATAACATAGCTCAGGAAGCTTGCTGTCGTGTGAACTAATCTGCTGAAATCAGAGCTAGTTAGATTAAAGCTTTATATACAGGAAATAAGTACACATAGAGAAATGTCTGAAACAGATACAAGACTGCACCATTCCATCCAGAAAACAAGTCCAGGTAAATACTAAAGCAATTTAGAAAATAGAGGCATCCCAGGGCTGCCGCAATCCTATTGGGGGTCTCCATATAATTCTAGTCTACTTTCTAGAAGGATGATGTATATCTATAAAGTAACAAATTATTTAATTGATATTGCTACTATAGTATTAAGGAGACTTTACCTATCTCTTTTTCCAAAATACTCTAATGCCCTGTACACACGGTCGGATTTTCCGATGGAAAATGTGTGATAGGACCTTGTTGTCGGAAATTCTGACCATGTGTAGGCTCCATCACACATTTTCCATCGGATTTTCCGACACACAAAGTTTGAGAGCAGGATATAAAATTTTCCCACAACAAAATCCGTTGTCGGAAATTCCGATCGTGTGTACACAAATCTGACGGACAAAGTGCCACGCATGCTCAGAATAAATAAAGAGATGAAAGCTATTGGCCACGTCCCGACGTACGTGTTTTACGTCACCGCGTTTAGAACGATCAGATTTTCCAACAACTTTGTGTGACTGTGTGTATGCAAGACAAGTTTGAGCCAACATCCGTCGGAAAAAATCCTAGGATTTCGTTGTCGGAATGTCCGAACAAAGTCCGACCGTGTGTACGGGGCATTACTCCTATCAATTTTTATTGCTGGCCTTTAGTTCCATATAGAGGTTGGTTTATGTAAGGTGATATCTGAGGGTAGTAAGATGGTCGATGTTTTATTTGGATGCATTGTAATTTAAAATAATTGGGATCTAGAACTACTGTAAATTTGCTGCCTTTAAATTTAAAACATTTTACAAAATATCGGGGAAGCAAACAAAAAAAATTCTCCCTTGAAAATTCTCCCTTGCTTACTGAAAGGAGAGAGTAAAAGCAGTTTTACATACTCCCCTGGCAGTTGGCCTCTCCCATGCTCTGGCCTTCTGGAATAGACCTTAAGCCTTCAAAGCCTTCAATGTCGGCTCTTCTATCATTGTGAAGCAGAATTCACCAAGCGTTGCATTGTTCACCCACTAATAGGGAACGTGAGCTGGGATTAGACCATCGTGAGACGGTTAGTTAAACCTGTAAGCATGTCGAGAGCTCCTTTTGTGTACAGTATACTGCATGATCTTGAAGGGCCACCTGAGATTCCTGGCTGGACAAGTTGACAATGGCCCCAGGTACTCCAACCATCTGACGTGCCACAATCTGAGATACTGTCCCTTTGCATACTCATGTCCAATGCAAGGCTATGGGCTATGGACCCTGCATCTGTCTTGATGATGTCAGAACCTTAGACCACTAGAATATGGGGGAGAAGACACTGCAGGGACCAGTCTAGCAGTGCAGAAGGGTGGAGGATTGGGTAAGAAAACCTACATCCATCCATGCCTCTAGATCTAAAGGAACAGTTAACCCCTGTGGGCCCGGCCCCCCTGCGAGAGTGAATTTTTAAAATGATTGTAAAGGCAGAAGGTTTTTTACCTTAATGCATTCTATGCATTAAGATAAAAAAGCCTTCTGTGTGCAGCAGCCCCCCTCAGCTCCTCTAATGCTTACCTAAAGTCTATCTGGATCCAGCGATGTTGTAAGAGTGTCTCGGCTGGTCGGGACTCCCCTCCTCATTGGCTGAGACAGCATCGTGGCGCCATTGGCTCCAGCTGCTGTCAGTCAGCCAATAAGAAGAGAAAGGGAGCAACACAGGGAGCTGTGGCTTGGCTTGGGTGCCCTCATGGCAAGCTGCTTGCTGTGAGGGCACTTAACAGGAGGGAGGGGCCAGGAGAGCAAAAGAGGGATTCAAGAAGAGGAGGATCCAGGCTGCTCTGTGCAAATCCTCTGCAGCAGAGGAGGTAAGTATAACATGTTTATTATTTTTAACCCCCCAAAAATTGAGACTTTACAATCACTTTAAGTTTCCTGGAGTTGGGCTTTAAGCAGAAAGTTTTTCTCCTAAACAATACAAATATAATTAAAAGCATAGGAAGAACACATCACTGACAACTTACAGTCAAGATAGTGTAATAATGATTAAGGACGTGTCCTGAAAGTTCAGCTGGGAAATGGAAATTATACATACATGCGGATATGCTTTATTGAGTACATCTGAGAACCACAGTATTCACAAGGAAAATTTGAATACAATTCTATCACATTATCTGGAGGTTATCATACCAGACAGGCCACTTACATTAAAAAGGAATGATATTTATACTGTTCATTTTTCTTTATCTGTGTTTGGAGACCATTATCCCATCATACGTCATGCTCTACTCTGATAGTTCATGTTGTTCTTTGTAGTACAAGCCAGTTGTGTGGAATGTCTTGCTTTCATCAACTTGTTTCCATTTCCACACTGTTCAGTTACGCTTCCCCTTCACGTGGGGGGTTCTTCCAGTAAGCATATTTTCTTGAGCAAAGAATCTTAGAAAAAACATTAGTAATCGGATCTCTTTTTTAAAACATTATCAAAGATGTGTTTATTGTAGATATACAGTGTAAGATAGTGTATTGCTTATATCATAGAGAGGATTCCTCAAGGATGAAAATGGACCTTAACTAAAACAATATAACATGAAGCATAAAATATTTTATTATATATAAATGCCTAAAATGTATCTAAACCCAAGAAAAAAAAAATCATATTTTGCAGCTCATCATTTTTGTGGTGGCTTCAATATTTTTTTTCTTTATTTTTGCCCAGTGATCCTGCCAGTAACATACTTCCTCTCTTAGGGTGACAGCACACACTCAACATTATCTTTGGAGGAGCAGTGATGTTACCCTAGCCCTCTTGCTCCTGATTTGAACTAAACAACACATCCCTCTCTTATAATCGCTTTAACGTTGGGGTAAAGGTGTTCTGTAGTTCTCAGACTCAAATTGGGAAGGGCTGATAACACTGCTTGATATTTCAGTGTTTTAAAGGCACCATGTTGTCAGCTCACTACAAGAAGTTATGAGCTTACTAGATTCTTGGCAGGTGTTTTTTGCACTTCTTGGACAAATATAACTAAATACTTTTAATGGTATCTTTAATAGACCAAAAGGAAGCAAATAACAATAGTTCATTATTAGGGTATATATACTTTAAAGCTGAATCCCAGGCAGATATTAAAAAAAAACACAAATGCATGCCAATATTTGATCTATCCAAATCATTTTTCTGATTTGGATAGATAAGAAAATGTTTGTTTGTTTTTTTGTAATTTGTACCCCATTCAAGAGATATCCCTTCACTTCTTTTCCTGTAGACACAACAAGAGAGGAAAGCTCCCCAAAAGAGAGGTAAATCACTTTTTTAATAACTTACTATTACTATAAGTAATATCAGACATGAATTATGCAATTTCCTTTCCATCTTTTACTTCCCTTCCGCTGTGCTATTGTATTCTGACAGCGAGAGGTTCTCAGTAATCAGAATACAATGATCACTGCCAACAGCTATAGCCGACGGAAGTGATCGAATGAAAAGATAAACAGGCTAGTCGTGGCTTCCCCGACTTCTCCTCCTGGCTAATCAGGTCTTAAGATCAACCTGTCCTGATTGTTCCGGGGGGAGAAGCTGGAAGACAATAGTGAATATTGATTCGCTAATGTCACAAGTGGGTGGGTTCAGGGCGTAGTGCTCTGCGCCCCAAACCCAACCTTTTCTTTTTGAAGCAAATTAGAGCCTCAGGCTCTAATCATGTGTTTAAAAAAAAAACTCATAGAAATCTATGATTCTGGTGCCCTGCATGGGGATTAGGGGACGGTGCCCCGCGCCCCGTTAGGACTGGCCGCCACTGTCTGGGAGAAAAGCAGAGTGTACAGTCTGAAGTTTTTAGGAGAGTGCGTCTCTCATAATTTTGTAGTACAGTATGTGAGCAGTAGCAGACTTTGTAAGTTGTCCCATCTCTGGAACAGAAGCCTTATGTTCTTGCATTATGGGCTAGTGTGCTTGTGAATATTCAGGAATCACAACGCTTTTTTTGCTGGGTCTTTCCCCCAAGATAAGGCCCATGATACAACCCTTTGGACTAACTAATGTGCATAACCTAACCACCATATACGGTGGCAAGGCAGCTCCCCTGTGCAGAATCACATACCTGTACGTGATCCTGCACTTCTGGGTCTGGGGTGTGCACGCATGCCGCAGGTATCTCGCTCAGCGGAACCAATCAGCGGGTCAAGCGGACTCGATGTGCACCGGGACCCGCCGATTGTTCACGAGAGAGGCAGAATGGCGCTCTGCTGATATAAACAAGGCATATTGCTGTTTTGTTAGTATGAAAGGTAGAAATTCTGTGTTTCTGCTCAGCAGGAACATGGATCTCTGCTTTCCCACAGTGAAAACACCCCCACACAGTTAGCAAGCTCTCCCTAGGAACACATTTAACCATTTGATTGCTCCTGATGTTAACCCCTGCCCTGCCAGTGACAGTAGTAGAGTAATAGTGCATATTTTTAGCACTAATCACTGTATTAGTGTCACTGGTCCCCAAAAAAGTATCAAAATGGTCACTTAGTGTCCTATTTGTGTACCGCAATGTTGCAGTCCCGCTATAATTTGCTGATCACCACCATTACTATTAAAAAATAAAAATAAAAATTCCATAAATATATCTCATGGTTTGTCGACATTATAACTTTTGCGCAAACCAATCAATATACGCTTATTGGGATTTTTTTACCAAAAATATGTGGCAGAATACATATTGGCCTAAATTTATGAAGAAGTTTGATTTTTTAATTTTTTTTTATTGGACATGTTTTATACCAGAAAGTAAAAAATATAGTTTTTTTCAAAATTGTTGGTTTTTTTTTGTTTATAGTGCAAAAAATAAAAACCACAGGGGTGATCAAATACCCAAAAAGAAAGCTCTATTTGAGGGAAAAAAAGGACATACATTTTATTTGGGTACAGTGTCGCAGGACCACGCAATTGTCAGTTAAAGTAATGCAGTGCTGTATCACAAAAAATGGCCTGGTCATGAAGGGGGTAAAACCTTCTGGAGCTGAAGAGGTTAAGGTGCAGGGAGGAGTTTTATTGATTAATGTTAAATAATCTATGTTATTTTTACAGTCTGTCAAGATTTCAGAGGTTTGACATTATCCCCATGATAGTCTACCCATCCAGGCCTGGATTTACTCCGTTTGCTGCCCCAAGACCGGCCCCCCCCACACACACACACACACACACACACACACACCCCACCATTCTCGTCCTTTATCAATGACTGCTACAATAGATCAATTAAAAACATATCTCCACACACGAGAACACTGAAAATAACTGGCTTTAATTGTATAGACTGAAAATACTCTGTAATGCAGAAAATGCCCTTTAAAGATTATAGCAGTAAGAAACTCCCTACATTTTTTTAGTTCTAACTTTTCTTTTGGCAAACTCATTGATAATATCTTCGTAGGACAAAGTATTTAAAAGTTCTGACTCAATGGCAAATAAAGCTAAACTGTTCAGTCTTTCTTGACCCAAAGATGATCATAAATAGTTCTTTACTCGTTTCAGACATGAAAAAGATCATTCTGCTGAACAGTTAGTAACCAGAGTGCAAAGATTAATATGCATTGCTATATCAATATTAGGGTAAATAACCTGCAATTTTTATGCTTTGAATGTGTCAGGAGATCTAATTGACCAGACTGTGTGGACTGCACAGAGATAACCCAAACGCATGTAAATGAATAAATAATATTTATTAAAAATAAGTGATAAACCAGAAAATACAAACAGTGCAAAACCAACACAACAAACCCACAGCAAACAATAGTATATACAGCAAGGGGCAATACCGGAATCACAGATGTCAGCCAGGCCAGGGTCATGTACAGCAGGTAAGCAGGAACAAGGGATAAACCAGAAGCATAAACGTTAGCCAAGCCAGGGTCATACACAGGAGGTCAGCAGATAGGTAAGGATGGGAAACCAGCAGGAAGGGGAGAGGATGGATGGTAAAGCTGCAGGGTAGGGATCCAAGGGAATCAGGAGGGACAAGAACAGGATGGGCCTGGGATAGGGATCGGATCGGATCAGAGCAGAGCAGGTTCACAAACAGGATACAGGCAGCAAGGTCAAGGCACAAGGAGAAAGATACCAAGGCAAGCCTATGAGGGCTTGCCGGGTGTTTATAAGGCTGTGGTAATTGACCTCATGTCACAGCTAAGCGCAGTGTGTGCTGTTTGCTCCACACTGCCAGAGTGCACCCGCTGGTTGACACCGGTACTACGGCCCAAGGATGCAACAGTGCCACCAGCAGGAGAGACCTCTCACTGCAGGTCCTAGGTGTTGGAAGACACCTGCTGATGGACACTGGTACTGCGATCCAAGAGACCGATAGCGCCACCAACGGGTAAACCCTCTCATGACAGTACCCCCCCTAAAGGAGCGGCCTCCGGACGCTCCAACAAGGTGCATCTGTCCAAAGTTCATGGCCTCCAACCGAACAGATGAGGGCACATCAGGCCGGGCATCGGGTACATCAAACTGGACGGCTGGCATGTCAGAGTCATTGAGCTGGGCAGCAGACAGGAACAACTCGAGCTGGGCAGCAGACAGGAACAACTCGAGCTGGGCAGCAGACAGGAACAACTCGAGCTGGGCAGCAGGCTCCGGGTCATCGAGCTGGGCAGCAGGCTCCGGGTCATCGAGCTGGGCAGCAGACAGGAACAACTTGAGCTGGGCAGCAGACAGGAACAACTTGAGCTGGGCAGCAGACAGGAACAACTCGAGCTGGGCAGCAGACAGGAACAAGCCGAGCTGGGCAGCAGACAGGAACAAGCCGAGCTGGGCAGCAGACAGGAACAAGCCGAGCTGGGCAGCAGACAGGAACAAGCCGAGCTGGGCAGCAGACAGGAACAAGCCGAGCTGGGCAGCAGGCTCCGGGTCATCGAGCTGGGCAGCAGGCTCCGGGTCATCGAGCTGGGCAGCAGGCTCCGGGTCATCGAGCTGGGCAGCAGGCTCCGGGTCATCGAGCTGGGCAGCAGGCTCTGGAACATTGGGCCGAACAGCGAGCACCGTAAGGGCAGGCCGGATTACAGGCACCGACTCAGCAAGCTGGGTAACGGACCCCGGCCCAGTGGGCTGGGTAACAGGCCCCGACTCAGCGAGCTGGACACCGGGCACTGGTTCGGCAAGCCGGATAACGGATACTGGCTTGACAGGCCAAGTGATGGACTTCGGTTTAGCAGACTGGGTAACGGGCACCAGTTCAGCAGACCGGGTAACGGGCACCGATTCAACAGACTGGGTAACGGGCACCGATTCAGCAGGCTGAGACACGGGCACCGAAACTCCAGGCTGAAACACGGGCACCAAAACTTCAGGCTGGGACACGGGCACCGAAACCTCAGGTTGGGACACGGGCACCGAAACCTCAGGTTGGGATACCAACATCACGACATCAGGCTGGAAGACAGGTACCAGGATATCAGGCTGGAGGATGGACACATCAAACCGGAAAGCAGGCTCACCAGGCTGAACAGTGGGCACATCAGGCAGAACAACAGGTACTGGCACAACAGGCTGAACAGGTACATCGGAGTCAGTAGTCGCTGGAGCGTCAGACTGGAACATGGACACTGGGATTTCAGGCTGAGCAGCAGGCACTGGGACCTCAAACTGGGCAGCGGACACAGGCATTGGCACAACTGGCTGAGTAGCAGACACTGGCACATTAGGCTGGAAAGCGGACTGGGAAGCCGGCACCGAGACATCAGACCAGGCAGCGGGTGCTGGAACTTTAGACTGGGCAGCAGACACAGGCGCTGGCACATCGGGCAGAACAGCAGGTACATCGGACTGGTCAATAGTCGCTGGGGCGTCAGACTGGAACATGGACACTGGGATTTTGGGCTGGAAGGCAAGATTCAAGACATCCGGCTGGAAGGCAGGCATATCAGACTGGATAGCAGGTGCATTAGACTGGAGAGCGGGCACATCAGACTGGAAGGTGGGCACACCAGACTGGAGAGCGGGCGCATCAGACTGGAAGGTGGGCACACCAGACTGGAAGGTGGGCACACCAGACTGGAAGGCAGGGACATCAAACTGGAAGGCAGAAACCAAGACATCAGGCTGAAAAGCAAGCTTCGGGACATCAGGCTGGGAGGCAGGCATGAAGACATCAGACTGGGGAGCGGGCACAGACTGAAAAGCGTGCACCGGGACTTCAGGCTGGAAGGCAAGCTTCAAGACATCCGGCTGGAAGGCAGGCATATCAGACTGGATTGCAGGTGCATTAGACTGGAGAGCGGGTGCATCAGACTGGAAGGTGGGTACACCAGACTGGAAGGCAGGGACATCAAACTGGACAGCGGGCACAGGCATTGGCACAACAGGTTGAGTAGAAGACACTGGCGCATCAGGCTCGGTAGCAGGCACTGGACTGTCAGGCTGGGTAGCAGGCAGAGGTTTGACAGAATCAGGTGGGTTAGTTGGTGTGGAAGCAAGTTGAGTTACTGGCAGGATCGTGTGGGTAGGAAAGAATTTTTGTTTCTTTTTTGGTTTAGCCCGTGCAGTCTTGTATGTAGGTGCAGGGCTGAAAGAAAAGAAAGTAGCTGGATCGAAGGAAGACCAAGGAACTGTAGCTAGAGAGGGGTTTTGTGGGACTGTTACAGGTGGAGGAGAAGAGACAGGTGGATTGAAGGCGGGATAGGTGCTACACTTGGAGACTGGGTAGTAGTATTTGGTAGAGGGTTGAGTAAACTGGGCTGTAGCTGAGGTTGCCATAGGCGACGGGGAGATACATTTTTGGGGAGACAGATGATTAATGGCAGGGCTGGAATATTGTGGCTTAGCTAAAGACAGGAGATCTGACCACACCTGCAGCACAGGTTGAACAAACGCTGATTCACACACAGCCTGACTAATCAAGGATTGCACCGACTGGATGCAATTAGACAATACTTGCTGTGAACAGGAGGAATAATGTTCCATAAAATAGGCTGGATCATCCTCTAATAACCAAACCAGGGATTCAACTTGGCCATAATTGAAGGGGGGCGAAAAATCATCACTTCCCTCGGGAATGCATAACAGGGCTGGTTTTGCACATAACTGGATCAGGGGCTGAACATCTTCAAAAGACATATACCCCTGATCCACTAGGGAATGAGCTGATCGGATAGTTTCCAACAGCCTGTCACTAGTCCACCCTTTTAAAATCTGGCGACAATATTCACCATCCTCTTCTGCTAGCAGAGAATAATAAAGGATTTCATCGAAATCCATATTAGCAGACCCGATAAACCAGGATGGTTTCCTCAATGCAGCCACGTCTGGTCAGGGATGGCCTTGGTATACTGTCAGGAGATCTAATTGACCAGACTGTGTGGACTGCACAGAGATAACCCAAACGCATGTAAATGAATAAATAATATTTATTAAAAATAAGTGATAAACCAGAAAATACAAACAGTGCAAAACCAACACAACAAACCCACAGCAAACAATAGTATATACAGCAAGGGGCAATACCGGAATCACAGATGTCAGCCAGGCCAGGGTCATGTACAGCAGGTAAGCAGGAACAAGGGATAAACCAGAAGCATAAACGTTAGCCAAGCCAGGGTCATACACAGGAGGTCAGCAGATGGGTAAGGATGGGAAACCAGCAGGAAGGGGAGAGGATGGATGGTAAAGCTGCAGGGTAGGGATCCAAGGGAATCAGGAGGGACAAGAACAGGATGGGCCTGGGATAGGGATACGGATCGGATCGGATCGGAGCGGAGCAGGACAGAGCAGGTTCACAAACAGGATACAGGCAGCAAGGTCAAGGCACAGGGAGAAAGATACCAAGGCAAGCCTATGAGGGCTTGCCGGGTATTTATAAGGCTGTGGTAATTGACCTCATGTCACAGCTGAGCGCAGTGTGTGCTGTTTGCTCCACACTGCCAGAGTGCACCCGCTGGTTGACACCGGTACTACGGCCCAAGGATGCAACAGTGCCACCAGCAGGAGAGACCTCTTACTGCAGGTCCTAGGTGTTGGAAGACACCTGCTGATGGACACTGGTACTGCGATCCAAGAGACCGATAGCGCCACCAACGGGTAAACCCTCTCATGACAGAATGTTTTGTAGAGCTCTGAAATTGAAGCTTCACCTTTATCAATAGAACAAAGGTGCAGACATTCATCAGGAAGTGACGTTTCCAAATCATCAGGATAGCTGTTACATAGGTTGGAAGCCTGAGATTGTATATCAGTGGTTGCTAGTGTAGTAAGCTTTTCAATAAAATGAAACTTGTTGTAGACTTGTTCATAAGCCTCAGATCTTCTTTGCAGCTCATTTTTTAATTTGTCAAGAATTGCAAAGAACGTGTTTACCCTGAAATGGTCTGTAGCATTTAACTGTACGTCTCCTTCTTGACTTACATCAAATGGAATTTTTTTTTTTCTAGCTCTAGCGCAGGCGGATTTGAAATGGTCAAGGCCAGAGAGTTTTTTGGCTTCTGATTCAAACCTTTCAAACTCATTTCTATAGCTTTGCATGAGGTGGAGAAGTGCCCCATAGAGTTTCACAACTGCTGAAATGTCTACATCTGCACTCTGCAATTGTTTGTTGCATTAAAAGGTTCCAAAATGCTGTTCTAAAATACTGTCATGAAGGCGGTCTCCAGACAATTCAGACTTCTTAGAAGTGCTGCAGCCTCACTTCTTGTCACTGGCCTTTGAGAGTCATCATCCTCTATTGCTTCCAGGGCTTCAATAATTTCTGTCCATGATTTCCTCAGAGTACGACATGCATCACTGCATGCTGACCATCTTGTGACAGACAGATTTTTAACCGTGGACTTGGCATTTAAATGAGAAGTTAAGACTTCCCACCTACTGGTAGGGCCAGGAAAATAATTATACAGCTGTTAGATGACTCCAAAGAATGATACTGCTTCTACGCAGCTTTCTGCAGCACATGTTCCTACAAGGTTCAGGGAATGTGCAGAGCATGGTATATATATAGCTAGTGGATTTCGTTCCTTAAAACGAGCCTGAAGTCCAGAATGTGGGCCAGCCATATTGCTAGCATTATCGTATGACTGACCTCTACAATTCTGAAGGTCAAGTTGGTGAAATTCTAATGTATCACTTACAGCTTTAAATAAATTTTGAGCTTTGTGGCCAATATGTGGTATGAACTTTATAAATCGTTCCACTGGCACACCCTCATCATTCACATATCGTATAATGAAGGCTAGCTGATCCATGTGAGAAACATCTGGGGTTGAATCCACACTTATCGAGTAATATTTAGCATCCTTCACCTCGACAATTATTGCATCTAATAGTCCGACTGCCAATATTTCAATGAATTCATAGCAAACAGTTTTGGACAGATAGGATGCTGTGCCAGAGCCAGCATTGCCATAGCGCTTAATGTGCTAGTCCATGAAGGGATTAAACTCAGCAATGAGCTCAAGTAACATTAGATAGTTACCATTTGTATGAGAGCCAAACCTTTCATCTGTGCCTCTAAATGCCAATCCACGAGAAGATAAAGCCTTCACAACCGCAACAACACGCCTGAGGACATTTCTCCAGTACTCTCTTTCTTTGTTTTGTTGCAAAATTAGCATGTTATCCATTTTGCCACATGCAGCGTTCCTGTTTTTTAATCTCATAAAACATGTTTTATGTTGCTCAGAGTCTTCGTTTTCTCTTAGGCGAACAGAAGCATTCTTCCAATCACTAAATCCTTTTTGAGCCAGCTGACATTTAGCAGATGAACTACCAAAAAGATGACAAGGGGCACAAAAAGCAGCTTTTGCTTTCTCAGAGTATACCAGCCAGGTTCTCTCATACAGTTCTCCATTCTGCAGTTTGCGTTTAAACAAGAAATTGGAGAATGACCGGGTCCGATCAGAATATTTGCGAGCCGATAATGAAAAGTCAGCATTTGTATTTTGAGTTATGCCATTTATAGCTAAATAGTCCTTCAGCTGTTCACTATTCCTATCCCAATCCACAGGATCAGAAGAAAATACCAAATCAATATTGACTTCTTCATTAGCATAAATTATTTCAGAAGTTGCAACAGGCTCTGTGGTATTGTCTTCTATATATTGCTGCCCTTCTGCCACCTGTTCAGTCTCCACAGGTACAGAACCTCCAGCAGTGCCTCTGTTAGAGAAAAAACTTTGTATTTTTGACATGTGCTTGAACTCTTCTTTTATACGTTCAGCTTTCTCCTTTGCATTTTGGCGTTAGCCATGACCACTCAATTTTTTATCTTTTCTCTGATATATTATAGTTTTTTCTAAATCAAGAAAATAGTCTTTTGTTAATGACACCTAATCTTTCTCTTACTGTGGCATTTAAAAATGTTCTCACTATATAAATAACAGCCTCTAAGTTTCTAACATACAATATACAAAAGGGGCAGATCCTTGGCCAGTGAAGGGACATGTGATTAATACAGTTGGGCTTTTTTTTCACCTTAATGCATCCAATGCATTAAGGTGAAAAAACTAGGGATGCACCGTATGGGTTTTTTGGTGCAGAAACCGATACCGAAAATGAAAAATACAAGATGCCACTTTTTAAAAAATATTTTTGCACAGGAGATGGTCGGAGACTGGGGACATGCTACAGGAGATGGTCAGAGACTGCATACACATTACAGGAGATGGTCAGAGACTGCGGACACATTACAGGAGATTGTCAGAGACTGTGGACACATTACAGGAGATGGTCAGAGACTGGGGACATGGTACAGAAGATTGTCAGAGACTGCGGACACATTTCAGGGGATGGTCAGAGACTGGGGACGTGGTACAGGAGATGGTCAGAGATTGTGGACACATTACAGGAGATGATCAGAGACTATCCATTGGACACTCATACATATATGGCTGTGTGTGTAAAAGTGCCAGGTAATCAGGTAATCAGCAGTATACAGTATAACTTCACAGGAAAATGAAGATGCTTTCACTAACCTTCTAGATTTCAGGTTGTTGCCCCTACCATGTGTATGTATGAATGTCAGTTAGGGACTTTAGATTGTAAGCTCTTTGAGGGCAGGGTCTGATGTGAATGTACAATGCAGGGCTAAAAATTTCAAGTCCTGAGCCACTAGCCAGGCCTTACTCACCACCACTTGGCCCACCCAAACCCTACCCTACCCTGCCCCGCCTCTCCCCTAAACATACCTCACACCTAAACATATCTCATGAAATGACACTGTTTAAATGTTTTATGCAGAATTAAGTTCCAAAAATAAATATCAACAACAACTTTAGCAATATCAGCATAAAGCATATCAGTACCCATCAGTGCAGCCTCATCAGTGCCCATCAGTTCAGCCTCATCAGGGCCACCAGTGCAGCCTATCAGTGCCCATCAGTGCAGCTTATCAGTGCAGCATATCAGTGCAGCCCTATCAGTGCAACTTAACATTTCCGCCTCATCTATGCCTAACAGTGCAGCCTTACCAATGCCCATCAGTGTAGTCTGATCAGGGGCTACCAGTGCAGCCTATTAGTGGCCATCAGTGCATTCTCATCAGCCTCATAAGTGTGGCCTTATCAGTGCATCATAAGAGTGCCGCCTCATCTCTCCCCAGCAGTGCAGCCTTATCAGTGCCCATCAGTACAGTCCAATCAGTGCTGCCTTTATCAGTGTTCATCAGTGCAGCCTACCAGTGCCCATCAGTGCAGCCAGCCAGTGCTCATCAGTGCCGCCTATCAGTGCCCATCAGTGCCGCCTTTCAGTGCTCATCAGTGCAGCCTACCAGTGCTGCCTATTAGTGCCCATCAGTGCCGCCTATCAGTGCTCATTAGTGCAGCCTATCAGTGCAGCCTACCAGTGCCCATTAGTGCAGCCTACCATTGCGCCTATCAGTGCCCATCAGTGCCGCCTATCAGTGCTCATTAGTGCAGCCTATCAGTGCCACCTACCAGTGCCCATCAGTGCAGCCAACCAGTGCCCATCAGTGCAGCTCACCAGTGCTGCCTATCAGTGCCCATCAGTGCCACCTATCAGTGCTCACCAATGCAGCCTACCAGTGCCCATCAGTGCCGCCTATCAGTGCATATCAGTGCAGCCTACCAATGCCGCCTATCAGTGCTGCCTAGGAGTACCGCCTCATCAGTGGCAATCAGTGCAGCCTCGTCGGTTTCAAAATATCACAGCTCTTACTAGTGTATATTAATTGTGTTTTGATTATAGCATGGAGCACTTTGCAGTGCATGATTTTTCACTGAATGTGGATTGTTTAATGGGTTTGCACTGATTTCAGCATGGAGCAGTTTGCATATGCTGGAATCTATGCAAACTTATTAGACAGTCCACATTCAGTGAAAAATCATGTACTGCAAAGTGCTCCATGCATGCTGGAACCTATGCAAACTTATTAAACAGTACACCTTCAGTGAAAGTTCATGTACTGCAAACTTCGCAGTACATGAACTTTCACTGAATGTGGACTGTTTAATGAGTTTGAGCATGCATGGAGCACTTAATTGCAATATGTTCTGAAAATTTGCATTCAATCCATGCTGAGCAGTGAGCACTGCCACTTACAAAAATAAATGCAACTTACCTGCTGTCCTGGCCATCACTTGCGGGGGTTCCTGTCATCCTCCTCTCTCTTTTCCTCCTACAGTGACAGAGAGACCCCGCCCCCCCCAGGACAAGGAGAACATGCATAGGGATGTGTGGCGCGGAGGAGGGTAGGTGGAGCATTAGGCTCTTCCTCCGCCTCTGTCACTGGAATGACATGCACCAGGTCTGTCCAATCAAATGGGGGCGTCATTTGCTCCATCCCCCTGGCCAAGTCCGCCCCGTACTTAGATTAGCAAGTGCACGCTACCTACAGGCTGCCGCGCCAGGGGCTATATTTGTGCAGGGAGGCAGCCGTGGGAGCCGGGACTCGTGGGGGTTTTCAAGCGGTGGGGGCAGCTTTGGTGCCGCCCCTGCACCACTGCCGCCCCAAGGCCTGGCCTCGGTGGCCTTGCCTGTACCCATCTTAACAGCTGCTGAACTACATATTAGACATCCCTCCCTATTTTCTTCCAAAGAAATTCTAGAAATTTGATTTATGTCAGTATACTCTGTAGCTGTTTTACTGATACAGACACTAAGACCCTTTAAATAATAAAAAAAGAAAGTAAATACACCTATGTGGTTAACTTGGAATGTAGAGGTGGGATAGAAGTGGGTATTGCACCCTAATCTAGACTCCCGTAGCCCAGGTTTTTGATCTTGTGTTATCTGGACTGGATTTTTCTACTATAAAAATAACAGTGCAGTGCTATAAGTAAAATCAGCAGACTAACACATTGCTCATGGCATATAAATGAAAGTCCCCTTGAGATGGATGATAAAGAGTATACAGAAAGTAGTCTCCTCTACGGTGATAAGGGTGCTCTCACAATACATATGGTGCAGCAAAAAATCTGTGATTCCACCACCTGTAAGCTGAACCGCTCACCTCAATTAATGGACCCCTGAGCTAACAGATGGGTCAAAATAGCTTTCACCACTCACAGTGGTCATGAATGGAGGCTTGAATGGGTAGATCAATGGGGTAGGTTGCCGTATCCATTAAAAGAACCATAATCTGTTGCTCTTATTTTCAGCCATGGTGACATGTAAAGTAAAAAAATATATAGTGCACTCTGTATGGCTAAAACAATATCCTTTTATTGAAAAGACAGGTACTCACATAAGAGGTACTATGACCTTAGTGCTAGGATGAAAGGTATAAGTATTAAAGTCTTAATAAAGACCTCTGTAGATAAGGTGGCTGCAGTGACGTCCTGGGATGCTCCCGCACGCGTATCATCCTCACCGGGACTTCCTCAGAGGTAGTGGAGTCCCATATGTCCTGTCCATATATATATACTAGCCCCTTATGGCAATCAACTGTATCCAGCTCCAGCGTGGGATCATCCAATCAGATCAAGCCGCTCGGAGGTCAAGGAAAACGCTTCCTCCCTGTGTGGCTGGGTAACTATGGTGATGGTAGTGTCAGCGGCGGCGTGACGCCCGGTCACCTGACCCAGCTTTAAGGGGGAAGATTCCTATTTGTTTCGTGGGTCGTTATAGCGACCGTGACGTCATCCGCAACGTGACGCCTGGTCACATGACCCTAAGGATGTTTCCAGTGCAAAGCTGGAACGTATGTGCAGATAGAAAATCCGCCCTCGCTGGCCATCATCACCAGGGCAACAGGCTTACACGGCCTCCTGCATCTTGCTCCATGGATATTTACAAGAGCCTATAGATGCATGGGGCTGCAATCAACTGCAGTTGGGAAATACCCAGTAAACCCACTGATAGAAATATTTCAATATACTGCTGGTCTTATGGTGTCCAAGGGGGAGAAAATGTTTATTTAAAAGAGACAATAACAATAAAATTAAAAATTGAAAATATTTCAAAAATCTATTAGACGACATCATCGCAGCCACCCTTTACAGTAATAGAAAAAGATCATCCCATTTGCAAACATATTAAAATTATTAGATCAAATTAAAACCCATTGTACAGAAGTTAGAGCGTCTTCATGACTGATAATTGTGTACAAGGAGCTTACATCTGCCGTTATCAAAAAACAGGGAGATGAGAAAGACAGGGCTTCAAGGATCTGTATGATGTGTTTGGTGTCCTTTAGGAAGGATCGAGTTTTGGAGACAATGGGTTGTAAGAAAAAATCGATGTACTGACCTAGTCTAGATGAGACCGAATCGATCCCATTGACTATGGGTCAGCCTGGTGGATTTGTACTGTTTTTGTGGATTTTAGGCAGAAAGTATATTATTGGGGTACGGCAAAAGGATGGATCAAGATATGATGCTTCTTTAGAGTTAAGAACTCCTATGTGTTTCCCTCTCTCTATGAGTGAATGCAGCTCCTCCTTAAATTGAAACATAGGATCCTTAGTGAGCATCACATACGTGTTGTAGTCAGTAAGTAGATTCTGCATCTCATTATTGTAATAAACTTTGCTGAGTACCACCAGGCCTCCTCCTTTGTCCACCGGTCGTATCACTAAGTCCTTCCGCTATCTCAAGAGATAAAACCTCAGGAAGGATGTACTGGAAATAGAGCGAGTATAGAGAAGGGCAACAAAGCTAATAAAGGGACTGAAGGATATTAGTTATGAAGAAAGGTTACAAGCACTAAAAGGGGTTGTAAACCCTTGTGTTTTTTCACCTTAATGCATCCTATGCATTAAGATGAAAAAACACCTGGCAGTGACCGCCCCCCCCAGCCCCCCCCCCCCCCCGTTTTACTTACCTGAGCCCTGGAACTTCATCCGGTGGGGACGCGCTCTTCCTCTGCCCAGGGTTCTCGGCTCTTGATTGGATAGATTGATAGCAGCACAGTCATTAGCTGCCGCTGCTGTGAATCAAATCCAATGACGCGGGCGCCGGGTGGCGGGGCTGAGTCATACATTCGGCCACTATGGATGCCGAATGATAGACTCTGGAGCGCGCCCACAAGGTAACCCCCTGGGAGAGCACTTCCCCTTAGGAGTTATCTGATGTAGGGAGGAGCTGCGAGAGCCACTGAGGGACCCCAGAAGACGGTATTCAGGGCCAGTCAATGCAAATCAAGCTGCACAGTGGAATTAAGTATGAGATTTTTGTTATTTAAAAAAAAAATAAACAAAGCTTTACAATCACTTATTCTCTCTGGAGAAGAGACGCTTGAGAGGGGATATGATTTCAATTTACAAATACCATACTGGTGACCCCACAATAGGGACAAAACTTTTCTGCAGAAGGAAGTTTAATAAGACACTCTTTAATATTATAAGAAAAGAGGTTTGACCTTAAACTGCGTAGAGGGTTCTTTACTGTAAGAGTGGCAAGGATGTGGAATTCCCTTCCACAGGCGGTGGTTTCAGTAGGGAGCATCAATAGTTTCAAAAAACTATTAGGTAAGCATCTGAATGACCACAACATACAGGGAAATACAATGTAATACTGACATATAATCACACACATAGGTTGGACTTGATGGACTTGTGTCTTTTTTCAACCTCACCTACTATGTAACTATGTATTTGTCTGATGTTTTTCCCCTTTTTCCTCACTATCTGATTAAGATAAAGGTCATTCTTTAGTCACACTGCTCTATGTGTCTTTCTGACACTTGAATCGTTATGTGCCTGTGCGCTTTGTTTGTATTTCTGCCAATGCGGTCTTTTTTTTCTATGCCTGCCTTTCCCCATCTGGGAACAACAACAAGCTTCAATCCTGTGTTACAGGAATTTCTCCTGGTTGCCATGGGACCAACCTTGTGTCAGTGGGCGGTGACATCACATGACCAGGCTATTCGTGCCTTGGGTGATGTCATCTTCCTGGCGCCTCGGCTCTCCGGTTGACAGAGACCAGATGCGGCATTGGTTGCGGTGCTGCTTGGTGTGCCATCAGGGGGCTCAGGGGGCCTTTCAGGAGCTATGGAGGATGGTGGTCTCATGCACAAACGCCCATACAGGCACGCCCCACAGACAATTAGTGAACACATATCAACATCAGTTGCACATTGAACTGCTGGAGTATAAGGTATTGTTAACCACTTTGGCTGTCTGTCTTTTTACTTATCACTGTTACCTAGTACCTCTGTACCTTTAAGGTTTACCTTCATTAATCCAACCTTATGTTTACTATTGATTCCAAGACTGGGCATCACAGTCCGATTTAACATACTCTTATCCAGTCAAGGCTCTATTTACGCCTTTCATCTTGGCCCTGGGATTTTCTTTATGTGGCAAACACTCCAACAAATAATTGATACCTCTTTGAGATTTTTCACTGATATCATCACCATATCCAGAGATTCCATTTAGTTTATATGACTACGTTATGTCTAGGACTATTTTAATTTCCCTATTTTACAAATTAAAGGTTGTCATTTTTTGTACTTGAAACTGTCCTACCCCTACCCCTACCAGTGCTGAGGCTCATCGATCCTCCATTTGCCTTGGCCCTTTTTTGGGTTTTGTGGTCCAGGATTGGGGCCCCACTTGGCAGTTTTGTCCTCCATTGCCTACTGGCACATCTCCAGCGGAATCTGTCTTTTCTGTTCTTGAGTAGGGATGAGCTACGTGTTCGAATCAAACCCATATTCAACTCGAACATCGCGTGTTCGGTCGTTCGCCAAATTATGAACGATATGGGCCATTCGCGCCAAGTTTGAGTGGTGCGTCACGGCATATAATTCACTGCGGCATCGCAGTGCATTGCTGGCTGATGATTGGCCAAGCATGCACTATGACCCGCATGCTTGGCCAATCACAGCGCTGTGTGTACAGAGAGCCGTAATTGGCCAAAGCCAAGGAGGCTTTGGCCAATTATGGCTCAGGGGGTTTAGTACACGCCCCACATTATGTAAGGCCACCTGCATGTTGGCCCTGTGTAGTGCATTCCGTCTTGAGAAAGAGATAGACAGAGAGAGAGACAGTGTCATTTGATTTAAGTTAGATAGAGTAGGCAGGTCGAGTCAGTTAGCTGCACTTACAGTGTATTGTGTATATATATATATATATATATATATATATATATATATATATCTCCCAGGTGTTGTATATATATATATATATATATATATATATATATATATATATATATATATATATATTGTATTCAGTTTAGCTAGATCCTGTTCTTCTCTTCCTAATATACTGACAGGCGTTTTTATAGTATTTCCAATTACTGTACTGTGTACCCTGCACAGTTGCACCTACAGTATAGGTACCTGCAACCAGGTGCTTGTGTAGGCTCTTTGAAGTATTTCCAGTTACTGTACTGTGTACCTCGCACAGTTGCACCTACAGTATAGCTACCTGCAGCCAGGTGCTTGTGTAGGCTCTTGAATTATTTCCAATTACTGTACTGTGTACCCCGCACAGTTGCACCTACAGTATAGCTACCTGCAGCCAGGTGCTTGTGTCGGCTCTTGAAGTATTTCCAATTACTGTACTGTATACCCCGCACAGTTGCACCTACAGTATAGCTACCTGCAGCCAGGTGCTTGTGTAGGTTCTTGAAGTATTTCCAGTTACTGTACTGTGTACCCCGCATAGTTGCACCTACAGTATAGCTACCTGCAGCCAGGTGCTTGTGTAGGTTCTTTGAAGTATTTCCAGTTACTGTACTGTGTACCCCGCACAGTTGCATCGACAGTATAGCTACCTGCAGCCAGGTGCTTGTGTAGGTTCTTGAAGTATTTCCAGTTACTGTACTGTGTACCCCGCACAGTTGCACCTATAGTATAGCTACCTGCAGCCAGGTGCTTGTGTAGGCTCTTTGAAGTATTTCCAGTTACTGTACTGTGTACCCCGCACAGTTGCACCTACAGTGTAGCTACCTGCAGCCAGGTGCTTGTGTAGGTTCTTTGCAGTATTTCCAGTTACTGTACTGTGTACCCCACACAGTTGCACCTACAGTATAGCTACCTGCAGCCAGGTGCTTGTGTAGGCTCTTGAAGTATTTTCAGTTACTGTACTGTGTACCTGTCATGAACAGGTGTGACCAGAACCATGTGATCTGCGACAGAGGACGCCAAACAGTATATAAGTGAAAATATAATAATTTATTAAAGTAAGTGAATAATATAAGTACAACCACCTCCAATATGACACAGTGCAATAACCAACCACAGACAGAGACCCACAAATAACAACAGACAGATAAGTACAATAAATGGGAAATACCAGGATCATAAACAATAGCCAGGCCAGGGTCATACACAGCAGATCAGCAGATGGACAGGGGATGTTCCAAAGACATAAAAGTAAGCCAGGCCAAGGTCATACACAGGGAGATCAGCAGATGGGGTATGGAACACACGACAGGGAGAGGATGGATGGATCAGACCGCAGACAGGGATGCAAGGTAACAGGTGGAACAGGATAGGGATCGGGACAGGGAGACAGGATCAGAAACACGGGTCACAGGTTCAGGGCACAGGAACAGGTTCAGAATCAGGATCAGGATCAGATCACAAGCTAGCAGGTCAGGGCGCAATGAAGGAACCAAGGCAAACATGTGAGTTCTTGCCGGGTATTTATAGGCCTGTGATTGGCCTGTGACACCTGATTGTAGGAGGTACTGTCTGCTCCACACTGTCAGGATCCATCCGCTGGTGGACGCCAGTACTGCGGCCCAAAGATGACATAACATCAGCAGGGAAAAGCTCTGACAGTTCCAAACTGGCAGGAGACACCTGCTGGTGGACCTCAGTACTGCATGCCAAATGACAGATATTACCAGCAGATGGAACATTTCCTGACAGTACCCCCCTCAAAGGAGCAGCCTCTGGATGCTCCAACTGGTTGTAATTGTCCATAGTCTATGGCATCAAACAGAACAACAGATGGGGGTACGTCAGGCTGGGCAACAGGCACTTCAGGCTGGGCATCAGACACCTCAGGGCAGACAGCGGGCACATCAGGGCAGACAGCAGGCTCCGGGTCCTCGAGCTGGGCAGCAGGCTCCGGGTCCTCGGGCTGGGCAGCAGACTCCGGGTCCTCAGGCTGGGCAACAGGCTCTGGAACATTAAGTCGAACAGCGAGCACCGTAAGGGCAGGCTGGATCACTGGCACCGGCTCAGCAAGCTGGGTAATGGGCCCCGGCCCAGTGGGCTGGGTAACGGGCCCCGGCTCAGCGAGCTGGACACTGGGCACTGGTCCGGAAAGCCAAATAACAGGTACTGGCTTAACAGGCCGAGTGACGGGCACCGGTTCAGCAGACTGGGTAATGGGCACCGGTTCAGCAGACTGGGTAACGGGCACCGGTTCAGCAGACTGGGTAACGGGCACCGAAACTTCAGGCTGAGACACGGGCACCGAAACTTCAGGCTGAGACACGGGCACAGAATCTTCAGGCTGAGATACTAATTTCAAGACATCAGGCTGGAAGGCAGGCAACGAGACACCAGGCTGGAAAGCAAGCACTGAGACATCAGGCTGGAAGGTGGGCACATCAGGCTGGGAAGCGGGCACATCAGACTGGGAAGCGGGCACATCAGACTGGGAAGCAGGCACATCAGACTGGGAAGGCAGGCTCATCGGACTGGACAGCGGGTACTGAGACATCAGACCAGGCAGCAGGTACTGGACCTCCAGACTGGGCAGCAGACACAGGCGCTCGCACATCAGGCAGAACAACAGGTGCTGGCACAACAGGCTGAACAATGGGTGCATCAGACTGGATAGCAGGTACTGGAACTTCAAACCGGGCAGCCGGTACTGGAATTTCAGACTGGGCAGCAGGTACAGGTGCTGGCACAACAGGCAGAACAGCAGGTACTGGCACAACAGGCTGAACAACAGGTACATTGGACTGGGCAGTAGTCACTGGAGCGTCAGACTGAAACATGGACACTGGGATGTCAGGCTGAGCAGCAGGCACTGGAACCTCAAACTGGACAGCGGGCACAGGCATTGGTACAACAGGCTGAGTAGCAGACACTGGCACATCAGGCTGGGCAGCAGACAGGAGCACATCAGGCTGCGCAGGGGACGGTGGCACATCAGGCTGGGCAGCAGATGGTGGCACATCACGC
Organism: Aquarana catesbeiana; assembly: GCF_042186555.1. NCBI lineage: Eukaryota > Metazoa > Chordata > Amphibia > Anura > Ranidae > Aquarana > Aquarana catesbeiana. Next base: position 539,810,860 of record NC_133327.1, read on the forward strand.
TGGGCAGCAGTCAGTGGCACACCAGGCTGGGCAGCAGACAGTGGCACATCAGGCTGGGCAGCAGACAGTGGCACATCAGGCTGGGCAGCAGACAGTAACACATCAGGCTGGGCAGCAGACAGGAACACGTCAGGCTGGGCAGCAGACAGGAACACGTCAGGCTGGGCAGCAGACAGGAACACGTCAGGCTGGGCAGCAGACAGGAACACATCAGGCTGGGCAGCAGACAGGAACACATCAGGCTGAGACACTGGCTGGATAGCAGGCAGAGATTTGGCAGAATCAGATGGGTTATCAGGTTCAGCTGGCATGCAAGCAGACTGGAGCAGGTTGGTTGGTGTGGAGGCAGGTTGGGTTACTGGCAGGATCGTTTGGGTTGGAAAGAACTTTAAAGGCAGGATAAGTGCAGCGGGTAGAGACAGGGTATTGATATTTGGTGGGAAGCAGGGTATATTGGGCTGAAACGGAGGTTGCCATGGGTGAAGGGGAAAAAGACTCCTGGGCAGGCAGGTGTCTAATAGCGGGTCCGGGTTGTGAAGAGCTGACTGAGGCTGGAAATAATAAGTCTGACCATGCCTATAGTACAGGTTGAACAAACGTGGGTTCACATACTGCCTGTCTAACCAGGGACTGCACCGAATCTATACAATCCACTAGCACCTGTTTAGGACAAGCTGAATAATGCTCCAGAAAGTATACAGCATCATCCTCCAACAGCCATACCAGAGACTCCACCTGATCACTACTGAAGGGGGGAGAAAAATCATCACTTCCTTTAGCACTGCTAGACAAAGCTAGCTCAGCACACACATGTATCAGGGGCTGAACGTTTTTAAACAGTAATCTACCCTGATCAACCAGAGAATGGGCCAGACAGTTACACTCCAGGAGCTGATCCCTGGCCCACTCTTTCAATACCAGACGACAGTAATTGTTATCCTCCAACACCAGTGAGGCAAGGAGAACAACTGTTTCTGATTGCATTTTAGTAGCAGTAACAGCACTACAATGGTTCCTCTGCGCAGTCACTTCTGGTCAGAGATGGCCTTGGTTTACTGTCATGAACAGGTGTGACCAGAACCGTGTGATCTGCGACAGAGGACATCAAAACATATACAAGTGAAAATATAATAATTTATTAAGGTAAGTGAATAATATAAGTACAACCACCTCCAATATGACACAGTGCAATAAACAACCACAGACAGAGACCCACAAATAACAACAGACAGATAAGTACAATAAATGGGAAATACCAGGATCATAAACAATAGCTAGGCCAGGGTCATACACAGCAGATCAGCAGATGGACAGGGGATGTTCCAGAGACATAAACGTAAGCCAGGCCAAGGTCATACACAGGGAGATCAGCAGATGGGGTATGGAACACAGGACAGGGAGAGGATGGATGGATCAGACTGCAGGCAGGGATGCAAGGTAACAGGTGGGACAGGATAGGGGTCGGGACAGGGAGACAAGATCAGAAACACGGGTCACAGGTTCAGGGCACAGGAACAGGTTCAGATTCAGAATCAGGATCAGGATCAGGATCACAAGCTAGCAGGTCAGGGCGCAATGAAGAAACCAAGGCAAACATGTGAGTGCTTGCTGGGTATTTATAGGCCTGTGATTGGCCTCAAGTGACACCTGATTGTAGGAGGTACTGTCTGCTCCACACTGCCAGCATCCATCCGCTGGTGGATGCCAGTACTGCGGCCCAAAGATGACAACATCAGCAGGGAAAAGCTCTGACAGTTCCAAACTGGTAGGAGACACCTGATGATGGACCTCAGTACTGCATGCCAAATGACAGATATTACCAGTGGATGGAACATTTCCTGACAGTACCCCACACACTTGCACCTACAGTATAGCTACCTGCAGCCAGGTGCTTGTGTAGGCTCTTGAAGTATTTCCAGTTACTGTACTGTGTACCCCACACAGTTGCACCTACAGTATAGCTACCTGCAGCCAGGTGCTTGTGTAGGCTCTTTGAAGTATTTCCAGTTACTGTACTGTGTACCCCGCACAGTTGCACCTACAGTATAGCTACCTGCAGCCAGGTGCTTGTGTAGGTTCTTGAAGTATTTCCAGTTACTGTACTGTGTACCCCGCACAGTTGCACCTATAGTATAGCTACCTGCAGCCAGGTGCTTGTGTAGGCTCTTTGAAGTATTTCCAGTTACTGTACTGTGTACCCCGCACAGTTGCACCTACAGTATAGCTACCTGCAGCCAGGTGCTTGTGAAGGCTCTTGAAGTATTTCCAGTTACTGTACTGTGTACCCCACACAGTTGCACCTACAGTATAGCTACCTGTAGCCAGGTGCTTATGTAGGCTCTTTGAAGTATTTCCAGTTACTGTACTGTGTACCCCGCACAGTTGCACCTACAGTATAGCTACCTGAAGACAAGTGCAGGTGTTATCAAACTAATAATACTACAGGCAGGCAGTTGATTCTGCTAGCTGCAGTATAATCGGTATATATATATATATATATATATATATATATATACATCCCAGTTTTCTGCAGCTCACTGCAGGCCAATAGTACTTCTGGAAGGCTAACAAGGAGAGGCAGACAGTGACAAGCCAATAAAAGAGGGCAAGCAGGCTCTGTGTCTAGAGGCAACAGTGCTGGTCGTGGACACGGTGCATCCTCATCAGCACATGGCCGTGGGACACGCTTGGCCTTTTTTACAGCAGCTGGCCGTGTTGAGCTGCAACATGCGGAAGACTTGGTCAAGTGGATGACCAAGCTGTCCTCATCGTCCTCATCCTCTCTCACCCAAACTCAGAGTACTTTGTCTGGCAAAGCAGCTGCCAACGCGGCCTCTTCCCTCGGCTCAATGGTATCAGTGACTCCTTCCCTAGCCCCACCATGTCCTCCTGAGGAGTCCCTCAAACTGTTTGACCACAGTGTTGGGTACATGCTCCAGGAGGATGCCCAGCGTTTTGAAGGCTCCAATGATGGTACTCAGCTAGAGGAAGGCAGTAACGTGAGCTGGCAGTCATATTCCCCCTGCTGAAGCATACTGCCAGGTTTGCTCCAGTGATGAGGAGGGAGGGGATGATGAGGTCACTGGCTCCACGTGGGTGCCTGATAGGAGAGAGGAGGAGGAGGCACATCACCAACGAGGCAGGATGCCCTCCAGGGGCCAGCCCAAGGGCAGCACACTGACTGCATCACACCACAGAGCTCTGCATGTGCAGTGCGCTGCTGTCTCTGCGCGTTATTCCAAAAGTTCTTTGGTGTGGGCCTTTTTTGAGATGAGTGCATCAGATCCCACCATTGCTATTTGCAACATATGTCTCAAGCGTATCTTGCATGGCCAAAACATCTCCCACTTGGGCACCACAAGCTTGACCAGACATATGTTGACCTGCCATGCAGTTCGTTGGCAAGTGTACCTAAAAGACCCACACCAAAGAACAAAGAGGACCTCTCCTTGCTCCTCATCAGCTGGGATCTCTAACCTTACTTCAGTCCTCTCTGAGCCTTGCACTTACAGGAATGAAGGTGTAGAATTAGGTGTGTCACAGCCAAGTACTTGCTGGCAATCTACTATCAGTACACCGACGTCAGATTGTACCAAGCAAATTTCTCTGCTCCAGCTGCTGCACCGCAGAAAGAAGTTTGCTCCCAGCCATCCACATGCCCAGCAGTTGAATGCTAGCTTGGCAAAATTGTTAGCACTTCAACTGCTACCTTTTCAGTTGGTAGACTCTGCCCCCTTCCGTGAGTTTGTGGAATGTGCGGTTCCTCAGTGGCAGGTTCCCAAACGCCACTTTTTCTCATGGAAGGCGATTCCGGCTCTCTACCCTGCATGTGGAAGGCAATGTCTTGGCCTCGCTGGACAGGGCGGTCAGCGGTAAGGTGCATATTACCGCTGACTCATGGTCCAGCAGGCATGGACAGGGACGTTACCTAAGTTTCACGGCGCATTGGGTGAATCTGCTGGTAGCTGGGAAGGATGCAGGACAAGGTGCTTCTTCTTCCTCCATGGCCTCTTACTGTGCTTTGTCCTCGGAACCAGCGGTGCTCCGTAGGCGTTCAAGGGGCTACGCAAGTACGCAGGCCAAAAGATGCCATGCAGTGCTTGAGCTGGTGTGCTTGGGGGACAGGAGCCACACTGGGGCATAGATTCTGTCAGCTCTGCAGGGGCAGGTTCAGAGGTGGTTGACGCCACGCCAACTTAAGGCAGGAATGGTGGTTTGTGACAATGGCACCAACCTGCTCTCCGCCCTCCGACAGGGACAACTGACCCATGTGCCCTGTTTGGCTCACGTCCTCGTCCGGGGTACACAGCTGGTGGTGCAGCGGTTCTTGGGCAGGTACCCAGGCTTACAGGATGTCCTGAGGCAGGCCAGGAAAATCTGTGTGCATTTCCGCCGGTCATATAATGCCAGTTCTCGGCTGGCAGACCTCCAAAAGGAATTTAATCTGCCCAAGAACTGCCTAATCTGTGACATGCCCACCAGGCAGGAACTCAACGTTGGCCATGCTGCAGTGGCTGCACACGCAACAGAGGGCCATCAATGAGTACTTGTGCAACTATGGCACCAGGACAGGGCCAGGGGAGCTTGTTTTTTTCCCCACGCCAGTGGGCCATGATCAGGGATGCATGCACTGTTCTGTCACCATTTGAGGAGGCCATGAGGATGGTGAGCAGTGCATGCATCAGTGACACTGTCCCCCTTGTTTACCTGTTGGAGCATAGGCTGCGTGCAATAATGGACAGGGCACTTGAGGCAGAACAGAGGCAGGAAGAGGAGGACTTCCTTAGCTCTCAAGGCCCCCTTTATCCAGACAGTGTTCCTGCGTGCCCGCCGATCGCACAGGAAGAGGACGAGGAGGAGGATTGTTTCAGCATGGAGGTGGAGCCTGGCACTCAGCATCAGCAGCAGTCTTTAAGGGATCATTTACAGTCCCAAGAAACCCATGGACTTGTACGTGGCTGGGAGGAGGTGGCTGTGGATCATGTCGTTGTCATGAAAGATGTCCTGTTAGCTCAGCCGTCGGCGGAAGATCGGTTAACAGAACTACTGTCAATAGAGCCAGAGGACGCGTGCGTAGGCACGTTGGCACGAACGTACGCATGCGGGTGCGCACTAATACGATCGGGTGTACGCGGATACACGATGATACGAACCGGCACGTACAATCGGTACTCGGGCATGCACGTGTGCGCGCGGATGCGCGCAGACGTGCAGTGTGACAGCTTTTGGCGCCATTAGGCCTATTTAAAGGAGCCTGTCAGCATGTTTCCTTGCTGTCTGGTCTACAGCATTCCCTGTGACCCTAGCTATCTAGTATACCTGCCTATCTGATTCCTGTTACCCGGCTTGTTCCTGACTTCTCCTGTTTGCTGCCAGTCCCCGACCTCGGCTTGTCTGACGATTCTCCTGCCTCATCCTACGGTTGTTACCTGCCTGTCTGTTGCCGATTCGGTCCGTGCCCTGACTACTCTCCTGATTCCATTTGGTACCTGCTCTGCTTGCCAGTGTTTGACCCGGCCTGTCGGACTTCGCTAGTGCTTCCGGTGGTACTACAGAACACCTCCCTGCTGCCTATTTGTTCCTGGGTTCCTGCTAGCTACAGTGCTTCTCTATTCAGTTAACAGTTCCAATGTTCCTGCCAGAGTTCCGGTTCATCTGCCAGTTGTTCCAGTGCTCCAGTTGTACTACAGAACACCTCCCTGCTGCCTGTTGTTCCTGGGTTCCTGCTAGCTACAGTGCTTCTCTATTCAGTCAACAGTTCCAATGTTCCTGCCAGAGTTCCGGTTCATCTACCAGTTGTTCCAGGGCTCCAGTTGTACTACAGAACACCTCCCTGCTGCCTGTTGTTCTTGATTTCCTGCCAGCTATGACACTTCTCTGCTCTATCAGCACATCCAGTGTTCCTGTCAGTCCTCCTTCTGCTGCACCAGAGGTCCGGATCAGCTCTACACCTGCCACTTGCCAAGCACTTGTGGCCCCCTGTGCTCTTGAGTCCCTGTCTTCTCTATCAGGGGCTCTCGAGCCAGAGGCACACGAGAGGCTACTCCCTGCATTCTGGGCTCCACCACTAGGTACGTGACAGTACCGGACAGCCATGTCTGAGCCCACGCAGGGAGCCTCTCCCATGGATGAACTCTGCTGCCATCTTGCTGGACTTACCCGGGCAGTAAAGAGCCTACAAGAAGGCTACACCCAGCTAGAAGGCCGAGTCCAGGCTCTAGCAGATTCCACACCTCCAGTATCCGGGACTTCTGCTGCACCATCAGTGGTTATGCTGCCACCTGAACCCAGGGTCCCCACGCCTGAAAGATTTTCGGGTAACCGGAGCAAATTCAGGTCCTTTCGCAACTCGTGTGAACTCTTTTTTGCCCTTCAACCAAGGACTTTCTCCCTGGAGGCCACCAAAGTGGGGTTCGTGATCTCGCTGCTGACTGGCGATCCCCAGTCCTGGGCCCATCGCTTATTAGAAAAGAAAGATACCTCACTTGATACCCTGGATACCTTCTTTCGGGCCATGTCATCATTATATGAAGACCCACAGCTGACCGCCAAGGCAGAGGCAGCCTTGCACACCCTACAGCAGGGCCGCAGACCTGTTGAGGACTATGTGTCGGAATTCAGACGCTGGAGTTCCGACACAAAATTGGAACAATGCCGCCCTACGGTATCAGTTCCGTATGGGCCTTTCAGAATCCTTGAAGGTTGAACTAGCCCGAGTAGGTATTCCTGAGATTCTAGAGGACCTCATAGACCTTGCCATCCAAATAGACAGAAGCCTGAGAGAACAACGTACGGAGCGATCTTCTGGTCCTGCTCGTCCTGTCTGGATGCTGCCCTGGGTGCCTAGTTCTCCCCACTCCGCTCCTCCAGCTTCTACTACCATGACCTCTGATACGCCGGAACCAATGCAGCTGGGACTCTTATGGCCATCCCTCACTCCTGAAGAGCGTCAACGCTGTCGGGCTGGTAACCTGTGCCTATACTGCGGGGAACCCAGACACTTTGTAGGAACATGCCCGGCCAAGCTTCGTAAGTGCCTCTCTGTCTCTCCTGCTCTTATCCCAGCTGCACTGAATAATGTGTCTCACTTGGCTGTTCCACTTCTTTTACAGCTCCCAGGAGGGAATATACCAACCAGCGCTATCATTGATTCCGGGGCCTGCAGTGGCTTTATAGACTTGTCCCTCACTTCCAGACATCACATTCCCATCCGGCCCAGGGCGAAAGAACTTTCAGTATATCTGGCCGATGGTTCTACCCTCAGATCAGGACCAGTAACCCAGGAAACGGTACCCATGCTCACCACCATTGCTGGCATTCATCAAGAGCTACTTTGTCTGGATGTCATCCAATCTCCTCTATTCCCCATCATATTAGGCATGCCATGGCGCAAGGCCCATAACCCACAAGTTGACTGGGCCTCAGGGAAAATTGAGTTTCCTTCCTCTTATTGCCACCAACACTGTCTACCAGAAGTTACCCAAGCTCCTTCTCCCCTGTTGTGCATGGAAACTGATGCCGAGACCTGTCAAGTTGTACCCGAAGTCTACCACAGTTTTCTGGACGTTTTCAGTCAAAAAGGGGCCGAGACCCTTCCTCCCCACCGGCCATATGACTGCCCGATTGAGCTCCTCCCAGTGGCAGAGATTCCTTTTGGGAGAATATTCCCTTTATCAGAGTTAGAACTAGGAGTATTAAAAACCTACATTGATGACAATCTAAAGAAAGGCTTCATCCGACCTTCCACGTCCCCGGCAGGAGTAGGAATCTTTTTTGTGGAAAAGAAAGACCATTCCTTGCGCCCTTGTGTGAATTATCGGGCACTCAATAAAATCACGATCAAGAACCGTTATCCCTTACCATTAGTGCCAGAACTTTTTCAGAGGCTGGGGTCTGCAGTAGTGTTTTCCAAATTGGATCTTCGTGGTGCCTACAACCTTGTCCGCATTCGCAAGGGAGACGAATGGAAGACTGCTTTCCGTACCCGGTTTGGGCACTTCGAATATTTAGTCATGCCTTTCGGACTTTGTAATGCTCCTGCTACATTTCAGCATTTTGTGAATAACATTTTCAGAGACTACCTTGACCTGTTCGTTGTTATTTATCTAGATGACATTCTAATCTTTTCTTCTTCCCTAGTTGAACACCGTGAACATGTCAGAAACGTTTTGACCCGACTTCGCCTGCACGGCCTTTACGCCAAGCCTGAGAAATGTGTCTTCGAGCAAGAGAGTATTCAGTTCCTTGGTCTTATTATTTCTGTGGAAGGCATCAAAATGGACCCTCAGAAGGTCTCCGCCATTCTGGACTGGCCCGCTCCTACTGACAAAAAAGGGATTCAACGTTTCGTAGGATTTGCGAATTTTTATAGAAAATTAATCAAGGGATTCTTCACCATCATTTCTCCCATTACAAGATTAACCCAACAGGGCCTCAAATTCCACTGGCCTACGGAAGCTCAGATGGCCTTTACTACACTGCAGGATCTGTTTGTCTCTGCCTCAGTTTTAAAACATCCTGATTCCACATTGCCTTACATCCTGGAGGTGGATGCCTCGGAGATAGCGGTCGGTGCAGTACTTTCCCAAAGACAGGGGCCTAGGGCTCTTCTGCACCCAGTCGCTTTTTTTCCTGTAAATTATCAGAAGCAGAAAGGAACTATGACGTGGGTGACCGAGAGTTGTTAGCGATCAAAGCTGCGCTGGAGGAATGGCGATACCTGTTAGAGGGAGCAGCCCACCCGATTCTTGTTTATACAGATCACAAGAATCTGGAATATTTAAAGACTGCCAAGAGGTTGAAACCACGACAGGCCAGATGGGCACTGTTCTTTACTAGATTTTCTTTCCATATCACCTACCGTCCCGGGTCAAAAAATATCAAGCCTGATGCTCTGTCACGGATGTACAGTGATTCAGAAGCACCTTCTCCGCCAGATACCATCTTGTCCTCAGGGAACTTTCTGTTACTCCAAGGGGATCTACTGTCACAGATCAAGCAAGCCTCCAGGAACATTTCCACTCCACCTGATACAGCCCTACAGGCCAGAGATGATCTTCTGTGGTTTAGGGATAGGATCTTCGTATCTCAGGAGATGCGAACAGCAGCTCTTAGTTCTTGCCATGATCATATGTTAGCCGGCCATTTCGGAGTACATAAAACATCTGAACTTCTTCAGCGCACGTTCTGGTGGCCATCATTAAGAAAGGACTGTAAGGACTATGTGGAAGCATGTGCCACCTGTATTCAAAACAAAGGCAGCAAGTCTAAAGCCTGGGGCCTGTTGAAACCACTATCTGTCCCGGAGAAGCCATGGAGGATGATCTCAATTGATTTTATTGTTGAGCTGCCACCTTCTGAAGGCTACACTACGATCTTCGTAATAGTGGATAGATTATCTGAAATGGCACATTTCCTACCAATGAGGGGTACCCCTACTGCTGCTGAAACTGCCAGGACATTTATTAAGGAGGTGGTGAGGCTTCATGGCATCCCTGCCAATATTACTTCTGATCGGGGGGTGCAATTCACCTCCAGGTTTTGGAGAGCTCTTTGTGAATCTCTGAAAATTGATCTTTCGTTCTCTTCTGCCTATTACCCCCAAACAAATGGCCAGACGGAGAGAACGAATCAGACGCTGGAGCAGTATCTGTGCTGCTTTTCCTCGTTCTCCCAGGATGATTGGGCTCCGCTTCTTCCCCTTGCCGAATTTGCATACAATAACTCTGTTCATTCCGCTACAAAGCAAACACCATTTTTTGCAAATTATGGGTTCCATCCTCTGTTTTTGTCCACTAACATCCCCGAGTGTCCAGTACCAGCTGTTCAAGAAAACCTAAACTTCTCAGAATCAAATAATAAACTTCTGCAAGAGACTATGGCAAGGACCCAGAACTACAACAAAAAGGTGTTTGACAAGAAGAGAAGGGGGGAGCTTGATCTTAAACCTGGAGATTTGGTTTGGCTATCCACTTTGAATCTAAGACTGGCTTGTTCTTCCAAAAAATTGGGTCCCAACTTCGTGGGTCCCTTTCCAGTGATAAGAAAAATTAATAATGTGGCCTACGAACTAAAGTTACCAGAATCATTCCGGATTCACCCGGTCTTTCATGTTGCCCTACTCAAACCCGCAGTTCCTGATCCTTTTGTTAACCGGAGGGTCAATCCCCCTGAACCCGTGATCATTGACGGAGAAACCGAATATGAGGTTGAGTCCATTCTGGATTGTAGGAAGAGACGTAACCAAGTGCAGTTTTTGGTAAAATGGAAGGGGTACGGGCCTGAGGAAAACTTCTGGGAGCCGGAGTCCAACATCCATGCGAGGAGGTTGATTCTTGCCTTTAAAAGATCTCATCCAAGTAAGATGGGACAGTTGGGCATCCGGAGGCTGCCCCTTGGGGGGGCAATGTCATGAAAGACGTCCTGTTAGCTCAGCCGTTGGCAGAAGATCGGTTAACAGAACTACTGTCAATAGAGCCAGAGGACGCGTGCGGAGGCGCATTGGCACGAACGGACGCATGCAGGTGCGCGCTAAGACGATCGGGTGTACGCGGATACACGATGATACGAACGGGCACGTACGATCGGTACTTGGGCGTGCACGTGTGCACACGGATGCGTGCAGACGTGCAGTGTGACAGCTTTTGGCGCCATTAGGCCTATTTAAAGGAGCCTGTCAGCATGCTTTCTTGCTGTCCGGTCTACAGCGTTCCCTGTGACCCTAGCTATCTAGTATACCTGCCTATCTGATTCCTGTTACCCGGCTTGTTCCTGACTTCTCCTGTTTGCTGCCAGTCCCCGACCTCGGCTTGTCTGACGATTCTCCTGCCTCATCCTACAGTTGTTACCTGCCTGTCTGTTGCTGATTCGGTCCGTGCCCTGACTACTCTCCTGATTCCGTTTGGTACCTACTCTGCTTGCCAGTGTTTGACCCGGCCTGTTGGACTTCGCTAGTGCTTCCAGTGGTACTACAGAACACCTCCCTGCTGCCTGTTTGTTCCTGGGTACCTGCTAGCTACAGTGCTTCTCTATTCAGTCAACAGTTCCAGTGTTCCTGCCAGAGTTCCGGTTCATCTGCCAGTTGTTCCAGTGCTCCAGTTGTACTACAGAACACCTCCCTGCTGCCTGTTGTTCCTGGGTTCCTGCTAGCTACAGTGCTTCTCTATTCAGTCAACAGTTCCAGTGTTCCTGCCAGAGTTCCGGTTCATCTACCAGTTGTTCCAGTGCTCCAGTTGTACTACAGAACACCTCCCTGCTGCCTGTTGTTCCTGAGTTCCTGCCAGCTACAGTACTTCTCTGCTCTATCAGCAGATCCAGTGTTCCTGTCAGTCCTCCTTCTGCTGCACCAGAGGTCCGGATCAGCTCTACACCTGCCACTTGCCAAGCACTTGTGGCCCCCTGTGCTCTTGAGTCCCTGTCTTCTCTATCAGGGGCTCTCGAGCCAGAGGCACACGAGAGGCTACTCCCTGCATTCTGGGCTCCACCACTAGGTACGTGACAGTTGTCCTTAGTGACCCAGAGGACTCCGGACCGAATGCCTCAGCAAACCTACGCTGCATGGCCTCCCTGATCCTGCAAAGCCTGCGGAAGGATCCTCGTATTCGTGGTATCAAGGAGAGGAATCAATACTGGCTGGCAACCCTCCTTGATCCATGTTACAAGGGTAAGGTTGCGGACCTTATCTTGCTGTCACAGAGGGAGCAGAGGATGAAACATCTTCGGGAGGCCTTGCAGAAAGGTCTGTGCAATGCGTTCCCAGAGACTGGGAGGTTACAAACTCCTGTTCCTGGACAACGTGTTCCTGAGGCTTTGGTCAGTCAAAGAAGGAGCGGTGGAGAAGGTGGCCGTCTGACCGATGTGTTCAGACAATTTTTTAGTCCGCAGCCCTAAGGTATGATCGGTTCCAGCAACCATCGCCAGCGTCTGTTTTACATGGTGCAGGAATACCTAGGGGCAAGATCTGACTTGGACACCTTTCCCACTGAAAATCCTCTGGGTTACTGGGTCTTGAGGATGGATCACTGGCCAGAGCTTGCACAGTATACAATTGAGCTACTGTCCTGCATCCAGCATTCTTTCAGGACGCACATTCAGTGCTGCTGGAGGCTTTGTAACTGATCATAGGGTGTGTCTGTCCACGACTCAGTCAATCGACTGACCTTCATAAAAATGAATCAGTCTTGGATCACCACCAGCTACCAAGCACCTGATGCTGATGTAACCGAATCATTTTTTTTTTAAATGTCAGATCCCTTCAAGACTGCCTATGCTGATGCTGAGTGACTATCCTGTTATGCTGAGTGATTATCCTCTTCCTCCTCAATGATCATGCTGATAGCTTGTAAGAACATTTTTGGTTCTGGGTGCCGCCACCAGTGGCTAAGGCCCAATTTTTCAGCCCCTGTTTAACAGGGGCGTGTAATTACAATTTTTGATGCAATATTTTGCAGGAAGGTTCTTTGCTGCGCTCAACTAAAGTATCTGTGAGGGTTTGCAGTGTTGTGGCACCAACACCAGTGCCTAAGGCCCAATTTTTCAGCCCCTGTTTAACAGGAGCGTGTAATTACAATTTTTGATGCAATACTTTGCAGCAGGGCTCGTTCCTGCGCTCCAACTAAAGTATCTGTCAGGGGTTGCAGTGTTGTGGCACCAGTGCCTAAGGCCCAATTTTTCAGCACCTGTTTAACAGGGGCATGTAATTACAATTTTTGATGCAATACTTTGCAGCAGGGCTTGTTCCTGCACTCCAACTAGAGTATCTCTGAGGGGTTGCAGTGTTGTGGCACCAGCACCAGTGCCTAAGGCCCAATTTTTCTGCCCCTGTTTACCAGGGGCGTGTAATTACAATTTTTGATGCAATACTTTGCAGCAGGGCTCGTTCCTGTGCTCCAACTAGAGTATCTCTGAGGGGTTGCAGTGTTGTGGCACCAGCACCAGTGCCTAAGGCCCAATTTTTCAGCCCCTGTTCAACAGGGGCGTGTAATTACAATTTTTGTTGCAATACTTTGCAGCAGGGCTCGTTCCTGCGCTCCAACTACAGTATCTGTGAGGGGTTGCAGTGTTGTGGCACCAGCACCAGTGCCTAAGGCCCAATTTTTCAGCCCCTGTTCAACAGGTGCATGTAATTACAATTCTTGATCTAATATTTCACAGCAGGGCCCATTCCAGCGCCCACCAAGAGTAATTGTGAGGACTTACAGTGTTGTGGCACCAGCACCACCACCATCACCAAAGGCCCAATTTTTCTGCCCCTGTTCAACAGGGGCATGTAATTACAATTCTTGATCTAATGTTTCACAGCAGGGCCCTGTGAGGGCTTACAGTGTTGTGGCAACACCAACACCTAAGACCCCAATTTCTGCTGAGTATATAGGGCAAGCCCCTACTTTCAAACATCCAACTTACAAACGACTCCTACTTGCAAACGGAAGGAGACAACAAGAAGTGAGATGAAATCTACCTCTATTATTATTATTATTATACAGGATTTATATAGCGCCGACAGTTTACGCAGCGCTTTACAACATTAGGGCAGACAATACAAGTACAATACAATTCAACACAGGAGGAATCAGAGGGCCCTGCTCGTTGGAGCTTACAATCTAGGAGGGAACTAGGAAGGGAAATTCTCTCCTGTAAGAGTTGATATGGGAAAAATGTTTCTCCTTTCCACTGATGCTTTATCACCAATCCTTGTTTCACCCCAAATTTTCTAAAAACGTTTGTCATTGGGACAGAAAGTGAGGTGAAATCTTCTGAAGAGGAGCACAGACAGCAAAACAAATGTCACAGGGGTAATAACCCTTCCCTACGTTTTCCAAAAAGCTTAAAATAGATTTTTTTGGCTGGAGCTAAACACGTTAAAAATGTACCAGTTCAAAATTACAAACAGGTTCTACTTAACAACAAACCTACAGTCCCTGTCTTGTTTGCACCGCCTGTATACTGCTGTTCAAAGTATATAGGTTCTGGTGGCCCCACGCCTTTCCTTTTTTTAATTTGGGTGCGGGGTTCCCCTTAATATCCATACAAGACCCAAAGGGCCTGGTAATGGACTGGGGGATACCCATGCCATTTGTCTCACTGATTTTCATCCATATTGCCAGGACCCGATATTACATTAAAGCCGCAAGCAGTTTTAAATTACTTTTATTCCTTTAAAAATGTCATTATGTGCAGGGACTGTTCTAAGCACGGTAAACACGTGCCACTTTACAGGCATACTATAAACACCCCCCAGGTACGATATTTAAAGGAATGTTTAACTTTTTTTTTTTTTTACTTTAAGCATCATTAAAATCACTGTTCCCGCAAAAACGGACGTTTTTAAAACTTTTGTTTGCATTGATACATGTCCCCTAGGGCAGGACCCGGGTCCCCAAACCCTTTTTAGGACAATACCATGCAAATTAGGCTTTAAAATTAGCAATTTTGATTTTGAACATTAGAGTCCCATAGACGTCAAAGGGGTTCTAACGTTCGTGCGAATTTTCGGTCCATTCACAGGTTCTGTTGCGAACCGAACTGGGGGGTGTTTGGCTCATCCCTATTCTTGAGTCATGACCCCCATTTGTTCAATCATCAGCACATAGGGGCAGTATGTTTATTTATGTATATGACCTTTGTATATTTACCAGTGAATCATGTTCATGTTTATAATTATGTATATTCTATCATTTTAGATAAATTTTGAAAAATCTGGAACTGTATCACCTATTGTCCCTGAAGAAGACCTTCATTTATATTCTCTGTTGAAATGCGTTGGTTTTCTTCTGTCTCACCACTATGGACAATCAATCAATAGTTATTCATTGGTTTAATTCCATGTTGTTATTAATGCTTTGTGCTTGTTTTTTTGTGATTCAATTTTTTATCTGATACCTTATTAATAAATTGTATACTTTTCTGCTAAATTTCCTGTTTCTGGCCTGTCAAAATTCCACCCCTTGAGGAATTCTTTGTTTACTATCTGTACTAGGGATATGGACCCGAAAAAGTAATTTTAGTTAGTTGGCAAAATAATTTTTCAAACATTTTAAACAGTTTGGAACGCCCAGGGTCAGCAATCATTTGGCCAGTGTCACTGCTGGCTGCTGATCTGTAGCCCGAACTGAGAGCTATCTGCTACAACACAGTCCTTGTGCTGTGAGCTTGCTCTCGACACATAAATAATGGCTTCCCAGCAACTCATATGGGTGGCAAATGGGCTTTAAAGTCCATTCTTTTGCGGTCACACATAATTGTTGTAAAGGGGTTAAAGTAGAACTAAAAGCAAAACTTTTTATTTTTTATTTTGGATAGAGTATGGAGGGGTTAAAACACCTGTCAGTTTTTTTGCCATCTGTGTCCCATTGAAGAGATTGCCCTTCACTTCCTGTTCCATTGTCAAAACAGGAAATTATAGGAAAGTGAGAGAATCTCAGGTTGTCACCATTGAAAGATTTCTCCTCTATTCCTGTTCAGGGGACAATCCAAAATTTGAGATCTTCTTTTCCTTTTTTATTTTTGGTCATAACAGTCAACATTACAAAATAGAAAGGGAGAATCTCCCTAACAGGGGCAGAAGTAGCAGTAAACAACATTTCAGATGTTCTAATCTCTTTCTGCACTATCCAAGAAAAAAAAAAGTTTTGCCTTTAGGTATACTTTAAATTTAATAACAACAAAAATCACGGTTTTCCATATGATGCAATGCACAATAGCACGGGATCAGGAATAGTTCATGCACAGAATATCCAAAGAAAGATATATTTTTACAGAATTATTCAAAATCTGCCAAATATCATTTGTTTAAAGTCATGCTATTTTTTAACAGGATGACGATTCTAAAATTCAGTCCTTATGGCTGTAATGCACAAATTTTTTGTTGCTACAGCAAAGATATGTTGTCAAGGCATATTATTTATGTTTACCGATGCCGGGGTCTACAAAACACAAGCTTCTATGAAACGTTAATCCAGGAAAATAGATCTCAAAATGCTGGAATGTGGGAAAATATTCATAAATATATGTGGAAATGTTAGTTGGCTCTGACCATATTGATTGTTAAAAGTACACTATAAAATCACAATTATGTCACTGGTTGGCACTTTCCTATTTTTTCCTTATATAAATATGTTATTGCTGGACGATCATGTGGCTAAATGAATGCATTGCTGAATGTGACCTGCTGATCAAATTACATAAGGTTTCCATTGTGGTTACGAACAGAAAAACATTACAATGGTTCAGTATAAAAAAACACATTATTTTGAAGTGACAAACATATAGCAAAAAGCTCTGCTTTCGAGGTCAGCTCAAATAAGTTTTTACTTTTATATAATCCATACTATCCACTTCCTGCCTGCCCTATTGTGGGTTGATGTCTGCAATGTGGCTCCGTTATCCTGACTGGGCATTATATGACGTCCAGCAGGATAAGGCGCTCGTGCATGCCCCCAACGGCGTACAGCATGGCGATCAGTGGTGCTGTGTGTCGCTCCGACATACCGCATCTCTGATCATATTAAAGAGCCTATGAAGAAGGCTCTTAACCATTTGATCAGCTATGGCCAATCACAGCAGATCACAGCGGTAACCAGGAAGTGCTGGTAATCGGCTTAACTCGGTTTGCGCTGACAGGGAGAGCCGATCGGCAGTTTTCCTGACAGAGGGGAGGTCTGTGCTGATAATTGGTGCATTGATTATCAGCACAGACCCCATCAGAGGTGCCCACCATGAATTCTAATCAGTGCCCATAAGATGCCAATCAGTGCCCATCAAAATACCAATCAGTGCCCATAAGTAACACCAGTCAGTGCCCTTCGCAGATGCCAATCAGTGCCCATTGGTAATGACTGTCAGTGCCTCCTCATCAGTGCTGCCTATCAGTGCCCATCAGTGCCTCCTATCAGTGCTTATCAGTGCAGCATATCAGTGCCACCTATCAGTGCCCATCAGTGCTGCATATCAGTGCCACCTATCAGTGCTGCATATTAGTGCCTCCTCATTAGCGCCCACCAGGGCCACCTTGTCAGTGCCACCCCACCAGTCCCCTGATGGACACGCCCGAGGTTGTTCTAATATCTCCTATAGAAATCTTTCTCAAGTAAAGAATAATTTACATAAATCTCAATTAGTTGATGTATGGAGAATTAAAGAACGTGATTATTCTTATTATTCTAAAACTCACGATTCTTATTCGAGAATAGATATTTCTATAGATCATCATCACCTTCCTTTAGTAAGGTCAGCCAACATAGGGACCAGTACTGTTTTGGACCATGCCCCTGTGTCAATTAGCTTCATAGTTTCTGGCCAGCCAAAACAACAAGACGTCAGATTATGCGGATCTCTCAACCTTGCTTTTTTGCGGAGATTAAATCATCTGAAATATCTGAGCTCACTATGTGGGAAGCATATAAGGTGTACATGACAGGGAAGTTAAATGAATTGGACGCTAGGAAGAAAAGATAACAACAAAAAAATGACAGATCTGCTGTGACAGGTGGCTGTTTTAGAGAGGATACATAAACTTTCTCTTCAGCGAGTTGCCCTGGTAAATCTTACGTGGAAACACGAGGAACTAAAACTACTACTTGAAATGGATTTTAAAAGGCGCTCCCAATTCGTGTCACAGAGATGGTATGAATGGGGAGATAAACCAGGCAAAATTCTGGCCATTTAGTTACAGGAAAAAAAAAAAAGCTACCTTTATTTCTAAGATTAAATCCCATTCTGGGGAGTATGAGCATACCTCCCCTGATATTGTACAGATTTTTCGTGATTTCTATGCAGATCTGTATAATGAGAGAGATAAATCAAACCCTGAGCCCATAGAGGCAAGACACAGGAAAATTCTATACAATACTATCTACAACAAACACAGTTACTTAAACTTACTAACTAATCCCTCCAAAATATGGAATCTGAATTAATGGAAGAGGAGTTTTATGCAGCTTTAAAGTCAACACCGACGGGCAAATCCCCAGGCCCAGACAGGTATACAATTTCTTATTAAAAAAATTCAAGGAGATTCTTATTCCATGTCTGACTGCCTAGGCCAATTCCTTTGCAAGATCGGAGGTCTTTTGTCCAGAGTCACTTACTGCACACATATCCGTATTACCAAATCCAGGGAAATATTTAAATAGCTGTGGAAGCTATCGCCCAATATCATTACTTAATGCGGATATAAAGCTATACGCGAAGGTTCTAGCGACTAGATTACTTCCCCTGATCCTGCACTGGATAGGACTAGACCAGGCAGGTTTTGTCCCCGGCCGTGAAACTACAGACAATACCTCACAAATCCTGCCCATAATCTCCTATGTTAGGAGCAGTTCCCAGCCCACCCTATTACATTTAACTGACGCCAAAAAGGCATTTGACAGGGTGGACTGGGAATATTTGATGATGACTTTGAAGTTTTTGGGAATAGGCCCAAGAATGTTTCACCAAATTGCATCTTTATATGTACAACCAACTGCTCGAGTAAGGGTAAATGGTTTATTAAGCAACATATTTACTCTTAAAAAACGGTACACGTCAGGGATGTCCATTGTCACCTATTTTATTTTCCATTTACTTGGAACCTTTCCTTTTGACTGTATGGATGAAACCAAACATACATAGTGTAAAAGTGAAGGGAAAGGAACATAAATTATCTGCATATGCAAATGATGTTATTCTATATTCAACAACCAAGGATCACGTTGCCAAATTTACTTGGGTTATTGCATTAATTTCAAACTATATCTAATTTAAAATTAATATGACTAAATTTGAAATACTAAATATATCAATAGCCATATATATAAAAAAAACAGAAGTGTCCTTACTGAGATAGTTTTACCCTTGCAAGGGTAAATCACGTAGGTTCGTCTGGAATCAAAAACAAATTATCTCCATGGACTTTAATTTCCATAATAATTGAGAAGCAATCATTTATTTGCTCCTCTAATTACAGCCATCTGTATTCCTGGCTAGGAACTACAACTAACCCCTCCCTCCCACTCTTCCTATTAGTATCTTGTGAACTCGAGTCTTCCGGGGACCCCTGTGTGGATACCCATGCCATTATTTCATTGACACATTGGTCGTGGCATGGACATCCACACATGGATCTTTGGAGTCCGGACGTTTGTTTATTTATGTGTAGTGTATTGTAACTGTTGTCTTGTGCTGTGTGTTGCCATATCTGAGCACTATATGACACAGTAGTCTCTAGATATATGCCATGTTTTTAGTGTCTTAAACATTATCTCTTATTGTGGAGAAGTATGGAATTTTAGTCATCAATAAATGTTCTATATATTTTTCTAATTCTAATTTCTAATTTTTCCTACATTGTATGCTGTGTCACTCATTTGGTCTTCTGGTTTCTTACTATCTCAGTAAGGACAATTCCGTTTTTTGATATATATGCAGTTTTCTTGACTAGAGTGAGGCTACTGATACTCGGTAAGCAATGTTATGCGGATATTAGTGTGTAACTACACAGAATTATAGACCATTGTTTACCTCCCCTTTTTGGCTAATATATATCAAGACCCATGCATGAAGTTGCAGCTCTAAAAACTTTATTTCCCTTTTCTTGGCAACCATCTACTTTAATTATTTATGCATTTACCTTACATGTAATCTTAACAAATATTGCAACATAATTATCTTACTTTGCTTAATAAAATCAAATTAGACTTACATAAATGGTCCCTTCTTTGTCATTCATGGTTAGGTGAGATTAACGTTATAAAAATGAATATCCTTCCCAGAGTCCTATATGTCTTTCAAATGCTACCTTTAGGTGTCCCCTATTGCACACTATATTTGGAAGGGACATTGTAGTATAATATCTCGAGAGATCTTACACCACCCCAAAAAATTGGGGGGGGTGACTGTCCCTACCAAATTTAAAATTATATTACCAAACAATTGTATTGGCAAATATGGTAGAGTGGAAATGCTAGAAAGACTAAAATTTGGGTTGAACTTGAAATGGCATTGGGAGACACCGACCTATCGGTAGTTCCAAGGATGCCATGACCACTTGGTTAGCACCCACAATATCTCCACTGACTGGATCTACTTTGGCACTATGGGACTCTTTACATAACTGATATTGCTGGGAATATAATTCCCCAAGAATGCCCTTGCTGTGACATGAATATTTTATGCCGGGGGGCTTAGATAAAGGTTTTGAATCATGGTTCCCAGAGTCGATACCACTATTACATTAAGTGATAAAAGACTCAAAGATTAAACCATTAAGGCCCATGTGTGGAGTAGAGCAGCCAACATTTATGGATCAGTGGCGATATGTACAGCTGTCTCAATTTATTCGGAGTCTCCTGCAACTTATTTGTTCTCTAAAAGAACTGAATCCTAGTGAAGAAATGATGCATCATAAGGACTCATCACAGCATTGTATCTCACTTTTCTATAAAGTACTACTGACCTTGCACAATCCGAACTATCCAGATTATTAAGGACGTTGTGAAGCAGATCTTTAAATTAGATGTACAGATAAACAAAAAGATAAGATTATACAAATTTCTTATATGTCCGCCACTTCTTGCAGAATGGTGGAGGTAAATTTTAAACTCCTTACCAAATGGCATTTTACACAAGTAAAACTGCACTCAATGTTCCCATCGAGTTCACCCTTGTGTTGGAGGGACTGCGGAGACTGAGCTACACACGGGCATATATGGTGGTTCTGCTCTAAGATCCTCCCATTTTGGGAGGAAGTGGAAAAGGTGATCTCTTTAATACGGGGGGGAGAAATTAGACCTGAGCCACAGACATTTCTACTTCACTGTACGAATTAAAACAATAGGTCAATATAGGATGACTATGACCACACCTATTAAACGCAGGTAAATCTCTGACTCCATTATACTGGGGAAAACGATCTGTACCTATTATCTTGCAGTGGCTGTGAAGGGTTGATGAGCTCTGCCTAATGGAAGAACTAACATGCAGGAACAAAGGGCTAACCAGAAAATATCTCAAGACATGGGCAAAATGGTTCAAATTTAGGACTACTATGTTATACTATTAAATAATTTCAGACCCCAGTGAATAGTGTGTCAGAGTATGACATATTAGTTAATATTAACTATTCTTTAACCCTTAGACAGTTTTACTTATTTGTTGCAGGTACTCTCATTTCCTTCTCCCCCTCTTTCCTTTTCCTCTATTCTTCTTTACTCTTTATGTTTTTCTTTCTTTGATATTCCCTCCCTCTTCCCTCTTTTTTCTCCTTGAAGGGGAGAGGATGGGAATTAAAAATAATCTTTTTTTTTTTTTTTTTTTTTTATGGTATGTGTTTAGATACTATTTTTCAGACTCAGTGTTTACAGAACTCCCAAACATTCTATATTTTTTTTCAGACACCCTAGAGAATAAAATGGCAGTTGTGCAATACTTTCTGTCGCAACATATTAGCGCAGCAGTCTTACAAGCGCACTTTTTTGGGACAAAATACTCTTTTTTGAATTAAAAAATAAGACAACAGTAAAGTCAGCCCAATTTTTTTTATATTGTGAAACATAATGTTATGCCAAGTAAATTGATACCCAACATGTCATGCTTCAAAATTGCGTTTGCTCGTGGAATGGTGACAAAATTTTACCCTTAAAAATCCCCATAGGCGACATCTAAAAATTTCTACAGGTTACCAGTTATAAGTAACAGGGGAGGGTTAGAATTATTGCTCTCACTCTAACGATCACGGTGATACCTCACATATGTGGTTTGAACACCGTTTTCATATGCGGCATGACTTAAGTATGCGCACACTTCTGTGTGCAAGCTCGCCGGGACGGGGAGCTTTAAAAATAAATATTTTTTTTTCTTATTTATTTTACTTTTTATTTTTTATTTTGACACTGCCCTTTTAAAAAAAAAAAATTGGGTCACTTTTATTCCTATTATAACGAATGTAAACATCCCTTGTGATAGAAAAAAAGCATGACAGGACCTCTTAAATATGAGATCTGGGGTCAAAAAGACCTCAGCTTTCATATTTAAACTAAAATGCATTAAAAAAAAATTCCTTCAGTATTGACATTTGGATTATTCTAATGTTGTAATGTTGTTTCTGACTTGACTGAGTTA
Source organism: Aquarana catesbeiana (assembly GCF_042186555.1). Lineage (NCBI taxonomy): Eukaryota > Metazoa > Chordata > Amphibia > Anura > Ranidae > Aquarana > Aquarana catesbeiana. The sequence continues at coordinate 539,832,958 of NC_133327.1, forward strand.
CCATACCCATTTCATGCTGATTCTCTTTTACATGAGAACCACTGTACCTTGTCATCTTTGTACTTGTAAAGCCTTAAAAACCTTTGGAAATTAAAAATATATTAATTATATATAATTGCAGTCCAACCTGCCTCCTAAGGCCGTTATTTCCCAGTTTTTACATAGATTATAAAGCAGGGTGGTTCTAGAAAACACAATTCTTTTAGGTTGTCTGGACTAACAGTTCATCCAGGTTGAATATAAGCAAATATTACAGCTAAAGAAATAGAGACAAAAATTCTAATTGGTTATATAGATCAAGTCAGCAGTGCAAATAAAAATGATATAAAAGTTTTAATTCAAAGAAAAAAAAGTCTTACTGAATAAAAACAGCAAATTTACCTACTATGGTATCTCTTATGTGAAATAACACTTGACAAAGGTAGAAATAATATGCAAACAAGGGAATTAGTTTATTACACAGGCTGCTAGGCAGTTTGGCTAAACGTACGTAAACAAGCTGTTAAACAACTGAAGCTACAATCCAAGCACATGAAAAGGAAGATACACTGAAATTTCCAAATTCCCAAATGTCTCACGCTCACTGCCCAAAAAGCCACTGATGTGTGCAAAGCTTTAGCAGTTTGCTGAATCAGAAAAAAAGATGATTTTGATGAAATGATTAAAACAATGTGGGTTTTACTGTGCTCAAAGAAAAAAAGCACAACGTGCAAGACATTCATTTTCGTATTGAACAGGTGCGTAATAAAAAAACTGATGAATGTGTTATGTATATAAACCGTTATATCAATAACAATATAAAAATGTTACTAACATATTTGTTGATGACATGATATCTGCTCTAAATGTAAAGCATGTAATCATCGTCCACCTCTTCTGGAATCATGCCAAGCAAAGGGGGAAAGAAGAAATTAATAGAAATAGAAGAGAAAATTGGCATTGCTGTTGGGATGTTGCAGAAAGACATATTAGCATTGGTGACATAACAGAGCAGTTTCAGACTGGTGGCAGTAAGATGATGAAATTCTTCCCCATACATTAAACTAACTGTGTACATTGCACATACATTTCTGGAAAAGGTCTACTGGATGAGACTTTAAGAAACTTTAAACTGTTTTTTAAGGTGCTTTTGAAGTTCTTTTTGAAGATATCAATGTAGTGTGTGCTTTCACTGTTTATCAAGAATATGTGTACCTAATATGAAATTATACCAATTAAACCAATTCTTAGTTTAAATGTGCAGTAGATAGATTGTGAAACATTTTGGTGATCTCCAAATGCAAAACAAACAGCATCCCCCAAAAGCATATATCTATCCCTGTGATAATTATTCTCTGCTCTGCTCTATTCTCAGATCTAATATTGAAGTCTCTACCTCCAGCACCCGATATTTGCGGATACCTTTTTTGAACTCCACTTGGACTGTACATTTTTAAAACTCTGTGAAAATAACCTTCTCCTGGCTTCCTCTCTCTATCCAGGAGAGGGTAATTATTATGCCTCTGAGCTCTCATTCTTCCTCCCATTGTCCTCCATTCCCCACTCATTTCTCCCGCCCATCCTCCTCCTCCCATCCCTTACTTTTCTTCTTTTCTCAAATTCACTTGTCACCACAATTCACATGCCAACGCCACATTCCTAGTCTGTTTTATACAGATTTGTATCCTTGGTTAAGTAGATGGCAATTCTTCTCTCAGCTTTTCGGTTCACAGTGGTTTGAAAAGTCACAGCCTACTAGGGCCGATCCTAGGGTCACTGACGCCTGGGTGCAGAAATATTTGCGGCGCACCCACCATACTAACTCCTCCCCTTTACAAATGTTTCTATGGCAATGACTCAAACACAGAGATGCTCCCCTAAAGGAGTCTTCATTACCCTGGGATCCTACCACAATCTCTTAACAATAAACAAAATACTGGAAGAGAAGCAGAGTACTCTAATAGGACCTGGAGGGGGGTCTTTCTAATGGACACAGAGAGGGCGTCTATTAGAGGCTTTTATTAGAGAGTCTGTTAGAAAGAGCCCCCAGACATACTGCAAACATGCTACAGGAGATGTTTAGAGACTGCAGACATGATACAGGAGATAGTTAGAGACCACAGACATGATACAGGAGATGGTCAGAGACTGCAGACATGATACAGGAGATGGTTAGAGACCACAGACATGATACAGGAGATGGTCAGAGACTGCAGACATGATACAGGAGATGGTTAGAGACCACAGACATGATACAGGAGATGGTCAGAGACTGTGGACATGATACAAGAGATCAATGCAGCCTCACCAGTGCCCATCAAATGCAGCCTTATCATTGCCTACCAAATGCAGCCTACCAGTGCCCACCAACTGAAGCCTGCTAGTGCCCACCAATTGCAGCCTCATCAGTGCCCATCGAATGCAGCTTATCAGTGCCCATCAAATACATCTTAACAGTGCCCATCATATGCAACCTACCAGTGTCCAATTGCAGCCTACCAGTGTCCATCAAATGCAGCCTACCAGTGCCCACCAAATGCAGCCTACCAGTGCCCATGGATCACACAGAGATTGGATCACCCGGGCGGCCACTGTAAACCCGCCTCCTAGACCGGCTCGTGGCTCCTATGATACACATCACACTGATTCACTTTCACTGCATTGGATCAATGTTCTGTCTATCACAGGAGCCGGTCTAGGAGGCGGGACTTTGTTACAGCGCCGCCGGGCATTTCAAACCAAAGATTGTGCGCTGTGTGTGACATACACAAGGAGAGGAGGAGGGAGGGGAACACTCTGGCACTCAGGGCCAGTGCAAGGATTTTTGACTACATAGGTGAAGATGCATTTTGCCGCCCTCCCAACCCATTCGCACTGTCCTCTTACTGCTCCCTGTCTAAAACCGAGCTGGTACTTCCTTCACACTGCTCCTGTAATGTGATGGGGTGCAACATGAAGGACGTCACATACCACTGAAAATGGAGCTGTGCTGAACTTCCACTAAACAGCAGTGTGTAATGAGGGGGTGGTGTTATGCCACAGGCAGCTGAGGCCAACTAAAAATTCCAATGGCTGGGTTCCCCCCATAAGCAAACTCCCATATCACACCCCACAGATACTCCCACTTTGATCACACCTCCCCAGATTCCCCCACCCCAATTATACTCCCATATGCCTACCCTGATTACAACCCCAGATACCCCCACTCTGATCTCACACACCCAGATACTCCTACACTGATTACACCCCAGATACCCCCCACTCTGATCACACCCCCAGATAACCCACCCCACCCTGATCACACCTCCCCAGATACCAAAACCCTGAATACACCCCTAGATACCCCTCTACACACTGCAGATCACTCCATCTATAAAGAGAGGGGGCTGAGAGAGAGAGAGGGGCTGAGAGAGAGAGGGGGGCTGAGAGGGAGGCTGAGAGAGAGGGGGCTGACAGAAGGGGGGATGAGAGAGACCCCCTTGCCCTGTCCCTATCCACAGTCCCTCCTCTGCCCCCCTATCCTAGTCTGTATCTGAAGGTAGGTCTGTATCAGTGTACGAAGCCCAGTACCTTCTTGATCTGGGTTGTGGGCGGGCACAGGGGAGACATGGGGAGGAGGTGTGGCAGACCTAGCCTACCTCCTCCTCATACGGGCTATATAGCGGGTGGGGATGTGTAGCAGGCGCACCGTTGGGCGGGGGATGTGCACAGAGTGCTGGGTGGGTGAGTGGACGGTGGAGACACTGAGCGAGGCCATGGCCCCCTTGACTGACGTGCGCTCTAGGCAGCCAGGAGCAGATGCTGTGGGCTACACAATACTAACTGGGCTCGAGACTGATGTTGCCTTGACACTTTGACGCCCCCCTCCTGTGGCGCCTGGGTGCGGTGCACACCACGTACCCGCCCAGGATCGGCCCTGCAGCCTACCTTAACAGTGGTATGAAAAGTCACAGACTACCCTAGCATTTGCCTCGACCTCTTATTCTATTAGATAACCTTCTATATTGTACCCTGCAATGTTGTTTAAACTGTTCTGACCATTCTACTGGTTATGGACAACACTTTGTTTTGTTTTTCTTTACAATGCCTATTCCTTACTGATTACGGCAGTCCAGGTAAATGATGTTGTACTCTTTTATGATGACTTCTGGTGAACTGCCTACATTTGTAACCTGTTTGCCTTATCTGTGCACAATCAATGCATAAATAAAAGAATTAGAAAGAAAAAAAATATTGTGAAGATAAATAAGGTGTAATTCTTAGGAAAACAGAGTGATGGCAGTAATGGTGGAATTAAAAACTAAAGGTTTATTAAGAAAATGTATTTCACCGGTATAATGGTTAAGTCTAGACCTTAAGCCCTGGTTCACACTGAGCTGCGGGAATGAAGCTGTACGAGTTCACGATTTCACTCCCCCATGTCAGTCCCGTTTTCGGCGGTGATTTTAGACATCTGTGTGGGTTTCTGCACAGATATCAATGGAAATCGCACCCCGAAATCGCAAAAAGTAGTACAGAAACTACTTTCTGAAATCGCTGTGGTGTCGCAAATGCAGCGTCGCACCGATTAGGATGGTGGTCCCTTAACCGACTAGTGGTTTTTCCGATGTATTGTTTGCAGCAAGGGCACTCTTATGCTTATGCTCTTATGCCCCGTACACAGGGTCGGATTATTCGACGGAAAATGTGCGATTGGAGCTTGTTGTTGGAAATTCCAACCGTGTGTGGGCTCCATCTGACTTTTTCCATCGGAATTTCCGACACACAAAGTTTGAGAGCAGGCTATAAAATTTTTTGACAACAAATTCCGATCGCGTCAATTCCGACCGCGTGTGCCCAATTCCGACGCACAAAATGCCACACATGCTCAGAATAAATTCCGAGACGGAACTGCTCGGTCTGGTAAAATTAGCGTTTGGAATGGATATAGCATTTTCGTCACGCTGCAATGTTTTAAATTGTTTAATGCAGCGCACTCTCTTCTTCTTTATAATGCTAGAAGAATGAAGTTGTTTTGCTGCTCATATTCACACAGACTTCTCACAAACTTCTTTCTTTATTATTTTTCGTGATTTCATCAATATAATATTTTTATTTGTCACATCTACCGAAAACATTTTTTGTTTTTGATGTTTTTAAAAAAAATTTTTTTTTTTTTAAATCCTGATCTTGTGTTTTTTTTTTTTTTTAACTCCAGAATAGTTTGTGTCAAGTTACCACAACACCATTATTATCTTGTATTATTTAATCTCAAGGAGATTTCTTGGTGTTGGTGCCTCTTGTTAATTTCACATTGTATTTTGTCCTTTTTGAAGGAAAACACACATAGGCGAGTATAATAAAAAAAAGCAAAAATTTATTAAGGGGTCTTAACCAAAGGTAGAGGGAGGCAACGCTGGAGAGACAGTATATCCACAAAAAATTCTGCGCTGCTCACAAGAAAAACAAGAAAAAAGCAGCTAACACAACCAACAAGGTATATACGCAAAAAAACAACAAAAAGTGTAGCGCTAAAAGCAAATCTTTAAATGACAGTGGATAGGTATACAGTAAAGGGGATCACCTATATAAAACCTATTCATGGATAAAAATAGCAATAGTAAGTCCTTATGTAAACATAGTGTAAACAGGTAAATCCAGTGTCCCAGAAAGACAAATGAGCTCACTACCACCGGGAAGAATGAAGGCTTACCAGATGTGGTGGACCCAACAGGGCGTACGCCGAGTTGGGTCAGATAAGGCTTGGGTGGTAAGTGGCTGTAGGTGTCTATGATGTCACGGCTTGCTGGATTCCTCCAAATAGTGCCCAGGTCATAGAAAATATGGGATGTCACAAGGATGTAGATGATCCTATGGATCCTAGGGGAGGGATGGGATGTTCCGTGGACGGATTCCTCAAGCCAGCATGGGTGGGTGGTGATGTTAATATGGAGAAAAGAAAAGGGAGGGCCACATAGTGTAAATCCAAATATAAAATATTTATTAAAAAATATATAGGAAATACACTCACGTTTAAGTCCAAAATAAAATACAGCGCTGTGGTAAAGTGGCGACAATGGGGTCCTGCCCGACGCGTTTCGTCCTAAAAAGACGTCATCTGGGGGGTTACCCCCACTGTAGCCACACTCATATATATAGGGGGTGCCATAATGGTCATGGAAAACGGCTCCACATTGAAAAAACAGCACTTCCGGTATAGGCCCAAAATGGCCGACCGGCGTGCGTTCCAGGCATGCGTTCCACGCACTACTTCCGGAATCAAAGGTAAACCGGAAGTGGGGGAGCGATCAACAACAAAAAACAAAAATGAGTCTGACGGAAACTCTTAAATTAGTGCCCAATGAATTCGTGCAGCGAAGTGATGGTGAATCAGGGAAAGCTCCCAAATATGCATACAACGCAGTATGTGTAAACAAAGAGGAAGTGTCTCCGGATTATAAACAGGAAGTGACGTAAGACAGTGAGCGCCGTATAGGCGCTGCAATTGACCATGCGCAGTGAGGGAACGGGGAGGGTGAACACCACAGGATGGTTGGTCATGCGCAGTGAGAGTGAAGACAATGCATTGAAACGGGATGCCTCTATCGGCATGCTAGTGTCATGCGCAGTGGGGACTAAAGGGAATGTAAACAAACAAAAAGACTGCACGGAATGTGTATATATGGTGATAATGTAGAACCCGAACAAAAAGTGCATAAATGTACTACATGGATAAGCTTGTGATCCTGAACATGTAAATCGAGCGCTCCTTAGACACGCTAAAAAAATATATAAATCAATATAAAAGGGGGAAAAATGGAGCAGGCTTCCATGGGACAATATATGGGACAATATGCCCATATATATAGATACAAAAGGTAAATGTACAAAATAATATAAACATATAAGGCACTCCCTATAACCATAAAATATAAAAAACATAAATAATAAAATGTACAGTTAAGTGCCGCACAGGTATGTATGAGACATAAAAAACAAAAATATGTATAAATGTAAAAAATCATGTATAAGTATAAAAAAATCACAAAACCCCAAACAAAAAAGAAGAAAAAGAAAGCAAATCACATAACCCCAAAAATAGGATAAAAAATAGAAGGAGAGAGTTTGTTGTATAGGGATGGACGTCAGGCTTTATTGATGAAAGCATTGACGTCCAATTCCACATTGATACCTAACGGAAAAAGGGTACGGAGTTCATGAATCCAAAAAGTTTCCAATCGTGATACACCTCTGGTCATGGCTCCGCCCCTCCATGGGGGGACGTATCGATCTATCACTGTAAATTGTGTACCCGCAAACACCCGATTATGATGTAACTTGTAATGTCGGGGAACGCTGGAGAGACAGCAGAAATTGGCAAAGCTTTTGGCCCCCAGGGCACACAACTATTTTACTGCAAAATTGGTGGCCTGAGGAGTCCATATATAAGGGAGTACAATCTGGTCCAGAAGTCCAAGAGATCATGAACAGCAGCAGGTGACATACATGTCCCCAGGCTGTAGTCATACAAAAGCCTGCATCTTTTGTCAGACCAGACTGAACCCAGGTCATCACTACTCTTGTCTTCCTTCCACACTTCCTTCCACGCTGTGTCTGTGGTGGTGGAGTTGTGGCAGGAGGAGGAGGATGATGCAACTCACACAGGTGTGTATTGGGTGTGATTTCGCCCCTCACCCCCTTAGTTAATGTTTCATAAAGGATGTCCTCACACATGAGGCGTTGGCCCTCCTGCATGTCCTGCAGTTTTGTGGCAGCCATGCAGGCAAAGGCCTCTTCACGAGTGGGGGGGGGGCTCTGAGGGATGCAGAAGCCTCCTGAATCAGCCTGAGTGCTGAATCCTCCACGTTACTCCCCTTCCTAGGTCTTTTGTTTGGAAGGCAGAGGGGAGGGACCTGGGATTCTGTGAGGCACTTACTGGGCCCGGCCTTCTCCTGGCTGCCACTAACCCCCGCTTCCTCCTGGCTGCCACTAACCCCCGCTTCCTCCTGGCTGCCACTAACCCCCTCACATTCCGCAGCCTCCTCCTGTGTGTCACATTCCACAGCCTCCTCCTGGCTAAGGTCTTCCTGTGTATGAAAAAGGGACATAGTTTTAGTTTTTTCTTCATCAATCACACACAATTTTCACCTCATGACTGTTGCAAATTGAATGTTAACAAATATAAAAGATTATCATTCTGAGCCCAACATTTTTCAGTCTTGTCACAATTATTTTGCCCACTACTGTCTATTGATATGTAAACAAATGTATTTAATCTGCAATTAGTGATCAATAATAACATCTAGTAAACATCATTTATGTTTTGCCAAGAAATGTGTAGAACAATGCTATACCTGGCTCAAGCTGGGCTCCTCCACTTCTTTATGGCTGGAAGTCCCAGGTTGGACATCGGAAGCCTCAACTGGGGTGGAAAGAAGAGTGGAAGGAAGGGTTGAGAGGGATTCCCTGACTTCAGTCTGGTCTGACAGAAATTGCAGTCTCTCATTGTACCACAGCCTGGGGACATAAACATCATCTGCTGCAGCTCTGGATCTCTGGGAATCCTGGACCTTCTTGTGCTCCGTAAGATGATTGCTCCCCAGCCCACCAATTTTGGCTTTTAAATAGGAGATGGTTGCCGTGGGGACCACCAGCTTCACCAACTCCAGCAGTTTCTCCAGCGCTGCCTGCCTCTTTTGTTTATGATTATAATGTGGGTGTTTTACCTGCCACAGACAGGGCAGCTCCCTGTACTTGTCTATGAACAGGAGGAGGAAGTTTTGATCATTGAAGCCATCCATTTTATCTGCAATAAACAAGACAAACCCTAATGACAGGCTAAAGTCTCCTAATCCTGTCCCAATATAGGCCATAATCTCTAAGCAGTATAGGCCCAAGTTTAAATGTTACCTTCATTATCACGATCGGCGCTTCCTATACTCCTTCCTCCGCTCACAGATCGTACGCACTACGCATGCGTATTGCGCTTTACATACACTGCGCATGCGTGAAAGTCCGCCCCGCCCCTGATGTTCTTTCTAGTCTATTCCCCGCCCCTTCTCGTTCGGCGCATTGTGGAAGAGCACATGGCGGAGACACAACAGGTGTGTCCTAATTACAGCAACAAGGAAGAGGAGGAGGAAAGCCCGGAGCCAGAAACGTCACAATCCCGGAGGAGGAGATTTAAGGCATCAAATATGTCCTTTGTTGAGATGGTGGAGATGATCGACATACTGAAGAGGGCCGACTATGATGGGAAGTATGGACCTTACCCCAACCCAATGTCAGAAAGGCCAAGATCATGGCGAAAGTTGTGAAGAGTCTGCACCGTAATTTTGGGGTACGTTGATCCAAGGATCAACTCAGGAAATGGTGGTCGGACCTCAAAATGAGGGAGCACGATCAGTATAGAAGGATCAGGAGAGTGCTGCAAAAAAGTAAGTAGTTGTCCTGTGTTCCTATTCTTTATTTTTATTATGTTCGTGCTGCTCCATGTGCTTTTCTTTACTGTTGTACAGTTTAAAATGGCAACTTTCATGTTCATGGACACATTATTCCTTCGTAGGAAACATTGTTCGTTCGGCCAATAAAACACCATGTTTTGTCCAGATGCATTTCAATACATTTTTTCTGGCCTACTTCTCTTAAAATAATTTTGTTGTCTAGATGGGTTTGTAACTAGAATGAAATGCAAACTAGATTCTGTGTAAGGAGAGGACAATCAGCAGCTGTTTACACATCTGGATGCTGGAGCACTAGTGTGGGACACAAGAACACCCTTTTTATTAGGGGGCCCACACAGGTGCTCCAGTGTATCCTATAGGGTTGACTGTGAAGCTTGTACAAAACAGGTAAGTATTCAAGCTTGACAAAGGAAAAAAATATTTCTTCATCTTGCAACTCTGCCAAAATAGACAATTGTACACCACTTCCAAGCAATGTTTCATATTCCAATTTCTGCCATCAAATATCTGTGTGCTAAGTATACCTATTTTTGTTTACATAGGAGAGAAAAGACTCGGAGGACACCACTCATCAGAGGAGACAACAGACCCCCCACCTCAGGAAGAAGTGGAAATCCCACAAACACAACCAGAGGAAGAGGAGGGAGATGTTATAGAAATTGTCACCACAACAGGTGAGTGTCTGCGACCACAGGCTCAGGTAAGAGATGGATGCCGGCATATTTATAATACATGGTGTATTTTTTTTTCTATATTTTTAGGTGATCGTGATGTTGTGGAAGAAGGTCATTTCACTGGTGAAAGTGCCCAGATCCTGATCGGGGAGATCTTGGGGTGTAATAGGGACTTGAAAAACATCAAGCAAAACATCAATGATGTTAAAACAAAATGAAGAACATCATTGATGTTTTAGGGAGAGTTTAAAACTCCTTGAAATCCCTTACTTATTTCTGCTTTGTTTTTATGACAATTTTTTGAACATTTTTTGACATATTCCCGAAAAGCCAAATTTTGAAGATGCACGCACTGTGTCAACATGTGCTATCTGCCATCACAGGAGATCAATGTACGTTTTGGGGGTGTAACCCCTTTCTCAATAGGGATGAGCTGAACACCCCTCAGTTCGGTTCGCACCAGAACCTGCGAATGGACCGAATATTTGCACGAACGTTAGAACCCCATTGACGTCTATGGGACTCAAACGTTCAAAATCAAAAGTGCTCATTTTAAAGGCTAATTTGCATGGTATTGTCCTAAAAAGGGTTTGGGGACCCGGGTCCTGCCCCAGGGGACATGTATCAGGAGCAGTGATTTTAATGATGCTTAAAGTAAAAAAAAAAAAAAAGTGAAATATTCCTTTAAATATTGTACCTGGGGGTGTCTATAGTATGCCTGTAAAGTGGCGCATGCTTCCCGTGCTTAGAACAGTCCCTGCAAAAAATGTCATTTTTAAAGGAAAAAAAGTCATTTAAAACTGCTTGCTGCTTTAATGTAATGTCGGGTCCTGGCAATATGGATGAAAATCAGTGAGACAAACGGCATGGGTACACCCAAGTTCATTACCAGGCCCTTTGGGTCTTCTATGGATATTAAGGGGATATTAAACAGGGGCTGAAAAATTGGGCCTTAGGCACTGGTGCTGGTGCCACAACACTGCAACCCCTAACAGATAATCTAGTTGGAGCAAAGGAACTAGCCTTGCTGCAAAGAATTGCATGAAAATTGTAATTACATGCCCCTGTTAAACAGGGGCTGAAAAATTGGGCCTTAGGCACTGGTGGCGGGATTGGCAGCACCCAGAACCAAAAATGTTCTTACAAGTTATCATCATGATCATTGAGGAGGAAGAGAATAATTACTCAGTATAACAGGATAGTCACTCAGCATCAGCATAGGCAGTCTTTGAAGGGATCTGACATTTCAAAAAAATGTATTCGGTTACATCAGCATCAGGTGCTTGGTAGCTGGTGGTGATCCAAGACTGATTCATTTTTATAAAGGTCAGTCGATCGACCGAGTCGGTGGACAGACGCATCCTGTGATCGGTTACAAAGCCTTCAGCAGCACTGAATGTGCGTTCCGAAAGAATGCTGGATGTAGGACAGGCCAGTAGCTCAATTGCATACTGTGCAAGCTCTGGCCAGTGATCCATCCTCAAGACCCAGTAACCCAGAGGATTTTCGGTGGGAAAGGTGTCCAAGTCAAATCTTGCCCCTAGGTATTCCTGCACCATGTAAAACAGACGCTGGCGATGGTTGCTGGAACCGATCATACCTTTGGGCTACGGACTAAAAAATTGTCTGAATGCATCGGTCAGACGACCACCTTCTCCATCGCTCCTTCTTTGACTGACCGAAGCCTCAGCAACACGTTGTCCAGAAACAAGAGTTTGTAACCTACCAGTCTCTGGGAACGCGTTGCACAGACCTTTCTGCAAGGACTCCCAAAGATGTTTCATCCTCTGCTCCTTCTGCAACGGCAAGATAAGGTCCACAACCTTACCCTTGTAACATGGATTAAGGAGGGTTGCCAGCCAGTAACGATCCCACTCCTTGATACCACAAATACGAGGATCCTTCCGCAGGCTTTGCAGGATCAGGGAGGCCATGCAGCATAGGTTTGCTGAAGCATTCGGTCCGGAGTCCTCTGGGTCACTAAGGACGAAATGATCCGCAGCCACCTCCTCCCAGCCACGTACAAGTCCATGTGTTTCTTGGGACTGTAAATGATCCCTTAAACACTGCTGCCGATGCTGAGTGCCAGGCTCCACCTCCATACTGACACAATCCTCCACCTCGTCCTCTTCCTGTGTGATCGGAGGGCACGCAGGAACACTGTCTGGATAAAGGGGGCCTTGAGAGCTAAGGAAGTCCTCCTCTTCCTGCCTCTGTTCTGCCTCAAGTGCCCTGTCCATTATTCTACGCAGCGTGTGCTCCAACAGGTGGACAAGGGGGACAGTGTCACTGATGCATGCACTGTCACTGCTCACCATCCTCATGGCCTCCTCAAATGATGACAGTACAATGCATGCATCCCTGATCATGGCCCACTGGTGTGGGGAAAAAAACAAGCTCCCCTGACCCTGTCCTGGTGCCATAGTCGCACAGGTACTCATTGATGTCCCTCTGCTGCGTGTGCAGCCGCTGCAGCATGGCCAACATTGAGTCCCACCTGGTGGGCATGTCACAGATTAGGCGGTTCTTGGGCAGGTTAAATTCCTTTTGGAGGTCTGCCAGCCGAGCACTGGCATTATATGACCGGCGGAAATGCACACAGACTTTCCTGGCCTGCCTCAGGACATCCTGTAAGCCCGGGTACCTGCCCAAGAAACGCTGCACCACCAAGTTAAGGACATGAGCCAAACAGGGCACATGGGTCATTTGTCCCTGTCAGAGGGCGGAGAGGAGGTTGATGCCATTGTCGCAAACCACCATTCCTGCCTTAAGTTGACGTGGCGTCAACCACCTCTGAACCTGCCCCTGCAGAGCTGACAGAACCTCTGCCCCAGTGTGGCTCCTGTCCCCGAAGCACACCAGCTCAAGCACCGCATGGCATCTTTTGGTCTGCATACTTGAGTAGCCCCTTGAACGCCTATGGAGCACCGCTGGTTCCGAGGACAAAGCACAGGAAGAGGCCATGGAGGAAGAAGAAGAGGAGGGAGTGGAGGAGAGAGGTGTGTCAGAATCATTAGTAGTGGCATTTTGGAGGCATGGTGGCAGAACAACCTCCAACACTACTGCACCTTGTCCTGCATCCTTGAGGAACCACACATTCCACAAACTCACGGAAGGGGGCAGAGTCTACCAACTGAAAAGGTAGCAGTTGAAGTGCTAGCAATTTTGCCAAGCTAGCATTCAACCGCTGGGCATGTGGATGGCTGGGAGCGAACTTCTTTCAGCAGTGCAGCAGCTGGGGCAGGGAAATTTGCCTGGTGCAATCTGACGTCGGTGTACTGAAAGCAGATTGTCCACAAGTACTTGACTGTGACACACCTAATTCTACACCTTCATTCCTCTCAGTGCAGGTCTTAGAGAGGATTGAAGGTATAGTGGGGTTGGAGATCTCAGCTGATGAGGAGTGGGTGTGGGTCTTTTAGATACGCTTGCCAACAATCAAACACTGTGCAGAGGACGCACTACACTAACGTGTAAATAATATAGCTGCCTGCGGTAGTGATAGGATCAGGAAAACACCACCAACCTTCTACAGATAGCTTTACCTGAACACTGTGCAGAGGACGCACTACACTAATGTGTAAATAATGTAGCTGCCTGCGGTAGTGATAGGATCAGGAAAACACCACCAACCTTCTACAGATAGCTTTACCTGAACACTGTGCAGAGGACGCACTACACTAACGTTAAAATAATGTAGCTGCCTGCGGTAGTGATAGGATCAGGAAAACACCACCAACTTTCTACAGATAGCTTTAGCTGAACACTGTGCAGAGGTCGCACTACACTAACATTAAAATAATGCAGCTGCCTGCGGTATTGATAGGATTAGGAAAACACCACCAACCTTCTACAGATAGTTTTAGCTGAACACTGTGCAGAGGATGCACTACACTAACGTTAAAATAATGTAGCTGCCTGCGGTAGTGATAGGATCAGGAAAACACCACCAACCTTCTACAGGTAGCTTTAGCTGAACACTGTGCAGAGGACGCACTACACTAACATTAAAATAATGTAGCTGCCTGCGGTAGTGACAGGATCAGGAAAAAACCACCAAACTTCTACAGGTAGCATTAGCTGAACACTGTGAAGAGGACGCACTACACTAACTTGTAGCTTTCACTGAACACTGTGCACTACACTAACTTGTAGCTTTAGCTGAACACTGTTCAGAGGATGCACTACACTAACTTGTAGCTTTAGCTGAACACTGTGCAGAGGTCGCACTACACTAACATTAAAATAATGTAGCTGCCTGCGGTAGTGATAGGATCAGGAAAACATCACCAACCTTCTACAGGTAGCTTTAGCTGAACACTGTGCAGAGGTGGCACTACACTAACTTGTAGCTTTAGCTGAACACTGTTCAGAGAACGCACTACACTAACTTGTAGCTTTAGCTGAACACTGTGAGGACGCACTACACTAACTTGTAACTTTAGCTGAACACTGTGCACTACACTAACTTGTAGCTTTAGCTGAACACTGTTCAGAGGATGCACTACACTAACTTGTAGCTTTAGCTGAACACTGTGAAGAGGACGCACTACACTAACGTTAAAATAATGTAGCTGCCTGCGGTAGTGATAGGATCAGGAAAACACCACCAACCTTCTACAGGTAGCTTTAGCTGAACACTGTGCAGAGGACGCACTACACTAACGTTAAAATAATGTAGCTGCCTGTTTTAGTGATAGGATCAGGAAAACCCCACCAACCTTCTAAAGGTAGCTTTAGTTGAACACTATGCAGAGGTCGAACTACACTAACGTGTAGCTTCAGCTGAACACTGTTCAGAGGACGCACTGAACTAACTTGTAGCTTTAGCTGAACACTGTGAGGACACACTACACTAACTCGTAACTTTAGCTGAACACTGTGCACTACACTAACTTGTAGCTTTAGTTGAACACTGTTCAGAGGACACACTACACTAACTTGTAGCTTTAGCTGAACACTGTGCAGAGGTCGCTCTACACTAACTTGTAGCTTTAGCTGAACACTGTTCAGAGGAGGCACTACATTAACTTGTAGCTTTAGCTGAACACTGTGCAGAGGTCGCACTACACTAACTTGTAGCTTTAACTGAACACCGTGAGGAGGACGCACTACACTAACTTGTAGTGTTAGCTGAATACTGTGCAGAGGTCGCACTACACTAACTTGTAGCTTTAGCTGAACACTGTGCACTACAGTAACTTGTAGTGTTAGCTGAACACTGTTCAGAGGATGCACTACACTAACTTGTAGCTTTAGCTGAACACTGTTCAGAGGATGCACTACACTAACTTGTAACTTTAGCTGAACACTGTGAAGAGGACGCACTACACTAAAGTTAAAATAGTAGTGATAGGATCAGGAAAACACCACCAACCTTCTACAGGTAGCTTTAGTTGAACACTTTGGAGAGGACGCACTACACTAACGTTAAAATAATGTAGCTGCCTGCGGTAGTGATAGGATCAGGAAAACACCACCAACCTTCTACAGGTAGCTTTAGCTGAACACTGTGAATAGGACGCACTACACTAACGTTAAAATAATGTAGCTGCCTGCTGTAGTGATAGGATCAGGAAAACACCACCAACCTTCTACAGGTAGCTTTAGCTGAACACTGTGCAGAGGACGCACTACACTAACTTGTAGCTTTAGCTGAACACTGTTCAGAGGACGCACTACACTAACTTGTAACTTTAGCTGAACACTGTGAAGAGGACGCACTACACTAACGTTCAAATAATGTAGCTGCCTGCGGTAGTGATAGGATCAGGAAAACACCACCAACCTTCTACAGGTAGCTTTAGCTGAACACTGTGCAGAGGACGCACTACACTAACGTTAAAATAATGTAGCTGCCTGCTCTAGTGATAGGATCAGGAAAACCCCACCAACCTTCTACAGGTAGCTTTAGCTGAACACTATGCAGAGGTTGAACTACACTAACTTGTAGCTTCAGCTGAACACTGTTCAGAGGACGCACTGAACTAACTTGTAGCTTTAGCTGAACACTGTGAGGACACACTACACTAACTTGTAACTTTAGCTGAACACTGTGCACTACACTAACTTGTAGCTTTAGTTGAACACTGTTCAGAGGACACACTACGCTAACTAGTAGCTTTAGCTGAACACTGTGCAGAGGTCGCTCTACACTAACTTGTAGCTTTAGCTGAACACTGTTCAGAGGAGGCACTACATTAACTTGTAGCTTTAGCTGAACACTGTGCAGAGGTCGCACTACACTAACTTGTAGCTTTAACTGAACACTGTGAGGAGGACGCACTACACTAACTTGTAGTGTTAGCTGAATACTGTGCAGAGGTCGCACTACACTAACTTGTAGCTTTAGCTGAACACTGTGCACTACACTAACTTGTAGTGTTAGCTGAACACTGTTCAGAGGATGCACTACACTAACTTGTAGCTTTAGCTGAACACTGTTCAGAGGATGCACTACACTAACTTGTAACTTTAGCTGAACACTGTGAAGAGGACGCACTACACTAAAGTTAAAATAGTGTAGCTGCCTGCGGAAGTGATAGGATCAGGAAAACACCACCAACCTTCTACAGGTAGCTTTAGCTGAACACTTTCGAGAGGACGCACTACACTAACGTTAAAATAATGTAGCTGCCTGCGGTAGTGATAGGATCAGGAAAACACCACCAACCTTCTACAGGTAGCTTTAGCTGAACACTGTGAATAGGACGCACTACACTAACGTTAAAATAATGTAGCTGCCTGCTGTAGTGATGGGATCAGGAAAACACCACCAACATTCTACAGGTAGCTTTAGCTGAACACTGTTCAGAGGTCGCACTACACTAACTTGTAGCTTTAGCTGAACACTGTTCAGAGGACACACTACACTAATTTGTAGCTTTAGCTGAACACTGTGAGGACACACTACACTAACTTGTAACTTTAGCTGAACACTGTGCACTACACTAACTTGTAGCTTTAGCTGAACACTGTGAAGAGGACACACTACACTAACGTTAAAATAATGTAGCTGCCTGCGGTAGTGATAGGATCAGGAAAACACCACCAACCTTCTACAGGTAGCTTTAGCTGAACACTGTTCAGAGGTCGCACTACACTAACTTGTAGCTTTAGCTGAACACTGTTCAGAGGACGCACTACACTAATTTGTAGCTTTAGCTGAACACTGTGAGGACACACTACACTAACTTGTAACTTTAGCTGAACACTGTGCACTACACTAACTTGTAGCTTTAGCTGAACACTGTGAAGAGGACACACTACACTAACGTTAAAATAATGTAGCTGCCTGCGGTAGTGATAGGATCAGGAAAACACCACCAACCTTCTACAGGTAGCTTTAGCTGAACACTGTGCAGAGGACGCACTACACTAACGTTAAAATAATGTAGCTGCCTGCGGTAGTGATAGGATCAGGAAAAAACCACCAACCTTCTACAGGTAGCTTTAGCTGAACACTGTGAAGAGGACGCACTACACTAACGGTAAAATAATGTAGCTGCCTGCTCTAGTGATAGCATCAGGAAAACACCACCAACCTTCTACAGGTAGCTTTAGCTGAACACTGTGCAGAGGTCGAACTACACTAACTTGTAGCTTCAGCTGAACACTGTGAAGAGGACGCACTACACTAACGTTAAAATAATGTAGCTGCCTGCGGTAGTGATAGGATCAGGAAAACACAACCAATCTTCTACAGGTAGCTTTAGCTGAACACTGTGCAGAGGTCGCACTACACTAACTTGTAGCTTTAGCTGAACACTGTTCAGAGGACGCACTACACTAACGTGTAGCTTTAGCTGAACACTGTGAGGATGCACTACACTAACTTGTAACTTTAGCTGAACACTGTGCACTACACTAACTTGTAGCGTTAGCTGAACACTGTGCAGAGGTCGCACTACACTAACTTGTTGCTTTAGCTGAACACTGGTCAGAGGACACACTACACTAACTTGTAGCTTTAGCTGAACACTGTGCAGAGGTCGCACTACACTAACTTGTAGCTTTAGCTGAACACTGTGAGGAGGACGCACTACACTAACTTGTAGTGTTAGCTGAACACTGTGCAGGGGTCACACTACACTAACTTGTAGCTTTAGCTGAACACTGTAAGGAGGATGCACTACACTAACTTGTAGCTTTAGCTGAACACTGTGCAGAGGTCGCACTACACTAACTTGTAGCTTTAGCTGAACACTGTGAGGAGGACGCACTACACTAACTTGTAGCTTTCGCTGAACACTACACTAACTTGTAGCTTTAGCTGAACACTGTTCAGAGGACGCACTACACTAACTTGTAGCTTTAGCTGAACACTGTGCAGAGGTCGCACTACACTAACATTAAAATAATGTAGCTGCCTGCGGTAGTGATAGGATGAGGAAAACACCACCAACCTTCTACAGGTAGCTTTAGCTGAACACTGTGCAGAGGATGCACTACACTAACGTGTAAATAATGTAGCTGCCTGCGGTAGTGATAGGATCAGGAAAACATCACCAACCTTCTACAGGTAGCTTTAGCTGAACACTGTGCAGAGGTGGCACTACACTAACTTGTAGCTTTAGCTGAACACTGTTCAGAGAACGCACTACACTAACTTGTAGCTTTAGCTGAACACTGTGAGGACGCACTACACTAACTTGTAACTTTAGCTGAACACTGTGCACTACACTAACTTGTAGCTTTAGCTGAACACTGTTCAGAGGATGCACTACACTAACTTGTAGCTTTAGCTGAACACTGTTCAGAGGACGCACTACACTAACTTGTAACTTTAGCTGAACACTGTGAAGAGGACGCACTACACTAACGTTAAAATAATGTAGCTGCCTGCGGTAGTGATAGGATCAGGAAAACACCACCAACCTTCTACAGGTAGCTTTAGCTGAACACTGTGCAGAGGACGCACTACACTAACGTTAAAATAATGTAGCTGCCTGCTCTAGTGATAGGATCAGGAAAACCCCACCAACCTTCTACAGGTAGCTTTAGCTGAACACTATGCAGAGGTCGAACTACACTAACTTGTAGCTTCAGCTGAACACTGTTCAGAGGACGCACTGAACTAACTTGTAGCTTTAGCTGAACACTGTGAGGACACACTACACTAACTTGTAACTTTAGCTGAACACTGTGCACTACACTAACTTGTAGCTTTAGTTGAACACTGTTCAGAGGACACACTACACTAACTTGTAGCTTTAGCTGAACACTGTGCAGAGGAGGCACTACATTAACTTGTAGCTTTAGCTGAACACTGTGCAGAGGTCGCACTACACTAACTTGTAGCTTTAACTGAACACCGTGAGGAGGACACACTACACTAACTTGTAGTGTTAGCTGAATACTGTGCAGAGGTCGCACAACACTAACTTGTAGCTTTAGCTGAACACTATTCAGAGGACGCACTTCACTAACTTGTAGCTTTAGCTGAACACTGTGCAGAGGTCGCACTACACTAACTTGTAGCTTTAGCTGAACACTCTGAGGAGGATGCACTACACTAACTTGTAGCTTTAGCTGAACACTGTGCAGAGGTCGCACTACACTAACTTTTAGCTTTAGCTGAACACTGTGAGGAGGACGCACTACACTAACTTGTAGCTTTAGCTGAACACTGTGAGGAGGACACACTACACTAACTTGTAGCTTTTGCTAAACACTGTGCAGAGGTCGCACTACACTAACTTGTAGCTTTAGCTGAACACTGTGAGGAGGACGCACTACACTAACTTGTAGCTTTAGCTGAACACTGTGCAGAGGTCGCACTACACTAACTTGTAGCTTTAGCTAAACACTGTGAGGAGGACGCACTACACTAACTTGTAGCTTTAGCTGAACACTCTGCACTACACTAACTTGTAGCTTTATCTGAACACTGTGCAGAGGTCGCACTACACTAACTTGTAGCTTTAGCTGAACACTATTCAGAGGACGCACTACACTAACTTGTAGCTTTAGCTGAACACTGTGCAGAGGTCGCACTACACTAACTTGTAGCTTTAGCTGAACACTATTCAGAGGACGCACTACACTAACTTGTAGCTTTAGCTGAACACTGTGAGGAGGACGCACTACACTAACTTGTAGCTTTACCTGAACACTGTGCACTACACTAACTTGTAGCTTTAGCTGAACATTGTTCAGAGGATGCACTACACTAACTTGTAGCTTTAGCTGAACACTGTGCAGAGGTCGTACTACACTAACTTGTAGTTTAGCTGAACAGCCTGCCTGTCAGTAGGAAGATAATAACAGGAACGGATCTAGCTAAACTGAATACGTTGTATATATATATATATAAGTATATATATATATATATATATATATATATATATATATATATAACACCTGGGATGCATATATATATACACAATACACTGTAAGTGCAGCTAACTAACTGACTGTTCTGCCTAATCTATCTAACTTAAATCAAATGACACTGTCTCTCTGTCTCTGTCTCTGAACGCTGGAACACACTACACAGGGCCGCCATGCAGGCAGCCTTATATAGTGTGGGGCGTGTACTAAACCCCCTGAGCCAGAATTGGCCAAAGCCACCCTGGCTTTGGCCAATTACTGCTCTCACTACAGACGGCGCTGTGGTTGGCCAAGCATGCGGGTCATAGTGCATGCTTGGCCAATCATCAGCCAGCAATGCACTGCGATGCCGCAGTGAATTATGGGCCATGACGCACCACACGAATTTGGCACGAACGGCCCATATCGTTCGCAATTTGGCGAACGGGCGAACAGACGATGTTCGAGTCGAACATGGGTTCGACTCGAACATGAAGCTCATTCCTATTCCTCAATAATAAAGTAGCTGGAAGGAAGGAGTTGCACCCACAAAACACGTCCATTGATCCCCCATGATGGCAGCTAGCACATGTTGACATTTGGCAATTTGTGTGCATCTTCAAAATTTGGCTTTTCCAGGGGTGACTTCACCCCATCTGCTCAACGCAATATCAAACACAGTTTATAAATACTCATGTCTGATATTGCCTTCAATTTCTACAAAAGTTGAACTTTGTAAGTTCCAGAGTTGTGTATTTCTTGTTGGTTTGAATCATGCCTGTTTTAACTTAAAAGGAAATTTGTACTTTTAATGTCACCAAAAAAATTGTTATACAACAAACATGTTGGTTTGTTTTAAAAACCTTTTATAAATGCACATGTGATTGTGCTTTGATTAAAAAGATTGAGAGAATCAACAATGTGTGGCTTCTTCTTTCAATGCTCAAAAGCATTTTTTGTAGTAAAGTTGGTGTTTTCAATGGGGGACAATGGGGGTTATTTACTAAAGGCAAATCCACTCTGCACTACAAGTGCAGTTTCAGTGCAGTCTCAAGTGCACTTGTAGTGCAAAGTGTATTTTCCTTTAGTAAATAACATCCAACAGTGCTTTCTAATTTTACACAATCACGCCATTTTCAGGACTCCCCAAGTTTCAGTCAGGGTCAGCTAAAAGAAAGCCAAGCAGTAAATCTAAGCAAATATTTGTTCAATTTAAAATATTTTTTTATTTAAAAATGTCTCAGACATTGTCTGGCATATTGATGGCCCCCCTACCCGCAAAGTATTCCATGTATCTTAGACGGACCTCACGGGCACTCTGGAGGGGCAAGCCAGGACGGCCAGCTTCAAGCGCCGTCAGGGTTGGTTCATTTAGATTAATTACGACTTCAGGCCCAACTGAGCCAGCATAGTTCACAGAATTTCTCCTTAAAAAGTTGTGGAGAACACAGCAAGCCAGGATGATGTGATTGAGTTTATATTCCGCCATGTGTATCAGTGTAAGAAATAGGTGGAACCGGCTGGCCATTATTCCAAGCGTGTTCTCCACCACTCTTCTGGCTCTGGCCAGCCAGTAATTAAAAATCCTCTGGTCCGGGGTGAGGGTCCTCATAGGTAATGGCCGCATAAGATGGTCCCCAGTGCAAACACTTCATCCTCAATGAAGATGAATGGGAGTCCTTCCGTATTGTCTTCTGGAGGTGGCAAGCCCAAGCTACCATTCTGGAGATGCCTGTAAAACTCAGTGTGGGCGATGACTCCACCATCTGACATCCGGCCATTCTACCCCACATCCACATACAGGAACTCCTAAGTAGCCGACACCACCGCCAACATCACAATACTATTGAACCCCTTGTAGTTGTAATAGTATGACCCCGAGTTGGGTGGTGGGATGATGTGGACGTGTTTCCCATCAATTGCCCCTCCGCAGTTAGGAAAGTTCCACCGCTGGGCAAAGTGGGGGGTTACAGTCTGCCATTCCTGTGGGTTGGAAGGAAACTGTGAAGTCAAACAATAAAAAAAATAAATCATTTTGCACATAAACATGGAAAGCAGATTAGACACAAACATTCTTGGCCAACATCAGTATAACATTTATTTTAGGGAGTATTTAAAGACAAAGGTATAAGGTCCACCTATCAGATTCCGCCCCTCCTCTCATGGACCATTTTATAAATTTTATGGGGCAGATATGTTTTGGCCAGGTAACCCTCTCTACTTCACTGAGGGATGAATGCCTAAATAATGTGTATTACTTTGGCCAGCCCCTCCTTACTTACACTATTGGCAGCCCACTAGACAGGTAAGAAGTGTCATAATACAAAGATATAAATACACACTGTACACATTTTAGCACATTTTTACATTCTGATATTACCTATCAAGATAATAATAGGATATAAAAACTTTGAACATTACCATTTGAAAGTATTCAGGCAGGCCCTTGCACTACATGCTTTGGGGAATTCATCCATAAATATGACCACAAAAGAGGTGGGTATAGTGTGTATGGGTTTGGCAAAGTCAGCAGATAGAGGATTGAGGATAGATAGAGGAATGGTATCAACTGAGTTAGCAGCTGGGGGGAGGGAGGGTTCCAAATGATTTTGGGACCCCAAAAAAAAACCTCTGGCGCTCTGCCAAAATTTCAAGCACAAATCACATTTTAACACATTTTAGGGGGTGTTTAGGGTAAAGCACTACTATGGAGCTGACAAAATACATTGTTAATTGAGTAAAAGAGGTGGATATAGGCCCAGGAGAGCATGCTGGGGAGGTAAGCGAAGGCAAATATGTATGAAGGACCAAAAAAAAATTCCAAAAAAATCCAGCATGCATGAGGACAAAGGAGACATTCACATCATATTACAATCATGGTAATTAGGGAATGAGGAAAGAAATACAATATATTAACAAACAAATACAATAACGTGATGTTAAAGGATAAAAATCTTACCTTAATATACTCCTTCTGCAGGACCTGGACGATGGCAAAACAGGTCTCTGGGATAATGATCCCCAGAGCCTAGGGGGAGATGCCTGTTGAGAACTTGAGGTCCTGCAGGCTAGCCTCTGCTCCGGAGTGATGGCTTGCCTCATGCAGGTATCCTGCCTGCTAATATAAGGGGTCAGCAAAGCCAACAAATGGTGAAATACGGGGTCCGTCATCCGGAGAAAGTTCCTGAAATTGTCAGGATTATTCTCGCGGATCTCACGGAGCAAAGGCATGTGACAGAATTGGTCACGCTGGAGCAATCAATTCTTGGTCCATGAACTCCTCCTCGCCCTGTTCATGGACTGGGCTTGTGTCAAAGTAAGGACCCCAACACCAAGCCCCCACACAGCACAAACTCTACGATGAGTACATACACACAACATGGCTAGAAAATGGTCGGCTGCTCAAAACAAAGTAACAGAACGCACTGAAGAACAGCAAGGCCTGTGAAGAGCGACCTGAAAATCAGTAACGAACAGACAAGAACACAATGATAAATCAATGGTACTCGCTGCACGCACTGAAGAGCAGATACAAACCCAAAAGCACAAACTGAACAGCAGAAATATGATCTGAAAACCACGAGTCTGAAAAAGTGCGAATCGTCTCTCACCAAACTTTTACTAACACGAGATTAGCAAAAGGAGCCCAAAGGGTGCCGCGCTTGGTACTGAACTGCCCTTTTATAGTCTCATCATACGTGGTGTACGTCACCGCGTTCTTGGCGTTCGGAAATTCCGACAACTTTGTGTGACCGTGTGTATGCAAGACAAGTTTCAGCCAACATCCATCGGAAAAAATCCATGGATTTTGTTTTCGGAATGTCTGATCAATGTCCGACCATGTGTACAGGGCATAAGAGATATACTACTAATGTAGTGTTGCATGTTATGCAACAATCAATTATATAATCTCTTCTTGTGGATCCAGCAGGGACAGGGAAGCTGGTCAGAGTTGATGGGAAGATGGATGGAGCCAAATACAGGGCAATCTTAGAAGGAAACCTGTTAGAGTCTGCAAAAGACTCGAGACTGGTGCAGAGGTTAATGTTCCAGCAGACAATGACCCTAAACATACAGCCAGAGCTACAATGGAATGGTTTAGATCAACGCATATTCATGTGTTAGAATGGCCCAGTCAAAGTCTAGACCTAAATCCAATTGAGAATCTGTGAGAATCTGTTTCAAGACTTGAAAATTGCTGTTCACAGATGCTCTCCATCCAATCTGACAGAGTTTGAGCTATTTTGCAAAGAAGAATGGGCAAAAATGTCACGCCCTAGATGTGCAAAGCTGGTAGAGACATCCCCAAAAAGACTTCCAGCGAAAGGAGGTTCTATAAAGTATTGACTCAGGGGGGCTGAATACAAATGCACGCCACACTTTTCAGATATTTATTTGTTAAAAAAATTTGAAAACCATTTATTATTTTTCTTCCACTTCACAATTATGTGCCACTTTGTGTTGTTCTATCACATAAAATCCCAATAAAATACATTTACATTTTTGGCTGTAACATGGCAAAAAAAATGTCAAGGGGTATGAATACTTATTCAAGGCACTGTAGGTTTCCCTTTTTCCTGCCCTCTGTAACTCATAGAGACTGCACCCAATGAGGCAGAGGTGACTGGGCATATAATCTGCAGCCAAATCGAAAGTCCTCCACTATTAGATTTACAATAAATAGAGAAAGTAAGTCTCCCTAAAGATTTACAATAAATAGAGAAAGTAAGTCTCCCTAAAGAGGAGGCAGCAATAAAATCTTCCAACAGCAATGTGTATGGTGAGTACCAATCACCAAAGCAGCTAGCACACAAGGTGGATGTACCAACCCTTGTATCAAATATACTCCAGTAAATGTGCAGCGCTAGATAAAAGTAATACGGTATTATAGCAGAAATATCTGCAAAGGACACATGCTCCTGTGTGTGGTTGACAGTTGTGGTATCAGCTCACCAGAAACAACAGATATTTAGGAATCATCAGGCATCCATCGGGTAATCACCAAGATACCCCTGATGACATCATATTTGACAAAACGGTCGTAGGGACGCCACGCACACACGCACTGCGTATGCGCAAATTTTGATACGAATTGAGCTATTTTTAAATCCTTGCAAGGAATGTTTTTTCACATGTACTGGGCTTTTGTCCCATCTGTGGAAGTTTTTAATAAAAGAAGCTAAAGGAATCTCTGCACTACTGGAGTCTTTTTTTCTCCCTTTTAACATACCATTGCTGTATGCTGTCTTCAAACGCTGGAACTCCACCAGATACCTGTGGATCGCCTGTGAAAAGGAATACTTACTGATGTGCACAGATCGCCTCTGAAGAGAGTGTTTCCTGGCGCATGTGGATTGTCTTTGAGGGGAACATCTATTGACGTCTGCGGGTCGCCTGCGATGGGAGTGTCCGGTGCCTCATTGGTGGTTCTGTGATTCTGCTAAGCCTTGTTTGACCCCCCTAGTACGGGCGGTCGCAGGCTTTCTGGTAAGCCTTTCATCCTATCAAGATGACGGGCAACACAGGTGGTGAATGCTATACCTATACATTTGCACTGGAAGTTATTTTACTGGATACCAATGTCTATGACTTTTCTTTTGTTATTGTTTTTTTATGATGCGATACTGTAGCTGCAGAACTTATTTTTGAGGACTACCTTAGCACATATTTTAGAGCACTGCACTATCTATAGTTGCCTGTTTTCTGTTATTTGTTTGAGTATTTACACACTGTTTGAACACT
Source organism: Aquarana catesbeiana (assembly GCF_042186555.1). NCBI lineage: Eukaryota > Metazoa > Chordata > Amphibia > Anura > Ranidae > Aquarana > Aquarana catesbeiana. The sequence continues at coordinate 539,859,107 of NC_133327.1, forward strand.
ATGTGATTTTATTGTGTTTGTATATTACACATATATACACTATCCAGCGCTGCACGCCAGGCATCGGAATAAAGCTGCCATTTTAGTGAAGATTGCCAACAACAGACCTGCGTGTAAGCCTAGACAAAAATGGAGGATATATAATTATAAAGCCTTAAAATTAAACAAAATCTCCTGTTGTGAATAGAGAGCTGAACTGGCTATATTAGAGAGTTTAATACATAAATCACTTAAAATTATAAACAAATATACAGCCTGGCCTTATTGAATTGTACAGTACATCTATAGTAAGTAAATGAAACAGTTTATATCCAGGTCCACATTTAATCCCAATGGAACAAAAGCGTCAGTTTCAAAACTCCATCAGGTTTCTAGTTTGGAAACTCCACTTTTCTTATTGCACCCCCTCCAAGTGTGGAAGGTGACATCAATACCCACAAATTTCAACAACCTGGCATCTCTGTGGTTTGGAGGCTAATTTCTCAAGGATATGAGCAAGGCATTATTACAAAGAAAGAAAAACAATTCCTGTATCCAGTGGCCCCTGGGATCCCAGTTTTTTTATTCTTAAGAATCTAACACAACCACCAGGTAGGCCAATTATTAGCAGAATTGGCTCTCTTCTGTCACGTGTTGGTGAGTTTTTTTATTTCTTTTTGCAATCACTAGTGTTCTCCACTTCATCCTTTCTGAAGGATACCAAACAGGTACTCATTGACTTGCAAACTGTTCCTGTTGATTCATCCACATATATTGTCACTGTGGATGTGGCCTCACTATATAGCAACATAGCACAGGAAGATGGAATAGAGGCAACTACATTTTATCTTGATGAGGTCACTGATCTCCCACCAGCACAGAGTGATTTCCTACTGGATCTTTTGAACTTTTCAATGACCCTCAATTATTTCTGGCTTGACAAAAAGTATTATCTTCAAACCAAAGGAGTGGCAATGGGGACCACATTTGCACCCAATTTAGCAAATCTATTTATGGCCAGATGGGAATAAGATATGATCTATGCAAGGGATTGGCCAGAATAGACCTTTTATCATTGGTATATTGACTATATCCTCTTTTTATGGCAGGGTGATGTAGGAACATTGGAGAACTTTATAGGAACTCTAAATAACAACTCTCTTAACTTGACTGTAGCCGTATTAGTGCAATTGTGACAGACAAAATTCAGTACTGTCCGTGATACTTTTTTTATTTGCACTAACATACAATTTTTCAGGACAAGCTAGGTATGTCTCCTTCTTCAAGGTCCAAGCAGTACTGATTTACATTTTTTTAAGCAGAATGTTAAAGAAAAAAAAAAAAAAAAAAAAGAGCAAACCGAACACATACAAATCAATGGTAATAAAGATAGCAGCAGAGTTAGTGAGATAAGACAGAGGGAGAGCTATAGAATGCAGGGGGGGGATACTGGTCACAGAGGGGGTCGTAAAACTTTTTATGCGTAAGGAAACCAATATCTAAATTTAGGCCATTATTTTTCATGTCAAAAAGAAGTATCATTCTTAGTTCAAACGTTTTCCTTTCCTGGATAGTTCTGAAATTCCCTTTAGGAAATAAAACATTGAGGTCTTCTATAGTGTGGTCCGGTTCTGAGAAATGATGTTCCACAGGTGTGCATAAACTGTCTTCTTTATGTTCTTTGATGGTATGTCTGTGCAAATTCATCCTTGCTTGCAGCTTCTGTCCTGTTTCACCAACATAAGATCATTTGCTGCACCTTTTGCATTGGATGGGGTACACAACATTACTGGAGGAACAGTTGTAAGATCCCATGATATTGAAGGTCCCATTTGTGTGTGCAAAACTTTTGGATAGATTGATCTGGTTGCATAGTTTGCAGCGTTTTTTTATTGCAGGGTTTGCTTCCATTATTTGTGACTTCATAATCAGAGTGAAGTTTCCTGCTGATTAGTTTGTGTCTGAGGTTGGTTGGCTGTCTGAAAGCCAATAATGGGGGTTGTTGGAATATTCCTTTCAGAGTTTCATCCTCTGTTATAATGGGTTGTAAATCTTTGATTATCTTTTTGATCCCTTCAAGTGCTGGGTTGTATGTGGTGACTAGAGGTACTCGGTTATTTGTTTTTTTCTCTGTGTATTGGAGGAGATTTTCTCTTCTGGTTTTCAAGGCTGTGTTTATGCTGTTGTTGATGGTTTTGTCTTTGTAACCTTTCTTATGGAAGGAGTCTGCCATTGTTCTGAGATGTTTATCTCTGTCTTCTGGGTCTGAACAAATTCGGTGGTATCTGATGGCCTTGCTGTGTATAATGGCCTGTTTAGTGTGTTGGGGGTGAATACTGGAACTATGAAGATAGCTGCATCGGTCAGTCGGTTTTCTGTATATCGACGTGTGAAGCTTGTCATCCCTGATGTATACTGTAGTGTGCAGGAAGTTGACATGTGTGTTCGAATAGTCCATTTTTAGTTTGATAGATGGGTGAAAAGTGTTGATCAATGAGAAGAATTGGTTTAGATTTTCTTCACCTTCAGTCCATATCATGAAGATATCATCAATATAGCTATAATATCTGTATGGCTTTTGTAGTATGCTGTTCAGGAATTTGTCCTTGAGATCAACCATTAATAAGTTTGCATATTGGGGTGCCATTTTGCTTCCCATAGCAGTACCCATACACTGGAGATAAATGTCATTATTGAAAGTGTTGCTAAAGTATTGCTAAAGTTTTACGACCCCCTCTGTGACCAGTATACCCCCCCCCCCCTGCATTCTATAGCTCTCCCTCTGTCTTATCTCACTAACTCTGCTGCTACCTTTATTACCATTTATTTGTATGTGTTTGGTTTTCTTTTTTTTTTTTTTTTTTCTTCTTTAACATTCTGCTTAAAAAATTGTGAATCAGTACTGCCTAGGCCTTGAAGAAAGGGACATACCCCGAAAGCTTGTCCTGAAAAATTGTATGTTAGTGCAAATAAAAAAAGTATCACAGACAGTACTGAATTAACTCTTTTAACATAACGCTGACCCACAACTTCAGCTAGATGGAATTTCTTGGATCTAACATTTATGAATACTGGCACTGGTATCATTACTAAAACTTTTTTAAACCTACCGACAAATGGTTAAACCCTTTTATATCCCTTCCAAAAGCTGCCACAACCCTACATGGCTGAGGAATATTCCCAAAGGCCAATTCACCTGAATAAGGTGCAATTGTTCCAACTTGAATTACTATTACAGGCAAGCCAACGTGCTGCGGGAGAGATTTGTGGAAAAGGGTTATGATGAAGCTTCTATCAACCCTACCATTCATCAAATTGCCTTGGTTGAATGGGTATCTTTACTAACTACCAAAAATAAGGCTTTACCTCCTGCCAATTGTCACTTTGTTACAAATTTCTCTATTCAGAACTCCCAGGTCAAAAGATTATTCCAGAAACACTGAGGAATCCTAAAAAGAGACCCTGTGCTGGGTCCTACACTTCCAGCACCCAAAATAGTATTTAGATGGGGTGGGTAATCTGCGTGATAAATTGGCACCCAATGTATTGGATTCCCAGCTGGGGTATCTTTGTTTAGTGATCTAAATGTCTTTTTCCCTTGTATAAAATGCATTGCTTGTAAGTTCACCTTTACAGAAAAATCTGTAAGGTGAACTTATACAGGTCCCCCTCCTCGCCCTCGCCCTCCCCCTCCCACCAGTCCCACTGACCTGGACCTCGGCAATCTCCAGTACTAAGCCCCAGTATCTCTGCGCCAGGAGTCCAGGGCTTAGAAATCCTCTCTGCATCCACACGTCTTCTAAATAGCTGACAGGATGGGCTATGCGGCTGCTGATTAGTCAGTGCCGCCCATGTAACAGCGCTGACCAATTAGAATGCTCCAAAACATCCCTACTGATGAGGGACATTTTGGACATTCAGCTCAGGGGATTTCTAAGCCCCTGACTCCTGGCGCGGATATACCGGGGCTTAGAACCGTAGGTTGCCACAGTCCAGGTCAGCGGGATCGGGGGGGCCGGGGGAGACCTGTGTAAGTTCACCTTACAGATTTTTCTGTAAAGGCGAACTTACCCATTAAGGAAGAATAAAATCAAAAACTTTACCTTTAGATCCACAGGAAGAGAGTATATAATTAATTCTTGCCTAAAATGGGAAACCTAGTGCCAAAGTACCTCAATAAGCAGGGTGACTCTGCAGGTACTCAGTAACGATTTGTGCCAACGTCCCCAAAAATCGGATTATAGATAAAAAGATTCTAGACATGGGACTTTGGAGGCACAATGGTATTAGACTACAAAAAGTAAATTTGATAAAGGTATTTTATTAGAAAATTATAAAGGACAATGGACACACATAGATTATTTAAAAACAATTCAGGCTGAATGTAAACCCTAATAGTCATACACCGTAAGGATCCTATCCTGCAGATTTGTATAGCATAAAGAGGATTATAAATGTATACATATATCACTTAGTTCATATATAGGAGAAATACTTCCCCTAGGCATTGAACAGTAGATAGGTACACAATTGTGGCAGACAAAATGCAGCAGGTTTGGTAATCCACGGTGAGATATTCTCTAGTTGCTCTACATGTTTCGCGTTACGCAGAACGCTTCCTCAGGAGCTAGAGATCCTAAAGTTTAAAATACATAAAAGAAACAACGACAAAAACAGAATCAAAAAACATGAAATATTAAGCACAATACATATATAGATATCAATATTGAGAGTATAGCTAATGCCAGGTGAAATGGTTAATGGGACAGGCCCTATGAAAGATTATGGTCTCCAAACAAGACATGGTAAGGCCCGATGGTTGGAGTCAGCAAGGACTGGGGAAACAGAGAATACACACTGAGTTAGAGAGTTGTTTAGTCGAGTCTCAATGTGTCTGTATTTTTTAAAAAGAATTTAAAGCATTAGAGCCAAATAACAAAAGGGAAAGAAGTGATAGAAAAGGGAGGAGGGGAAAGGGAGAAAGGGGAGAAAGAAGGGGGGAAAAGGGGGGAAAAAAGGGGGGGGGGGGAAGAAAGGGGAGAAAGAGGGGGGGGGAAAGGGGAGAGGGGGGAAGGGAGAGAAGGGGAAAGAGGCAAGGGGAAAAAAAGAAAAGAACAAGAAAAAGGGAGGGGGGGGGAAGAAAAGAAGGGGAGGGGGGGGGAAGAAAGGGGGAAAAAAGGGAAAGGGAAAGGAGAAAAGGGGAATGGTAAAAAATATATATAAGGAGGCAGAGTTCACTTACCAATTGGGTAAGGTAAGGTTGCATAAACCTGTCAGTAGTGATTATATGCAAATGATCACAATCTGGTCATGGGTATAAAGTATCTGAATTGAGTTTGGAAACAGCATTCGGCCACAGCCTGGAACCTCTCAAAGAAATGTAGCATCAAGTATCCATAAGAGGGGAAGCATAGACTTTATCATTGTAGTGCTGGTATATGAGAAGAGAGAAAGGGGAATAAGCAATCATATTCATAGTGCCATATGGTGTAAAGCGCTGCAGGCAGAGAAATATTTTGCGTGCAGATAAGAAGGCATTAGTAAGACAGGAACGATCTTACCCTTAGGTAGATGAGAGGGAGCACAGGGGTGCGCCATCCGATCTGGCAGGGACCGGTGCTGTGGCCACATAGGAGCAGGTCAAATAGCGTCCTTATATAAGGTGACTCCAGCCGGAAACAGGTGGTTCCAAAGGAATCACGTGTTCCGGGCCCGCTACAGGCTGCTGCGCATGCGCCGCGTAACGTCATCCCCACGCTGGGACGGCGCGGCGCCAGGAATGTTCCGCGCATGCGCCGAGAAACAGTGCGAGGAGGGACGGGACCGAGCGGATGACGCAGGCAGCAAAGGCGGAGCGAGGGGGGAAGGAGGTCCCCGTATCTCCGACAATCGCCGCACATCCGGTCAAGAGATAGGACCGGGTGTGCGGCGCTAGGCAGCGGAACTCATCAAGACAGGAACCATGCCAAATGGGAAGGAGACCAACACTAAGGGAGAGTCCCAGAACCATCACTCTGGCGTGCATAAAAATAAAAATAAAATATACAATGTACATAAACAGTTATATCAATAGTATGTGGTTATAGAATCCCATAAGGGGACATTAAAGACAGATAGGTAATATCAATAACTTGTAATTTTTACAAAGAGGAGAAGAACATGTGAACACATTGATCTGGGGACCTGGATAGGATTGATTCGGCTGTAATGTGTCTTAACCTGTAATCAACAGTTATTTTCACTCAATAGACACTTCTCAGGGCAGAAGAAAACACATGCTAAAAGGGGCTTAGTATGAATTAGAGAAAGGATTTATATGAATGAGATTCATTCAAGCCAGGTGCCCTGGTGGCGTTCAAACGCTCGATCCAAAGGGTCTCTTTTTGTAGTATGAATTTGTCCCATTCGCCACCTCTGGGGTTTTGGGGGACGACGGCCAGAACAGCAAAGGAAATAGACGAAGTATTGAAACGGTGATAAAGATCGAGGTGTCTGCTCACAGGAGTGAGCATTTTCCCGTTTCCTGAATAGTAAATATGGTCATTGATTCTTTGCCTGAGCTGCCTGGCCGTTTTGCCCACATAAAAAACCCCACAGGTGCACTTCATAAGATAGACCACCCCTTGGGTGTGGCATGTGGCTGCAAATTTAGGATGGTAGATTTCACCATTAGGAAGTAGAACGGGATATTCAGAGGATACCCATGGACAGAAGGAGCAGCTAACACAGGGCGCTGTGCCCCTTGATAGTTGTGGGGTCAAAGGATTATAGGACTTATACTGGCTAGAAACTAGTCTGTCCTTAAGAGAGGTTGCCCGTCTGTAAACTGTTTCAGGGTGTGTGTTAACATATTTCTTTAGAATAGGGTCTTCTGTCAGGAAGTGCCAGTGCTTCTTCAAAATATTGTTAATGTCATGGTAATGAGAGGAAAATTGAGTAATCAGTCTGACCGTGGTTTTCTGTGGTTGGGTTTTTTTCACATAGAGGAGGTCGGTACGTGATTTGCTCTTGGCCTTGTTAAAGGCTTTACGTAAGAGCGACCGGCTGTAACCTCTAGCCAGGAGTCGGGATCTCAGAAGATTGGACTGGTGTTGGAAATCCGTCATTTTAGTACAATTTCGGCGAAGGCGAAGATATTGTGCATACGGTATGCTTCTAATGAGAGGGGGAGGATGCGCACTTGTGGCATGTAGCAGTGTGTTTCCTGCTGTGGCTTTCCTATATAAATTTGTGGATAAGGTGTTATTAATGTCCCTGTAGATCTCGAGATCCAGAAAATTGACAGTATCAGTATGACAATGGTATGTAAATTTTAAGTTAAACTGGTTAACATTAAGTGTTTGTATAAACTTTTTGAGGGTCTTTTTAGTTCCTGTCCAGATGATAAAAATGTCATCTATGTAGCGTTTCCAGATCAAAATTTGATCTATAAATTCTGAGTACTGGTCTAGAGAAAACAGGTGACGTTCCCACCCCCCCAGGTACAGGTTAGCATAGCCAGGGGCACAACAGGTGCCCATGGCTACGCCCTGCACCTGGAGGTAGTGGGAACCCATAAATTCAAAAGTATTGTGAGTCAAGATGAAGTTGAGAAGCTTCAAAATGAATTCGTTATAATTCCACTGGTGGTGATCCTCCTCATACAGGAAGGTGCGGACCATCTCGATCCCCTGCTCGTGAGGGATGCTGGAGTAAAGAGCCTCCACATCAAGCGTCACGATCAGGGAATCAGGAGGGACCGGTAACCCCTCGATCTGTTTTAAAAGATCTAGCGTATCTCTGGTGTAGGACGGTAGGGCCATGACATGGGGCATGAGTGTGGCATCTACAAGTTTGCTGGCGTTGTCTGTTAAGCTGTCAATACCTGAAATTATCGGTCTCCCAGGGGGCGACACCGGGTCCTTATGCACTTTGGGAAGTGCATAGAATGTCGCCACCCTGGGAGACCGAACATTCAGGTACTCATAGGTATCTTTAGCAATTAAACCTCTTAGGTAAGCGTCTCCAATAATGTCCAGGAAGTGATTCCTGAAAGATATGGTGTCTGATAGGGGTATTTTCCGATACCAGTCTTTATTGGATAGAATGGTCAAGCACGTTTTCATAAGAGGATCTGGTCAAAAGGACTACGTTACCGCCTTTATCGGCGGGTTTCACAATGATGTCGGGGTGATTGTATATTTTAGAGATGGCTTGACGCTGTGTGAAAGTTAGGTTGTTTTTTCTGTGGGGTAGATCCATATGTTTAATGTCACTGATCACGTTTTGTAGGAATGTCCAAATTTGGGGATTCTGAGATAAGTCAGGAAATTGACGAGACTTAGCTCTAAATCTGTTGGATGGAGATATGGAAGGAGTAGGGGGTGTCAAGATGGAGATGTCAGTAGGGTGGGTACTGTCACTTTCCTCCAATAGAAGGATTAGGTCCCGTAGTGCTCGGAACTCATCCATCTTAAAGTGTTTTATGCTCTCTGAGAATTCCCGTTCCTCTTTACTCCTTAATCTATCTGGGTCAAAAAGAAATTTGTAGGTAAGATTGCGAGCAAACAGGTAAACGTCTTTAATGGTCTCATATTTGTCAATTTTCTGCGACGGACAGAAACTTAGACCAAGTTTTAGAACATTTAAATCCTGTTCAGAAAAATAATAAGGAGTGAGGTTCAGGACATCCAGTCCTAGGTGTGAGGTGGCGGAATCCCTAGCATGGGAAAATTTATAGTGGAGGTAGCGTTTGAAACAATGTGAGGATCAAGAGTGCTTTGTCTTCTACAATTTTGTGATTGTGTAAGGGATACAGAGTTCACTGAGTTTAGAGGGTTGGAAAAGTTAGGTTGTTGTGTTAGTGCAGTACTGAGTGCAGGTTGTTGTGTCAGTGCAGTACTGATCTCATTAAATTGTTGATATCTCACCACCAGGCTGAACTTGTCCTCCTTGATGAAGAAATTATCACTTTTCAAACTAAAAATGACAATTTAAAAAGCCACACACAGTTTAACCACAAATGGCAGGAAGTCAGGGAATACATCACCAAAATTAATAAAGATATAATTTTTAAAAAACAAAATAAATTCATGAAAGACAAGACGGCCTTCATGGAGGGCTACGCCTATCATTGGCAGACCCCCTCTCATAATCGGAGACCCCGTAAAACAAACCCTAAAAAACAACATCCCAACAATGGAAGTATGTTTACTGACGATGACACGGAAATTGATTCTGACTCTTCTCTCTCCACTTTTTCTTCACAGGCTCCCATTGGAAAAGACCTGAACGTCACTCCTAACGACACTGGTGCACGTAAGCGACAATATGGTGGTGGGCACTATACACCCTATCCCAAAAAGAAAATTGACAAACAAGACATTAAACGCTCGAACGGCTCACTACGCCAGGGGCCTTCTTCTATCCAAGGTGGTGGCACTGATTCACAGCCCAACTATATAGGCCCCAATGCTCACAAAGCATTACAAATGTTAAACCAGCAAAATCGCATTAACCCGACACCTACAACATTCCAATCTGGCCCCAGTCGGGACACCTCAAACACTTCTTTTTCTAACAACACACACACCAATGTAACACAACAACCTAACTTTTCCAACCCTCTAAACTCAGTGAACTCTGTATCCCTTACACAATCACAAAATTGTAGAAGACAAAGCACTCTTGATCCTCACATTGTTTCAAACGCTACCTCCACTATAAATTTTCCCATGCTAGGGATTCCGCCACCTCACACCTAGGACTGGATGTCCTGAACCTCACTCCTTATTATTTTTCTGAACAGGATTTAAATGTTCTAAAACTTGGTCTAAGTTTCTGTCCGTCGCAGAAAATTGACAAATATGAGACCATTAAAGACGTTTACCTGTTTGCTCGCAATCTTACCTACAAATTTCTTTTTGACCCAGATAGATTAAGGAGTAAAGAGGAACGGGAATTCTCAGAGAGCATAAAACACTTTAAGATGGATGAGTTCCGAGCACTACGGGACCTAATCCTTCTACTGGAGGAAAGTGACAGTACCCACCCTACTGACATCTCCATCTTGACACCCCCTACTCCTTCCATATCTCCATCCAACAGATTTAGAGCTAAGTCTCGTCAATTTCCTGACTTATCTCAGAATCCCCAAATTTGGACATTCCTACAAAACGTGATCAGTGACATTAAACATATGGATCTACCCCACAGAAAAAACAACCTAACTTTCACACAGCGTCAAGCCATCTCTAAAATATACAATCACCCCGACATCATTGTGAAACCCGCCGATAAAGGCGGTAACGTAGTCCTTTTGACCAGATCCTCTTATGAAAACATGTGCTTGACCATTCTATCCAATAAAGACTGGTATCGGAAAATACCCCTATCAGACACCATATCTTTCAGGAATCACTTCCTGGACATTATTGGAGACGCTTACCTAAGAGGTTTAATTGCTAAAGATACCTATGAGTACCTGAATGTTCGGTCTCCCAGGGTGGCGACATTCTATGCACTTCCCAAAGTGCATAAGGACCCGGTGTCGCCCCCTGGGAGACCGATAATTTCAGGTATTGACAGCTTAACAGACAACGCCAGCAAACTTGTAGATGCCACACTCATGCCCCATGTCATGGCCCTACCGTCCTACACCAGAGATAAGCTAGATCTTTTAAAACAGATCGAGGGGTTACCGGTCCCTCCTGATTCCCTGCTCGTGACGCTTGATGTGGAGGCTCTTTACTCCAGCATCCCTCACGAGCAGGGGATCGAGATGGTCCGCACCTTCCTGTATGAGGAGGATCACCACCAGTGGAATTATAACGAATTCATTTTGAAGCTTCTCAACTTCATCTTGACTCACAATACTTTTGAATTTATGGGTTCCCACTACCTCCAGGTGCAGGGCGTAGCCATGGGCACCTGTTGTGCCCCTGGCTATGCTAACCTGTACCTGGGGGGGTGGGAACGTCACCTGTTTTCTCTAGACCAGTACTCAGAATTTATAGATCAAATTTTGATCTGGAAACGCTACATAGATGACATTTTTATCATCTGGACAGGAACTAAAAAGACCCTCAAAAAGTTTATACAAACACTTAATGTTAACCAGTTTAACTTAAAATTTACATACCATTGTCATACTGATACTGTCAATTTTCTGGATCTCGAGATCTACAGGGACATTAATAACACCTTATCCACAAATTTATATAGGAAAGCCACAGCAGGAAACACACTGCTACATGCCACAAGTGCCCATCCTCCCCCTCTCATTAGAAGCATACCGTATGCACAATATCTTCGCCTTCGCCGAAATTGTACTAAAATGACGGATTTCCAACACCAGTCCAATCTTCTGAGATCCCGACTCCTGGCTAGAGGTTACAGCCGGTCGCTCTTACGTAAAGCCTTTAACAAGGCCAAGAGCAAATCACGTACCGACCTCCTCTATGTGAAAAAAACCCAACCACAGAAAACCACGGTCAGACTGATTACTCAATTTTCCTCTCATTACCATGACATTAACAATATTTTGAAGAAGCACTGGCACTTCCTGACAGAAGACCCTATTCTAAAGAAATATGTTAACACACACCCTGAAACAGTTTACAGACGGGCAACCTCTCTTAAGGACAGACTAGTTTCTAGCCAGTACAAGTCCTATAATCCTTTGACCCCACAACTATCAAGGGGCACAGCGCCCTGTGGTAGCTGCTCCTTCTGTCCATGGGTATCCTCTGAATATCCCGTTCTACTTCCTAATGGTGAAATCTACCATCCTAAATTTGCAGCCACATGCCACACCCAAGGGGTGGTCTATCTTATGAAGTGCACCTGTGGGGTTTTTTATGTGGGCAAAACGGCCAGGCAGCTCAGGCAAAGAATCAACGACCATATTTACTATTCAGGAAACGGGAAAATGCTCACTCCTGTGAGCAGACACCTCGATCTTTATCACCGTTTCAATACTTCGTCTATTTCCTTTGCTGTTCTGGCCGTCGTCCCCCAAAACCCCAGAGGTGGCGAATGGGACAAATTCATACTACAAAAAGAGACCCTTTGGATCGAGCGTTTGAACGCCACCAGGGCACCTGGCTTGAATGAATCTCATTCATATAAATCCTTTCTCTAATTCATACTAAGCCCCTTTTAGCATGTGTTTTCTTCTGCCCTGAGAAGTGTCTATTGAGTGAAAATAACTGTTGATTACAGGTTAAGACACATTACAGCCGAATCAATCCTATCCAGGTCCCCAGATCAATGTGTTCACATGTTCTTCTCCTCTTTGTAAAAATTACAAGTTATTGATATTACCTATCTGTCTTTAATGTCCCCTTATGGGATTCTATAACCACATACTATTGATATAACTGTTTATGTACATTGTATATTTTATTTTTATTTTTATGCACGCCAGAGTGATGGTTCTGGGACTCTCCCTTAGTGTTGGTCTCCTTCCCATTTGGCATGGTTCCTGTCTTGATGAGTTCCGCTGCCTAGCGCCGCACACCCGGTCCTATCTCTTGACCGGATGTGCGGCGATTGTCGGAGATACGGGGACCTCCTTCCCCCCTCGCTCCGCCTTTGCTGCCTGCGTCATCCGCTCGGTCCCGTCCCTCCTCGCACTGTTTCTCGGCGCATGCGCGGAACATTCCTGGCGCCGCGCCGTCCCAGCGTGGGGATGACGTTACGCGGCGCATGCGCAGCAGCCTGTAGCGGGCCCGGAACACGTGATTCCTTTGGAACCACCTGTTTCCGGCTGGAGTCACCTTATATAAGGACGCTATTTGACCTGCTCCTATGTGGCCACAGCACCGGTCCCTGCCAGATCGGATGGCGCACCCCTGTGCTCCCTCTCATCTACCTAAGGGTAAGATCGTTCCTGTCTTACTAATGCCTTCTTATCTGCACGCAAAATATTTCTCTGCCTGCAGCGCTTTACACCATATGGCACTATGAATATGATTGCTTATTCCCCTTTCTCTCTTCTCATATACCAGCACTACAATGATAAAGTCTATGCTTCCCCTCTTATGGATACTTGATGCTACATTTCTTTGAGAGGTTCCAGGCTGTGGCCGAATGCTGTTTCCAAACTCAATTCAGATACTTTATACCCATGACCAGATTGTGATCATTTGCATATAATCACTACTGACAGGTTTATGCAACCTTACCTTACCCAATTGGTAAGTGAACTCTGCCTCCTTATATATATTTTTTACCATTCCCCTTTTCTCCTTTCCCTTTCCCTTTTTTCCCCCTTTCTTCCCCCCCCTCCCCTTCTTTTCTTCCCCCCCCTCCCTTTTTCTTGTTCTTTTCTTTTTTTCCCCTTGCCTCTTTCCCCTTCTCTCCCTTCCCCCCTCTCCCCTTTTCTCCCCCCCCCTCTTTCTCCCCTTTCTTTCCCCCCCCCCTTTTTTCCCCCCTTTTCCCCCCTTCTTTCTCCCCTTTCTCCCTTTCCCCTCCTCCCTTTTCTATCACTTCTTTCCCTTTTGTTATTTGGCTCTAATGCTTTAAATTCTTTTTAAAAAATACAGACACATTGAGACTCGACTAAACAACTCTCTAACTCAGTGTGTATTCTCTGTTTCCCCAGTCCTTGCTGACTCCAACCATCGGGCCTTACCATGTCTTGTTTGGAGACCATAATCTTTCATAGGGCCTGTCCCATTAACCATTTCACCTGGCATTAGCTATACTCTCAATATTGATATCTATATATGTATTGTGCTTAATATTTCATGTTTTTTGATTCTGTTTTTGTCGTTGTTTCTTTTATGTATTTTAAACTTTAGGATCTCTAGCTCCTGAGGAAGCGTTCTGCGTAACGCGAAACATGTAGAGCAACTAGAGAATATCTCACCGTGGATTACCAAACCTGCTGCATTTTGTCTGCCACAATTGTGTACCTATCTACTGTTCAATGCCTAGGGGAAGTATTTCTCCTATATATGAACTAAGTGATATATGTATACATTTATAATCCTCTTTATGCTATACAAATCTGCAGGATAGGATCCTTACGGTGTATGACTATTAGGGTTTACATTCAGCCTGAATTGTTTTTAAATAATCTATGTGTGTCCATTGTCCTTTATAATTTTCTAATAAAATACCTTTATCAAATTTACTTTTTGTAGTCTAATACCATTGTGCCTCCAAAGTCCCATGTCTAGAATCTTTTTATCTATAATTCTTGCCTAACATGCAACACTACATTAGTAGTATATCTCTTATGCCCCATACAAACTATTAGATTTTCTGCTGATTTTTTCCTTCAGATTTACCAATACCATATAATATGAGGTCAAACCTTAGGAGTTTCAATTTGTATGCCATCAGGCAGGCCCTTGCACTACATGGTTTTGGTAAATCTGAAGACAAAAATCAGCAGAAAATCTGATAGTGTGTATGGGGCTTTAGAGTGCCCTTGCTGCAAACACTACATCAGAAAAACCACTAGGATCACCTATGTGAACACATATATAACATCAAGAGGGGTTTCAAGGAATACAACCTCTCTGCTACTTTAGGTAATATCCCCACAGAGATGCCAGGTTGTTAAAATTTGTGGGTATTGATGCCACCAACCCGCACTGGAAGGGGAGCAATAAGGAAAGAGAGGTGTCCAAACTGGAAACCCCATGGATTTTAGAAATTGACACTTTTGTTCCACTGGGGTTAAATGTGGACCTGGATATAAACTATTTTATTGACAATAGTTGAATACTGGGATAATTTTACTTATTATTGTTTGCTGCTTATACCTATACATATCCTTTGTCAATTCTATTTTATTATTTTTTAAGACCTCTATTACTTATGTGTCTTATTATGTCCCGCTTAGCTTTTTTGAACGCTTGCACATATATTGTGTGTTTTGATTCTATACAATTAGATTTTAGATTGTAAGCTCTTCTGAGCAGGGCCCTCTTAATCCTATTGTATTGTATTATATCTGTATTGTCTCCCTTTTATATTGTAAAGCGCTGCGTAAACTGTTGGCGCTATATAAATCCTGAATAATAATAATAATAATAATATACAACATTTATGCTAGACATTGTGACCCTTACTATAGATGTACCATTCAATATGCTCAGCCTGTATATTTGTTTATAAAGTTAAGTGATTTATGTATCAACCCCTCTAAAATAGACAGTTCAGCTCGCTATTCAAAATAGGAGATTATGTTTAATTTCAATGCCCTGTACACACGGTTGGATTTTCCGATGGAAAATATGCGATCGGAGCGTGTTGTCGGAAATTCCGACCGTGCGTGGGCTCCATCGGACTTTTTCCATCGGATTTTCCGACACACAAAGTTTGAGAGCAGGCTATAAAATTTTCCGACAACAAAATCCGATCGCGTAAATTCCGACCGTGTGTGGACAATTCCGACGCACAATGTGCCACGCATGCTCAGAAGAAATTCCGAGATGGAACAGCTCGGTCTGGTAAAATTAGCGTATGGATAGAGCACTTTCGTCAGGCTGCATTGTTTAAAATTGTTTAATACAGCACACTCTCTTCTTCTTTATAATGCTAGAAGAATGAAGTAGTTTTGCTGCTCATATTCACACAGACTTCTCACAAACTTATTTCTTTATTATTTATCGTGATTCTCTCAATATATTTTGATTTGTCACATCTGACCAAAAATCTTTGTTTTGTTTTTTGTTTTGTATTTTTTCAAGGCTGATGTTTTTTTTTGTTTTTTTTTTGTTGGGTTTGTATTTGTTTCAAGGCTGATGTTTTCTTTATTTTTTTTATTTTTTTACTCCAGAATATTTTTGTGTGTGTTTTGTGTGTCAAGTTACCACAACACCTTTATTATCTTGTATTATTTAATCTCAAGGAGATTGTTTGGTGTTGGTGTATCTTGTTAATTTCACATTGGATTTTTTAAATGTACCTGCCTACTCACAAAAAAACTGTCCTTTTTTAAGGGAAACACACATAGGCAAGTATAACTGAACCAAAAATTCCTTTATTAAGGGCTCAGAACCAAACAAAGAGGGAGGCAACGCTGGATAAACATCATAAATTGGCAAAGCCTTTGACCCACAGGGCACACATCAATTATTTTACAGCAAAACTGGTGGCCTGAGGAGTCCATATGTAAGCAGTCTGGTCCAGAAGTCCCAGAGATCCTGAAAGCAGCAGATGACATCTGTGTCCCCAGGCTGTGGTACTACAAGAGGCTGCATATTTTGCCAGACCAGACTGAACCCAGGTCATCACTCTCTGGTCTTCCTTCCACGCTTCCTTCCCGGCTGTGGCTCTGGCGTTGGAGAGGAGGAGGAGTAGGACCTGGAGGAGGAGGAGGAGGAGTAGGACCTGGAGGAGGAAGAGGAGGAGGACAATGTGTGAGGTCACAAATGTGGGTAGCACATGTTATTTGGCCCCTCAACCCCTTATTGATTGCTTACAAAATTAAGAACTCACACAGGAGTCATTGGCCCTCCTCCATCTGCATCATTTTGCAGGCAGTTATGCCAGCAAAGTCCTCCTCCACAGTGTGGGGGGTTCTCAGGGCCTCTGTAGCCTTCCAAAATAGGCCTATGGCAGCCTCCTCCAGGTTACTCCTCTTCCTGCCACTTTGTCTTTGAAGGTGTAGGGGAGGGACCTGGATATCAGGCAGCCTGCTTGGCCCGGCCACCTCCTGGCTGAGACTTCCCTGTGTATGAAAAAGGGACCTTGTTTTAGTTTTTGCATCATCAATCACAATCCTAAATTAGTACTTCAAACTAACATCTAGTTAACATCATTGATTGGACAACCAGCAATATTTAGAAGAATGCTATACCTGGCTCAAGCTGGGCTCCTCCACATGTTGCTGCCTGGAAGGCCCAGGTTGGGCGTCAGAAGCCTCAGCTGGGGGGGGGAAGGAAGCGTGGAAGGAAGAGTGGAGAGTGCTGGCCTGGGTTCAGTCTGGCCTGCCAGAAAATGCAGTCTGTCATAGTACCACAGCCTGGGAACATGCAGCTCCTGATCTCTGGGAATCCTGGACCTTTTTGCGCTCCCTTAGAAAAGTGCTCCTCAGGCCACCAATTAGAACCTTCAAATAGGTGATGTCTGCCGTGGCGATCATGAGCTTCACAAATTGAAGCAAATTATCCAGCGCTGCCTTACTCTTTGTTTGGTTCTTATATTCAGGGTGGTTTATCTGCCACAGACAGGGAAGCTCCCTGAACATATCAATGAAGATTGGCATAAAGTCATGATCCTTCAAGATATCCATTTTAACTGCAAGACACAACACAAGACAAACCCTAATGTCAGCCTAAAGTCTTCTAGACTTGTCCAAATACAGGCCTCAATCTAGAAGCAGTACAGGCCCAATGTTAAATCTCACCTTCGCTATCACGATCAGCGCCTCCGTTACTCCTTCCTCCGCTCACAGATCGTACGTACTACGCATGAGTGTTACGCTTTATAGACACTGCGCATGCGTGAAACTCCGCCTGCCCCTGACGTTCTTTCTAGTCTATTCCCCGCCCCTTCTCTTTCGTTGCAGTGGGGGAAGAGCACATGGCGGAGACACAGCAGGTGTCTGATAATTACACCAACGAGGAGGAGGAAAGCCCAGAGCCAGAAACGTCCCGATCCAGAAGGAGACGATTTAAGGCATCAAATATGTCCTTTGGGGAGATGTTGGAGATGGTGGACATCCTAAGAGGGCCGACTATGACGGGAAGTATGGACCTTACCCCAACCCCAATGTCAGAATGGCCAAGATCAAGGCGAAAGTGGTCAAGAGTCTGCACCAGAATTTTGGGGTATGGCGATCCAAGGATCAGCTCAGGAAGCGGTGGTCGGACCTGAAATTAAGGGAGCACGAGCAGTACAGAAGGATCAGGAGAGTGCTGCAAAAAAGTAAGTAGTTGTCCTGTGTTCCTATTCTTTATGTTTATTACGTTCGTGCAGCTCCATGTGCTTTTCTTTACTGTTGTACAGTTTAAAATGGCAACTTTCATGTTCATGGGCACATTATTCGTTCGTATGAAACATTGTTTGTTCGGCCTAGAAAACACCATTGTTTTGGCCATATGCATTTGAAAACATTTTTTATGGCCTACTTGTCAGAAAATAATTTGGTTGTGTAGATGGGTTTGTAACTAGAATGAAATGCAAACTAGATTCTGTGTAAGGAGAGGACACAGTAGCTGTTTACACATCTGGACACAGGAGCACTAGTGTGGGACCCCAGAACACCCTTTTTATTAGGGGGTCCCACACAGGTGCTCCAGTGTATACTATAGGGGTGACTCCATCTGTGAAGCTTGTACTAAACAGGTAAGTATTCAAGCTTGACAAAGGACAAAAACATTTCAACATCTTGGAACTCTGCCAAAACAGACAATTGTACCCCACTTCCAAGCAATGTTTCATATTTATAGTTCTGCCATCAAATATCTGTGTGCTAAGTAGACCTATTTGTTTTTACATAGGGAATAAAAGACTCGGAGGACACCCCTCATCCAAGGAAACCACAGACCCCCCACCTCTGGAAGAAGGGGAAATCCCACAAACACAACAAGAGGAGGAGGAGGAAGGAGACATGGTGGAAATTGTCACCAGAACAGGTGAGTGTCTGTGACCATTGGCTCAGGTAAGAGATGGATGCAGGCAGATTTATAATACATGGTGTGTTTTTGTTTCTATATTTTTAGGTGATCGTGATGTTGTGGATCCAGATCATTTCACCTCTTAAAGTGCACAGATCCTGATCGGGGAGATCATGGGGTATAATAGGGACTTGGAAAACATCCATAAAAACATCAATGATGTTCAAAAAAAAATGAAGAACATCATTGATGTTTTAGGGATAGTTTAAAACCCATCCAAATCCCTTTGTTTTTTTGTGCTTTTTGTGATCTAAAAATTTATACCATTTTTTGACATATTTGCGAAAAGCCACATTTTGAAGATGCACACAGTGTGTCAACATGTGCTATCTGCCTTTACGGGAGATCAATGTAGGCGTTTTGGGGGTGCAACCCCTTCCTCAATAATAAAGTAGCTGTGAGGAAGGGGTTGCACCCACAAAACACGTCCCTTGATCCCCCGTGATGGCAGCTAGCACATGTTGACATTCAACAATTTGTGTGCATCTTCAAAATTTGGCTTTTCCTGGGGTGACTTCACCCCATCTGAACGCAATATCAAACACAGTTTGTAAATACTCATGTCTGATATTGCCTTCAAGTTCTACCAAATGTGAACTTTGTAAGTTCAAGATTTGTGTCTTTCTTGTTGGTTTTAAACATGCCTGTTTTATCTTAAATGGACATTTCTACTTTTTTCTAATGTGACCCCAAAAATTGTTATACAACAAACATGTGGGTTTGTTTTAAAAACCTTTTACAAATGCACATGTGATTGTGCTGGGATTAAAAAGATTGATAATCAAGAATGTGTGGATTATTGTTTCAACGCTCCAAAACTTTTGTTGTGCTCTAATTGGTGTTTTCTGTGATAATGGGTACAAGTGCAGTTTCGTTTCATTATTTTTTATTAAGATTTTCATATTAACAACAATAAATCAGTACATCCGTATACAGTTACCAGTATTAGTCCTTAGTTCTTTCTATAAATGCATCCAACACGCAATTATACATATCATGGTGTACAATCTATATTTACTTTTAACTGACTTAAATCGAATATTTCAAACTGTTTTCTTATAATAGCAAGTGTAGGGTGGGAACTAGGAATCACCCCCCCCAGACACCCCACCTGGGAGCAAACTGTGTCCAGGGAGGTAGTCCCCCCGCCCTCCCCTCCCTTATTCATTAGTATAATCAAGTTGATAAAGCAGTTGCTTCTTGGCATTCCCATTGTACTCCATATTGTTTGTATTATAAATGCTTATGTGTATGGGTGCGGTTTAACATAGTGTTGCTGAAGATGCACAACATCAGGAGAATAAAATATACGGGTAAGTGTTTAAGCTTTCACTTAACGAACAAATAGAAAATAAAATAACCAAAAAATAAAGAAATTATAAAATAAAGAAACACTAAACCAAACATAAAACTGCAGTGACAACATTTTACCACCAAATGATAGTATAGCTAATATGTCTATACCAGATTATCAATGAGAAGTCTCTGGAAGTCTTGCGCAACAAGTGCAGTTTCAAGTGCACTTGTAGTGCAAAGTGTCTTTGCCTTTAGTAAATAACACCCAACAGTGCTTTGTAATGTTACACAATCACGCCATTTTCAGGACTCACCACATTTCTGTCAGGGTCAGCTAAAAGAAACACAAGCAGTAAATGTCACCAAAGATTTTAGTAGTTAAAATGATTTTTTTATTTGAAAAAGGTTTCAGACATTGTCTGGCATATTGATGGCCACCCTACCCGCAAAGTATTCAAGGTATCTTAGACGGACCTCACGGGCACTCATGGGGGGGGCAAGCCAGGACGGCCTCTTTCAAACGCCGCCAGGGTTGGTTCATTTGGAATTCTGGCCTCAGGCCCAACTGAGCCAGCATAGTTGACAGAATGTTGCCGTAAAAAGTTGTGTAGAACACAGCATGCCAGGATGATATGATTCAGTTTGTACTTAGCCATGTGTATGGGTGTAAGAAATAGACGGAACCGGCTGGCCATGATTTCAAACATGTTCTCTACCACTCTTCTGGCTCTGGCCAACCGGTAATTAAAAACCCTCTGGTCCGGGGTGAGGGTCCTCATCGGGAATGGCCGCATAGGATGGTCCCCCAGCACAAACGCTTCATCTGCAACGAAGACGAATGGGAATTCTTTCCACATTGTCTTCTGGAGGTGGAAAGTCCAAGCTGCCATTCTGGAGACGCCTGTAGAACTCCGTCTGTGCGATTACTCCACCATAGGACATCCGGCCATTCTTCCCCACGTCCACATACAGGAACTCATAAGTAGCCGACAACACTGCCAACATCACAATACTATTGAACCCCTTATAGTTGAAATAGCATGACCCCCGAGTTGGGTGGTGGGATGATGTGGACGTGTTTCCCATCAATTGCCCCTCCGCAGTTAGGAAAGTCCCACCGCTGGGCAAAGTGGGAGGCCACAGTCTGCCATTCCTGTGGCGTGGAAGGAAACTGTAGAGTCAAACAAGAAAAAAAAATATTAATTTTGCACATAAACAGGGAAAGCAGATAGACACAAACATTCTTGGCCACCATCAAGATAACATTTATTTGAGGGAGTTTTTAAAGACCAAGGTATAAGGTACACCTATCAGATCCCCCCCCCCCTCATGGACCATTTCTAACATTATAGGGGGGGAGCTCTTGGACAGGTAACCCTCTCCACTTCATTGAGAGATGAATGCTTAAATAATGTGTGTTACTTTGGCCAGCCCCTCCTTAGTTACACTATTGACAGCCCACTGGACAGGTAAGAAGTGTCAGAATACAAAGATATAAATACACATTGTACACATTTGAGCACATTTGGACATTCTGCTATTACCTATCAAGATAATAATAGTATACAAAAACTTTAAACATTACCATTTGAAAGTATACAGGCAGGCCCTTGCACTACATGCTTTGGGAAATTCATCCATAAACATGACCACAAAAGAGATGGGTATAGTGTGTTTGGGTTTGGCAAAGTCAGCAGATAGATGATTGAGGATAGACAGAGAATTGGTATCAGCTGACTTAGCAGTTGGGGGAGGGAGGGTTCCAACTGATTTGGGGACCCCCCAAAAAAGCCTCTGGCCTGAATTTTAAGCACAAATCACATTTTAAAACATTTTAGGGGGTGTTTGGGGTAAAGCACTACTATGGAGCTGATAAAATACATTGTTGTACAAGTGACTACATGAGGTGAATATAGGGCCAGGAGACCATGCTGGGGAGGTAAGTGATGGCAAATATGTATGAAGGACAAAAAAAATAATTACATAAAAATCCAGCATGAATGAGGACAAAGGGGACATTCAGAGCATATTACAATCATGGTAATTAGGGAATGAGGAAAGAAATACAATACATTATCAAACATTATATACAATAAAATGTGATGTTAAAGGATAAAAATCTTACCTTAATATAGTCCTTCTGCAGGACATAAATGATGGCAGAACAGGTCTCTGGGATAATGATCCCCAGAGCCTGGGGGGAGATGCCTGTCGGGAACTTGAGGTCCTGCAGGCTTCTCCCCGTTGCCATCACTCCGACTAGCCTCTGCTCTGGAGTGATGCCTTGCCTCATGCAGGTATCCTGCCTGCTAATATAAGGGGTCAGCAAAGCCAACAAACGGTGAAATACGGGGTCCGTCATCCAGAGAAAGTTCCTGAAATCATCAGGATTATTCTCACGGATCTCGCGGAGCAAAGGCATATGACAGAACTGGTCACGCTGAAGCACCCAATTCTTGGTCCATGAACTCCTCCCCACCCTGTTCATGGACTGGACTTGTGTGAAGGTAAAGACCCCAACTCCAAGCCCTTGGCTAGAAAACGGTCGGCTGCTCAAAAGGAAGTAACAGAACGCACTGAAGAACAGCAAGGCCTGTGAAGAACGACCTGAAAAACAGCAACGAGCGGACAAGATCGCACAGAAAACTCCAATACGAACTGACTGCACGCACTGAAGAACAGATACAAACCCACAAGCACAAATTGAACAGCAGAAAACGATCTGAAAACCACGAGTCTGAAAAAGCGCGAATCGTCTCTCACCAAACTTTTACTAACACGAGATTAGCAAAAGGAGCCCAAAGGGTGCCGCGCTTGGTTCGGACCTGCCCTTTTCTAGTCTCGTCATACGTGGTGTACATCACCGCTTTATTGGCGATCGGAAATTCCGACAACTTTGTGCGACCATGTGTATGCAAAACAAGTTTGAGCCAACATCCGTCGGAAAAAATCCATTGATTTTGTTGTCGGAATGTCCGATCAATGTCCGACCATGTGTACGGGGCATTAGGCTTTACATTGACATATCCTCCGTTTTTGTTTGGGCTTACATGCAGATCTGTTGTTGGTGGTCTCCACTAAAATGGCAGCACTGCCACTTCTGGTCACTATGCTGGTCTTTGCTAGCAATGATTAAAATTTACGTCCGTATTTGGTAGTTCCGATTGTGTGGTCAGCCTCCTAGCTGGCGGCTGTAGAATTTCTGGTTTTAGCTTTATTCTGATCCCTGGCTGCCATGCAGGTAGATTACCATTTGAAAAAAGGTGGTACTGGCACTTACGGTTATGTGGCCGCATCCAAGATGGCAGCAGAAGCACTTTTGTTTCTAACGCTCTTCCAATTTCTGCCATGGAGCTGGCTATTTATGAGGGTTTAATGTTTGGCGTCCACTTGAGGCGTTCCCTTGATAACGTGCATAACATGAAAGGTGTCGAGAGGGGCTTAGGTGTTGACATCACGCTGCCACGTCCACGTGTTTGGAGTGGTGGCCATCATTGTAACTGCACTTACATATGTTTTATCATGCTGCAATACTTTTATGCATTTTAAAGTCATTCAGTCAATACTACACTATATAAGCTTTTTCTGGGCTCCTAGCTAGTGAGCTTTTTTACATTTAGTGTGGTGTTCTGGAAAAAAATAACCCATGCTACCTATGGCATTTACTAAAGAGGACTGAGTAATGACTATTGATTGAGGCTTGCATAAATACTTCAGCTGGTGAGTGTATTGTTTGGATGAAGGCTCACGAGTGGAGATTTTCTTAGGCACCTTGGTGATATCCTATGGGTGTCTGATTATGCCTAAATATCTGTTGTTTCTGGTGAGCTGATAGCACAACTGTCACACGCTGAATTAATTTTTCACTATATGGACTTCTTTTAACTATTTATATTTGCATCTCAGGAGCATTATGTTCTTTGCACATATGTCTGCTATAATACCGTATAACTTTTATCTAGTGCTGCACATTTACTGCAATAAAACTTTGACAGGGGAACTAACCCCAAAGGTTTTGGCTTTGGATGCACTTTAAATCAATATATCATGCAGCAGTTAAACCCAAGTTGTGTGTATTTTTAAGGAAGGCTGGCAACTTGGATGCTCTTGAATAAAAGTACTTTTTTGGTTACATGGGTACACGGATACAGGCTATAAGCTGACATGCTTCGGCTAAGAAGCCTTTATCAAAGCAAGTTGTGTGAATATCCTTACTGCTTCAGGTCAAAACAAATGTATAAGTACTCTCAAAGGCTTTTTATACAGTATGTGCTGTGTTATATTAAGATGTTTTTTAAATGAAGTACAACTCAGATGGCCTTGTACCACAAGTCTTTACTTTCTACATGTTAGAAATATATACTTATCATTTTAGTGCTTTGTGTAAAACCACTGATGTTTATTAATGAAATCTGAAACTTCCCTGACAGAACTATTCAAATTTGCTATTTATTTTGTTTGCGACCATAATACTCAACCCTCCAGCGAGTTATATGACTCATGCTACTTATATGCTAGCAATCTATCACTGTCTAGGAACAGTGGAAATCTGAAATCAAGAACTACGGGATGTCTAGTGCTGGGTAGGGAGTCTAGCAAGAATATATTTCTTTAAAGTAAAGGTATGTCTTGGACCCCATGGGATAATTCAACGTACATATTCAAAAATATTTCTATATCCAAGATTACCTACAATATATAGCTATACTGGTTATTTTAAAATGCCATTTTAGATCATTCTTATTTCCTGACAGAATCCATGGCAGCAACGTGTGGGTTAGCCCTGCCTCCATAACTACCCTATAGGACACCTCTCCCATAAAACTTTGCTCTAGGCTGTTATCCATATTCCTTTCC
This sequence comes from Aquarana catesbeiana, assembly GCF_042186555.1. Lineage (NCBI taxonomy): Eukaryota > Metazoa > Chordata > Amphibia > Anura > Ranidae > Aquarana > Aquarana catesbeiana. The sequence continues at coordinate 539,883,859 of NC_133327.1, forward strand.
TCCTCCATAGGACCATGTTGTGGTTCTCCACCTGAAGATGATGCCCCTGCGATCAGGATCGGCCAAGCGCCAGTTTAAATTCCTCCTATAGGCCCTGACTGTTAAGCAGGGTATGGAGTGGTTTTGCAGAATAGCACTGAAGATTTGAGTATTTGATCATCAGAGTACGCACGGCCTGTTTGGCTATTGTTATCAGGCGGCCATTATTTGCTATAAAGTCTGGTGTGTGTCGGTCCCCTCGGCCCAAGTAATCGTAGGTGGAGTGGTAGGATCGTATCTATTTACATGGCAGCAGTGTTTGTATGTTGTATGTACCTTGCTTTCTTGTCTTTTCCTCTGCTGGTGTTCCTGGGCAAGGCGCTGGCTCTTCCTGCGTTCCAGCTGCCGCCCTCTCCCTTCCGGGTATCGGCGTGCGCTCTGCGCATGCGCTTACCTAAAACGAAAACCGAGGCTTGGTTTGCGCATGCGCGCGAGCGTCTTGCGCCTGACATGGTGGTGACGTTACTCAGTGCCACCTTTAAATCTTGGTGTAGCTTACAAGGCTCTGGGAATGATCGTGGGCTCTGCGGTGACTTCCCTGGGTTTCTGGTGTGGCGTTCCAGGTAAGCACTGTCTCTATGGGGTGAGGGTAGGTTCTCTGCCTGGCAGCTGACTCCTATTTAGCCCTGCAGTTTCCTGCTGATACCATGGATCCCTCACTGCCTCCTGGTAGCCAGCCCTCTTGTAACAGGTATGTTTGTAGTTTATACCTTCCTGCCTGTTCAAAGGGGGGGGAGAGTAGGGTATTTAGGGTATTAGGGCACCAGCTGATTCCTCTCTTCTCTTTTCTGCTTTCTTTCTCAGAACCCTTCTAGGTCTGATCCACAAAGTAGTTCCTGTAAAGGGAGTGGGTCTTCAAAGTCGCACCACCGGCAATCTTCCTCCAGGTCCAGCCATCATAGATCTCCTTCCAGATCCAAACAGCATAGTAGAGATCTTCCACACCTCCCCTCATCTCACTCTAGCAAGAGGTTACAAAAGTCATGCTGGGGGTGTAGGGCTCCTGTTACGGCTGACAAATCTCACTGCTTTTCTAAAGTTGCAGGTGAGAGGGATGGTGCAGACAGATAAAGATAGAAAGATAGAAAGATAAATTAAGTGCGCTTACAGTCAGATGGTCAAAGATATGAATGAATGTATGAATAAATAAATAAATATATAAGCTGTAAATGATTGATGAAATCAAATACCAAATTCAAAAAGTGCTTGTGAGTAAGTAATATACTCCAATATTAAATTGAGTGCACATTAAATGACTAAAGTCAACCATCACTGCAGCCCTCCACCAGTTGGGGCTTTAAGGCAGAGTGAGCCTCTCCTCAGTGCAAGAAAGCCCGCATGGAGTTTGCTAAAAAATACCTGAAGCACTCCAAGATGGTAAGAAATAAGATTCTTTGGTCTGATGACACCAAGATAGATCTTTTTGGCCTTAATTCTAAGTGGTATGTGTGGAGAAAACCAGGCACTGCTCATCACCTGTCCAATACAGTCCCAACAGTGAAGCATGGTGGTGGCAGCATCATGCTGTGGGGGTGTTTCTCAGCTGCAGGGACAGGACGACTGGTTGCAATCGAGGGAAAGATGAATGCGGCCAAGTACAGGGATATCCTGGACGAAAACCTTCTCCAGAGTGCTCAGGACTTCAGACTGGGCCAAAGGTTTACCTTCCAACAAGACAATGACCCTAAGCACACAGCTAAAATAATGAAGGAGTGGCTTCACAACAACTCCGTGACTGTTCTTGAATGGCCCAGCCAGAGCCCTGACTTAAACCCAATTGAGCATCTCTGGAGAGACCTAAAAATGGCTGTCCACCAACGTTTACCATCCAACCTGACAGAACTGGAGAGGATCTGCAAGGAGGAATGGCAGAGGATCCCCAAATCCAGGTGTGAAAAACTTGTTGCATATTTCCCAAAAAGACTCATGGCTGTAGTAGATCAAAAGGGTGCTTCTACTAAATACTGAGCAAAGGGTCTGAATACTTAGGACCATGTGATATTTCAGTTTTTCTTTTTTAATAAATCTGCAAAAATGTCCACAATTCTGTGTTTTTCTGTCAATATGGGGTGCTGTGTGTACATTAATGAGGAAAAAAAATGAACTTAAATGATTTTAGCAAATGGCTGCAATATAACAAAGAGTGAAAAACTTAAGGGGGTCTGAATACTTTCCGCCCCCACTGTATTTCCCGCATGACAGACCCCTGGTCTGTCACTTCCATGGGGTCTAGTATAGAGGAGGGAGAGGCCCTCCAGGAATGACGTGGGCAGTCATGGGACTGTTCTATTGGCCCCACCCACGGCACACCTGGCGGCCCCTGGAGGACCCTTAAACAGGTACAAATAGTACCTCACCCTCATTCGGGGCTGCAGCTGCTACCTTGGAGGGAGGGGTGAGACAAACTACTTTTGATTGCTATACAGTGTAACTACCTTTTATTACTTTATGGGCCTTGTAGACTGATGTTTGGGTCTGTGAATGACTTCCTATCTTAATTCTTTGCTTGTTGTTGAACCCTTTCAGGTTCAATTTGGTTTATTCCTATATGGATGTCACTAGTCTCATCAAATTGTGATTGACGTTCACTTGCTATAGCTTAAGGCAGTGTGATCCCTATAGGATATGTGAACTACTGCTAACCTATATGTTACATCTCTATTTTCCGCAAGAGGGTAAGCATTGATGGGTGTCTATACCTGAACAATTTATTCCCGGCTGACAGATACTTTTATATGAATCATCTTTCTGTTGATTTAACTTGATGAGCTCTTCAATCTTAGACTATGCACTTTAATCTACCTGGACTCTACCCTTTAAATCAATGCCACACCTATATCAATTTAGGCTAAGGGTCAGCGTTTCCTTTATAAATAAGTCTTTATAGTATGTGGAACAGTCATTAAACCTGTATCTTTTTTACATAAATGCAGGTATGGGCCATAAATAAGTTATTTCTTCTATTTTGGTTGTTATAGTTTATTCGGTTTATATATTGTATGTACCTGAGGGTTACCCTCCCATGGGCCGGCAGGCTATCTTCAAGTCCACTAATTTCTCTCTCCACATATACTGAGCATGCTACACTGCATCCATCTTTGGTAAGTACCATACTTTCCCCAATGATAGACTAATATTAAATATACAATATACGAATTAATAGTCCCCCCCTTTTTTTTTTTGAGGAATGTAATGAACTTTGTACGATCATGTTTGGATAAAAATGGCAATCTGACCTGTACCAATGTTATATGAATATATTGTATTGTCTGTCATCATTTATGTATTCCTTTGCTTTCTTTGTAGATTTGTTTTTAACTACTTGTGATTTGATTCTTTCAATGTACTAAACTCTGTTGGTGCTGATGAAGCAGAAGATCTGCGAAACATGTTGACCTTCTCAGATTTAGCACGTTTATTGTTGTAATGTATTACACAGATAGTAATATGCGTTTTTATACTGTACAAAATAAAAGATAAAGTTTTTTAGATAAATCCTATTATATAGTTTTTGTTTGTTAAGCGTAAGGTGAACACAAAGGTATATTCAAAGTCCTTTGCCTCAGACTATTGCCTGTGTGTAAATAGACATGCAGATAAAACCCTTCTATTCTGCAAAAGGCCAGACTAAGAGTCATTGAAGCTTTATTAACAAAACAGGGTGGGTGAAACTATAATCAGTACATGAAATATACAGAAAATACAATGAAAGCTAGGCTGTAGATGGCGTTAAGTAATTCTCACCAACAATGCCGCGTTTAGGAGATGCAAGTAGATGCATGTTTTAGTCTAGCATGTGCTCTTATAGCTGGTTCCTTCTTTCAGTCTCTAAGATGGAGTGTGAGTTTTCAGGCTGCACTTGTCTCTCTAATGCCATGTACACACGAGCAGACTTTTCGTCAGACTCAACCCCGAAGGACTTTTCAACGGAGTTCCGCTGAAACGGACTTGCCTACACATGATCACACCAAAGTCTGACCGTTTAGAACGCGGTGACGTACACCAGGTCCGACGAGACTATAAAACGGAAGTTCAATTGCAAGTGCGCCACCCTTTGGGCCCCTTCTGCTAATTTCGTGTTTATCTCGTGTTAGTAGGAGTTTGGTGAGAGACGATTCGCGCTTTTCAGACTCGTGTTTTTTCAGATCGTTTAACTGTTGTTCAGTTTGTGCTTGTGGGGTTTGTATCTGCTTTTCAGTGCGTGTAGTCAGTTCGCATTGGTTTATTCAGTGCGTTCTTGTCCGCTCGTTGCTGATTTTCAGCTCGCTCTTCACAGGCCTTGCTGTTCTTCAGTGCGTTCTGTTTAAGTTCGTTCTGACCAGCCGACCGTTTTGAAGCCATGCTGCGTGTACGTACTCCTCGTAGATTTCTTGCTTTGCTTGGGTTTGGTGTTGTAGTTAATTCTTCGACCCAAGCCCAGTCCATGAACAGGGTGGGGAGGAGTTCATGGACCGAGAATTGGTTGCTCCAGCTTGACCAATTCTCTCACATGCCTTTGCTTCGTGAGATCCGTGAGAATAATCCTGACGATTTAAGGAACTTTCTCAGGATGACGGACCCGATTTTTCACTGTTTGTTGGCTTTGCTAACCCCTTATATCAGCAGGCAGGATACCTGCATGAGGCAAGCCATCACTCCGGAGCAGAGGCTAGTCGCCACGTTGTGGTACTTGGTGACTGGGAGAAGCCTGCAGGACCTTAAGTTCTCAACAGGCATCTCCCCCCAGGCTCTGGGGATCATTATCCCAGAGACCTGTTCTGCTATAATTCAGGTCCTGCAGAAGGACAATATTAAAGTAAGATTTATCCTTTAACATCACATTTTATTGTATTTAATGTTTGCTAATGTATTGTATTTCTTTCCTCAATCCCTAATTATCATGATTGCAATATGCTGTGAATGCCCCCTTTGTTACTCATGCATGCTGTAATCTTTTAATGCCCCTTTTCTGTCCTTCATGCATATTTGCCTTCACTAACCTCCCCAGCATGCTATGCTGGGCCCATATCCACCTAGTCTAGTCACTTAACAATGTATTTTGTCAGCTCCATTGTAGTGCTTTACCCTAAACATCCCCATAAAATGTGTCCAAATGGTATGTGTGTCCTTAAATTAATTTATAAGCCCCCCTTAAATGTGTCCAAATGGTATGTGTGTCCTTAAATTAATGTATAATCCCCCCCTTAAAATGTGTCCAAATGGTATGCGTGTCCTTAAATTAATTTATAACCCCCCCCTTAAAATGTGTCCAAATGGTATGTGTGTCCTTAAATTAATTTATAAGCCCCCCTCTTTAAAATGTGTCCAAATGGTACGTGTGTCCTTAAATTAATTTATAAGCCATCCCCTTAAAATGTGTCCAAATGGTATGTGTGTCCTTAAATTAATTTATAAGCCCCCCCCTTAAATGTGTCAAAATGGTATGTGTGTCCTTAAATTAATTTATAAGCCCCCCCCCATAAATTTTATCAATGGGCCATCAGAGGGGGTAGTAAGGAATCTGATAAGTGGGCCTTATTCTTTAAATAATAATTAAAATAAATGTTATACTGATGTTGAGCAAGAATGTTTTTTGTGTAATCTGCTTGCAATGTTATGTGACAAAAGTACTTTTATTTTTTTTTCTTGTTTCACTCCCCAGTTTCCTTCAACTCCACAGGAATGGCAGACTGTGGCATCCCATTTTGCCACCCCTTGGGACTTTCCCAACTGTGGAGGGGCTATAGATGGGAAGCATGTCCACATCGTGCCACCACCCCATTCGGGGTTATACTATTTTAATTATAAGGGGTTTCATAGTATGGTGTTAATGCCGGTGGTGTCGGCACAATATGAATTTCTGTATGTGGACATGGGGAAGAATGACCGGATGTCGGATGGAGGAGTCTTCGCACAGACGGAGTTCTACCAGTGTCTCCAGAGTGGTGGCCTGGGATTGCCACCTGATGCGGATAACGTGGAAGGACTCCCCTTTGTCTTCATTGCAGATGAAGCCTTCGGTCTGGGCGAGCACCTGATGAGGCCATTCCCCCAAAGGACCCTCACCCCGGAGAGGAGGGTTTTCAACTACCAGTTGGCCAGAGCAAGAAGAGTTGTGGAGAATGCCTTTGGGATAATGGCCAGCCAGCTCCACCTGTTTCTGACAGCAATCCATCTGGCAGAATACAAACTTAATCATATTGTCCTAGCATGCTGCATCCTGCACAACACAAGAAAAAATGCAAGAAATTATATTGCATCAGTTGGGCCTGAGGTCAGACTTACAGACAATCCTCTGATGGGCCTGGATACTGGCCGTACTGGCTTGGCCCCCCAAACTGCCCGTGAAGTTAGGGAGAAATATGTTAATTATTTTACGGGCAGGGGGGCCATTGCAATGCCAGACAATGTCTGATTTTTATTAATAAAAAAATAATGATCAGATAAAATCTCAAAATGTATTTATTGCTTGCTTTTCTTTTTGGCTGTCTCCTAGGTTCTCCTAGTGCACTTGTAGTGCCAAGTGGATTTTCCTTTAGTAAATAAGCCCCATTGTCACTGTAAACACAAAATTACTTACAAAACTGGTATTGAGTATTGAGCATTGAAAGAAGAAGCCACACATTGTTGATTAGCAAACTTTTTAATCTGTGCACATTCACATGTGCGTTTATAATTTATTTTTTTTTAAATATAGATATATCTTTTTTTAACAATATAATTTTTTTTTTTTTAACATTTTTTTCTTTTTTTTTTACAAACAGACATGTTTTGAAACATAACATACACACAACTCTGGAACTTACAAAGTTCAACATCTAGAAAATTAAGGCAATATCAGACATTATAGTGTCAAAAATGTCTTGATATTGCCCTAAATCAGATGGGGTGATGTCACCCCTGTAAAAGCCAAATTTTGAAGATGCACACAAATTGGGATTCCAAATGAGTAATGTCAACATGTGCTAGCTCCCATCATGGGGGATCAATGGACATGTTTTGTGGGTGCAATCCCTTCCTCTCACCTACTAGCGTTATGAGGAAGGGGCTGCACCCACAAAACGTGTACATTGAGATCCCCTGATGGCAGATAGCACATGTTGACACACCGTGTGCATCTTCAAAATATGGCTTTTAAAATTAAAAAAAATTAAAATCCCAGAATGTGGGCATCTAAAAAAGGAAATGAAGAACATGATCAATTTCGTTTTAGGGAAAAAGGGATTAAATTATCCCCAAAACATCGTTCATGTTCTTCATTTCCTGCTGCATGATGTCCAGCCGTTTGTACATGATGTTCAGGCTATTGCGCATGGCATCAATCTCCCCATTCCAGGCCATGATCTGGCCAATCAGTCTTTGGACGCTATCAGTGGAAAAAGGTTCCGCTGCTTCCCCTTCCACAACCAGCACATCACCTAAAATTGATGAAAAAACATGTATTTAGAAATATGCAGGCATACATAGATTACCTGAAGCTGGGATGTCAGACACTCACCTGGTGGGGTGCACATCTCGCCCACTTCCTCCACCTCTCCTTCGTCCGCATCCTCGGGGGGCGCTGTCGGTGATAAAAGTTTCCGCCGCTTCCCCTTCCACAACCAGCACATCACCTAAAATTGATGAAAAAACATGTATTTAAAAATATGCAGGCATACATAGATTACCTGAAGCTGGGGTGTCAGACACTCACCTGGTGGGGTGCCAATGTCACCCACTTCCTCCACCTCTCCTTCGTCCACATCCTCGTGGGGGCTGCGGCTTACTTACCATTCAGGCTGTCAAGGTTGGAGGTCCCTGGGATCCTGTTGTCTGAGTCTTTTCTCCCCTATGAGAATGAAACCAAAGGTATACTTAGCACACATATATTTGAGTCCAGAGATAGGAATATGAAACATTGCTTTGAAGTGGTGTATTATTGTCTTTTCGGAAAGAGATCCAAGTTGAAGACATGATTAAAATTCCCTTTTTTACCAAGCTGGAATACTTACCTTTTTTGGCCAAGTTTCAAAGATGGAGACACCCCAAGTGTCCATTGGAGCACCTGTGTGGGTTACCCTAAAAAATGTGCTCTGGTGTCCCACACTAGTGCTCCTGAGTCCAGATGTGTAAACAGCTGCTGGGTGTCCTCTCCTTACATTCCACTGAATCAAGTTTGCAATTCATTCAAGTTTCAAAGACATCTAGACAACAATGTCCTAAACTTCTTTTAATAAGACAAATTAGCAAGACCAAAAATGTAGTTAAAACCCTGTATCAACTAAATACAACTAAATCGTACATATTGTCAAACGATGTTTCCTACGAATGATGTTTCCTACGAACGAATACTGTGTCCACGAACATGAAAGTAGCCATTTAAAACTGTACAACAGTAAAGAAAAGCACATGGAGCAGCATGCAAGTTAATAATCAGAATAGGAACACACGACAAGTATTTACTTTTTTGAAGCACTTTCTTTATCCTTCTGTACTGATCCGGCTCCCTCAGTTTAAGGTCGGACCAGCGTTTCCTTAATTGGTCTTTGGAGCAGCATACCACAAAATTCTGCTGCAGAGTCTTTACAACTTTGGACATGATTTTGGCCTGCCGCAAATTCGGCTGGGTGAACAGTCCATGCTTCCCATCATAATCGTTCCTCCGCAAGATGTACACCATCTCCACCATTTCCTCAAAGGCCATATTGGAGGCCTTAAATCTCTTCTTACCGGATTGGGACATTTCGGGCTCCGGGTTTTCCTCGCTACTGGAATAATTTCCAAACACCTGCTGTGTCACCGCCATGTTGCTCCTAACTGTGCACCATAGAGAGAAGGGGCGGGGAATATTCGTGAAAAATAACGTCAGGGGCGGGCGACGCAGGCGGAGTTTCACGCATGTGCAGTGTATATAAAGCTAACATGAATGTGCCGTACGTATGTTCTGTGCGCAGAGAAAAGAGGAACTGAAGTTGCAAGCGTCCGAAACGAAGGTAAATTTTTTTAAATTTGGTACATCAGTGGTCTATACTGCTTGAAGACTGAAGCCTATGTTGGGATAAGATTATGAGAGTTTAGGCTAACATTAGTGTTTTTGTTTTGTGTATTGTCTTACAGAAAAAATGAATAATAAGTTTAAGGACCCTGAATTCATGTCCCAATTTATTGACAAGTACAGGGAGATGAGGAATCTGTGGGAGGTCAAACACAGTGCATATTACAATAAACCAGTAAGGAAGGAAACGCTGGAGAGACTTCTGGCATTTGTGCAGACTTTGATCCCAGAAGCAACCATGAAGATTTTGGAACGTAAAATTGGGATCTTGAGGAATATGTATAGGAGGGAGCATAACAAGATCCAGGCTTCTCTGAGATCAGGAGCATCAGCAGATGATGTGTATGTACCCAGGCTGTGGTACTTCGAAAAACTGCATTTTCTTGATGACCAGACTGAAGCCAGGGAATCTCTTTCGACCCTTCCCTCCACCCTTCCCTCCACCATTCCCTGCAGCCTTCCTTCCACCCTTCCCTCCACCCCAGCGGAGGATGACGAGGAACAACCTGGGCCTTCCATCCTGGAAGAAGCGGATGCGCCCAGCTGGAGCCAGGTATATTATTTTTAGACATATTTAGTGTCCTAATATTAATGATGTTAACTAGATGTTATAATTGATTACCTATTAAGGATTTTATCCAAAAAATGATGTATACATATCAATTGACAGTAGTGGCCAAAAATGTTTGTCACCAGCTTGAAAAAATGCTGGAGTCAGAATGATACTTTTTTATATGTATTAACATTGAATTTGCAAGTCATGAGCTGAAAATTGTGTGTGATTGATGAACCAAAAACTAAAACTATGTCTCTTTTTTATACATAGGATGAGCTCAGCAAAGACGAGGGTCTGGAAAGTGGCAGGCAGGAGGAGGCTGGCTGGAGGCAGGTCTACCTCCTGGCTGGCCCAGTGACAGCCAGGAGGTAGACGGGTCCAGTGACAGCCAGGAGGTGGGCGGGCCCAGTGTCAGCCAGGAGGTGGCTGGGCCCAGTAGGAACATCACCGAATCGCAGGTGCCTCTCCTCTGGCTTCATACAAAAAGGCCCAGGAAGGGGACTGTGACAGAGGAGGCATCACTGCGCCTCATTAGAGAAGCTACGAATGTCTTTAGGAGCCCCCCCGAAGCTGAAGAGGCCCACAGCTGCTATATAGCCAGCAGGTTGCTCGAATTGGAGAAGGGCCAATGCCTCCTCTGTGAAATAATTATTTGTGATGCCCTTCACAAGGGGCTGAGGGGCGAGTTAACTACCAACAGCCAAATCTATGAGCAAGTCCCTCCTCCTCCTCCTCCTGCCACAAGTCCACCACCAGAGCCACAGTCTCCAAGGCTCCAGGGAAGGCTGCAGGGCAGCGTGGAGGGAAGGCTGCAATGAAGAGAAGAAAGTGATGACCTGGGTTCAGTCTGATCTGACAGAAGACGCAGGCTGGTGTAGTACCACAGCCTGGGGACATATATGTCATCTGCTGCTGGTCTTGATCTCTGGGATTCCTGGACCAGATTGTGCTTCCTATTATATGGACTCCTCAAGATCCCAATTTTCTTTTCCACAGACTTGATGTGTGCCCTGGGGCTAAAAGGCTTCACAAATTCCAAAAGTTTCTCCAGCGTTGCCATCATCTTTATGTTGTTAACCAGAATAAATGGATTTTTTATTTTCTGAAAATACTTGCCAATGTGTTTTTATTCAAATACATTTCTAAAAGACAATGTCAAATTAACAAGGTACACCAACCTCCTTGAGGTTCCAAAAAAAACAGAAATATAATGTTATTGTGTTAACTTGACTCACAAAAATATAACACATTAACCACTTGACGACTGCCTCACGCCGATTTACGTCGGCATGGTGGCACGGACAGGCAAAATCACGTACATATACGTGATTTGCCTTCCGCGGGTGGGGGGTCCGATCGGACCCCCCCCGGTGCCCGAGGCGGTCGTCTTTTGTCCAGCGGCGATCAGAGGTGAGGGGGAGGCCATCCGTTCGTGGCCCCCCCCTCGCGATCGCCGCCGGCCAATCAGATCACTTCCTTTGCTGCTGTATGCTAAACAGCAGCAAAGGAAATGATGTCATCTCTCCTCAGCTCGGTATTCCGTTGCAGCGCCGAGGAGAGAAGACTTCACTGTGAGTGCACAACACTACACAACACAGTAGAACATGCCAGGCACACAAAACACCCCGATCCCCCCCCCCCCCGATCGCCCCCCGATCCCCCCCCAATCACCCCCCCCCCCCTCCCTGTCACAAACTGACACCAGCAGTTTTTTTTTTTTTTTCTGATTACTGCATTGGTGTCAGTTTGTGACAGTTACAGTGTTGGGACAGTGAATATTAGCCCCCTGTAGGTCTAGGATACCCCCCTAACCCCCCCTAATAAAGTTTTAACCCCTTGATCACCCCCCATCACCAGTGTCGCTAAGCGATCATTTTTCTGATCGCTGTATTAGTGTCGCTGGTGACGCTAGTTAGGGACGTAAATATTTAGGTTCGCCGTCAGCGTTTTATAGCGACAGGGACCCCCATATACTACCTAATAAATGTTTTAACCCCTTGATGGCCCCCTAGTTAACCCTTTCACCACTGATCACCGTATAAGTGTTACGGGTGACGCTGGTTAGTTTGTTTATTTTTTTTAGTGTCAGGGCACCCGCCGTTTATTACCGAATAAAGGTTTAGCCCCCTGATCGCCCGGCGGTGATATGCGTCGCCCCAGGCAGCATCAGATTAGCGCCAGTACCGCTAACACCCACGCACGCAGCATACGCCCCCCTTAGTGGTATAGTATCTGATCGGATCAATATCTGATCCGATCAGATCTATACTAGCGTCTCCAGCAGTTTAGGGTTCCCAAAAACACAGTGTTAGCGGGATCAGCCCAGATACCTGCTAGCACCTGCGTTTTGCCCCTCCGCCCGGCCCACCCAAGTGCAGTATCGATCGATCACTGTTACTTACAAAACACTAAACGCATAACTGCAGCGTTCGCAGGGTCAGGCCTGATCCCTGCGATCGCTAACATTTTTTTGGTAGAATTTTGGTGAACTGGCAAGCACCATCCCCAGGCAGCGTCAGGTTAGCGCCAGTAGCGCTAACACCCACGCACGCACCATACACCTCCCTTAGTGGTATAGTATCTGATCGGTTCAATATCTGATCCGATCAGATCTATACTAGCGTCCCCAGCAGTTTAGGGTTCCCAAAAACGCAGTGTTAGCGGGATCAGCCCAGATACCTGCTAGCACCTGCGTTTTGCCCCTCCGCCCGGCCCAGCCCAGCCCACCCAAGTGCAGTATCGATCGATCACTGACACTTACAAAACACTAAATGCATAACTGCAGCGTTCGCAGAGTCAGGCCTGATCCCTGCGATCGCTAACAGTTTTTTTGGTAGTATTTTGGTGAACTGGCAAGCACCAGCCCCAAGCAGCGTCAGATTAGCGCCAGTACCGCTAACACCCACGCACGCACCGTACACCTCCCTTAGTGGTATAGTATCTGAACGGATCAATATCTGATCCGATCAGATCTATACTAGCGTCCCCAGCAGTTTAGGGTTCCCAAAAACACAGTGTTAGCGGGATCAGCCCAGATACCTGCTAGCACCTGCATTTTGCCCCTCCGCCCGGCCCAGCCCACCCAAGTGCAGTATCGATCGATCACTGTCACTTACAAAACACTAAACGCATAACTGCAGTGTTCGCAGAGTCAGGCCTGATCCCTGCGATCGCTAACAGTTTTTTTGGTAGCTTTTTATTGAACTGGCAAGCGCCAGCGGCCTAGTACACCCTGGTCGTAGTCAAACCAGCACTGCAGTAACACTTGGTGACGTGGCGAGTCCCATAAGTGCAGTTCAAGCTGGTGAGGTGGCAAGCACAAGTAGTGTCCCGCTGCCACCAAAAAGACAAACACAGGCCCATCGTGCCCATAGTGCCCTTCCTGCTGCATTCGCCAATCCTAATTGGGGACCCACCACTTCTGCAGCGCCCGTACTTCCCCCATTCACATCCCCAACCAAATGCAGTCGGCTGCATGAGAGGCATTTTCTTTATGTCCTCCCGAGTACCCCTACCCAACGAACCCCCAAAAAAGATGTCGTGTCTGCAGCATGCGCGGATATAGGCGTGACACCCGCTATTATTGTCCCTCCTGTCCTGACAATCCTGGTCTTTGCATTGGTGAATGTTTTGAACGCTACCATTCATTAGTTGAGTATTAGCGTAGGGTACAGCATTGCACAGACTAGGCACACTTTCACAGGGTCTCCCAAGATGCCATCGCATTTTGAGAGACCTGAACCTGGAACCGGTTACCGTTATAAAAAAGTGTAAAAAAAAAAATATAAAATAAAAAAAAATAGTTGTCGTTTTATTGTTCTCTCTCTCTCTATTCTCTCTCTCTTGTTCTGCTCTTTTTTACTGTATTCTATTCTGCAATGTTTTATTGTTATTATGTTTTATCATGTTTGCTTTTCAGGTATGCAATTTTTTATACTTTACCGTTTACTGTGCTTTATTGTTAACCATTTTTTTGTCTTCAGGTACGCCATTCACGACTTTGAATGGTTATACCAGAATGATGCCTGCAGGTTTAGGTATCATCTTGGTATCATTCTTTTCAGCCAGCGGTCGGCTTTCATGTAAAAGCAATCCTAGCGGCTAATTAGCCTCTAGACTGCTTTTACAAGCCGTGGGAGGGAATGCTCCCCCCCCACCGTCTTCCGTGTTTTTCTCTGGCTCTCCTGTCTCAACAGGGAACCTGAGAATGCAGCCGGTGATTCAGCCAGCTGACCATAGAGCTGATCAGAGACCAGAGTGGCTCCAAACATCTCTATGGCCTAAGAAACCGGAAGCTATGAGCATTTTATGACTTAGATTTCGCCAGATGTAAATAGCGCCATTGGGAAATTGGGGAAGCATTTTATCACACCGATCTTGGTGTCATCAGATGCTTTGAGGGCAGAGGAGAGATCTAGGGTCTAATAGACCCCAATTTTTTCAAAAAAGAGTACCTGTCACTACCTATTGCTATCATAGGGGATATTTACATTCCCCGAGATAACAATAAAAATGATTAAAAAAAAAAAAAAAAAATGAAAGGAACAGTTTAAAAATAAGATAAAAAAGCAAAAAAATAATAAAGAAAAAAAAAAAAAAAAAAGCACCCCTGTCGCCCCCTGCTCTCACGTTAAGGCGAACGCAAGCGGCGGTCTGTCGTCAAACGTAAACAGCAATTGCACCATGCATGTGAGGTATCGCCGCAAAGGTCAGATCGAGGGCAGTAATTTTTGCAGTAGACCTCCTCTGTAAATCTAAAGTGGTAACCTGTAAAGGCTTTTAAAGGCTTTTAAAAATGTATTTATTTTGTTGCCACTGCACGTTTGTGCGCAATTTTAAAGCATGTCATGTTTGGTATCCATGTACTCGGCCTAAGATCATCTTTTTTATTTCATCAAACATTTGGGCAATATAGTGTGTTTTAGTGCATTAAAATTTAAAAAAGTGTGTTTTTTCCCCAAAAAATGCGTTTGAAAAATCGCTGCGCAAATACTGTGTAAAAAAAAAAAATGAAACACCCACCATTTTAATCTGTAGGGCATTTGCTTTAAAAAAATATATAATGTTTGGGGGTTCAAAGTAATTTTTTTGCAAAAAAAAATAACTTTTTCATGTAAACAAAAAGTGTCAGAAAGGGCTTTGTCTTCAAGTGGTTAGAAGAGTTGGTGATGTGTGACATAAGCTTCTAAATGTTGTGCATAAAATGCCAGGACAGTTCAAAACCCCCTCAAATGACCCCATTTTGGAAAGTAGACACCCAGAGAGAGGCATGTCGAGTCCATGGAATATTTTATATTGCAACACAAGTTGCGGGAAAGAGACACATTTTTTTTTTTTTTTTTGCACAAAGTTGTCACTAAATGATATATTGCTCAAACATGCCATGGGAATATGTGAAATTACACCCCAAAATACATTCTGCTGCTTCTCCTGAGTACGGGGATACCACATGTGTGAGACTTTTTGGGAGCCTAGCCGCGTATGGGACCCCGAAAACCAAGCACCGCCTTCAGGCTTTCTAAGGGCGTGAATTTTTGATTTCACTCTTCACTGCCTATCACAGTTTCGGAGGCCATGGAAAGCCCAGGTGGCACAAAACCCCCCCAAATGACCCCATTTTGGAAAGTAGACACCCCAAGCTATTTGCTGAGAGGTATAGTGAGTATTTTGCAGACCTCACTTTTTGTCACAAAGTTTTGAAAATTGAAAAAAGAAAAAAAAAAAAGTTTTTTCTTGTCTTTCTTCATTTTCAAAAACAAATGAGAGCTGCAAAATACTCACCATGCCTCTCAGCAAATAGCTTGGGGTGTCTACTTTCCAAAATGGGATCATTTGGGGGGGTTTTGTGCCACCTGGGCATTCCATGGCCTCCGAAACTGTGATAGGCAGTGAAGAGTGAAATCAAAAATTTTCACCCTTAGAAATCCTGAAGGCGGTGCTTGGTTTTCGGGGCCCCGTACGCGGCTAGGCTCCCAAAAAGTCCCACACATGTGGTATCCCCATACTCAGGAGAAGCAGCTAAATGTATTTTGGGGTGCAATTCCACATATGCCCATGGCCTGTGTGAGCAATATATCATTTAGTGACAACTTTGTGCAAAAAAAAAAAAAAAAAAAGTGTCACTTTCCCGCAGCTTGTGTCAAAATATAAAATATTCCATGGACTCAATATGCCTCTCAGCAAATAGCTTGGGGTGTCTACTTTCCAAAATGGGGTCATTTGGGGGGGTTTTGTGCCACCTGGGCATTCCATGGCCTCCGAAACTGCGATAGGCAGTGAAGAGTGAAATCAAAAATTTACACCATTAGAAATCCTGAAGGCGGTGCTTGGTATTCGGGGCCCCGTACGCGGCTAAGCTGCCAAAAAGTCCCACACATGTGGTATCCCTATACTCAGGAGAAGCAGCTGAATGTATTTTGGGGTGCAATTCCACATAGGCCCATGGCCTGTGTGAGCAATATATCATTTAGTGACAACTTTTTGTAAATATTTTTTTTTTTTTTTTTTATTCAATCACTTGGGACAAAAAAAATAAATATTCAATGGGTTCAACATGCCTCTCAGCAATTTCCTTGGGGTGTCTACTTTCCAAAATGGGGTCATTTGGGGGGGTTTTGTACTGCCCTGCCATTTTAGCACCTCAAGAAATGACATAGGCAGTCATAAACTAAAAGCTGTGTAAATTACAGAAAATGTACCCTAGTTTGTAGACGCTATAACTTTTGCGCAAACCAATAAATATATGCTTATTGACATTTTTTTTTACCAAAGACATGTGGCCGAATACATTTTGGCCTAAATGTATGACTAAAATTTAGTTTATTGGATTTTTTTTATAACAAAAAGTAGAAAATATAATTTTTTTTCAAAATTTTCGGTCTTTTTCCGTTTATAGCGCAAAAAACAAAAACTGCAGAGGTGATCAAATACCATCAAAAGAAAGCTCTATTTGTGGGAAGAAAAGGGCGCAAATTTCGTTTGGGTACAGCATTGCATGACCGCGCAATTAGCAGTTAAAGCGAAGCAGTGCCAAATTGGAAAAAGACCTCTGGTCCTTAGGCAGCATAATGGTCCGGGGCTCAAGTGGTTAATAATGTTATTGTGGTAACTTGACACACAAAAAAAAAATATGGAGATCACTAGAAAAGAATTTTTAAATAATCATAAAAAAAAGATCTTGATGAAATCAAAAATAATAAAAGATGACTCAAAAAATAAATTTGTAAACATTATTATGGAGATTTAAAAAAATACAATATCATTCATGAGATCAAGAGAAATAATCCAGAAATCTGTTTGTGAGAACTCTGTGTGAATATGAGCAGCAAAACAACTTCGTTCTTCTAGCATTATAAAGACAATAATGCGCTGCATTAAACGATTACAGAATTTGCAGCGTGAGGAATGTGCTAGCTCCATTATGAACGCTAGTTTTACCAGACCGAGCGCTTCCGTCTCATACTTGCTTCAGAGCATGCATCGTTTTTTGTCCGTCGGACCAGCATACAGACGAGCGGATTTCTTGATAGGAACTGGGTCCGGCGGAGTTCCGGCGGAAAGATTTGAAACATGTTCTATTTCTAAAGTCCGTCTGATTTTTCGACAGCAAAGGTCCAATGAAGCCCACACAGGATCGAATTGTCCAACGGGTTCGTTCCGTCGGAGCTTTGCTGTCGAAAAGTCCGGACGTGTGTACACGGCATAAGGCTTGGCTACTGAATCACTGAATCGAATCAGTGAATCAACTCACTGCAGAGTTTGAATGAATCGGATCATGAAAGTGAATCTGATTCAATTTATTATCAAAGATCCTCCCCTTTGAGGATGAGTAGGGAGGGAGCTGAAAACAGCAGCCTCAGCTCATGAGTTACAAAATGAGCTATAACATGATTAGCTGGGTGAGCCATCAAGACTCCAAGTCTCTGAATAAATCACAGAGCACACACAATTCTCTTTTGTATGATGAGCTGTCTGTGTGTGAGGCAGGCAACAGCAAGACTGAGTCCAGTCTGTGAATGACTCAAAGACTCAGAGAGCACACACAAGAATCAACATTCTGTTTTGTAACATGAGCTGTGTGTGTGAGCCAGCACCATGACTCCTGAATCTATGAATGACTCATCAGAGCACATTAGATTCATGAGCTGTGTGAGCCAGCAGCATGACTTCTGAGTCTATGACTGACTCACAGCCTAAAGAGCTCACAATAATTCTGTATTGGATTATGAGCTGTGTGTGAGTCAGCAAGACTCTGATTCTTTCAATGACTCACAGCATAGAGACTGGATTTGTTATAGAACAGTTATTGTTACATACCTTACAAAAGCAAAATAAAATTACTTAACACTTAATATGCTGACTGTACTGAGCCATCCAAGACTACACTCACCAGTCCTCTCAGACTGTCTCCTAGTCTTCCCAGACTGCCACTCAGGAGATCTCCTGGAGGTGCTGACCTGCGGTGCACAGACATTTTTTTTTTATAATATAAACTATACATATATTTTACAATTAACATTTCTTTTTTTTTTCAAAAAGATTTTATTGAGTTTTACAGATTTACAAAGTATATGTAACATACATCTCAATCAGTAAGTTTACAAACGTATAGCATGTATGCAGTTTCCAATTTAGTCCACTCACTGAAGGTGGACAGTAAGTCAATTCCAGTGAAAGAAAATGCAGTTCTTAACTAATATTCCTAAAACTAAAACATTAGATTAGAGTTGAGAGGGTGGGTCTATAAGGTGAGGTCGTAAGAAATGCAACGGTCACATCAGGATTGTCAAGGGCAAAATCTGGTTCCATTCACCCCTAAAGGGACCATCGCTGTGAATGGTCCGGGGAAAGAAGCCGGTTAATAAGTGGGGTCAGAAACTAAAGTGTGGTGTGGATTGAGATGCAGTTCCACTAGGTGACCAGGTTCTTTGCATAGGGGTGTCGGGGAAGGCATTTTGACGGCGGTGGCTACAAGCCTATATCACAAGTGTAGAAGATGAGAGAGTATGCTCAGAAGGATCAGTGTCCAATGTATCTATGAGAAGGGTGGGGGTAGGGACCTGATTGAAGTGGGAAACGGGTAGTAGGAAGGAACAGGGGGTAGGCGGCACAGCGGAATCAGGGATTCAGGATTTCAATACATATTAGATCAATGTGGTGTGTGTGAAGAAGTTATAGGCTGAGTGGTCTGGGTGAGGGATTGACGGAAGTGTAGCCAACTTGCCCAAGTGGTGTTGAATTTGGTAGGGTTGTCGTTGGCTTGGCAAATAAGATTTTCCATATCTGCTATTTTATCTACCCTTCGGATCCAGTCTTGGACTGTAGGGGGTGTCGTATTCCTCCAAAGAGCGGGGATGCATAGATTGGCCGCATTGACTAAATGTATGGTAAGCGATTTTTTGTAGGATCCCGGTGAGACAGGGGTGTGGTGAAGTAGATATCTTTCAGGGGTGAAGGCCGGTGTATATGTGGATATTTGAGCAATCAACCGGTGGATTTCCACCCAAAACGGCTGTATGAGGCTGCAATTCCACCATACGTGCAATAGGGTGCCCTTGGCGGAACCACACCTCCAACAAGTTGGGGGGATGGTTGGATAAAAGTGATGAACCTTATCAGGTGTTCTGTACCATTTAGAGAACAATTGGTATCTGTTTTCCTGTGTTGAGACCTTTATGGATCCCTAGTGCATGAGGGTGAAGATGGAATCACATTCCTGTGGGATAAGATCCAATGCTAGGTCCGATTCCCATTGCTGTACTAATTTGTCGTTTTTGACCATGTGTCATGAGAACAAGAGAGAGTAAGTTGCGGATATCAGATGACCCTGGGGTTCCTTATTGGAGCAGATGAGTTCTAGTGGGGTGTGGTCTCTGCTACAAGGGGAGTCCCTTGTATGGGTTTGGAGGAAATGTCTCAGTTGCAGGTATTTGAAGAAAGGTATGTGGTAGTTAGAGAGTGTCGTGGCGAGGTCTGTGTGGGAGAGTAGCGAACCGTTTCGGAAACAACTATGGGCCCTTGCTTGAGTGGTAGCTGTGTCCAGGGCAGGGTCTTTAGACACTAGACCCGGAGGGAATTCTGGGTTATTATCTAGTGGTGTCATGGGGCCCGGTGCTGGTAGTATGTGAAGTGTCTTGCATACCCTTTTAAAAATCGTTAGGGTGGCGCCAATGGATGGGTGGGATGAGAAAGCTTCTGGTATATGTCTACTATTAACCCATGGAGAGTTAGCGATAGGAAGACTCGCAAAGGAGTCTTCCAATTCTACCCACTCTTTGAACGGGCGGTGCTTGTGCCAGTCTACCAGTCTAGTTAAGTGGTGAGCCCAATGGTATTTCAGGAGATCTGGGAGTCCTAGGCCCCCTAATCATTTGGGAAGGACCAATCTGTCCCAGCTAAGTCTCGGGTGTTTAGATGCCCATATGAAGGACCTGCAAATGCGTTTGTAAGATGTGAAAAATGTTGGTGGTAACTTGATTGGTATGGCTTGAAGAAGGTAGAGGATTCTGGGCAAAACGTTCATCTTCAATATAGTGATCCTGCCCAGCCAAGAGAAGGATCCTAGATGCCACTTCTGTAGATCTCGCTGGATGGACAGGATCATGGGAACGAAATTACTAGAGTAGAGATTCTTTAAGTCAGTGGGTAGTTTGATTCCGAGGTAAGAAATAGCCGATTGCTCCCAGCCGAAGGGGAAATTAAGTTTACAAAGATTAACCGTGTCTGTTGATAGGGTAATATTGAGGGCTTTGGATTTTTCAAAATTGATTTGTAAGTTGGAGAGGGTTTTGAAGAGTTCGAAGTCAGCTAGAAGATTAGGGATGGTTGTGATGGGATCCGTCAGGAATAGTAGTATGTCATCCGCGTATGCAGCTAGTTTGTACTGTTTGTGATGAATATCAACACCTTTGATGGTGGGGTTGTCTCTCAGTTTGCGGAGCATGGGTTCAAGGGTTAATATAAATATAAGCGGTGACAGAGGGCACCCCTGACGGGTTCCATTAGATACAGAGAAGGCGTCCGACAGCCCGCCATTGATCCTTAACCTAGCTGTCGGGGAGGCGTAAAGGGCTAAGATCATTCTGAGCATACGGGGCGGCAAGCCTATTGCCTGTAGGGTGGCTTCCATGTAGTCCCATGCCACCCTGTCGAGCGCCTTCTCTGCATCCAATGAGAGAAAGAACCCCTTTGTGGACGTTCTCGTGAGCCAATGGTGTATGTTCAGGGCTTTAGTGGTATTGTCCCTTGCCTCACGGCCCGGGACAAAGCCAACCTGGTCGAGCGAGATTAAAGATGGTAGGAATGGTAGGATTCGGTTAGCTAATGCTTTCGCGTAGAGTTTAAGGTCCACATTTAGTAGAGAGATGGGGCGGTAATTCGTCACTCGTGTGGAGTCTTTGTCTTTTTTGGGGATGAGTGTAATGTGAGCTGTGAGCATTTCATTGTGGGTATCTGTTGCGGGGGTCAAAGTATTGAGGGCTTTCACTAGGTGCGGAAGGAGGATGGATGGGAAGGATTTGTAATAGCAAGTCGAGAGGCCATCCGGGCTGGGGCTTTTACCTGTCTTCATTTGTCGTAATGCTACAAGGAGTTCGTCTGTTGAAAGAGGGGTGTCTAACGAGTGTGCGTCTTCTGGAGAAAGAGGGGTTGGTCCGTATTGCTCTAGAAAATTTAGGAGAGCGGTTTTTCGGTTTAGCGAATCGTCAGTGTTATGAGTCGGAGTCAAATTATACAATTTGGTAAAATATTGAACAAATTGTGCTGAAATATCATCATTATTAAAGAACGATTCTCCAGCCGAGTTGGAGATTTTATGAATGGTATGTGAGGCCTTTTTGGATTGGAGCGCCCTAGCTAATAATTTGCTGGATTTGTTACCGAATTCATAGTACAATTTTTGTGTCAGCATGAATTTGCGTTTCAGCGTTTTGTTAAGTGTATCTAAAAGTTCCTCTCTGGCCTGTGTCAGTTTGGTTAGCAAAGCAGTTGCAGTGGAGGCTTTGTGGGTCTGTTCTAGTGTGTGTATACGCGCGGTTAGATCGGTGATACAGGCGTGTTTGAGTTTATTGCGATTAGCAGCGATAGACAAAAGTTCACCCCTAATGACACATTTGTGAGTATTCCATGTGGTCATGGGCGTGATGTCAGGAGCGGAGTTGTTGGCAAAGTATTCAGCTAGGCATTTGGTCAGTCTGTTCGTGTTTATTTCATCCGTCAGCAAAGAGTTATCAAGGCACCAAATACGTGTCTTCGTACACTTAGTCGGTAGTTGTAAGGTCATAGAAATAGGGTTGTGGTCTGATAGAAGGGACGGTTCTATGGTAGCTTTAGTGAGGTTTGTCAGGTCGTTCTGAGAAAGGAAGAAGTGGTCCAATCTGGAGTACTTATTGTGCAGCGGTGAGTAGTACGTGTAGTCCCTTTCCTTAGGGTGCATTGTACGCCAGGTATCATGAAGGAGCAGATTACTTAATTGTATTTTAATGGCCCGTAAGGCCCTGCAAGTGATAAAGGAAGACCCGTTTGAAGTGTCTATGGACGGGGTCAGTGGGACATTGAAGTCACCGCCGACGATAAGGGTTCCAACTTGGAAGCTGGCGAGCAATTGCAAAGTCGTTTTGAAAAAGATTACTTGGCCTGTGTTGGGGGCATAAATGTTAGCAATGGTGTAAGGCAATTGATGTAGAGTGCCCTTTATAAAAAGGTACCTGCCATGGGGGTCTTTTACCGTGTCTGTTATCTGGAATGGGCAATGTTTGGAAATGAGGGTCGTGACCCCTTTGGATTTCACCTCCACATTGGAGGCGTGGATTGCCGTGGGGAAGTAAAGACTTTGTAATTTAGGGATAGAGTCTGTACGGAAGTGTGTTTCCTGTATGAGCGCAATATGTGCTCTAGATTGTTGAAGGGAGAGTAGTAGTCAAGACCGTTTTTCAGGGGTGTTAAGACCTCGTATGTTGACCGAGTACAATTTAAGTGATTGGGGTATTGGTGGCGAAACACCCTGAGTGGAAAGTGAGTCTGTTGTGGCCGCCATCGTAGGAAAGTGGGAAGGGAAAGAAGGGGTGGGTGTGGGGTGGTTTACGTCTGATGTGGAGGTTTAGGTTGCTTGACAAACGTAGGGTTGCTGAGAAGAGTACCGAAGAGGTGTGGAACTGTATGTCCACTCGCCTCCCAAACTTTAGATCGGAGGGGTACAGGCCTTGCGTGGGGCGTCTCACCCCGTAAGGGAGACGGCAACCCAACACAATCCTGTGTGGGGGTTGACCTAAAACCAGGTGATGGAGAGAGTGAGGGGGTTAAGTAACGAAGGTAAGGACAAGGTCCTCTGCCACAGGATGACATGGAGTGAATGACTGAGGTGAGAAGCTTAATTGTGTTGGTTGGGTTTGTATGATAAGGACTATAGGGTGGTTGCATAGGTTCGGCAATCTACAGGGGAACCCTAGTGAGCTAGAATTCGACAAAATATCAAAATAAGAAAACAATAAAACAGTAAAACAAACAGGCCCGCAGGTTAGGTAATTTCAAGTGCTGAGTACTGAGGTCAGCCAGTCTCCTAGAACTGGAGTGAGGATTGGCGTCAGTGTCAATTCTAGCGATGCACCGGTCCACTCCAATAAGGGTGTGAGGCGGTGACATCGGAATGGGGGTTGAGCCAGAGATAGCGACTTAAAATTAAATACCCTAAAGGCAATTACAAGTAAACCTGATATCAAACTGATCTACAACATTGTGCCTCCGTTCGGGGCAACTATTAAGTATAAGGGAGGTTCTAAAACCAGAGCAGGTAAATATCGGCAATACAGAGAGCAATGCAACAGGAATTACCAATGGGCAGAAAAGCCATAAAACTGTGAGAAGGTGTAAGGTGTCCAGTGTAAGTTCATACTCCTGTATGGAAAGGTGTGGATCGTAGCAGCGTGGCATGTCCGGCAGCTCGTATACAGGCAGATGGAGTGAGAAGTCCTTCGTTGTGAATCACTTCCGGATCAGCTGGTGAGTGGGAGCAGATGTGTTGTCCGCGGTGAGTCTGGAATCGCCGGGAAGGCAACGAATGCGCCTGTTCTGCCGAGGAAGTTCCGCTCGGCGGATTAGTTCCCCCCTCTACTGCGCATGCGCAGTAGAAGCCGGCGGAAATAGCCGAAGCGGAACAGCTGAAAATCAGCTGTACACGGCACCTGTAAGAGGGCCCCTCGCGGGCTCGCTTCGCTCGCCACGCTTCGGGCACGGCCTCGCTGCGCTCGGCACTTTTAGATTCCCCCTCTAGGTCCACTTGGATAGTGGGGAAGGAACCTGGACCCAGAGCGCAGGCGCCGTGTACAGCTGATTGAAGCGTTTGAGCTTCGGCTATCTCCGGCGGCCGACAGTAGTACGTACTGCGCAGGCGCTGCGCCTGCGCAGTACAGGGGGGGAACCTATCCGCCGAAGGAACTTATTCGGCAAGACACCGGTAATGGGTAAGTGTGCAAGATCCGGGGTCAAAGGCGTGGTCTCGGTAGTTGATTGAAGCTTGTCTCTGCAACGTAAAGGCGTACAGCAGCGGGATGCGTGGGTTCACGTTGAGGCATGGGCGGAGTGTGTTGCTGCAGTGCATTATGGAAGTTGTAGTTGTGAGTAGAGTTTTTCGGCTAAAGCCCAGTGGAAATAGGCGGGGACAGCAGACAATGGAGCTTAGGCTCGAGTTATGAGAATGGTGATTGGGAGGGTCCTGCGGATGATCTAGCGCTGCCTCAAAGCTGGTGCTGAGATGGATGTTAAGGAGCCGAACTTACAGGGCAACCGGCCAATGTTCTCCTTGTATTGCCTGATCTATTCTTCCAAGATAGTTCAAAAAAGAGGTGTAAAAAGTAAAAAATTAACAGCAAAAAGTATTCTGGAACATAAACTGAGAATAACAATAAGGGCCGCTCGTGTTGTAAACAGATTGCTCCATCATTCAGAGGGACTGAGCCACTTAAACATGCCTGTGACGGTCCCTGCGCGTACCCCGGGATCTTGATGAGACTTAGGGGCTATTAGCACAGCAGTTTGAGCGGTATGCGGTGTGGCTTCTGCGCACAGAGGGAGATCGTCTCCTGCTGGGCAAGGGTTCTTGTGTCTCCATGAGATCCTCTCCGAACGTCCCCCGGGTGGGGGGCCGGGGACGAAAGGCTGCGTACCAATTAGGTACCGGCACCGGTGGAATGCCAAGGGTGGCACAGAAATGCGGAAGGTCTTCAGGGACCTTGAGAATCGCTGTACGGCCATGGGCGGAAGCAGAGAGGCAGAAGGGAAACTTCCATTTATACATTATTTGTTTTTCCCTCAGGGCCTCCAGCAGGGACCTCAAGTCGCACCTGTGCTGGAGTGTAATGCCAGATAGATCTTGATAGATTTGTACCTGCGCTCCTTCATGCAGGACCTGCGGTCTGCCCCGCGCCGTTTTGATGATGTCTTCTTTAAGTCTAAAATCCACAATGCAGCAGATTATGTCCCGAGGGGGGTCTGTCTCCCTGCCCTTAGGGCGTAGTGCGCGGTGAATTCGTTCCATTGCAATAGGGGTTTGGGCAGGGCGGTTGAGAAGAGTATTAAAGATGGTTATTATTGCCTGAGAGATCTGGTCCCCCTCAAATGACTCCGGTAGGCCTCTGATGCGCAGATTATGCCTTCTGCCTCTGTTATCGAGGTCTTCAAGGTGCCTCTGCATATCGCGCATCTGCCTAGTGTGGGAGTCAATGTCCTCCGTGACAGAATGTAAAATGATTTCCTGATGTTCCGTCACTCTCTCTACCACCTGAACCCTGTCATTCAGCGATCTGAGATCAAGTCTGAGTTCTGAAATGGCTGCTGATAGCGTCTCTTTGATGTCATCCGCTATGGAGCGGAGGTCTTGTATGTTTAGGGGCGGGTGGGGCCTGAGTTCTATCCCCTCTTCCCCTCCGTGAGGAGGCAGCGGTTGAGGCGGCATAACGGACAGGTTTTGCGGCTGAGAGGATGGCTGTGAGGAGTGAGCCGGCGTTTGGCGGGAAGGCGCCATGTTGCCTCTGCCCATCTGGAACATCTCCGGGATATTCTGCCCCTGTGTCCCGGCCAGATCTCTCGGGGATCTCGAGCGTGATGCCGAAGATGTCCGGGAGGCTGTCCCCATAGTTTTATGTGGGTGCAATGAGATATTACCTCAGGATTTAAGCGGCTTTATCCTGTGGCGGATGGAGCTCAGTGATCAGGCGACTGTCTCCATGCCAGGTCAGGCCACGCCCCCCCAATTAACATTTCTAATCATTAGAGTCCCCTTTACATCTGAATCCACAAAGTTCCCCCAGATGTATATGGCTGCTGGACTTCAAATTTCCAGCCAACACTTTTTTCTGAGGAGTGTGGGCAGACACAGAGGGGTAGGGGCAGGAGGAAAAGGAGCAGATCGAGCCCTCTTTTCTGTGTGTGGAGGGGAATTGTTAGTGCTAGCTTTGGGCAGCGTGAAAGAGTAACAGACACTCTTGGTTTAGACACCTGCAGCCAGCAACCCTGCTGGGAAGCCATAGTCTGGTCTGAATAATGTGTCCAGGTTTCAGGCAGTCTGAAACCTGGATGCATGATTCCAAACCTGAACTGTCCAGGTGAATCCCGGACAGGTGGCAACTTTATCTTGCTCCTGCATCCAGGACAGGGTCCCTTCAGCACCTGAGCCCCAGGCCCAAGGTCACCCCCGACTAGGGAGCCCCCTCAAAGGCCTCTGATAGCCTCCTCAGCACTCCATCCGCAATCTTCCACCCGGCACCACTCTGCCCCTGCTGACCTGACTCTGAGTATTTAAGATGTGCTCTCCCCCTGCCAGCCCACTTGGCTGGGGATTTGCTATGGCCCTCATCAATACTCCAAGCAGCTCCTCCTAACCTTACTCCCATTCTTCTGGAAATGTCTCCAAAGTTCCAGCAAGTAGGGGGAGGTACCAGAGGTGCTGCCTGATGAGTCATCCAGCCTTCCTGTGTCACTCAACCTAACCCAGATTCAAAACAGACTTGGCCAACCAAGCCAAACAATTTACCTACACTACAGAAAAAAAAAAACTAGCACTCTACGCTAGAGGGTGCTACATATACATTCACATCAGTCCCTGTCTTTAGGGAGCTTACAATCTAAGGTCCCTAACTCATTCATATGCATACTGAGGCCAATTTGGACAGAAGCCAACTAACTTACTACCTACCAGCATGTCTTTAGAGTGTGGGAGGAAACCCACACAGGCACAGGGAGAACATGCAAACTCCATGCAGGTAGTGCCGTGGTTTGGATTTAAACCGACCACCTTAGTGCTAGGCAGAAGTGCTTACCACTTAGCCACTGTGCTGCCCAAAGCATCTGGAATTCAGCTTTATTGTGGAAGAAAAGCCTAACTATAACCATTGATAAAAATTCCCCCCCCCCCCGCCTAAGTTTGAAAAAAAAGATATGTGTGCTCACCTATTTTCAATCTAGTCTGGTCACATGGTCCTGCCGTTTTTGCTCCCCTGTGTAAGGGAGCACTCAGTAATGGCTTTGAATTCCAGGAGCTGTGACATCACCCATAGGCTCCTTCGCTGACACATTTAACACCATTTGGGAGGGGGGGGTTGGGTACCTGGTTTTAACAGGTACCCGCTCCCACTTCCCAGTCAGTTCACCACAGCAAACTGATCTGGAAGTTTGGTCCCCCTCTTCTTTCCACCCCAGCTGGCCCATTCACAAAGCGCAGGCGCAGTAGGGAACTGGCTGTGAAGGTGCAAGGCTGCACTGTCGGTATGCCTTAGTGGAGATGAAGGCAGCAGCACCTGAAAGCCAAATGAAAAATCGGCTCAGGTGGGGACACCTCTAAATTCTTGGACAGGTAAGTGCCATAATATTAAAAGTCAGCAGCTACAGTATTTGTATTTTTTCTAAAGGAGCCTGGAGCTTATCTTTAACAATAGATATAGTTAGGCTTTTCTTCCACTTTATCAAGCATTAAGACCATGGAGGTTTGATGTGTAGATGATACTAATGCTGGGGCTGTAATATCACTCTCACTACTGTACTGATATTAAGACACCTTTGATTGGGGTGTCAGTAGTTTGGCCTAGTTGGGTGTCAGTGGTCTGGCCTAGTTGGGTGTCAATACATGGGAGTAAGTGGGAGTTACTGCTTAGGGGTAGATGGTTGTCAGTTTGCGGTGTGAGTGGTTGGGGGTAGGTGATCATCAGTTTGGGGTTTCAGTGGTTGGGGGTAGCTTAGTTTCAGTTTGGGGTGTCAGTAGTTGGGGGTGGGTTTTATATTGTAGTATCAGTGGTTGGGGGTAGATGGGTGTCAGTTTGGGGTATCAGTAGTTGGGGGTAGGTGGGTGCCAGTGGTTGGGATAGTTGGGTGTCAGTTTGGGGTAGGGGCATAACTAGAACCTTCAGGGCCGCGGTGCAAGAAACCATGAAGGGCCCCATCCAATGACAGGAGGGAGGGGGCATGTGACAGGAGGGGGCAGTGTGACAGGAGGGGGGGCAGTGTGACAGGAAAGAAGGCAGTGTGCCAGGAGGGGGGCAGTGTGACAGGAGGGGGCCGTGTGACAGGAGGGGGGGCAGTGTGACAGGAGGGGAGGCAGTAAGAAAGCAGGGGGCAGAGTGATGGGGTAGTATGACATGCGGCGGGCAGTATGACAGAAAAGGGGGAAGTGTGAAAAGAGAGGGGGCAGCGTGACAGGAGAGGGGGCAGTATGACAGGAGGTGGAGCAGTATGACAGGAAGGGCAGTGTGACAGGAGGTGGAGGAAGTATGACAGGAGGGGGGTGGTGTGACAGGAAGGCGTGGCAGTGTGACAGGAGGGGGGCAGTGTGACAGCAGGGGGACAGTATGACCAGGGGGCAGTGTGACAGGAGATGGGCAGTATGACAGGACAGGAGGGAGCAGCATGAAGAGGGGGCAGTATGACAGAAGGGGCAGTGTGACATGATGGGGGGCAGTGTGACATGAGGGGGGCAGTGCGACAGGAGGCAGGGCAATAAGAAAGGAGGGGGTTGTATGATGGGGAAGTGTTACAGGAGGGGAGGGGGGCAATATGACAGTAGGAGAGGCAGTGTGACAGGAGAGGGGCAGTATGAGAGAAGGAGGGGCAGTGTGACAAGAGGGGGCAGTGTGACAGCAGGGGGCAGCAGTGTGACAGGAGGGGGCAGTGTGACAGGAAGCAGGCAGTATGATGGGGCAGTAGTGTGGCAGAATGGGGGACACTATCACAGCAGGGGGACAGTATGACAAGGGGGGCAGTATGACAGGAAGGGCAGTGAGACAGCAGGGGGGCAGTATGACAGAAGGGGGGCAGTATGACAGGGGGACAGTGTGACAGCAGGGGGGTAGTGTGACAGGAGGAGGGCAGTGTGACAGGAGGGGGCATTATGACAGCAAGGGGGCAGTGTGACAAGAGGGGGTGGCAGTGTGACAGGAGGGAGGAGTGTGACAAGAGGGAGCAGTGTCAGTGATAAATATAAAACCAAGCCCTGAAATGGATAAATGTGATGTAGAATAATTATGTAAATGAAAAATGATTGGACAATATATATTAAGCTGCTATCAATTGAAGGTGGTCAGAATCCCCTTAAGAAGAATAAAAAATAAGTATATTGATGCGCTCTAATAAATAATCAATCAAAGTACTAGTATATACTGAGCAATTGTGAGGGAATTGAACACAAATTGCACTTTTAAGTAATTTATTTATGGAGTGATTTTTGCACAATACTTTACACCGTTTTTTAATTTTATTTTTATCACAATTTGTTAGGTGGGTGTCTGTTTGGGGTGTCAGTATTTGCAAGTAGGTAAGTGTTAATGGTTGGAGGTAGGTGGAGATCAGTTTGTGGTGTCAGTGGTTGGGTATAGGTGAGTGTCAGTGGTTGGATGTAGTTTGGTGTCGGTTTGGGGTATCAGTGGTTGGGGGTAGGTGGGTATCAGTGGTTGAGCGTAGGTGGGTGTCAATTTGAGATGTCATTGTTTGGGGTTAGGTGAGTGTCAGTGTGTGGTGTCAGTGGTTGGGGGTAGGTGGGTGTCAGTGGTCGGGGGTGGACAGACAAGAAGGGCCAGTTGACACCACATTTTCTGTGTTCAGCTGCATTTCTGAAGCTTACCTGTGCCTTTTTCTCTATTCAGGGCATCTGAGTTCCCATACATTCTCAATGCAATTTTGATGCGTTTTGCTGCATTCTCTAAACTTACAAGTGCATTTTTCTTAATTCAAGACATCTGGGCTCCCGTATGTTTTCTATGCGCTTTTCGTGCATTTTGCTGCATTTTTAAACTTACCTGTGCATTTTTCTCAGTTCAGGACATCTGGGTTCACATTTGTTTTCCATTCATTTTTGATGCGTTCCGCTGTATTTTTGAAGCTTACAGTACCTGTGGATTTTTCTCAATTCAGGACAACTTACCATACACATTTTTCCATGTGTTTTTGATGCAGCTGAATCATAAGATGCATGTGGTTGAACCGGCCCAGACAAACAACACAGAACACTGGTTTATTTTCTGACACATTGACACAGAAAATGTCACGTGAGAGAAAATAAAATAAAATATTGCCACCTCTACCCAGATGGCCCCAGCTATCTGTCCTCCATAACAGGGGTCCTACCATCCTCCCCCTCATTACAGTCAAGACTACGCACACAGACCAGATAGCAACGTGCTACATTTACACTATAATAATAATAATTATCATTAAATGATATGATAAATGAATTATAATATAATATAATAATAATCTGCAAAATATGCAATCAGAGGCGTCCTTCCATTGCACACAGAGGCATTATGCATAGTGTAAATGT
The DNA here is from genome assembly GCF_042186555.1 of Aquarana catesbeiana. Classification (NCBI taxonomy): domain Eukaryota; kingdom Metazoa; phylum Chordata; class Amphibia; order Anura; family Ranidae; genus Aquarana; species Aquarana catesbeiana. The sequence goes on from NC_133327.1 coordinate 539,914,264, forward strand.
ATTGCAGACAGGTAGAGGAGATACACAGAGCACCACCAGTAGGTAGTAGACATGTTTTTGTCCAAATGCATTTTCGGCCGAATTTCAGGGATTTTCATGTTCATTTTAACAAACGATAACGAACGCGCAGAATCCGAAATCCGAAAGATCCCAACATAAAAAAATGCTTTATTTTCGTATCCATTATATTTTTGTATCGTTGCGACAACAGTTCGATATAGATAGATAGAAGATTTGACATGATGGTGACAATAGCGATCTGTATCTCTCGAACCTGCGGTTGAATGTGCCTAACCTAACTCTATTAGTCCAAGATTATTCAACATAGAGAGAAAAGATTCGACATTATAGAGACATGAAGCTAAAAACATATGATCACCGCGAGCGGACATTTACGGTCAAATGCTCCGCCCATAGGCTATAGAAGAATTCTAATGTTGTTTGACTAGTAATAATAATTAATAATTATATTTGTCACTAGTCAAACAACATTAGAATTCTACTATAGCTTGTGGGTGGAGCATTCGACCTGAAATGTATGATCATGGCGTCGTACAGTTTAGCTGCTTCGTCGAATCTTTTTAGAACATATGACAGACACCATAAGCCTTCAATTGACAGATTCGACCTTAATTAATTTGGATTTTCAGACAAATGCATTTTTTAACGAAACTAAATAAATAAAAATGAATTTTGGGAGTAACTAAATACATTTACTTTTCGGACGAAACAGAAATTCCGACACAAAATATTTCAGTGTGCATATGTCTAGTAGGTAGTGATAGCTTGCGTAACTCTCTCTTCCTTAGACTGAAGAATGATGGGTATTTTTGTTAAAGCTGAACAGTTTTTAGATTCTGTGAAAATAATACATTTACCATTGGCTCCATCTTGTGGTCAAATCTGATATTGCAGACAAAAAACCTTAAACAATATCCTGCTAGAGGCAGAACAATATACAGTACATGAAGAGAAGAGGAGAATGGTCACAATGAGGAGAGTGGGTATAAAAATAAATGGTAGCAGTAGAACAGTGAAAATAACAGGCACAGGAGGAGAGCAGAGAGGGAGGTGGTACAGGTTTCCCAAAGGTATAAAGCAGTGTGTGTCTGTGTGTTTGTAGTATGTGTTTAATAACCTTTCTGTACTGCTGTGAGGAAGCAGGAAATTCCCTTCTCTGTCCACATTACCCAAGGAGACAGACTGCACTTAATGAGCAGATTTCAGTAATCCAAGTCAGCTGTTAAGCTATAACCCATGGCACACTACTGTGTAATTATTACTGTGTTTTAATCAAAAGTTCAAAGATACCTTTGCTTTGCCCAGTAGAAAACGAATACATTAAAAAAAAACACATTATCACATGACTTGTCAAATCTTGTAATTCTTTTATGTTGCTGTATTGGACTGTGGCCCTGGACTGCTGGGTACCGGCTTGCCAAGATCAATTTTAACAGATCCTCGGACCTTCAAGCTAAAATACTTAGTGCCAAGTGAATCCATATGCATCAAAATACTCCTGTGGCAGAATATGTGTTTCAGCTTGACATGCTTTTGACAAAACTTTAAGTGAATGATACAAAAAGGGCAAAACTGTAATTGCTTTTTCACAAGTATCTCAATAGCTTACAGACACTTCTATTAAACAACACATTTTGTTTTCATTTAAATAATGCTGACACATGGATCTCTCAGTATAAAGATGCTTTTCATTTAAGCATGAGGAAAATATGATAAAATAAAGTAAAAGAATACTAGTGAATAGCATTAAGTGGTGCTGACACTGCAGTAACGTGTTTGTGGGTTTTCTTTGTAACTTTGTGTTCCTCTTTCATTGTTGGTAAAGTACAGAATAGACACTGCAATGCTGGTGCCAATAATACCAAAGGCTGGGTGTTGCAGAAGTGGATAAAGGTTATAAGAAGTCAAGACTTAGAGGTCTATTTATAAATGTTTTCATACAACGTTCACCTAGGATTCACACCTTTCCCAATGGAATCCAATTACAAAAAATGTGTGAATCTTGAATGAAAGTTGTGTGCAAACATTTATAAATAGACTGAGGGGGCGTGGTTTGGTGCCGGACTCTAATGGACGCCTGATCCCTGCGCTCCGGTCCTCAGAGGGTCTCCCAGCAGCTTATTAGAGCCATCCGAGCACAAAAACATGGGGAAATCTAAGGGGAACTCATCCCCATCCCGATCCCGATCTCCGCGGAGACCCGACTCACAAGCGGGCCGCAGCATCCCGGAGATCTTCCGGACGCAGCCACGCGAGGCCCCGGCTTCATCTCAGGCCTACTCGGCCACAGCGCGCTCCTCCAGCCTCAGCTCCTGTGGCAGACACCGGACACAATCGCCCTCACAATATGTGGCAACAGAGCACCCCCTGAACATAGGGGACCTAAGATCAGTGGCAGAAGACATTAAAGCCACCTTCGCATCGGTCATCTCTGATCTGAGGAGAGACATCCAGTCCATGACGGTCCGCATGGACAACATAGAAGAAACTACAGCACACAGTGAGAATGCCATCCACAGGCTCCAGAATTTATCCCAAGCACACTCCGTCCAGCTCAGAGATCTATACAGATACATGGAGGACCTGGACAATCGTGGCAGACGTCACAACTTACGGGTAAGAGGCATGCCAGAATCGATCGATCATACCCAACTTACCCAGGCAACCGTAGCTGTATTTAACGATCTCCTAGGCAGACCCCCTGAGACCCCCATTGAATGTGAACGCTTACACAGGGCCCTCAGACCCCGGGGTAGAGACACCGACCCTCCCAGAGATGTGGTATGCTGCCTAGTCAATTTTAAGCTGAAAGAGGAAATCCTTCGCAGGGCCAGAGATCGTCGCAATCTTTCATGCCAAGGCTCAGAAATAAAAATCTTTCAAGATTTATCGCCTATCACTCTACAAAATAGAAGAGACTTACGCCCTCTCCTTGACCTACTACCCACAAACGGAATTCAGTACCGCTGGAAATTCCCTTTTTGCCTCTCAGCATCGACTCAAGGGCGAACAGCTAACCTGAGAGTGCCTGAAGATCTCACCACATTCTGCGAAATTCTGAACATACCTTGCATTGAACTGCCCGACTGGTACCGCTCTCTCAGACCTCCCCAACTCAGAAGGTCAAGCTCCATAGATGCCTTTCCAGTCCGTGATGAGTTCCATATAAGAAGATGCAGATCCAACTCTCCCAGGACCAACACGTCCATGGGACCCAGGAATCCTGCAGACAACAGCCCCACAGCTTCTCCTGCCCACAGACGACCCCGCCACGGAGATGCTGAATAACGGGGTAACCCACCCCTATCTCCTATTGCTCACCTGAAGCCCTTTCACCCCCTACACTATAAAGGCCTACGCAAGACAGACATCAATCCAAAACATGACCATCCGAATACCTACAAATGGATCTCCTTCAAGCCAGAAGCAAGATGATTTGACTCAAAGGATCAACACAATTCCTCGCATCTCCCTTACCTAGTCCATGACGGACATTTATCACTCAGTTCCATAGACTGGCCTAACCTATGCAAACATGCCCTACCCCTTTGCCTCTCTTCTTCGTGCCCGTCTGCCCACACAGCAAATTCAACACAGACTTCAAGCTACGGAACATTGGTCACGCAAGTATAACATGAACATGCACGAAGATAGCTACTGGTTGTGAACGCTATATAGCCCCCCAAATAATAATAATAATTCCTTTCTTCATTCCATCTCCACCTCCCCATCCTGTCACCCCCCTTATTTAACCCCCAAGTAGGCCTTTTGGTACCTCCTTAGGCAAGTATCATTCCCAGCTGTGACAGACACAGGTCGCATTCCCAGGTCAGAATCCCCTTATTCTGACTGGCACCCTCTTGAAAACAGACCGGGACTCACACCTGTTTGATAATAATGTTGATTCCTCTCTGGAGGGGCGATTCCACACAGAACCTCAGCTACACCCTTAAATTCCACCCAATCTCCACGTATCCAACCCCAACTGATGTCCCCCCAACATTGAGAGCTGATTTTCATATGCTCAGACCCCCCCCTTCACCTGATCAAGCGACTACCCAACTGGTTAACGGGTATCTAAACCTTGACATCCACTAAGATGGCAAACAAGACATAACCCGTATACCCCATTGAACCCAGTAAAAACATTAATCTGTGTGGAGTCGCTCACCCGGTATGTATATCGCCGTAGAAAGTTATCATGTATCTTCAGTTGAGTTATAACCTATAGGAAGCTAATAACCTTGCTAGAAGGCATTAGTACCATTACTATTCCTGTTATTACCTGAATACGCGTTATATAATGACCTAAAGTATATGTGGAAACTTTGTAGATACCTCGCCAACTAGATGGCTGACCCCGTGTAGGACTGGCCTGAGACCTAGGTACATAACATGTAATGCTATGCCACTTTATTGCTTTGTATTCTCGTTTCTTTATTAATAGTTCAACACAACATACAATGTTTATTTTTGGCATCCAAGCAAAAGAACCCGGATGGACCTCCGGCTTGTGTGAAAGACCTCCATACCCCGTCTGGGTAATAGTTTCTATATCATGACATTCAGACGAAACGACACACGGGTGGATCGGGCCGGCCTACCTTTATGGTGGACTTTCGGGCTACCTGTTCTTATACCGTGTGGGGGTCGGTCGCACAGGCTGGAGGCCCACTCTGAGAGTGAGGCAAGCATAAATTGAGCAAGAGATACTTGCTAAATATATAGAATCTGGTTAATGTTATAAGGTTTACTGTACAGTTGATTCCTTACTTGTCTCTCTAAATATCTGAATGACTCACAACTGAACGTCCACTCCACATCCCCACAATAGCTAAGGCCGACTCCCCGTAATCAGGCGGACTCATTCTCCTGCCCCAAGAGATCTCACTTGATACTCTGTCTCTGGCAATGACATTACTTTAAACTTAAGATCTCCCTCTTTTAATCCACAATCCCCAAGACTAATACTATAACTTATAGGCTCACTCTTCTTTCTTGACCATCCACACCCCTCTGAGGACCAGAGGATTACACTTTATTTCCAACCCGTTACTACCGGCTCCTTTCACCTCCCCCCACAACGGGAACCTATCTTTCCCGTTGACCTTTACCGGATAACGTACTACCCCATAAGAGGGGTCTCTGAACCCTTCTTTACCTCCGGAACACCTAGATATTACATATCTATCTTGATTTTTCTTTTTTTTTCTCTTTCTTTTCTCTCTCCTCTTCTCTCCTTTTCTTCCTTCTCACCCTCTCTTTTCCTCTTCTCCCTTTCCCCTCCCCCTCCTCTACCCTTTATAGACCCCTTTCCCCCTTTAGATTTTCCCTACTCATTCCTTAATCACATTCAGCTTTCTCGAGCCCAATTCCACCCCCCGCACCCCCCCTCTATTGTCCCCTCGGTCTCCGCCACCTCAACTACGCCACCGCGACTCCTCCCGACCCAACAACATTCCCACGAATCACCCCTAACACACTCGAAGAGGTGTATTGACTAAGCCGACAAAAGATCACATCCTTTTAAAGCATGTCGCACGTACCACCTACCACCAAACACGACACGCTAAAAGTGACATCCCTAAATGTAAAAGGGCTCAATATCCCAGAAAAACGCAGCCAAGTTCTGTCTATGATGCACAAACTAAAATCCAACATAGTTTTCCTCCAGGAAACCCATTTCCGTGCAGATAAGGTGCCCAAGCTTACAAATCACTGGTTCCCTCATTCCTACCATTCTACCAATCCACAGGCAAAGACTAAGGGAGTTTCAATCCTAATCTCCAAAAACCTAACCTGGGAACTCACTGATTCACTTATAGACAAGGAAGGCAGATAAATCTTTTTAAAAGGCAAGATACAGGGCAGGCCTGTAACCTTGGCTAATATTTACAGCCCTAATTCTGCACAATCTAGCTTCTTTAGACAGATCTCTCAACTTTTATCAGGCTTCTCTGTTGGCCTAACCGTGCTCGGGGGAGACTTTAATGTAGCCCTATACCCAATTTTAGACACCTCTTCAGGCTCCACATCACTGCCATACAGAACTCTGCGCCAAATTAAACTACAACTGAACGACTTGCTTTTACATGATACCTGGCGCACTCTTCATCCAAATGTCAAGGATTATACATTCTTCTCCGCCCCTCATGACAGATATTCAAGAATTGACTATCTTTTCCTCTCCCAACCAGACCTTCCATTCCTTTCCCATGCGACAATTGAACCAATGCTCCTATCTGACCACCACCCCATTACAATGTAACTGACCTTCCCTGAGCATCAAAATGTTTCTAAAATCTGGCGCCTAGACTCTACCCTCTTGACCTCAGAAGGGGATATCACAGACATTAGACAAGCCATACACAATTTCTTTATCGACAATGACAACGGAGACACATCTCCGCTAACACAATGGGAGGCCCACAAATGCGTCTTAAGGGGTAAACTTATTGCCCTTAAAACGTCGCGGAAAAAAGCCCACCAAACCAGTATCTCAAACCTGATCCAGAAGATCAAAACCCTAGAGCTAGCCCACAAACAGACTCAGGCCCAACAGACATATCAAGAACTCACACAAACCAGAGAACATCTACTCACAGAGTTATCACAGAAAACGAAACGTAAATTCATCCTACAACAGAAATTGTTTTATGAATTTGGAAATAATAGCGGAAAATATCTGGCCCGAGCCATTCAGAAAAACAAAGCCAGTTCCAATATCCACACGATAAACGACTCCCAAGGTAGATCGAAAGTCACAGCCCCAGACATTGCCTCCCAATTCGAAGCGTACTATTCTACGCTATACAATCTCGGCAAAACTACTGACGGCTCATCCAATAACAAAGATAGGCGATCCCTTATTAAGAGTTTTCTAAAAGAACATTGCCCTAAACCGATTGACAGAGAAGATGCTCGCCAATTAGAACTCCCCATTTCGGAAGCTGAACTTAAAGATGCAATCAAACAATTGAAAGCCGGAAAGAGCCCGGGCCCAGACGGCTTCACAGCCGTATATTTTAAAACCTTCATAGAGACACTTACTGGCCCCTTTCTCAAAGCCTTCAACTCCCTGTCCTCCTCCACGCTTCCCTTCCACAGACTCCTTGAAGCTCACATTACAGTTATACCAAAGGAAGGAAAAGACGCGACACTAGTAAACAACTATAGGCCGATCTCCCTACTAAATGTTGACATAAAACTCTTTGCAAAAATCCTAGCCAATCGCCTGCTTCCTTTGTTACCATCACTGATAGATGGAGACCAAGTTGGTTTTATTCCAGGCCGTGAGGCAAGGGATAACACCATTAAAGCCATAAATCTCCACCATTGGATGACAACTAATAAACATAAAGGTTTCTTTCTATCATTGGATGCGGAGAAGGCGTTTGACAGACTGGCATGGGACTACATGGGGGCAGTGTTGCGACACCTAGGCCTCCAAAATCGCATGTTTAATTCAATCATGTCTTTATACACGACACCCACGGCCAGAGTTCGGATTAACGGACACCTGTCAAACACCTTCTCCATAACCAACGGAACTAGGAAAGGTTGCCCACTCTCCCCTATCCTCTTTGTATTAACCCTTGAACCTCTCCTGAACTGCCTCAGGAGAAATGAAAATATCAAAGGAATACCCATATCAGGCCACACTTATAAGTTGGCAGCTTTTGCCGACGACATCCTGCTTTCCCTTAGTGAACCCCACATCTCTATTCCAAACTTATTAAAAGATTTCCACCTCTTCCAGCGCATCTCTAATTTTAAAATAAACTTCACCAAATCACACGCCCTCAATGTCACCATCCCAAAAGAAACAGTTGCACAGTGTGAAACTAACTTCCCCTTTCAATGGCGACACAACGCAATTAAATACCTTGGCATTTACCTTACAACGAACCTTTCAGATCTCTTTGCACAAAACTATCTTCCCATCCTCAAAACGATCTCTTCTGATCTCAAAAATTGGAACAAACCCCAGTTTTCCTGGTTCGGACGTGCAGCCATTATTAAAATGAATATTCTTCCCCGCATTCTATATATTCTACAAGCTGTCCCCATTAAACTCCCCCCGTCATTTTTCTTATCCTATAGAAGGCTTTGTACAGAATTTTTATGGAAACAAAAACATCCGAGAATCGCATACAATCTCCTAACACAACCTAAGACGAAGGGGGGCATTGGTCTTCCAGATCTGAAAAAATATTACTGGGCCTGCCACCTTACTCGTATTGTGGACTGGTCACTACACACCCAACACAAAGATTGGGTCAGACTGGAGGGATCACTGTCTCCCTTCGCGCTGAAATCCGCACCCTGGCTGACATCGACGCATATCCCCTCCACTCTCAGAGAACACCTTCTTATTGGGCCGACCCTGGGATGTTTCAGGGATGCCTGCCGAAAATTACACATATCATCCTCCCCGGGCCCTTTAACTCCTATAAGACAGATCCCTGCTTTCCCTCCGGGTATGACCGCACAATTTCTAGCAACACAGTGGCAACTCCCCAACATACAAGCACATAAATTTTTCCGCGACGGCTCTTTTCTAGACCGCCTCTCACTAACACCCGCTATCACCAGCGACCCTTTACCATTTTGGACTTACTTTCAAATTTGACCTTTTTTAAAGGAAGTCAATCGCGACTCTTCTATATCACGACCACTTACTCCATTTGAGCATCTATTCTCTCAATCTAATCCCCAACAACACTTAATCTCCAGTATATATGCCATACTATTTACTGGAACTTCCCCCAAAGAAGGGAAAGCTTGCAAAACATGGGAAAGGGAATTACAAGCAGAACTAGAAGAAGACCAATGGGAACACATATTCACGATTGCCCATAAAGGCTCCCTGAACGTGTCCATTCAGGAAAATAACTATAAGACCCTGACACGATGGTACAGAACCCCAGCCATCTTGAATAAAATTAACCCTTCATTCCCCAATAAATCCTGGAGATGTGGGGATGAACCGGGCACACTGTTACACATTTTGTGGTCATGCCCAGCTATTCAATCATTTTGGACGCAACTCCGAGAACTCACGGAATCAATATCGACCTACAACTTAGACCATTCCCCAACCCAATGCCTGTTTCATCACTCAGAGTTGTCTACGTCATACTACCGTAAGACACTGATCTTACCCCTACTGAATGCAGCGAAAATGTGCATCCCTAGACACTGGGGTACGTCTCATGCTCCGACCATCCAAGAATGGTTCACACAAATTAATAAAATAGCTGAAATGGAAGAACTCATTTCACGAGACTCCCCAGCTAGATTCTCCAAGACATGGGCATGCTGGACTCATTTTCGGTCAACCGACAGATACCTAACACTGATTAAATAACTCTAGACCTGAACCTGCCCACCTAAGACCACCACCCACTACCTACCACCTACACTGGTTAATCCTCTCAGCCTCACCACTCATATACCTCTTCTTCTTCCCCAGATGACGTAGACCCCCCACCCCTAAACAAGGGACGAGTATGGGGGGTCGTACGTCAAAGTTAGCCCAGTACTACTCTCCGAAAGTAGAGATCGAACAAACCTGACCTACTCCACCATAAAACAACACCAAACCGAATCTACACCACAAGTGGCGGAGACCGAGGAGACAATTACCCCTCCATATCCCTCAATCTCCCCCCTACCCACCCCCTTTTTCGTTCCCTTCCCCCCCCCCCTCAAGTCCCTTAGGTCACCCCAACCTCCCCTCCCCTCCCCCCCCCCCCCCTTTTTTTTTTTTTCCTTGTTTTTCTTTTTCTTATCTTTCCCACCTTTCTTTTTTCATTTATTTCTCATTGTCCACCTACAACCCTTCCTAACCCCCTGTACGGTATGGGTCTCCTAATAGAGCTCCCGACCAATACCCCTATTTTACTCGTGGATTGAATTGTCATACTAACCCATAAGCCTTCACCCAGCGAGTGGGAATTCTCCCCCAAGAATTATAACAGCAACCTGGAAGGGGGGGGGAGGGAGAGAGAGGGGGGAAAAAAGAAGAAGAAATATCTTATGCCACCATAACCAACATCAACCTCTCGACAGTCACGTTAGTGTGATAATGGATTAGTCTAAACCCCTCCGCCGCGCATATACCGTGAAGCATTAACAAGGGTTTTCCTGTTATAGTCAATTCATTGTTACACTTGTCTCAATCGTGAGAATTTATGTCTATCCCCCAATTCTTGTACAACTGTATGATGATACTGTTATATTGTTTTATCTTTCTTTCAATAAAAATCTATTTTGGAAAAAAAAAAAAAAATAAATAGACTGAAAATGAAAGTTCAGCGAAAACCCCTTTTTTTAATTTTGGGTATAGTGGAATGGGCTAAAATGTCTTTCAGTTTGTTTTTTTTTTTAATTGCTTTAAAATGCCCTCATTAACCCCTTCACTCCTAAAGGGTAAAACAAATCCTAATGCCTAAGCACAATTTTGCAACTTTGACATGTGTTAGTAAAATTGTACATGTCATCACAATTACTTTGTGCATCCAGGTGAATTATACCTTGTCTTTTTCAGGCCAAATTGAGCTTTCATTTGGTGGTAAATGGTGGGGAAAGGGAAGTTTGGGACTTTAAATGAGGCAATGAGTGGGTAGGTTCATTTGCCTCCATCCCTATTATATATATAAAATCAAATAAGGAAATGGGTTGAGACTTTATATGAAGCACAGCTAAGAAAATAGAAATATACAATCGCATGCTAATGGATTCCAAAAAGATATACATTGAATAAAGGAGATAATCTATTGGTAATAGATACATTAGTATATAGTAGTAAAATTGTTCCAATTCATTATAAGCATAATTGGATCTGGCGGATAGTTAGAGACCTTGCACTCCTCCACCTTCCATTTGTGGATGCCCCACAGATGCTCAATAGGGTTTAGGTCTGGAGACATGCTTGGCCAGGCCATCACTTTTACCCTTAGCTTCTTAAGCAAGGCAGTGTTCATCTTGGAGGTGTGTTTGGGGTCGTTATCATGTTGGAATACTGCCCTGTGGCCCAGTCTCCGAAGGGAGGGGATCATGCTCTGCTTCAATATGTCACAGTACATGTTGGCATTCATGGTTCCCTCAATGAACTGTAGCTCCCCAGTGCCGGCAGCACTCATGCAGCCCCAGACCATGACACTCCTACCACAATGCTTGACTGAAGGCAAGACACACTTGTCTTTGTCCTCCTCACCTGGTTGCCGTCACACACGCTTGACACCATCTGAACCAAATAAGTTTATCTTGGTCTCATTAGACCATAGGACATGGTTCCAGTAATCCATGTCCTTAGTCTGCTTGTCTTCAGCAAACTGTTTGAGGGCTTTCTTGTGCATCATCTTTAGAAGAGGCTTCCTTCTGGGGTGACAGCCATGCAGACCAATTTGATGTGTGCGGCGTATGGTCTGAGCATTGACAGGATGACCCCCCACAACTTCAACCTCTGCAGCAATGCTGGCAGCACTCATACATCTATTTCCCAAAGACAACCTCTGAATATGACGCTGAGCATGTGCACTCGACTTCTTTGGTCAACCATGGTGAGGCCTGTTCTGAGTGGAACCTGTCCTGTTAAACCACTGTATGGTCCTGGCCACCGTGCTGCATCTCAGTTTCAGGGTCTTGGCAATCTTCTTATAGCCTAGACCATCTTTATGTAGAGCAACAATTCTTTTTTTTAGATCCTCAGAGAGTTCTTTGCCATGAGGTGCCATGTTGAACTTCCAGTGACCAGTATGGGAGAATGAGAGCAATAACACCAAATTTAACACACCTGCTCCCCATTCACACCTGAGAACTTGTAACACTAATGAGTCACATGATACTGGGGAGGGGAAATGGCTAATTGGGCCCAAATTGGACATTTTCAATTAGGGGTGTACTCACTTTTGTTGCCAGAGGTTTAGACATTAATGGCTGTGTGTTGAGTTATTTTGAGGGGACAGCAAATTTACACTGTTATACAAGCTGTACACTCACTACTTTATATTGTAGCAAAGTCTCATTTCTTCAGTGTTGTCACATGAAAAGATATAGTAAAATATTTACAAAAACGTGAGGGGTGTACTCACTTGTGAGATACTGTAAGTATATTTATGTGTAAAATTACCCTTGGGCAGATAGAGGACTACTACCCAAGGGGCATATAATAAAGTCAAATAGCTGAGTGGAAAATTAGTGTGAATGTGGGAGATTGATAAATAGTCCTAGTGAGTGAACCACAATACCAAGAAAAATGTTACCTTAAGTCTCAAAAAGGGGTAAATAAAGATGTGTGCTCCACCCGCGTGCAGTCTTAATGGCCAAAGGCAGCCACGGTATGCCGCTAACGTCACGCTGGGTTATAAGGGGGGTAGGAGATGGCGTCAATGCCCAGACGTCTAGCATAACTCTGCAATTGGTGCTCAAGTTCTCCCCACGTTTTAAACGCTGATGGGGAACACCACGTTGGCGTGCGGCATCATATGACGCCACACACCCGGCGCATGAAGCGTAGCGTCTATGTGTGTTAGGTTCCTGCCCACCACCCCAAAACCATAGGAGAGAGGAGGAGGGAAAAAGGCCATGCTGCACATCGCGCAGCTCCCGGAGATGCAGGAACCCAGGCACCTCCAGTGAGGGCACATCAATAAATAAAAAGTTAGACCTTATAGTCCAGAGTTTCAAGCAGGAGTCACAATGCAATGTATATAACCAGTAACAGATAGAATCCATATGCTACCTTAGCTAATGTGCTTTGCTTCCATCCCTAAGTCATTACGAAGAAAGAGGGGAAAGGGGAGTTTGGGACTTTAAATGAGGCAATGAGTGGGTAGGTTCATCTGCCTCCATCCCTATTATATACTGTATATAAAATCAAATAATGAAATTATTAGCATGTGATTGTATATTTCTATTTTCCTAGCTATGCTTCATATAAAGTCCCAACCAATTTCCTTATTTGGTGGTAAATGGTAACGGATATCTCCTGATTTTTTAAAACTGGCCCAAAATAGTAAAAAAAATATATATTTTTTTAATTTAGCTGTATTTTTCTTGCTACTACCGTAACCTACCATCAAAAAACAAACCAAATAATTTCTCCCACTCCTGATGATCGCAGAGATCCCACATATGTGTATGTTAGTTGTTGTTTGTATCCATAGTACAGCCCAGAAACAAGAGTGCGCATTTTGATTTTTTTTATCCTACCTAAAACACACTGACACTGAGGCTAATAAAAAAAAAAACCCTGTCCAAAAAAATACTGACCCTGACATTGACCTTTAACCTTGACCTTTGAACCTGACTTTAACCCAAACACTAACCCTGGCATTGACCTAGATCAAACCTTGATCTAGGGATTTTTTTAAAGTTATAAACACAATGATACCACGCCTATGGATATAAATGGACAAGGGAACCAATGAGTGTTGGCCGCTGACACTCCAAATTGGTGATAATAAACCAATAAACAGTGAAAAAAAAGAAAAAGTGGCGCTGTTCCTATTCCCTTGTGTGACTCAAAATAAGCAAGAAATGAAACCTATTATATTATAAACATAAATATTAAAGTGTACTCATATATAATTGATTCAATAAAAATACAATGCTCCCTGAGTGATATATAGACCATACAATAAAGTGCTTTGTGCTATGCAAAAAGAGAATAAGATATGTACTACAACAAATAATTACTATGTGCAAAATAACAGTAAAGGCCATTATTAAAAAATAAGGTGCACCATGCATAAAAATATGATTATATCTATGTCCAATCCAGAAAAGCAGTGTTCAAAAAGTAGAAATAAAGTAAAAAAAAAACGAAAAGTCCAAAAAGTAAGATCCTTAGCTCTTCAGCATTCCAAATGTCGTCAAGTATCACCAGGGCTTTTTTTTTGTTTCAGAAAATAGGTGCAGGAGCTCACCCTCCCAGCCTAAATCCCCGCCCACAACCACGCCCAAACCCCACCCCAAACCACACCCAAACTCCACCCCCAGACACACATTCCTTAGAGGAGAGAAGTACAGTGGTGTCAAATAACTTTAATAAGTGAGGCCTTAGAACTGCGTATCACACAATGTGTAACACACAAAGTACAGGACTCAGGACTTTATAACACATAGGGCTCAGGAGTGTGTATTGTGCAATTGTGAGCAGTGCATATCACACAGGGTGCAGAAAAAAAAACAGCAAACAGGATACTTACATTCAATGCGAAGCGTCCCTTGTTCTCAGAAATATGGAGCATATAGCCCTGTGTACAGAGGGCAGGGGTCAGGAATATGTTAAATAGAGCCCAGCACACAGAGAACAGTGGTAAAGTGTATAATATGCAGTCCAGCATACAGAGTGCAGGGCTCAGGGGTATGTAATGCAAAACCAATTGTACAGAGTACAGCATTCAGGAGTACCCTATCGAGGCCTTTAATATGTAACATACAGCAGAGCACACAGAGTATAGCGGTTCTGAGTATGTAATGTACAAGGTGTTACAAAATTCATACCACTGGACCCTGCACGCTGTGCCATACATTACATACTCTTGGTCACTAACTCTGTATGCTTTAGACCCCTTTCACACTGAGGCACTTTACATGCATTTTTGCTCTAAAAATAGCATCTGTAAACGGCCTCTTCTGCAGCCCCAGTGTGAAAGCCTGAGTGCTCTCACACTGGGGCAGTGCACTAGCAGGACAGGAAAAAAAGTCCTGCAAGCAGCATCTTTGGGGCGGTGGGGGAGGGGTGTATACACCCCTCCTCCACCGCCCCTACCATTGAAATGAATAGGCACCACTTTCAAATCAAAAGAGAAAACAAACGTGCGCTCATAATGAACATAATCTGTGCAAAAAATACATAATCTAAATCCCTGTAAGAAAATCAAAAATGTGCATCAAAAAATATTGATAATTAATAAATGGTAAAAAGCTGTGAAAAAAATATGCTTAAAAAGTGTCATAACATTTCACCGTGGGGGTGCCAGGAGCTGTGTGCTTGTCACTCCCTCCCCCCCCCGGTGGATGAGTTGGTAGAAGCCAAGCTGGAGACGCACACTGTATGAGCTGGATCCGGACATCATCCATCCACAGTCCCTGCAGAGGGCAAAGTCTGCCTGCGTGTGAGACCTCGCCAGAGAGGAGGTCCATCATTGAGGGTAAGGGTCCACCTTTTAATACTGTGGGACTATATGAGAGCTCTTATCCTCATTTCCCTCCCTCTCCATATATATGTGCAGTGTCTGACTGGTCGGAAGGTGGATGCTTCCTCCTGCTTCTGTGAAGTAACTGTTTATGTATGGGACTCCCTCTCCTACTGTTCATCATAAGAACTTTCGCTCCTTGGAGTATTTCATCTAAGGACTGTTCCTTATCCATTTGGGTTGTGAAAACTTTTCTTGAAATGTTATGACACTTTTTAAGCATATTTTTTTCACAGCTTTTTACCATTTATTAATTATCAATATTTTTTGATGCACATTTTTGATTTTCTTACAGAGATTTAGATTATGTATTTTTTACACAGATTATGTTCATTATGAGCGCACGTTTGTTTTCTCTTTTATTTTTATTGTACACAGGTATTGGTGTTTTATTCGTGCAGCTTTAAGTGTTTATATTATTTTTCAGCGCGGTTTTTTTCTTTTATTTATGCTTTTTGGTTTACACAATACCACTGTCAAATCGCCTTAAAAGCATTTTAAAAGCAGCACTAAGTGGTTGCTTTTAACCTCTTTTTAACCACTTCTTGTGGGTTAAAAACGCCCCGCTAGTGGTGCCAAAGCGCTGCTATAACAGCGGTAAAGCGCCGCTAGTTTTAGCATTTTACCACTAACGCCCGCACTGCCCCAGTGTGAAAGGGGTCTTACTGTTCCCCAGCACATTTCCCTGGTCTTTCCCCTCAAGTATCCCCCCAAAAGTAGCCATCAAATCCTCTCTTCTGATTTGCTTACCTCTGTGTGCCCCATCCACACCTAACCTCTGCAATCCTCATCCACAGCTCACCTCTTCTTTCCCTGTCCACAGCTCCACTCTACACCCCTATGCGCAACTCACCCCCCATCACACGTCTCACATCTGCACCCGTTTAACTACAGCCTACACCCTCAGTCCAGAACTCACCTTTGCACCTCCATCCATAATATCTCTGCTCCCCTTCTGCACCCCCATCTAAAGCTCACCCCAATCCACAACTCTCACCTTTGCCACCCACCACTGCACCCCCAGCTTCCCTATAGCTCTCACCTCTACACAACCTCCCCCACCCTCCACAACTCTGCCTTCTGCAGCTCTTACCTCTGTACAAAGCTCCCTTCCCAGTTCTCCTCTCTGGACAAATTCCCCCCCCCCCCGCACAATCACATCCCCCCTTCTTTCACAGTTATCCTCTCACTGTGAATTCAGTCTCTGGAGGGCTCTCTCCCCCCCCTCCCCTCCGTTTTTCATCTCACCTTTTCCACTGCTGTTCCAGTGCTCCAGTCCATGTTTTATGTGCGGGCTTTTCAGACGATTGAGAACTGTAGTTGGGGCGGAGTTTCAGGGCTTCTCTGCTCCCTGCTCCGTGCTACAGTGTGAGAAGAGGCGGGGACAGAAGCTGCTGCTTGAATCAACACAGGCAGCTGTATGTTGCCATGCTGGGACCTGAAAATCTCAAAAGGCAACAGCCCTGTGTGCGCAGCGCTAGTGTGAGATAGGTCAGAGCAGAGAGGGCTGCCTGTCAGGGGTGCCGGAACTGCGTTTCGCCGAGTTCCGGCAGAAAAAAAGCCCTGAGTATCACCCAGTGTGAATCCTCCACCAGCCAAACCAAACTGACTCTCCAGATGAAATGGCTGATCGGATTATAGATCAGCAAATGCGCACGCCTGATTCATGCTCGCAGCTTGGCAACGGGCAGATAGGACAGATTACAGGCAATTACAACCTAGTGTGGGGAAGAAACTAGAATCAAGTGAGTGGATCTGATTACAGTGTACATCAGTGGATCTTATTAAAGTGTACTCATATATCATCGATTCAATAAAAATACAATGTTCCCTGAGTGATATATAGACCATACAATAAAGTGCTTTGTGCTGTGAAAAAAGACAATAAGATATGTACTACAACAAATAATTACTATGTGCAAAATAACAGTAAAGACCATTATTAAAAAATAAGGTGCACCATGCTCAAAAATATGATTATATCAATGTCCAATCCAAAAAAGCAAAGTGTTCAAAAAGTAGAAATAAAGGAAAAAAAAACGAAGTCCAAAAAGTAAAAGTCCTTAGCTCTTCAGCATTCCAAATGTCATCAAGTATCACCCAGTGTGAATCCTCCACCAGCCAAACCAAGCTGACTCACCAGATGAAATGGCTGATCAGATTATAGATCAGCAAAGGCGCACGCCTGATTCATGCTCGCGGCTTGGCCAGAGGCAACGGGCAGATAAGACAGATTACAGGCAATTAGAACATAGTGTGGGGAAGAAACTAGAATCATGTGAATGGATCTGATTTGATTTTAATAAAGTGCAATACTTTAACTTAGTTCACACTATGGGAGTTTTTCCTATTTGCATATTCCCATGCCCTGTTGTACTATGACTGAGCGGATCTACTGGTGAGGAACTGGATGGTAGAGATTAAGTGTGGTGCAGAGAGCATTTGCTGATCTAAAATCTGATCAGCCATTTCATCTGGTGAGTGCATTTGGTTTGGCTGGTGGAGACTTTTCGTTTTCCTTTTTCTTTATTTCTACTTTTTTAACACTTATGTACTTTGGACATTGCACATTGATATAATCATATTTTTGAGCATGGTGCACCTTATTTTTCAATAATGTTTTTTACTGATATTTTGCACATAGTAATTATTTGTTGCACAGTACAAAGCACTTTATTGTATGGTCTATATATCACTCAGAGAGCATTGTATTTTGAGTGAGACACTTTATCGAATCAATTATATGAGTACACTTTAATATTTATGTTTATAATATAATAGGTTTAACTTGTTGCTTGTTTTGAGTCACACAAGGGAATAGGAACAGCGCCACTTTTTTCTTTTTTTCATTTTTTTTAAGTTATTTTATTTTTTTAATTATTATTATTTTTTTTTTTCTACACACTTTTTTTTCTATCTCTGCAAGAACAGAGAAAGATGCACTGTATCTTTCTAGTCCATTCACAGTAACAGAAAACACAGGGTCAGGCTTCACAGTGACTGATCACTGTGATAGCCAATTAGAGGTTATCACAGTGATCAGGTGACCCGGAATCGGTCAGTGAGACACCAGTCACCATGCGGCACCCTCCCAGTACAAAGGGCAGTACGCAAATTAGCGGCCCCACGGCAAAAAGCCCAGTGGGGCTGCATATTTGTGTTACGTCGGCGCCAAGGGGTTATTGTGGAAATAAACTCTCTCAATCAACATTAACTATTGTAATCCTTATGCTGCTAGAATTAGTAAATAGATAGGAAGGTATATTATATTTATTTGTTTTAAACTTTTTTTTATACATTTCTTCAGTTGCTTCCTGGTTTCTGGCCTAGGCCAAAATGATAGCATATATCCTAGGAGTCTTTATGGGTATTTATTTTTCTTTCATCTGGAGGAGGGGAACAGTAGTTTTCACAGCTAAGCAAACCCTCCTGCCTGCATGTCAGAGCTAAGGGCAGATGGGTTCCAGAAAGTAAATGCTACATGAATCATCTGCTCTTAGTAAAGATGGCCATAGCTAGAAATGCTAAGGAGTGTTTTTCAAATGTATTTCTTAACAAAATAAAGAATTGAGACACAGATAGATGGGTGTGTTTGCTCTGAACAGTAAAAATGTATTAAATTGCATTTTCGGTTTGTGGTGCTCAGATACAGTTTAGTTCCACTTTATTGAGATTATCTTCATTTGATGACCCACAGACTTTACAAGGAGTGAGTAGAAATCTCTACAAAGTGAGGGTAAATCCTAACTGTGTCAGCAGTCTGCCACAAACAGGCGTTGCTACTAGAAGATTACCTCCAGTTCTAATGATAACTATAAACTTTTGAATTTTCCCCCGCTTCCTGTATCGGGGTAATATTTACCAGGAGAGGGTCTGTATAGTAAACAGAAGAAGCAAGGAATTAAGCAAGAAAGAAAAAGGATGAACAGAACCAGAATACTAATAAAAGTCACTAACCAAGGACAGCAGTCAAAAAAATCATATCAGGGAGGCTTGTGGTATGAAAAATGTAGGTTGGTAGGTAGGCTGGAAGAGACAGCTAAAATGGATGATTAAAATAGGCCACAGCTGTCAAATTCCTCCCCTAAGGCTGTAATTTATATGATACAGTGCTTCAATATTTATATATACACTCAATACTTGTGAATCTCCTTTAGTGATAAACATCCCATAATATATAATACAGTCCACTTTATTTTAGTCTTGTGCTCCACATCAATTTTCTACTGTATATCATCTTGTGTGCCACATACCTTCACCACTATATGCTCACCTGATGTTTTGACCTATAAAGATTATGGTCAGAATGCGCCTTCCCCTTTAAATGGTTATTATAGCCCAAATTCATGTTAGAGCCTAGGCAGGTCCTTGTCTTCACTTCATATGCCCATAAAGCTCCACTGGTCTTTATGATGTAATTTAAAATTTGTACTCTTTAATGGGGGTCAAGATAAAAACATGATACCATCATAGTGCTTTCACTGTGATGGTATTAAATATATTACTAATTAACTATATGCGCATTAATCAAACCATAAAAAACACTTACATGATAATGTGCACTAGTCTGATCTACAGAAATAATGCTTGCACTGTTCCCTGAGGTGTGGATGGATCCTGTTCACTGTACTCACTTTGCCCTGTGAGGGCTACACTGTTCCCTTAAGGTATGGATTAGTTCCAATCATTGTATCTGTCAAAGAGCTAGCTCTCTTCCACATAAAGTTCTCTCTGAAGAACATCATAGGGAAAGGTGGAAGTTTAATAAGCTGCATTTGCACATGAGCAGAAATGACTATGGAGCATTACAGGTCCGCCAAAAACTAAATCCTGCAACTTCCACTGCCCAAATTCCCCTTCGGAAAAAAGAGAAGGTAAAGGCATAAACTGAGTCAAAATGAAATGTGCACATGACAGAAGTGATAACTGCGCTCTTCTGGTCAACTGCAAAAGCTGGGAAAAAATGCCACTCCAATCAACAGATAAAGAGAGGGATAATCTGTATCATATAGAAAAAAATGTGCAGCGCTAAACAATCATTAAACCATAACAAGCAATATAAATATACTTGATAATGTTCACAGTGAATCAAAAAAATCCTCCAATAGAGCACAAAATGTCCATAAACGGGGAAAACAGAAACTTCAAAGTGCAATATCTAAAAAGATCAGTGACAATCTGCAACTTCATATGTGTACATAAGATATGGTCACAATCTTCAACTTCATATGTGTGCATAAGATGTAGTGACAATCTTCAACTTCATAGTCAGCCCCACCATTAAGAGAAGAAGGGAAGGAATATAGTATAGCGTGGTTCCGTATGAAAAAATTTAATGTATAAAAATAGAGGAAATACACTTACGTTTTAAGCAGTAAAAACAAACGCTTAGATAAAAGGTAACAGTGGTCTCAGCATACTTTTCAGACGCGTTGCGACTTAAAAATCATCATCTATTTTTGTATATTACATTTTTTCATACGGAATTAGGCTATATGCCTTCCCTTCTTCTCTTAATGGTGGGGCTGACTGCCCAAATCAACTGATCCCACTCTCATCCCATATCCATCTGGAGGTCATACCCAGATCGTGAACCTGATATCCCCTGGGTATATTATACCACCAAGCCTGATTGACTCACTAGGTGTATACCTATTTGAGTTCAATCCCCTCCAGTAAGCATTTTAGTGTTTCTGGTGATGGATCTACTATCAAACCAATTATCATCATATCTCATGTACACATATGAAGTTGAAGATTGTCACTATATCTTATGCACACATATGAAGTTGAAGATTTTTTTTTTTCCCATTCCTTCCCTATTCCTCTCCTAGTTGACAATGGATAACCTTAAGGTGTTCTCTCTTAATGCTATGGGCCTGAATATACCTGAGAAAAGAAAGATGCTATTACATGACTTGAAGGCCTCTGGTATTGACATAGCATTCATACAGGAGACTCACTTCGGAGACGACAAGTTGTCGGCACTTAAAAATAGATTTTTTCCAGTGACCTATCACTCTACTAATAGGACAGCTAAGTCCAAGGGTGTATCTATTTTGATATCGAGTAAACTTCCATGGACTTGTAGTGCAAATTTTCTAGACGCAGGAGGTCGCTTTGCATTTATAAAAGGCCTCATAGGGAGGTGCATCTGACGTTGGCAACAATTTATGCACCTAATGATCACCAGGATGTCTTTATCCGTCAGATTTTGACTAAGTTATCGTATTTTACAGATGGTCAATTGATCTTAGGCGGTGACTTTAATGTCCCCTTGACCCCTAAAGTAGATACATCTTCGAGTACATCATCTATCCCCGTAAGCTCTCATAAACTAATCACACAATCTATACATAGGGCCCAGCTAATCGATGTGTGGCGACTCCAACACTCGGAAGAAAGAGATTATTCATTTTATTTTTCTCCCCATAAAGTTTATTCGAGAATCGATTACTTTTTGATCCCTCACGCTCACTTACATGCAGTTCGCGAAACCTCTATCGGGTCGATCACGTGGTCTGACCATGCCTCCATGTTATTGACATACCTTCTGTCACAAGCCTCTTCTAAAGTATCACGCATATGGAAGCTAAATGAAAGCTTCCTCCAAATACCAGAAATACTTGAAGAAATTACGAAGGAATTGCCCTTATATTTTCAGACTAACCAAACCCCAGATAGTAGCCCGGGCATGGTATGGGAGGCTCATAAGGCAGTCATTAGAGACATTTTCATTAAGCATGTCCAGACTCAAAAAAAGAGAGAGAAGCAATTAAAACTATTACTGACTAAGCTCCAAATTACAGAATCTCAAAATAAGCATGCACCCTCCTCAATTTTGGAAAAGGAACTCACTATGCTTCGCACTCAGATTAATGACATATTTCGGTATAAGGCCAAAGCAGCATTACAGAGATGTAGAAAGATTAGTTATGAACACGGAGATAAATGTGGGAAAACTTTAGCTAGATCGATTAGCGAACATAGACTCCAATCATATATACCACACATTATGTCTCCGACTGCTCAGAAGATTACTCTACCAGAGCAAATTAAGTTTTCAGAGATTTCTATGCATCTCTTTATAACCTAATTTGAAGTCTCAAATTTTATTAGAGTATGTTCATTCCTTTCAGCTGCCCACAATCTCAACGGAAATTAGAGCAGACTTGGATGCGCCAATAAGTTTAGAGGAATTGGAACTGGCAGTAGGCTCCATCAAACCGGGTAAAGCCCCGGGTCCAGATGGTCTTACTCTTCAATATTACCGGACGTTGTTTCCTATCTTAGGCTCTTATATATTGAATTTGTTTAATGGTCTTGGCAATGATGTAACTATACCTAGAGATACCTTGAAGGCGCACGTTTCTGTTATCCCGAAAGAGGGCAAGGACCCGACTTCGTGTAGCAGTTATAGGCCAATTTCGCTTCTAAATGTTGATCTTAAGCTATTCACTAAGATCATGGCGACCCGCATTGCTGAGCATTTGCCGGACCTGGTACATCTGGACCAGGTAGGCTTTATTCCCACTAGGGAAGCTAGGGATAATACGACGAAAGTCCTCAACCTACTCCATGTAGCCAGTTCCACCAATACACCCTGCGTTTTCCTTAGATCAGATGCTGAAAAAGCGTTTGATCAAGTGAACTGGCAATATATGTTCACGGTCCTTCGACACCTAGGCTTCGGGGAAACTATTATTAACTGGATTATTAAAGTGTATTCTCATCCCACAGCCCAGGTTAAAGTTAATGGAGTACTGTCTGACTCTTTTTCTATAGTAAATGGCACAAGACAGGGGTGCCCGCTTTCCCCTTTGTTATTCGCTCTATCATTAGAACCATTTTTGAGCAGAATTTGTTTGAACCCAGGTATACAGGGCTTGACTGTCGGAAGCAATCAACATAAAACTTTGGCTTATGCGGATTACTTATTTTTCTCCCTGACAAACCCTGCACTCTCGCTCCCTAATCTTTTACAAGAGTTTGAAATCTATGGGTCTCTATCCAATTTGAAGATAAATTGGCATAAATCAGAGGCAATGGGAATTGGGATACCCTCTACTCTTTTATCTACATTTAGATCTAGCTTTAACTTTAAATGGACAGCGACGGCCTTAAAGTACTTGGGCACCTATATCCCTAAAACTTTATCTCGTGTATTTGAGCTTAACTTCCCACCACTGCTATCTAGAACCCAGATGCTCTTAGATACCTGGAACAAAGGTCTACATTCATGGCTTGGCAGAATTAATTTATTGAAAATGTCTATATTACCTAAGTTTCTTTACCTGTTCCAGGCTTTACCAATTAAGATCCCTCTTGCTTACTTCAAACAGGTCAATACGCTTTTTGTTAAGCTTGTTTGGGCATATAAGAAACCACGTCTCCCTCTTCGTTTACTGACACTACCTAAACAACACGGTGGCCTAGCCCTTCCAGACGTCAGGAAATATTATCAAGAGACTCATTTGAGTAGGATTATAGACTGGTGCCGTCATAGTCAATTTAAAATGTGGGCCCAGATAGAACAAGCCCAGACACATAACTTGCTCTCAGGGACCCCGTGGTGTTATGATCATCTTCAGTCACCCTTGAAAAGTCATCCTATAATAGGCGCAACGCTCTATATAGGCACGCACGTTAGTAAATAACTTTCTCTTTTTTCACCGGACTCCCCATTATTCCCTATCTTGGGAAATCCGAACTTCTCCCCGGGCCTTTGCCCTAATACATTTAGAACCTTACGGCAGTTGGGCAAAACTCAGGCGTCCAACTTTCTAATAGATGGCAGATGGCCCTCTATAGAGGAACTGATGGCGGAGCTAGACCCTTTTATGCTGCCTTTTTTGGCCTACACTTCAGCTGCGACACTTTTTTGACACCTTGCCTGATTCAATGCATTTCGTTTGTCCTTTGACGATGCTGGAGAAATATTGTTCCGAGGAAGGTGTCATAACACAAGCACTCTCTAAAATGTACTCTTTACTGAATTGTCCAGCGGTTCCGCCACATCTGCCATTTTTGGATAAATGGGAACAAGACCTGAAGTGGAAATTTACACCTACTCAAAAACAACAGATATTAGAATTTGCTTTAAAGTCTTCAATTTGTACAAAAATCCAAGAGTCCAATTATAAAATTATGACGAGATGGTATCGCACCCCCCATCTTCTACATCGGTATTACCCTGATACCACTGATCGCTGTTGGCGATGTTTGGGGGATAGAGGAACTCTACTGCATATATTTTGGTCCTGTCCTAAATTATACTATTTTTGGACGATAGTCCAAGAAGTGACTCAAAAGTTTACAGATTATAAGATTTCTGGTGATCCGGCTTTCTTTCTTTTACATGTGTCTAATATTTCTGCCAAAAGCTACCAAAAGTCTATCTTAAGACACCTCCTAAATGCTGCAAAGTGTTGCATTCCACTTCACTGGAAGAAACAGACACCACCGACGGTGGCAGACTGGCTATGTAAAGTGGATGATATAAGTAAAATGGAAGAGTTAGTATTGACTACACAACACCAACAGGAAAAGCACTCTACAACTTGGAAACAGTGGAAACAGTTTGTCTTGTCTGCAGAAGGCATGGCCCTTTTGGGAAATGGAAGCTAATTCTGAATATACCCCTTAAATACCTCACTTATTCGGAGCCAAAGAAAACCAGCCCCCCCCCTCCCCTATATACCCCTCCCTTGTCCCTTTTTTTAAATTTTTTTAGCTTGAATATAGGAAAATGGAGGCGGCAGCTTCGAGTCTTGTATTTAAGTTTTTTCTTTTTTATTTGAGTGGGCAGTAAACAGTAATATCTATTGGATTCTTAATTTATATTATGTCCCATTGGATACCTTTGTGGATACCTGTATGGATATGTAGATAAAGTTTACAGTGATATCCAATGTATATATTGGCTGTATTGATTTGTTTTTTGCCGTTGTAGGCGTTAATAAAATTTATATTTGAAAAAGAAGTTGAAGATTGTCACCATATCTTTTGCACACATATGAAGTTGCAGATTGTCACTGATCTTTTTAGATATTGCACTTTGAAGTTTCTGTTTTCTCCGTTTATGGACATTTTGTGCTCTATTGGAGGATTTTTTTGATTCACTGTGCACATTATCAAGTATATTTATATTGCTTGTTATGGTTTAATGATTGTTGAGCGCTGCACATTTTTTTCTGTTTGTCACTTTTCTGCAACCTTATCTACTGCTGCGCTGGCTGCTATTTTCTTGTTTTCTGACAGCGCGTTATATGTGCGTTTATAATCTGTATCATTAAAACAGTTAAAGAGATGAAAATAGAAAACCATAAACAATTGCCATGCCAGCCATGAGATACCCCACTTCTGGATGCCCAGGATAATACCTTTAACAGAGTGCCCCTCGACTCAGCATGCCACTTTTTCCATAATCTCATTGGTTCCTACAAATCTCTGCGCTCCAAGACATAAAATTTTCACTTTTTCTCACCCTCTTCAGGTAAGATGGACTGTAACTGTAATCTGTGACTAGGTGCATGATCCTCCATTGTTAGTAGTGGCGTCACTAGGGTGGGACCAGAGGGGCCACCCTCTGGTGTAGTGCGTCCTCCTCACAGTGTTCAGCTAAAGCTACAAGTTAGTGTAGTGCGTCCTCTTCACAGTGTTCAGCTAAAGCTACAAGTTAGTGTAGTGCGCCCTCCTCACAGTGTTCAGCTAAAGCTACAGGTTAGTTTAGTGTGACCTCTGCACAGTGTTCAGCTAAAGCTACAAGTTAGTGTAGTGCGACCTCTGCACAGTGTTCAGCTAAAGCTACAAGTTATTTAGTGCGACCTCTGCACAGTGTTCAGCTAAAGCTACAAGTTACTGTAGTGCGTGCTCTGAACAGTGTTCAGCTAAAACTACAAGTTAGTGTAGTGCGACCTCTGAACAGTGTTCATCTAAAGCTACAAGTTAGTGTAGTGCATCCTCCTCACAGTGTTCAGTTAAAGCTACAAGTTAGTGTAGTGCGTCCTCCTCACAGTGTTCAGCTAAAGCTACAGGTTAGTTTAGTGTGACCTCTGCACAGTGTTCAGCTAAAGCTACAAGTTAGTGTAGTGCGTCCTCCTCACAGTGTTCAGCTAAAGCTACAAGTTAGTGTAGTGCGTCCTCCTCACAGTGTTCAGCTAAAACTACAAGTGTAGTGCGACCTCTGCACAGTGTTCAGCTAAAGCTACAAGTTATTTTAGTGCGACCTCTGCACAGTGTTCAGCTAAAGCTACCTGTAGAAGGTTGGTGGTGTTTTCCTGATCCTATCACTACCGCAGGCAGCTAAAGTATTTACACGTTAGTGTAGCGCGACCTCTGCACTGTTCAGCTAAAGCTACCTGTAGAAGGATGGTGGTGTTTTCCTGATCCTATCACTACCACAGGCAGCTAAATTATTTACACGTTAGTGTAGTGCAACCTCTGCACAGTGTTCAGCTAAAGCTACCTGTAGAAGGTTGGTGGTGTTCTCATACTGTAGGCTGGCAGTTGATTTTGCTAGCTGCAGTATATATATATATATATATATATATATATATATATATATATATATATATATATATATCCCAGCTTAGTGCAGCTACAGGCCATTAGTATGTCTGGAAGGCCAACAAGGAGAGGCAGACAGTTACAAGCTAATAAAAGAGGGCAAGCAGGCTCTGTGTCTAGAGGCAACGGTGCTGATCCTCATCAGCACGTGGCCGTGGGACACGCTTGGCCTTTTTTTCGGCAGCTAGCCATGTTGAGCCGCAACATGCGGAAGACTTGGTCGAGTGGATGACCAAGCCATCCTCCTCATCCTCCCTCACCCATGCTCAGGAAACTTTGTCTGGCAAAGCAGCTGCTAACGCGGCCTCTTCCCTCGGCTCAATGGCATCAGTGACTCCTTCCCTAGCCCCACCATGTAATCCTGAGGAGTCCCTCGAACTGTTTGACCACAGTGTTGGGTACATGCTCCAGGAGGATGCCCAGCGTTTAGAAGGCTCTGATGATGATACTGAGCTAGATGAAGGCAGTAATGTGAGCATGGACAGAGGGGGTGCCCAAGAAGGACAGCAATCTGGCAGTCATGCTCCCCCTGCTGCAGCATACTGCCAGGTTTGCTCCAGTGATGAGGAGGGAGGGGATGATGAGGTCACTGACTCAATGTGGGTGCCTGATAGGAGAGAGGAGGAGGAGGAGGCACATCACCAACGAGGCAGGATGCCCTCCAGGGGCCAGCCTAAGGGCAGCACACTGACTGCATCACGCCCCAAAGCTCCGCATGTGCAGGGCACTGCTGTCTCTGTGTGTTATTCCAAAAGTTCTTTGGTGTGGGCATTTTTTGAGATGAGTGCATCAGATCGCACCGCTGCTATTTGCAACATATGTCTCAAGCGTATCTCGCGTGGCCAAAACATCTCCCGCTTGGGCACCACATGCTTGACCAGACATATGTTGACCTGCCATGCGGTTCGTTGACAAGCATATCTAAAATACCCACACCAAAGAACAAAGAGGACCTCTCCTTGCTCCTCATCAGCTGAGATCTCCAACCCCACTATACCTTCAGTCCTCTCTGAGACCTGCACTGAGAGGAATGAAGGTGTAGAATTAGGTGTGTCACAGCCAAGTACTTGTGGGCAATCTGCTTTCGGTACACCAACGTCAGATTGTACCAGGCAAATTTCCCTGCCCCAGCTGCTGCACCGCCAAAAGAAGTTCGCTCCCAGCCATCCACATGCCCAGCGGTTGAATGCTAGCTTGGCAAAATTGCTAGCACTTCAACTGCTACCTTTTCAGTTGGTAGACTCTGCCCCCTTCTGTGAGTTTGTGGAATGTGCGGTTCCTCAGTGGCAGGTTCTTCCGGCTCTCTACAGGCATGTGGAAGGCAATGTCTTGGCCTCACTGGACAGGGCCATCAGCGGTAAGGTGCATATTACCGCTGACTCATGGTCCAGCAGGCATGGACAGGGACGTTACCTAAGTTTCACGGCGCATTGGGTCATTCTGCTGGCAGCTGGGAAGGATGCAGGACAAGGTGCAGTAGTGTTGGAGGTTGTTCCGCCACCACGCCTCCAAAATGCCACTACTAATGATTCTGACACACCTCTCTCCTCCAACCCCTCCTCTTCTTCTTCCTCCATGGCCTCTTCCTGTGCTTTGTCCTCAGAACCAGCGGTGCTCCGTAGGCATTCAAGGGGCTACGCAAGTACGCAGGCCAAAAGATGCCATGCGGTGCTTGAGCTGGTGTGCTTGGGGGACAGGAGCCACACTGGGGCAGAGGTTCTGTCAGCTCTGCAGGGGCAGGTTCAGAGGTGGTTGATGCCATGCCAACTTAAGGCAGGAATGGTGGTTTCCGACAATGGTACCAACCTCCTCTCTGCCCTCCAACAGGGACAACTGACCCATGTGCCCTGTTTGGCTCACGTCCTTAACTTGGTGGTGCAGCGGCTTTTGGGCAGGTACCCGGGTTTACAGGATGTCCTGAGGCAGGCCAGGAAAGTCTGTGTGCATTTCCGCCAGTCATATAATGCCAGTGCTCGGCTGGCAGACCTCCAAAAGGAGTTTAACCTGCCCAAGAACCGCCTAATCTGTGACATGCCCACCAGGTGGAACTCAACGTTGGCCATGCTGCAGCAGCTGCACACGCAGCAGAGGGCCATCAATGAGTACCTGTGCGACTATGACACCAGGACAGGGTCAGGGGAGCTTAGTTTTTTTTTCTCCACGCCAGTGGGCCATGATCAGGGATGCATGCACTGTCCTGTCACCATTTGAGGAGGCCACGAGGATGGTGAGCAGTGACAGTGCATGCATCAGTGACACTGTCCCCCTTGTCCACCTGTTGGAGCACACGCTGCATGGAATAATGGACAGGGCACTTGAAGCAGAACAGAGGCAGGAAGAGGAGGACTTCCTTAGCTCTCAAGGCCCCCTTTATCCAGACAGTGTTCCTGTGTGCCCGCCGATCACACAGGAAGAGGAGGAGGAGGAGGAAGAGGAGGAGGATTGTGTCAGTATGGAGGTGGAGCCTGGCACTCAGCATCAGCAGCAGTCATTAAGGGATCAGTCCCAAGAAACACATGGACTTGTACGTGGCTGGGAGGAGATGGCTGTGGACCATGTTGTCCTTAGTGACCCAGAGGACTCCGAACCAAATGCCTCAGCAAACCTACGCTGCATGGCATCCCTGATCCTGCAAAGCCTGCATAAGGATCCTCATATTCGTGGTATCAAGGAGAAGGACCAATACTGGCTGGCAACCCTCCTTGATCCACGTTACAAGGGTAAGGTTGCAGACCTTATCTTGCCGTCGCAGAGGGAGCAGAGGATGAAACATCTTCGGGAGGCCTTGCAGAAAGGTCTGTGCAACTAATTCCCAAAGAGTGGGAGGTTACAAACTCCTGTTTCTGGACAACGTGTTGCTGAGGCTTCGGTCAGTCAAAGAAGGAGCGGTGGAGAAGGTGGCCGTCTGACCGATGCATTCAGACAATTTTTTAGTCCGCAGCCCCAAGGTATGATCGGTTCCAGCAACCATCGCCAGCGTCTGTTTTACATGGTGCAGGAATACCTAGGGGCAAGATCTGACTTGGACACCTTTCCCACCGAAAATCCTCTGGGTTACTGGGTCTTGAGGATGGATCACTGGCCAGAGCTTGAACAGTATGCAATTGAGCTACTGGCCTGTCCTGCACCCAGCGTTCTTTCGGAACGCACATTCAGTGCTGCTGGAGGCTTTGTAACCGATCACAGGGTGCGTCTGTCCACCGACTCGGTTGATCGACTGACCTTCACAAAAATGAATCAGTCTTGGATCACTACCAGCTACCAAGCACCTGATGCTGATGTAACCGAATAATTTTTTTGGAAATGTCAGATCCCTTCAAAGACTGCCTATGCTGATGCTGAGTGACTATCCTGTTATGCTGAGTAATTACCCTCTTCCTCCTCAATGATCATGCTGATAGCTTGTAAGGCCCAATTTTTAAGCCCTGTTTAACAAGGGCATGTAATTACAATTTTTGATGCAATTCTTTGCAGCAGGGCTAGTTCCTGCGCTCCAACTAGAGTATCTGTGAGGGGTTGCAGTGTTGTGGCACCAGCACCAGTGCCTAAGGCCCAATTTTTCAGCCCCTGTTTAACAGGGGCGTGTAATTACAATTTTTGATGCAATACTTTGCAGCAGGGCTCATTCCTGCATTCCAACTAGAGTATCTGTGAGGGGTTCCAGTGTTGTGGCACCAGCACCAGTGCCTAAGGCCCAATTTTTCAGCCCCTGTTTAACAGGGGCGTGTAATTACAAATTTTGATGCAATTCTTTTGCAGCAGGGCTCATTCCTGCATTCCAACTAGAGTATCTGTGAGGGGTTCCAGTGTTGTGGCACCAGTGCCTAAGGCCCAATTTTTCAGCCCCTGTTTAACAGGGGCGTGTAATTACAATTTTTGATGCAATACTTTGCAGCAGGGCTCATTCCTGCGTTCCAACTAGAGTATCTGTGAGGGGTTGCAGTGTTGTGGCACCAGCACCAGTGCCTAAGGCCCAATTTTTCAGCCCCTGTTTAACAGGGGCGTGTAATTACAATTTTTGATGCAATACTTTGCAGCAGGGCTCATTCCTGCATTCCAACTAGAGTATCTGTGAGGGGTTCCAGTGTTGTGGCACCAGCACCAGTGCCTAAGGCCCAATTTTTCAGCCCCTGTTTAACAGGGGCGTGTAATTACAAATTTTGATGCAATTCTTTTGCAGCAGGGCTCATTCCTGCATTCCAACTAGAGTATCTGTGAGGGGTTCCAGTGTTGTGGCACCAGTGCCTAAGGCCCAATTTTTCAGCCCCTGTTTAACAGGGGCGTGTAATTACAATATTTGATGCAATACTTTGCAGCAGGGCTCATTCCTGCGTTCCAACTAGAGTATCTGTGAGGGGTTGCAGTGTTGTGGCACCAGCACCAGTGCCTAAGGCCCAATTTTTCAGCCCCTGTTTAACAGGGGCGTGTAATTACAATTTTTGTTGTAATTCTTTTGCAGCAGGGCTCGTTCCTGCATTCCAACTAGAGTATCTGTGAGGGGTTGCAGTGTTGTGGCATCAGCACCAGTGCCTAAGGCCCAATTTTTCAGCCCCTGTTCAACAGGGGCATGTAATTACAATTCTTGATCGAATATTTCACAGCAGGGCCCGTTTCTGCGCCCACCAGTTTGTGCCTGAGGGTTTGCATCTGCTCTTCAGTGCGTGCAGCAAGTGACGCGTGACTCTTGTCATTGTGTTCTTGTTTGTTCATTACTGTTTTTCTGGTCGCTCTTCAGAGGCCTTGCTGTTCTTCAGTGCGTTCTGTTACTTCGTTCTGAGCAGCCGACCGTTTTCTAGCCATGTTGCATATATGTACTCCTCGTAGAGTTCGTGTTGTGCGGGGGCTTGGTGTTGGGGTCCTTACCCTGACACAAGTCCAATCCATGAACAGGGTGAGGAGGAGTTCATGGACCAAGAATTGGTTGCTTCAGCGTGACCAGTTCGGTCACATGCCTTTGCTCCGTGAGATCCGTGAGAATAATCCTGATGATTTCAGGAACTTTCTCCAGATGACGGACCCCGTATTTCACCGTTTGTTGGCTTTGCTGACCCCTTACATTAGCAGGCAGGATACCTGCATGAGGCAAGCCATCACTCCGGAGCCACCCTGCGGTACTTGGCGACGGGGAGAAGTCTGCAGGACTTGAAGTTCTCGACAGGCATTTCCCCCCAGGCTCTGGGGATCATTATCCCAGAGACCTGTTCTGCCATCATCCAGGTCCTGCAGAAGGAGTATATTAAGGTATGATTTTTATCCTTTAATATCTCATTTTATTGTATGTAATGTTTGATAATATATTGTATTTCTTTCCTCATTCCCTAATTACCATGATTGTAATATGATGTGAATGTCCCCTTTGTCCTCATGCATGCTGGATTTTTCTTTCATTTTTTTTGTCCTTCATACATATTTGCCTTCACTAACCTCCCCAGCATGGTCTCCTGGCCCTATATTCACCTTATGTATTCACTTAACAATGTATTTTCTCAGCTCCATAGTAGTGCTTTACCCCAAACACCCCCTAAAATGTTTTTAAATGTGATTTGTGCTTTAAATTCAGGCAGAGTGCCAGAGGCTTTTTTTGGGGGGTCCCCAAATCATTTGGAACCCTCCCTCCCCCCAACTGCTAAGTCAGCTGATACCAATTCTCTATCTATCCTCAATCATCTATCTGCTGACTTTGCCAAACCCATACACACTATACCCATCTCTTTTGTGGTCAGATTTATGGATGAATTCCCCAAAGCATGTAGTGCAAGGGCCTGCCTGTATACTTTCAA
This sequence comes from Aquarana catesbeiana, assembly GCF_042186555.1. Lineage (NCBI taxonomy): Eukaryota > Metazoa > Chordata > Amphibia > Anura > Ranidae > Aquarana > Aquarana catesbeiana. The sequence goes on from NC_133327.1 coordinate 539,946,842, forward strand.
ATGGTACTGTTAAAAGTTTTTGTATACTATTATTATCTTGATAGGTAATAGCAGAATTTCCAAATGTGCTCAAATACTTTGGTCTTTAAAAAATCCCTCAAATAAATGTTATCTTGATGTCGGCCAAGAATGTTTGTGTCTAATCTGCTTTCCCTGTTTATGTGCAAAATTACTATTTTTTTTTTCTTGTTTGACTCCACAGTTTCCTTCCACGCCACAGGAATGGCAGACTGTGGCCTCCCACTTTGCCCAGCGGTGGGACTTTCCTAACTGCGGAGGGGCAATTGATGGGAAACACGTCCACATCATTCCACCACCCAACTCGGGGTCATACTATTTCAACTATAAGGGGTTCAATAGTATTGTGATGTTGGCGGTGGTGTCGGCTACTTACGAGTTCCTGTATGTGGACGTGGGGAAGAATGGCCGGATGTCCGATGGTGGAGTCATCGCCCAGACAGAGTTCTACAGGCGTCTCCAGAATCGCAGCTTGGACTTGCCACCTCCAGAAGACAATGTGGAAGGACTCCCATTCGTCTTCGTTGCAGATGAAGCGTTTGCGCTGGGGATCATCTTATGCGGCCATTCCCAATGAGGATCCTTACCCCGGACCAGAGGGTTTTTAATTACCGGCTGGCCAGAGCCAGAAGAGTGGTGGAGAACACGTTTGGAATCATGGCCAGCTGGTTCTGCCTATTTCTTACACCCATACACATGGCGGAGTACAAACTGAATCATATCATCCTGGCGTGCTGTGTTCTACACAACTTTTTACGGCAACATTCTGCCAACTATGCTGGCTCAGTTGGGCCTGAGGCTGGAATTCAAAATGAACCAACCCTGACGGGGCTTGAAAGTGGCCGTCCTGGCTTGCCCCCCCATGAGTGCCCGTGATGTCTGTCTAAGATACCTTGAATACTTTCCGGGTAGAGGGGCTATCAATATGCCAGACAATGTCTGAAACCTTTTTCAAATAAAAAAAAATTTACCTACTAAAATCTTTGGTGACACTTACTGCTTGTGTTTCTTTTAGCTGACCCTGACAGAAATGTGGTGAGTCCTGAAATTGGCGTGATTGTGTAACATTACAAAGCATTGTTGGGTATTATTTACTAAAGGCAAAGACACTTTGCACTACAAGTGCACTTGAAACTGCACTTGTAGTGCAAAGTGGATTTGCCCTTAGGAAATAACCCCCATTGTCACTGAAAACACCAATTAGAGCACAACAAATGTGTTGGAGCGTTGAAACAATAATCCACACATTCTTGATTAACAATCTTTTTAATACCAGCACAATCACATGTGCATTTAGAAAAGGTTTTTAAAACAAACCAACATGTTTGTTGTATAACAATTTTTGGGTTCACATTAGAAAAAGTAGGAATGCCCATTTAAGATAAAACAGGCGTGTTTAAAACCAACAAGAAAGACACAAATCTTGAACTTACAAAGTTCACATTTGGTAGAACTTGAAGGCAATATCAGACATGAGTATTTACAAACTGTGTTTGATATTGCGTTCAGATGGGGTGAAGTCACCCCTAGAAAAGCCAAATTTTGAAGATGCACACCAATTGCCGAATGTCAACATGTGCTAGCTGCCATCATGGGGGATCAAGGGACGTGTTCTTGGGGTGCAACCCCTTCCTCGCAGCTACTTTATTATTGAGGTAGGGGTTGCACCCCCAAAACGCGTCCATTGATCTCTCGTGATGGCAGATAGTACATGTTAACACACTGTGTGCCTCTTCAAAATTTGGCTTTTCGCAAATATGTCAAAAAATGCTAAAAATTTTTAGCTCACAAAAAGTGCAAAAAAAAAAAAAAAAGGGATTTTGAGGGGTTTTAAACTCTCCCTAAAACATCAATGATGTTCTTCATTTTTTGTTGAACATCATTGATGTTTTTAAGGATGTTTTCCCAATCCGTATTACACCCCATGATCTCCCCGATCAGGATCTGTGCTGCCCTGGATCCAGAACATCACGATCACCTAAAAAGATAGAAACAAAAACACACCATGTATTATAAATATGCTGGCATCCATCTCTTACCTGAGCCTGTGGTGGCAGATACTCACATGTTGTGGTGCCAATTTCCACCACGTCTTCCTCCTCCTGCTCTGCTTGGCTTGGGTGGATTTCCCCTTGTTCCAGAGGTGGGGGGTCTGTGGTCTCCTCGGATGAGGGGTGTCCTCCGAGTCTTTTATCCCCTGTGTAAAAAAAAAAATAAGTATACTTAGCACACAGGTATTTGATGGCAGAAATAGGAATATGAAACATTGCTTGGAAGTGGGGTACAATTGTCTGTTTTGGCAGAGTTCCAAGATGTAGAATTTTTAGTGTCCGTTGTCAAGCTTGAATACTTACCTGTTTTGTACAAGCTTCACAGATGGAGACACCCCTATAGTATACACTGGAGCACCTGTGTGGGCCCCCTAATAAAAAGGGTGTTCATGTGTCCCATACTAGTGCTCCAGCATCCAGATGTGAAAACTGCTGCTGAGTGTCCTCTCCTTACACAGAATCTAGTTTGCATTTCATTCTAGTTACAAAGCCATCTACACAACCAAATTATTTGCATACAAGTAGGCCATAAAAAATGTGGGCAAATGCATATGGCCAAAACAATGGTGTTTTCTAGGCCGAACGAACAATGTATTATACGAACGAATAATGTGCCCATGAACATGAAAGTTGCCATTTTAAACTGGATAACAGTTAAGAAAAGCACATGGAGCAGCACGAACGTAATAAACATAAAGAATAGGAACACAGCACAACTACTTACTTTTTTGCAGCACTCTCCGGATCTTTCTGTACTGCTCGTGCTCTCTTAATTTGAGGTCCGACCACCGCTTCCTGAGCTGATCATTCGATCGTCGTACCCCGAAATTCTGGTGCAGACTCTTGACCACTTTCGCCATGATCTTGGCCTTTCGGACATTGGGGTTGGGTTAAGGTCCATACTTCCCATCATAGTCGGCCCTCTTCAGGAAGTCGACCATCTCCCCAAAGGACATATTTGATGCCTTAAATCGTCTCCTTCTGGATCGGAACGTTTCTGCCTCTGGGCTTTCCTCCTCCTCGTTGGTGTAATTATCAGACACCTGCTCTGACTCCGCCATGTGCTCTTCCCCCACTGTGCCGAAAGAGAAGGGGCGGGGAATAGACTAGAAAGAACGTCAGGGGCGGGCGGAGTTTCACGCATGTGCAGTGTCTATAAAGCGTACCACGTGCGCAGTACGTACGATCTGTGAGCAGAGGAAGGAGGCATCGATCGTGATTGCGAAGGTAAGATTTAACATTGGGCCTATACTGCTTCTAGATTGAGGCCTGTATTTGCACAAGTTTAGAAGACTTTAGGCTGACATTAGGGTTTGTCTTGTGTTGTGTCTTGCAGTGAAAATGGATATCTTGAAAGATAAGGACTTTATGCCAATCTTCATTGATATGTTCAGGGAGCTGCCCTGTCTAAGGCAGATAAACCACCCTGATTATAAGAACCAAACAAAGAGGAAGGCAGCGCTGTGTATCAGCCTTAGGGGCTGATACACAAACCAGAGCTGTGCAAGGATTTTCCTTTCCCCCCCATTTGAAGTTGTGGACACCCGATGATCCATCTTGCCAGCCCTGGCGGCTCATTAAGCTTTCTGAGACTTGTAAGACGTATGTCTTTTCAAGTCCCCTGCTTCCGGTAAGCCTCCTCAGATACTCTGGTGATGGTCCTGTCTTATATTTAGACGTCTCATTTCATTTTGGTGCTCTACCTTTTCATCTACCAGAAGCTTTCCATCGTTGTTTTCACCAGTTGACCCTCAGAGACCTTTCGGTGGTGGTTTTTGATTTTTATCAGGAACACATTTTCTAATATTTATTTTTTTTTTGGCTGAACTTTTATCTATATATAATTTGTTATTGTTCACCATTAATCACTGGTTTGTTGTAATTATTATAATTTACATGTCATTTTATAACATATAGTGCACTTTTGATTGTATTGAGTCACTTTTATTTAATTTTGAAGTATTTTCTGTCTATTTGCTGGCCATTAAGAGATGGCTCGAGCCTAGCCCACTGTTTTTATACCCTTTACCATTTACACACACAGCGCTACAATATATATATTTTTTTTTTTCACCAATTTTGCTGTAAAATAATTGATGTGTGCCCTGGGGGTCCAAGGCTTCGCCAATTTATGATGTTTATCCACCGTTGCCTCCCTCTTTGTTTGGTTCTGAGCCCTTAATAAAGGAATTTTTGTTTCAATTATACTCGCCTATGTGTGTTTTCCTTCAAAAAGGACAGTTTGTTTGTGAGGAGGCAGGTATATTTCAAAAATACAATGTGAAATTAACAAGGGACACCAACACCAAGAAACCTCCTTGAGATGAAATAATACAAGATAATAATGGTCTTGTGGTAACTTGACACACAAAACACACACACACAAAATATTATGGAGTAAAACCAATTTAAAAAAAAAACATCAGCCTTGAAATAAATACAAAAAAAAAACAAAAAACAAATTTGGTCAGATGTGACAAATCAAAATATATTGAGGGAATCACAATAAATAATAAAAAATGTAGTTTGTGAGAACTCTGTGTGAATATGAGCAGCAAAACTACTTCATTCTTCTCACATTATAAAGAAGAAGAGAGTGCGCTGTATTAAACCATTTTTTACATTGCAGCGTGATGAAAGTGCTCTATCCATTCCGAACGCTAATTTTACCAGACCGAGCTGTTCTGTCTCGGAATTTCTTCTGAGCATGCGTGGCACTTTGTGCGTCGGAACTGTCCACACACGGTCGGAATTGACGCGATCAGATTTTGTTGTCGGAAAAATGTATAGCCTGCTCTCAAACTTTGTGTGTCAGAAAATCAGATGGAAAATGTCCGATGGAGCCCACACACGGTCGGAATTTTCGACAACACGCACCGATCGCAAAATTTCCTGTCGGAAAATCCGACCGTGTGTACAGGCCATTACAGTGTTGTGCCACCAGCACCACCACTACCAAAGGCCCAATTTTTCTGGCCCTGTTCAACAGGGGCATGTAATTACAATTGTTGATTGAATATTTCACAGCAGGGCACGTTTCTGCGTCCACCAAGATTAACTGTGAGGACTTACAGTGTTGTGGCACCAGCACCACCACCAAAGGCCCAATTTTTCAGCCCCTGTTCAACAGGGGCATGTAATTACAATTCTTGATCTAATATTTCACAGCAGGGCCTGTTCCAGTGCCCACCAAGAGTAACTGTGAGGACTTACAGTGTTGTGGCACCAGCACCACCATCACCAAAGGCCCAATTTTTCTGGCCCTGTTCAACAGGGGCATGTAATTACAATTCTTGACCTAATATTTCACAGCAGGGCCCTGTGAGGGCTTACAGTGTTGAGGCCACAACAACACCTAAGGCCCAAATTTCTGCTGAGTATACAGGGCAGGCCTATACACTGCAGCGTGACGAAAGTGCTCTATCCATTCCGAACGCTAATTTTACCAGACCGAGCTGTTCCATCTCGGAATTTCTTCTGAGCATGTGTGGCACTTTGTGTGTCGGAATTGTCCACACACGGTCGGAATTGACGCGATCGGATTTTGTTGTCGGAAAATTTTTTAGCCTGCTCTCAAACTTTGTGTGTCGGAAAATCCGATGGAAAATGTCCGATGGAGCCCACACACGGTCGGAATTTCCGACAACACGCTCCGATGGCACATTTTCCGTCGGAAAATCCGACCGTGTGTACGGGGCATTACAGTGTTGTGCCACCAGCACCACCACCACCAAAGGCCCAATTTTTCAGCCCCTGTTCAACAGGGACATGTAATTACAATTCTTGATCTAATATTTCACAGCAGGGCCCATTCCAGTGCCCACCAAGAGTAACTGTGAGGACTTACAGTGTTGTGGCACCAGCACCACCACCACCATCACCAAAGGCCCAATTTTTATGGCCCTGTTCAACAGGGGCATGTAATTACAATTCTTGATCTAATATTTCACAGCAGGGCCCTGTGAGGGCTTACAGTGTTGAGGCCACAACAACACCTAAGGCCCAAATTTCTGCTGAGTATATAGGGCAGGCCCCTACTTTCAAACATCCAACTTACAAACGACTCCTACTTGCAAACGGAAGGAGACAACAGGAAGTGAGATGAAATCTACCCCTAGGAAGGGCAATTCTCTCCTGTAAGAGTTAATATGGGAAAAACTTTTCTCCTTTCCACTGATGCTTTATCACCAATCCTTGTTTCACTAAAAACCCCAAATTTTCAAAAAACATTTGTCATTGGGACAAAAAGTGAGGTGAAATCTTCTGAAGAGGAGCACAGACAGCAAAACAAATGTCACAGGGGTGATAACCCTTCCCTATGTTTTCCAAAAAGCTTAAAAACAGATTTTTTGGCTGGAGCTACACTTGTACCAGTTCAAAATTACAAACAGATTCTACTTAACAACAAACCTGCAGTCCCTGTCTTGTTTGCACCGCCTGTATACTGCTGTTTAGAGTATATAGGGCCTGGGGGCCCCACGCCTTTCCTTTTTTTAATTTGGGTGCGGGGTTCCCCTTAATAACCATACAGGACCCAAAGGGCCTGGTAATGGACTGGAGGGTACCCATGCCGTTTGTCTCAATGATTTTCATCCATATTGCCAGGACCCGACATTACATTAAAGCCACAAGCAGTTTTAAATGACTTTTTTCCTTTAAAAATGTCATTGATGACGGTGAGGGAGGGGGCGTGACCGGATGTTGAGGTGAGGGAGAGCGGTGCAGCCGGACTCAGTCCCCGCTCCCATGCTGGATGCTGTAGCATAGTGCAAAGAAGGAGACGCTGAACACCCGGATCTAGATGCGGCTTCCGATGCTGACGCCGAGGAAGGAGGAGAGGAGAGTCGGGGTCAGCGTCTGAAAGGCGCACATACTCGAAGATCTCCCAGGTAAACTACCAGCTGCATGTGTCTTAGTGAGAGAGGGGAGCACGCTTACCTGGGATGTAGCGATAATTGGAGGTATCAGAAGAGAGTATAGTGCAGCCACAAGAATCATCAGCCTCAGGGTTAGAGGGGTGAGTAAACCGCATACCAGAAATACACCGAGCTTTAATCTGAAGCCCCCCCAGGGACAGGACAGTAACAGCATCTATCCTGGTGAGAGAGGGAGGTGCGCAGTCCTGGGAGAGTGAGGCTGAGGAATCCGTGTCCGGGTATACAGGCTGAAGGGACAGTGCCAATATGACCAGAAAGAAGGGGATGGAGGAGGCATCAGCACAGGCATCAGCACAGGAAGGAACAGGTGTCCCTGCACAGCGAAGCTCTAAGGAGAAGGGAAGTCAGGTGGCCGCCAAATTAGAGCGATTTGCTCATACACCAAACCAGACACCAAATCTGACACCTAAAAAGAGCGGCCATACAGGGGGGATGCAGCACCAAGCTAGCCATCCTGGGAGGAGAAGTTTAGCCCCCACTGCAGGGGCCATGGCAGCTCCGCCGGTGGATCCGGTGGTGAATGGGGCCTTGGAGGGGGGATCTGGTCCGGGTTTGGAGTCGGTGATGGGAGATGGAGCATTGGCACCAGTAGCTGAGAAGGAGCCATCATTGAAAGACATTCTCCTAGCAGTCAACAACTATAAGTTATCAATTACTGATCTATCTGTACAAATTAAAGGTATTAGAGATGAACTACTGGCTGTTAAAAAAGAAATACAAGTGGTTTGCACCCGGACAACAGCCCTTGAAGATAGGATCAGTCAGTTGGAGGACGATGTATTTCCATTAAGACAAGAAGTTTCAGTTATGAAAGATCAATTAAATGCATGCATGCAGAAAATGGATAGTATGGAAAATAGACAGAGTAGAGAGAATTTAAGGGTATTAGGCCTTCCTGAGGGCTGTGAAGGAAAGAATCCTATAAAATTTATGGAAGACTGGCTAAAGGAGAAATTTGGGAAAGACTCTTTTTCGGAACATTTTTCTATTGAGCGTGCACATAGAGTTGCCTCCAGGACCCTGTCCCTGGGGGGATATCCAAGGCCCTTTATTTTTAAGCTGCTATGTTTTAGGGATAAAGTCACCATCCTTCGGAAGGCAAGAGACTTGAAGAATATACAGTATAATGGCGCTAGGATCTCAATATATCCTGACTTTTCCCCTGAGCTACAGATACAAAGAGCTAAATTTGCAGAGTGTAAGCGTAAGCTTCAACAGTTAAGAATTAACTATGCGTTATTATACCCCGCACGCTTACGCATATCAGCCTTGGGGGAAGTTAAATTTTTTAATACCCCTACAGAAGTTTCAACCTGGTTAAAGAAGAATGGAGGAAGAGTACAGCGGGGTGAAGAAATGTGAGAAGGTCAGCAGTTCACAGAGGACTTTTTTTTCATTCTAGGGTCCGGGACGTTTTGGATGTCTTTTTTTTTTTCCTCTCAGTTCGTTCTTAGTTGTAATGATGGGCTATGCACTATGCACATATATACAAATGAAAAGGGGGGTGGGGAGGGGGGGATACGTATTCTTTACAATTTATATTCACAATGTTAATGATGGGGACAGTTCCCCTCTTATTGGGTTCAGGTTGCATGGGTATCTTTTTTCAATTCAAGTAGTAGCGCCAGTCACAATAGAGGCCATGGGGTTAGGCCCAAAATTGGGCAAAGGGGTAAAGAATAGATGGCTGGGAGGGGTGGGGGGGTGGGTGGGGGTGGCGGTTGGAGTGAATGCTTTGAGACAAGAGTGCGAGTGGTAGGGGGAAGGAAAATTCACAAGTTTCACAAAAAGAGGTGGTTTAGATGTTCTGAGAGGTATAAGGGTACAGGGATTACAGAATGATGAATGCTAGAGGTGGCTGTAGTAGACCCCCGAAATTAAAAAAGCAGTTTATAATATGCTCTTGGAATGTTTGGGGAGTAAAAGATAACGCTAAAAGACAGGCAATTTTCTCTGTGGCAGATAAGGGGAAAGTTAAAATACTCTGTCTGCAGGAGACACACTTGGAAAAAGATACAATTAAGATAATGGATCATAAGAAATTCCAGACACAGTATCACTCCACCTACTCCTCGTATTCAAGAGGTGTCAGTATTTTGATAAATTCAGGGTTGGTTTTCTCCTGCAGCCAGAGTAAATTGGATACATATGGACGGTATATTTTTCTCTATTGTTTAATTGAAAACAGTAAATATGTAATAGCTAATGTCTACATCCCTCCCCCATTTGGGATGAAGATATTGGATGAGCTAACTAGATTCATGGCAGGTTATCCAGGGATTCCGGTCATAGTGGTTGGTGATTTTAATATGGCTATGAATAATGGAATAGATAGGTTTCCACCAAAAAACATCGGCAGTGGAGCTCACAGGAGTCCTTATTCACAATATTGCGAGGAGGTGGGATTGGTGGATATCTGGAGTAGGAGGCACCCTGAGGTGAGACAATATTCATGTCACTCCAGGACGCATGCCACCCTGTCCAGAATCGATCTGGTGCTGGGTAATGAGGAAGCATTGAATGTAGTAGAGGAAATAGTCTATGAGCCAAGAGGGATTTCGGACCACTCGCCAGTGGTAATTGGTATAAAGGGGGGAGGAGCTTCAGTAGAGGTGACTGGAAAGTTAATCCCTTTTGGCTCGAAATCATTGAGGATGCAGGTACCGTTATGGAAGGGCTGGTGGAATTTATAAATTTAAATCTAGGAACGGCTCCATTAGGGATAGTTTGGGACTCCCTGAAGGATTTTCTCCGGGGAGTCTTAATACAAAAAATTTCCCATACCAAAAAACAATCACAAGCTGAAGAATTAAAGGCAAAGGAAAGGGTAAGATGGGCGGAAGAACAGTATGTGGAGACACCAACCCCAATTAGATATGAGGCATGGGTGGAGAGGCAAAATGAGTATGGTAGAATGATTCTGGAAAAGATGGAAAGGAAAAAGCAATTTCAGAGACGCAGCTTTTTTAGTGAGGGGGAGTGTGTTGGGAGGACTTTGGCCTTGATTATTAAGGCTAATGGTTCCTCAAGTATCCTACCGGCCATTGAAGGGAAGGAGGGAATAATTAAAAAAACCAACCCGGAAATACTAGAAGAATTCAGAAAGTATTTTAAAAATCTATATAGTACGGCGCAAATGAACGTGGAGGGGGAAATGTGGGATTTTTTTGGGAAACTGAAAATAACTCCCCTATCAAAAGAAGATTGGGAAATGCTAGATGCCCCATTAACACTTAAAGAGTTGCAAGGGGAAGTGGCAGATATGGCGAATCAGAAAGCTCCAGGTCCGGATGGTCTACCTATAGAAATATTTAAAAAATATGGGGAGGTTTTACTTCCCATGCTTTTGGAAGTGTTTAATGGAACTATGAAGGATAGAAAACTACCCACATCTATGACAGAAGCAATTATAGTAACCTTGCTGAAGGAGGGGAAAAATCCATTAGATGTGACTTCATATAGGCCTATATCATTGTTATGTTCGGACGTGAAGATCTTGGCAAAGGCTTTAGCAACAAGGCTGAAGAAAATAATTTCCAAATTAATTCATATAGACCAAACCGGGTTCATCCCGGACAAATCCACAAGTATGAACATAAGACAAGTATATTTAAATATGCAAAAACCCATAGAAAACAGCGGTTAGAGAGCCCTCCTCTCATTAGATGCAGCCAAAGCATTTGATTGTCTGGAATGGCACTATATGTGGAGGGTATTGGCAGAATTTCAATTTGGCCCCTGTTTTGTCCACTGGTTGAGCTTATTGTATAATAACCCAAGAGCCAAGGTTAGAGTCAATGGTGAGTGTTCGGAATGGTTTCAATTAAGAAGGGGCACAAGGCAGGGGTGCCCTTTATCACCCCCGCTTTTTGCCCTAGCAATGGAGCCGTTGGCTATTGCGCTGAGGACAACTCAGGGGGTACAGGGCTTTAGAAGAAGGAGGGGAGAGGAGAAAATTGCAATGTACGCGGATGATATCTTATTATTTCTGGGGGACACACAGGACTCATTGAGGACAGCTATGGGTATAATCAAGGATTTTGGCCATTTTTCTGGACTAACAATCAACTGGGAAAAATCAGTTATTTTGCCAATAGACCCCCTCACAGAGCCACTTCCATATCAAATACCCCAAATTAAGGTAGTAAGTCAAATGAAATATCTGGGTATTACCATCTCAAGAGATCCAGAGCAATATATTACCGGAAACCTAGTCCCACTCATGAAAAAACTAAAACAGAAATGTCAGATTTGGGGTCGGTTGCCTCTCTCGGTCGCCGCACGCTGCAATTTGATCAAGATGGTTTGCTTGCTACAAATTCTATACATATTACATAACTCGCCAGTATGGATTCCTAAGCATTGGTTTAATAAAATGGATAGTGTGTTCAGAGAGTTAATTTGGAAAAACGGGGTGGCAAGGAGCAGATTGCAGGCGCCCCGACGGCCGGGAGAAAAGGGTGGGATGGGAGTACCGGACCCGAGTTGCTATTTCCTGGCATCTCAAATGCAGCATGTGGGAGGTAGTAATAGGCCAGGGAATAAGGTAGCAGGGAGTAATGTACTACTGAATGACACTAAGCATGATACAGTAGTAGAAGCGTTGGAGGCGGACTCCTTTGATACTAGGTGTCCCACCACTCGGATGATGGTTAAAAGCTGGGCAAGTGTTAAAAAATTAATGGGCTATGTGGGCTTCTCTGAGTTCTCAGCTTTATGGGATAATAACAATCTTAATGAACTTAAAATAATGGGAATAATTGAGGAGTGGGACCGTCAGGGAATTCATTGCTTGTCGCAGCTATATAAGGTGGGGAGGTTAAAATCATTCCAGGAGCTAGTGGAAGAATATGCGATTTCCAATCGATCATTCTATAGGTATCTGCAAATAAGGCATGCCTTAGATGCACAATTTAGTGGAAAGGAACCAATGTGGAGCGATATGACCTCTCTGAGGAAGTTGGTTAATGCTAACTCTACAAAAGGTCTAATTTCTGATATATATAGAAGCCTGAACGCATAGGCGTGCGCAGCCTGTTGCATTAGGGTATGCACCCCAAAACTCAAACACACACGTGTGTGTGTATATATATATATATATATATATATATATATATACACACACGCACTCTTATAAATAAATGTGAACAAACATTTTAAAATGTATTAAAACATTTTTTAACACTTATCAATGTTAAAAAAATAAAATAAAACACTTTATTTTTTAACTGATTAAAACATTTAATTGTTTACACTAGTGGTTGAGGGGCAGGAAAACTCTGCAGCTGAGCCATTCTTTTACCACCTTTTAACCGCTACACAAGAGTCAACTGTTACATTTTATATCACAGTTCCCCCCTTACATCAGAGTCCCCAGAGTTCCCCTTTACACTGGGAAACCTGATGTAAAGAATGCCGTTGACTCTGGTGTAAAGCGAACTTTCATATAAGGGGGTCTTTGGTCACTAGAGTCCCCAGCATTTACTCTTATATCAGGGTTCCCAGAGTCCCCACTTTTATCAAAGTCCCCCTTTATATATACACTGTAAGGGGGGCTCTGACACAAAGGGGATCTCTTCAGACTGTAATGTAAAGGGGGCCTCTGGTGTGAGGGGGTCCCTGGTTACCACAGAGTCCACTGAGATCCCACTTACATCAGAGTTTCCCTTTACCCCAGAGTCTGCAGAGTTCACCTTTAAACCAGACAATAAGTATTTCTAAAAGGGGGTCAGGTCAGCCATAGCAGCCCCCCTCACAACACAGATTATTTCACCTTATATGACCAGCCCCCTTTCCCAGTATGTGTGAGTACTGCCCCCCCCCCCCCCCCCCTCCATGGGACTAGAAATCCCAGCATAGCAGGCCGGACTCCCATTCTCAGCTTCTCCCTGGTACTACACATACAGTGTGACTTGCACTGCAGGAGAGGACACCCTCTCTCCCTGCCTGCTCTAGTGCCGCACACACACTGCCAGAGTCTGTGCCCCCCACTCTCTCCTTACCAGTCAGTGACACTTCCTGAGTCCCAAGTCTCGGTGGGTCTCCTTCACCTCAGTTTCTTCCATTGTCGACACTCACTGCAGGGCGGAAGCCGGGAGGCGGGGCACTCGGAGGCGGAGCAGGGAGGAGAAAGTTACATCCTTCTCCTCTGCCTGGGACAGTCCTGGCAACCCTGTGGTTTTCTCGGCGGTGGACAAAGGGCAGTGTTGGGCTGCGGAAGCCCCGGGGTGGCAGCGGGCAGGACCCGATAACCAAATCAGTGGGGTTAATCCAGCCCTGATGTTACTTCCTTATTTCCGGCTACAGCATCACTGAAAGCAGGCAGCGGAGTGATATTCAGCTGTCAGCAGTGCTGTAGCCGGAACTATAGAAGTAGCATCGGAAAATGCGGCCGCTTGCCTGCTCACTCCGCGATCAGTGGCTGTACTCACAAGAGTTACACAGCCAACTAAATAATAGTCCCACCACCACAGAGTAGCAGCGCTACCATTGTTTATTACCAAAGGCGCCGAAATAGAGATCCTGCACATTCTGCTGGCAAAAAAGTCCTGGGGTGTGTTGGATGTGCCTGGGCATTAGGGTGTTCCCAGGCACACCCGGCACACCCCGTGTGCACGCCTATGCCTGAACGTATCAGGCCAAGAGAGTATGAGGGAAGATAAAAATAGGATTAAATGGGAGGGAGATGCAGGGCCATTGTCAGATAGCCAATGGGAGTATGTTTTGGCTTCTGGGCCCAGGGTCTCCCTCTCTCCCTCACAGACAGTTTCTCATCTATATCTGATATATAGGACATATTTTACACCATTGAAGCTGTTCAGGATTGGTAAGAGGCCTGATGTGAAGTGCCAAAGATGTGGAGAAGGAAGGGGAGATTTGGTACACATGTTCTGGCGCTGTCCCAAGTTGTATAGGTATTAGAAGGGCATAGTGGATAAAATTAATTCTGTGTTTGGGACATTGCTGGGCATGGAAGTCAAGACATGTTTATTGGGCCTAAAGGAGGAACAAGAGATCCTAAGGGACACACAGACCGCAATAGTCAGGTGCCTGTTTCAGGGCAAAAAACTTATTGCTAGGAACTGGCAGAGAAAAGATCCCCCAACGGTAGTAGAGTGGATGAAAGAAGTAAGGAAGGTGATTAGTAGATAGAAATATACATGTAAGAAAAGGAGTAACTATAAAAAATTTGAAAAAATATGGAAGCTATGGGTGAATTAGGAGGAGCATAGAACGGATGCTGTGTAGGATGAATGAGGGTTGGCAGGAGGGGGTTAAGGGGGGGATTAGTTAAAAGGTAAAGGGAAAAATTCCTTTTTATCTCTTTGATGGTATATTATGGTTTACAGTGGTTTTGAATTGATGTATAAATGAGATAAATACAATGTTTGGATAGAAGATGGCTTTTCAGCCTCTTTTCTTTTGTTTTTAATGACATTTTTTCAATAAAAAGATGCAAATTAAAAAAAAAAAAAATGTCATTTTGTGCAGGGACTGTTCTAAGCACGGGAAACACGCGCCACTTTACAGGTATACTATAGACAAGGTACGATATTTACAGGAATATTTCACTTTTTTTTTTTTTTTTTACTAAGCATCATTAAAATCACTGCTCCCGAAAAAACGGCCGTTTTTAAAAGTTTTTTTTGCATTGATACATGTCCCCTGGGGCAGGACCAGGGTCCCCAAACCCTTTTTAGGACAATACCATGCAAATTAGCATTTAAAATGAGCACTTTTGATTTTGAACGTTCGAGTCCCATAGACGTCAATGGGGTTCTAACGTTCGTGCAAATTTTCGGTCCGTTCGCAGGTTCTGGTGCGAACCGAACCGGGGGGTGTTCGGCTCATCCCTAGTGCACAGGTGCAGTTAATTTTCTTTTTTTAGGTATTGTTAACAATGTAATTTTCGTAAGGGTTATGTGCTTTTTGCTGTGCACATGCGCAGTAGTCAGTCGAGCATTGTGCCAGCCATACAATGTAATTTTCGTAAGTGGTCACTGATTTCTGGTGTGTCGCATACGCAGTAGTCAGTTGAGCATTCTGTAAGGCATATTCGTCTGTGTAACGACATCAGCCACTGAAGGCAGGTATGACACATGTGCAGTGCAAGCGATTTGCCCATACATATAAATAAAAATGAATCAGCGCGAAATGGTGAATAACAGATACAGCAGCTGAACACCAGGGTCAAAATTCAAATCCCTCAATATATATATAAAACAGAAGGTGTAGCGCTAATAAAATAAATGTAAAAAGTAAGGACTAAAAAACAGGAAAAAGCACAATAGAATCCACCACAGTGTGCAGACAATCAGTCCATGAATCCAGTCCACATAAATCTTCAGAATGTAGGAGACTGCATGCTAACACAGACGGTGATTCCAGGAGCCCACCACCACGGTAACAAATGGCCTCTCACCTGATGTAATGGACCCTTTAATTATAGAGGGTCACAAAACGCCTTTTTCATATATCAATAGGTGTGCAGCATGTCAATTAGGGACCGGGTGCAGGACATTCCAAAATGGCCATATGAAATAAAAAGTGGCAAGAGGATAGTGCTCTCCGTATAACAAACTTTAATTCAATGATTAAAAAGGTAACACTCACATAGGAAATACTTGGTAAAAGCAGGCAAACGATAATGAAGATCCTCCGATCTTCCGAACAGTGTAACAGATGCGCAGTGGCCGCGGGTGACGTCACGACGTTCCTCGTTCTGGACGGGTTGCGTCCCAGTGGGCGGGGACTTCATCAGCAGATGAGGGACGTCGCGGGCACCCACGCTATAAGCCAGGTAAGTAACCATGGCAACAATACACTAAGCGTAATCAACCTCAGGCACATCCGGAAGTCTGCCCGGATGTGACCCCTTGTATAGGAAAAGTAAATAAACGGAAATGTCACTCGCAAACAGCAACAAAAATTGCATCAATCCTAAAACGGGACAAGTGCACTAATCCCAATTAGGGAATAGAAACAATCCAAAGAAAAGCATAATATTGATAAAATTTATAAAAAAGCATAATGTATAAAAATTCTATGTGGAGTATATGATCAATTTCACAATACTTAAAATATGTAAAATTATGAGTCATCCGCGGCCACTGTCATCTAATAGCATATATAATCAAAAAAAACCATTAACTGTCAGATATAAAACAATTCGTATCGAAATCCACGTTTAACCCTTCAGGGGTAAGAACCTTGGTTTCAAAGATCCAATATGATTCCCTCTTACTCAGTTGCCTTATGAAATTCCCTCCCCTCCAGTGTCTCGTGACCCTCTCTATACCCCAAAATCTTAAACTTTTAGGATTTTGATGGTGATGGAGTTTGAAGTGTCTAAAGACATTGTGGGTTTTCAGGCCTTTTGTTAACATGCTCAGCGAGCCTCACGTGTAGGGGTCTGGATGTTCTCCCGATATACTGGAGCCCGCAACCGCACTCCAGCATATACACGACCCCTACCGTGTCACAGGTAATCAATTGTTTGATTTCATATTCCTTACCCGTAACAGAGGCTAGAAATTTTTTCCTTTTCTTTATGTTGCCCTTAGCATGTTTACAGGTAATGCATTTACCGCATGCGTAGAAACCACCCAAAAAAGAAAATAACCTGTCAGAAGAAGGGACAGGGGGGTTCAGAACACTAGGGGCCAATCGGTCCCTTATGATGGAGCCTTCTTATAAATAAACTGTGGACGGTCAGGGAGCACGGGGCCTAGGACTTTGTCCTGTTTCAAGATGGGCCAGTTTTTAAGTACTATTTTCTCGAATGTGCGATATTGCACGTTGTAATCAAGCACCATCTTAAAATTAAAATTATCTCCACCATCCTCCCTAACGGTATCGGAGACCAAAGTCCCTCTGTCAAGACCCTTAACCCTAATGACCTCCTCCTCTAACTTAGAACGATCGTATCCCTTTTGTTCAAACCTGGTAGTCAAAATATATGATTGTGCTATAAAATCCTCATCAGAGGTACAATTTCTACGCAGCCTAATGTACTGACCCCTGGGGATGTTGCACAACCACGAGTGGTGGTGGCAACTTCCCAGGGGAATGTACGAGTTGTGGTCAGTAGGTTTGAAGTAATTGGTCATAGAAAAACGATTTTGTATAATGTTGATGGTCAAATCCAAAAAAACAACCTTTTCTTGGTCAATCGTCCAGGTTAGGACAATGTTTTTATGATTACTGTTAAGAGTGTCAATAAACATGTCAAGTTTATCCCTATCACCTCTCCATATCAGGATAAGATCGTCAATAAAACGACGGTAACAAATGAGCTCAGGGGGTCTATTAGCAAATACTGCCTCTTCCTCCCAGTGGGCCATAAAAAGGTTGGCCACACTGGGAGCAAAACGGGCCCCCATAGCTACTCCCCTTGTCTGCAAATAAAAATCCCTATTGTACCAAAAATAGTTTTTGGTTAAACAAAAGTTCAAGCAACTCAAAAGGAATTCCTGATGTCTCCCAGACAATGAGGAAGAGGCCAGAGCCCATTCAACAGACGCCATAGCATCTCTGTGACCAATAATGGTATACAGAGAGCTAACGTCTGCTGTAACCAAAAAGGAGGGTGATGAGCACTCAAGACCTTCCAAAATCTGTATGACATGCTTAGTGTCTTTGAGGTATGCAGGGGTTTTAGTCACTAATGGTTGCAAAAAAACGTCAATGTATTGCCCAAGACGTGCTGACACTGAGTCGATCCCATTCACAATGGGTCGACCAGGGGGATTGGTAATGTCCTTATGTATTTTGGGCAGAAAATAAATCACAGGGGTTCTGCAAAACAAAGGATCCAAATACATTGCTTCCTTCTTTGTGAGGATTTTTTGATCCCTACCATCCTCTATAATTGCATGCAGTTCATCCTTATATATTAACATAGGGTCTTTACTAAGGATCCTATAGGTATCATGGTCAGAAAGCAGGCGACCCATCTCCAACTGGTAATAGTCTCTACTCAAAATGACCAGACCCCCCCCCACTTTGTCGGCGGGGCGGATGACTATGTCTTTCCACTCAGCCAGCGATTGTATCCCTCGTTTGATATATAAAGGATCGACAATTTTCTTAACCTTTAAGTGGTTCAGATAATGAGCAACCATATTTTTAAACACTTCTAGATACTTATTGTCAGTATTCTGCGGGTTGAACGTGGATTTATTCCGTAAAGATGAGTGTTGGGAACTAGACGATTTAATCCCCTGATGCGGTAGGGCCAAAAAATATTTTTTCATGTTAAGGGCCCTGACATATTTCTGGATATTAACATATGTGTCAAATTTATTAAGGTTTTTAATGGGGGCAAATTTTAAACCACGATCCAAAACCTTAATCTCATCATCACTGAGAGTAATTTGACTCAAATTGTATATACGCTTTCCTACCATGGTTTGGACCTTTTGTACTCTCCTGCCCCCTCTCCTTCCTCTCTTTCTTTTCGCTTGCGAGGGCCGGCGTTTGATGGAGTGTAAGCTATCGGTTGTTTCCATGGCTCTCTTTGTTGAGGTTGGTAGGGCTGGGGGGGTATCTCTGTTCCCCCCGTTGGCCTAAAAAAACATTCTCATTATAAGGGGTATGGACAGCTAATGGAGTGAAACGGTTAGAAGTGGGAATAGGTTTGTTATAGGGGGGGTCATAGCCTCCTCTTTCGAAACGTTCCCTATTTTCTTCATAAGCTGGATAACCATTCTGACGAGAAGGTGTCTCATAATGGTTATAGGGCCTATTGTTGCCTCTACCCTTTCCCCTCGCATTACCTTTTTATTATTATTTTTTCTCTTATAACCATAGGTGTTAGGGGGAGGGGCCTGTTTATTATAATGCGAGTGATCATATTCATAAACGGGATCGTTCCTGGGGGCATGACTTCTAGTCCCTCCTGTAGCTACCTGAGCGTTAGCCAAAGTTGGGGCAGGGTCTTCCATGGCTGGGGAGTTCTGCCATTTGAAGATAATCCCCCCATTGAAATCCTCAAAATCTCTAATAAATTTCTTGCGTTTCTTATTTTGTGTTTCCACATCCCATTTAGTGAGTTTGTTTTTGAGTTCTCCAGATAATCTGATAAACTCCTCACTATCTTTATAGGTTTCGACATTCTTGGTAATCTCTCCTATCTGCGAATCGAGAGTGGCCATCCTCTTTCTTTTGCGGGTCAGGAGAAACTCCAACAATTCGAAACCTCTTTTGATGAAGAAATCACTCCATTCTGACATAGATTGAACATCAGTTAAGCCATCATTGGGAGGTAAGTCCCAACGTAGGCGTCTAGGTATGAGTCTGGCAGCGAGATACTGCTCAAAAGATGTAATATCCCACCAGGTCTTAATCTTTTTTTCATAAATATAACCCAATTTTCTAAAAGTTTGAGGTAAATCATTCGTGGGTTCTAGGGTGGGATTCCTAGAGAATACCTCATTAATCTTTATATCTCGCTTATCAAAATAATCGAACACTTCCATAACGCAGCTAGATTGCTGAAAATTGCACAGATAATATAAATAAAAATGAATCAGCGCGAAATGGTGAATAACAGATACAGCAGCTGAACACCAGGGTCAAAATTCAAATCCCTCAATATACATATAAAACAGAAAGTGCAGCGCTAATAAAATAAATGTAAAAAGTAAGGACTAAAAAACAGGAAAAAGCACAATAGAATCCACCACAGTGTGCAGACAATCAGTCCATGAATCCAGTCCACATAAATCTTCAGAATGTAGGAGACTGCATGCTAACACAGACGGTGATTCCAGGAGCCCACCACCACGGTAACAAATGGCCTCTCACCTGATGTAATGGACCCTTTAATTATAGAGGGTCACAAAACGCCTTTTTCATATATCAATAGGTGTGCAGCATGTCAATCACGGACCGGGTGCAGGACATTCCAAAACGGCCATATGAAATAAAAAGTGGCAAGAGGATAGTGCTCTCCGTATAACAAACTTTAATTCAATGATTAAAAAGGTAACACTCACATAGGAAATACTTGGTAAAAGCAGGCAAACGATAATGAAGATCCTCCGATCTTCCGAACAGTGTAACAGATGCGCAGTGGCCGCGGGTGACGTCACGACGTTCCTCGTTCTGGACGCGTTGCGTCCCAGTGGGCGGGGACTTCATCAGCAGATGAGGGACGATGGTGCTTGATTACAACGTGCAATATCGCACATTCGAGAAAATAGTACTTAAAAACTGGCCCATCTTGAAACAGGACAAAGTCCTAGGCCCCGTGCTCCCTGACCGTCCACAGTTTATTTATAAGAAGGCTCCATCATTAAGGGACCGATTGGCCCCTAGTGTTCTGAACCCCCCTGTTCCTTCTTCTGACAGGTTATTTTCTTTTTTGGGTGGTTTCTACGCATGCGGTAAATGCATTCCCTGTAAACATGCTAAGGGGAACATAAAGAAAAGGAAAAAATTTCTAGCCTCTGTTACGGGTAAGGAATATGAAATCAAACAATTGATTACCTGTGACACGGTAGGGGTCGTGTATATGCTGGAGTGCGGTTGCGGGCTCCAGTATATTGGGAGAACATCCAGACCCCTACACGTGAGGCTCGCTGAGCATGTTAACAATATTAAAAAAGGCCTGAAAACCCACAATGTCTCTAGACACTTCAAACTCCATCACCATCAAAATCCTAAAAGTTTAAGATTTTGGGGTATAGAGACGGTCACGAGACACTGGAGGGGAGGGAATTTCATAAGGCAACTGAGTAAGAGGGAATCATATTGGATCTTTGAAACCAAGGTTCTTACCCCTGAAGGGTTAAACGTGGATTTCGATACGAATTGTTTTATATCTGACCGTTAATGGGTTTTTTTTTATTATATATGCTATTAGATGACAGTGGCCGCGGATGACTCATAATTTTACATATTTTAAGTATTGTGAAATTGATCATATACTCCACATAGAATTTTTATACATTATGCTTTTTTATAAATTTTATCAATATTATGCTTTTCTTTGGATTGTTTCTATTCCCTAATTGGGATTAGTGCACTTGTCCCGTTTTAGGATTGATGCAATTTTTGTTGCTGTTTGCGAGTGACATTTCCGTTTATTTACTTTTCCTATACAAGGGGTCACATCCGGGCAGACTTCCGGATGTGCCTGAGGTTGATTACGCTTAGTGTATTGTTGCCATGGTTACTTACCTGGCTTATAGCGCGGGTGCCCCGCGACGTCCCTCATCTGCTGATGAAGTCCCCGCCCACTGGGACGCAACGCGTCCAGAATGAGGAACGTCGTGACGTCACCCGCGGCCACTGCGCATCTGTTACACTGTTCGGAAGATCGGAGGATCTTCATTATCGTTTGCCTGCTTTTACCAAGTATTTCCTATGTGAGTGTTACCTTTTTAATCATTGAATTAAAGTTTGTTATACGGAGAGCACTATCCTCTTGCCACTTTTTATTTCATATGGCCGTTTTGGAATGTCCTGCACCCGGTCCCTGATTGACATGCTGCACACCTATTGATATATGAAAAAGGCGTTTTGTGACCCTCTATTATTAAAGGGTCCATTACATCAGGTGAGAGGCCATTTGTTACCGTGGTGGTGGGCTCCTGGAATCACCGTCTGTGTTAGCATGCAGTCTCCTACATTCTGAAGATTTATGTGAACTGGATTCATGGACTGATTGTCTGCACACTGTGGTGGATTCTATTGTGCTTTTTCCTGTTTTTTAGTCCTTACTTTTTACATTTATTTTATTAGCGCTGCACTTTCTGTTTTATATGTATATTGAGGGATTTGAATTTTGACCCTGGTGTTCAGCTGCTGTATCTGTTATTCACCATTTCGCGCTGATTCATTTTTATTTATATTATCTGTGCAATTTTCAGCAATCTAGCTGCGTTATGGAAGTGTTCGATTATTTTGATAAGCGAGATATAAAGATTAATGAGGTATTCTCTAGGAATCCCATCCTAGAACCCACGAATGATTTACCTCAAACTTTTAGAAAATTGGGTTATATTTATGAAAAAAAGATTAAGACCTGGTGGGATATTACATCTTTTGAGCAGTATCTCGCTGCCAGACTCATACCTAGACGCCTACGTTGGGACTTACCTCCCAATGATGGCTTAACTGATGTTCAATCTATGTCAGAATGGAGTGATTTCTTCATCAAAAGAGGTTTCGAATTGTTGGAGTTTCTCCTGACCCGCAAAAGAAAGAGGATGGCCACTCTCGATTCGCAGATAGGAGAGATTACCAAGAATGTCGAAACCTATAAAGATAGTGAGGAGTTTATCAGATTATCTGGAGAACTCAAAAACAAACTCACTAAATGGGATGTGGAAACACAAAATAAGAAACGCAAGAAATTTATTAGAGATTTTGAGGATTTCAATGGGGGGATTATCTTCAAATGGCAGAACTCCCCAGCCATGGAAGACCCTGCCCCAACTTTGGCTAACGCTCAGGTAGCTACAGGAGGGACTAGAAGTCATGCCCCCAGGAACGATCCCGTTTATGAATACGATCACTCGCATTATAATAAACAGGCCCCTCCCCCTAACACCTATGGTTATAAGAGAAAAAATAATAATAAAAAAGGTAATGCGAGGGGAAAGGGCAGAGGCAACAATAGGCCCTATAACCATTATGAGACACCTTCTCGTCAGAATGGTTATCCAGCTTATGAAGAAAATAGGGAACGTTTCGAAAGAGGAGGCTATGACCCCCCCTATAACAAACCTATTCCCACTTCTAACCGTTTCACTCCATTAGCTGTCCATACCCCTTATAATGAGAATGTTTTTTTAGGCCAACGGGGGGAACAGAGATACCCCCCCCAGCCCTACCAACCTCAACAAAGAGAGCCATGGAAACAACCGATAGCTTACACTCCATCAAACGCCGGCCCTCGCAAGCGAAAAGAAAGAGAGGAAGGAGAGGGGGCAGGAGAGTACAAAAGGTCCAAACCACGGTAGGAAAGGGTTTATACAATTTGAGTCAAATTACTCTCAGTGATGATGAGATTAAGGTTTTGGATCGTGGTTTAAAATTTGCCCCCATTAAAAACCTTAATAAATTTGACACATATGTTAATATCCAGAAATATGTCAGGGCCCTTAACATGAAAAAATATTTTTTGGCCCTACCGCATCAGGGGATTAAATCGTCTAGTTCCCAACACTCATCTTTACGGAATAAATCCACGTTCAACCCGCAGAATACTGACAATAAGTATCTAGAAGTGTTTAAAAATATGGTTGCTCATGATCTGAACCAGTTAAAGGTTAAGAAAATTGTCGATCCTTTATATATCAAACGAGGGATACAATCGCTGGCTGAGCGGAAAGACATAGTCATCCGCCCCGCCGACAAAGGGGGGGGTCTGGTCATTTTGAGTAGGGACTATTACCAGTTGGAGATGGGTCGCCTGCTTTCTGACCATGATACCTATAGGATCCTTAGTAAAGACCCTATGTTAATATATAAGGATGAACTGCATGCAATTATAGAGGATGGTAGGGATCAAAAAATCCTCACAAAGAAGGAAGCAATGTATTTGGATCCTTTGTTTTGCAGAACCCCTGTGATTTATTTTCTGCCCAAAATACATAAGGACATTACCAATCCCCCTGGTCGACCCATTGTGAATGGGATCGACTCAGTGTCAGCACGTCTTGGGCAATACATTGATGTTTTTTTGCAACCATTAGTGACTAAAACCCCTGCATACCTCAAAGACACTAAGCATGTCATACAGATTTTGGAAGGTCTTGAGTGCTCATCACCCACCTTTTTGGTTACAGCAGACGTTAGCTCTCTGTATACCATTATTGGTCACAGAGATGCTATGGCGTCTGTTGAATGGGCTCTGGCCTCTTCCTCATTGTCTGGGAGACATCAGGAATTCCTATTGAGTTGCTTGAACTTTTGTTTAACTAAAAACTATTTTTGGTACAATAGGGATTTTTATTTGCAGACAAGGGGAGTAGCTATGGGGGCCCGTTTTGCTCCCAGTGTGGCCAACCTTTTTATGGCCCACTGGGAGGAAGAGGCAGTATTTGCTAATAGACCCCCTGAGCTCATTTGTTACCGTCGTTTTATTGACGATCTTATCCTGATATGGAGAGGTGATAGGGATAAACTTGACATGTTTATTGACACTCTTAACAGTAATCATAAAAACATTGTCCTAACCTGGACGATCGACCAAGAAAAGGTTGTTTTTTTGGATTTGACCATCAACATTATACAAAATCGTTTTTCTATGACCAATTACTTCAAACCTACTGACCGCAACTCGTACATTCCCCTGGGAAGTTGCCACCACCACTCGTGGTTGTGCAACATCCCCAGGGGTCAGTACATTAGGCTGCGTAGAAATTGTACCTCTGATGAGGATTTTATAGCACAATCATATATTTTGACTACCAGGTTTGAACAAAAGGGATACGATCGTTCTAAGTTAGAGAAGGAGGTCATTAGGGTTAAGGGTCTTGACAGAGGGACTTTGGTCTCCGATACCGTTAGGGAGGATGGTGGAGATAATTTTAATTTTAAGATGGTGCTTGATTACAACGTGCAATATCGCACATTCGAGAAAATAGTACTTAAAAACTGGCCCATCTTGAAACAGGACAAAGTCCTAGGCCCCGTGCTCCCTGACCGTCCACAGTTTATTTATAAGAAGGCTCCATCATTAAGGGACCGATTGGCCCTTAGTGTTCTGAACCCCCCTGTTCCTTCTTCTGACAGGTTATTTTCTTTTTTGGGTGGTTTCTACGCATGCGGTAAATGCATTCCCTGTAAACATGCTACGGGGAACATAAAGAAAAGGAAAAAATTTCTAGCCTCTGTTACGGGTAAGGAATATGAAATCAAACAATTGATTACCTGTGACACGGTAGGGGTCGTGTATATGCTGGAGTGCGGTTGCGGGCTCCAGTATATCGGGAGAACATCCAGACCCCTACACGTGAGGCTCGCTGAGCATGTTAACAATATTAAAAAAGGCCTGAAAACCCACAATGTCTCTAGACACTTCAAACTCCATCACCATCAAAATCCTAAAAGTTTAAGATTTTGGGGTATAGAGAGGGTCACGAGACACTGGAGGGGAGGGAATTTCATAAGGCAACTGAGTAAGAGGGAATCATATTGGATCTTTGAAACCAAGGTTCTTACCCCTGAAGGGTTAAACGTGGATTTCGATACGAATTGTTTTATATTTGACAGTTAATGTTTTTTTTTGATTATATATGCTATTAGATGACAGTGGCCGCGGATGACTCATAATTTTACATATTTTAAGTATTGTGAAATTGATCATATACTCCACATAGAATTTTTATACATTATGCTTTTTTATAAATTTTATCAATATTATGCTTTTCTTTGGATTGTTTCTATTCCCTAATTGGGATTAGTGCACTTGTCCCGTTTTGGGATTGATGCAATTTTTGTTGCTGTTTGCGAGTGACATTTCCGTTTATTTACTTTTCCTATACAAGGGGTCACATCCGGGCAGACTTCCGGATGTGCCTGAGGTTGATTACGCTTAGTGTATTGTTGCCATGGTTACTTACCTGGCTTATAGCGCGGGTGCCCGCGACGTCCCTCATCTGCTGATGAAGTCCCCGCCCACTGAGACGCAATGCGTCCAGAACGAGGAACGTCGTGACGTCACCCGCGGCCACTGCGCATCTGTTACACTGTTCGGAAGATCGGAGGATCTTCATTATCGTTTGCCTGCTTTTACCAAGTATTTCCTATGTGAGTGTTACCTTTTTAATCATTGAATTAAAGTTTGTTATACGGAGAGCACTATCCTCTTGCCACTTTTTATTTCATATGGCCGTTTTGGAATGTCCTGCACCCGGTCCCTGATTGACATGCTGCACACCTATTGATATATGAAAAAGGCGTTTTGTGACCCTCTATAATTAAAGGGTCCATTACATCAGGTGAGAGGCCATTTGTTACCGTGGTGGTGGGCTCCTGGAATCACCGTCTGTGTTAGCATGCAGTCTCCTACATTCTGAAGATTTATGTGGACTGGATTCATGGACTGATTGTCTGCACACTGTGGTGGATTCTATTGTGCTTTTTCCTGTTTTTTAGTCCTTACTTTTTACATTTATTTTATTAGCGCTGCACCTTCTGTTTTATATAGATTTGCCCATACAGCTGATTATACGTCACAGGAAGTGACGTGGGTTGCAGATTCTGCCAGGTTGAGCAGTTTGTCACAACACCGGAACAAATTTCTTTCCTGCAACCACAGATTGCAGGAAAGAAATGTGCATGATTCCCCCCATCAACACAGTCAGTGGTGACAGGGGAATCCCTCCCACCCAGCAATTCTCCCAACAAACAGTGATTTTTACTAGCATCTATAACGACCGCTAATGATAATCATAATGCTGCGTACACACGGTCGGATTTTCCAACTGGAAATATTCGATGGGAGCTTGTTGTCGGAAATTACGAGCATGTGTAGGCTCCATCGGACATTTTCTGTCGGAATTTCCGACAAACAAAATTTGAGATCTGGATCTCAAATTTTCCGACAGCAAAATCCATTGTCGGAAATTCTGATCGTGTGTACACAATTCCAACGCACAAAATTCAACGCATGCTCGGAATCACGCAGAAGAGCCGCATTAGCTGTTGAACTTTATTTTTCTCGGCTTGTCGTACGTGTTGTACGTCACCGCGTTCCTGACGTTCGGAATTTCGGTCAAGATTTGTGCGACCGTGTATATGCAAGACAAGTTTGAGCCAACATCCGTCGGAAAAAAAACATGGATTTTGTTGTCGGAATGTGCGATCGTGTGTATGCTGCATTAGAGTATCCAGCAGGCTGGTTGTACCCAAGTCGATCAATCAACTTGGTACATTCAGCCTGCCCATGAATGGTTCAAATGTCAGCCAGTTCCTGAGGCAGACCATTGATCGCTTTTTTTCATTCAACTATTAGGTTGAATGAAAAAAAAAAAAGTTCCAATTCCCCCATCTACACATCCTAGGTGGATGGGGGAATCCTCCCACTGTGGACCTGCAGCAGAACTACCAGGGTTGCTGTTCTGTCCCGGCTATTGACAGCGCTGGTCTCTGTCTCCATGGCAGTGACGGCAGAACATTAGGACCCAGTGCTGATTACATTATGGGGCTGATGGGCTCATGCACAGGAGGGTCAGCACAACTGGTTGTCAGAAATGGGCTCGGGTGTGTTTGAAATCTCACTTGACCGATCCTGCTAGGAAACCAACACTCCACACGGCTAATCACAGGCAGTGAGTCATTTCCCGTTTGCAGCTGCACAGATCAGGAAATGTCTCACTGCCTGTGATTAGCCGTGTGGAGTGTCAGTTTCCTGGTGGGATCAGTCACGTGGGATTTCAAACACGCCGAGCCCATTTCTAATTGTTGTAGACGGTTGAGCTCCCTGCAGGTTGCTCAGCAGCAGTGGAGCCTTCTCTGACATGCTGATTGGGATGCATTCCAGGTGATGCTCCTAGTCAAATTTAATGTTAAATATGATCAAAGCCCATACCTTACTGACATGGAGCCCACATGGCAGCTGAGCATAAGGTTACTATATATATATATATATATATATATATATATATATATATATATATATATATATATATATATATATAGAAAAAAAGACGTGGACCGATGCTTGATGCAAAAAAAGTCATTTACTGAAGATATTTCAATTAGTACATGCAAGCCACTGTACAGTTCCGAGCGCACATCGCTCTTCGTCAGGCTATTCTGAATAGCCAGAATAGCCTGACGAAGAGCGATGTGCGCTCGGAACTGTACAGTGGCTTGCATGTACTAATTGAAATATCTTCAGTAAATGACTTTTTTTGCATCAAGCATCGGTCCACGTCTTTTTTTCTATCCATTTATGGTGGAAGGTTGGGAGTCCACCTTGACGGTGCCTTGATTGGACAGGATCTAAGAAAAGAGGGTAACCCACCTGAAGTTTATTATATATATATATATATTTATATATTTACTATATATATATATATATATATATATATATATATATATATATATATAGTTACTATATATATATATATTTACACACACACACACACTGTAGATATATATCTACATGTGGTTGTACTCTTGATTCTTATAAATACTGTGTTTATTAGATCTGACTGGGAACATCACCTGGATCACAGCCCGATCGGCATGTCAACAGAGAAGGTTAGACAGCATTACTGCTGCTAGGAGACCAACTGGGGGCTCAGCTATCTACAACCAATAGTGCCAGCCTTCCCCTGCATGCACCCATAATGTCACCAGCACTAGGTCCTAATAGACTGTCGCAGCTGCCAAGGAGACAGACGCCAGACCAGCACTGTCAGTAGCAGGGGCAGGACAGCAAGAGGAGGCTGTGGAACCCCACAGTGGCAAAACGGCAGAGCCCAGTCGCAAGTGCTACCTTTGTAACCCTGGTAGTTTTCCCACTGCTTTGGACCCTTATATTTTCCTTGTGTGCTGGTGACATATCTCTTGTTTTCTGCCACCCTGGGGGACCCCAATACAGTAAGAAGGGGGCTCACTTCAGCACATGTGAAAGGGTCCCATTGCGGGATCGTAATAAAGGGCCCTGCAACAGAAGTAAAGGGCCCCATTATATATATATAATTGCATTTTATAGCTGGCCCCCTACTTTTGTCCCTACCCCCCCCCCATGTGCCCCGCTAAATATGAAAGCTGGAGACACCACTGATTGTTAGTCCCAGCATGGAAGCAGGAGTCCAGTAGCACATTGCTACAGACGATGCAGTCACTGGGGAGAGCACTGTTCCAATTGCTACCAAAGGAAAGTGCTTCAAGTGGGGTGGCCCTGAATTTTCAGACACAGCAGAGACAGTGAGAGTCCTAAGCATCAGTAAGCAATAAGGTCAGGCTACCAGATAAAATGTGGACCTAGGAATGGATGCCCTAGGAATGAATGCTGTATCCCACCCAGAGCTCTACAGAGTATCTAGGCTCCAGGACCCAGAACAAGATTCTGAGAAAATAAAAAGTTTATCAGTCATATACTCTGGAGCCCCTCACCAAGTCTAGGTAAGAAAGCTAGGTGACACATATACACCGTCCAAAATGGAGAGCCCAGAATCACCAGCTAGCCGTTTGTAAAAGTAAATAGTCTTTATTGTCCACTCAAAAACACGCAAACAAAAAACAGCTTTCTTCAGTAAAACAAAATAAAATGAAAAACTGTCCATAATTATGATATGATGATAATAGGATGTTGCCCCATTGCCAGTATACCAATTCCACACCAGTGTTTAGGATCCCTGTCTGCTTTGGGGTGTCACACAGACCGCAGGAGTACAGCACTTCCGTTGCCAGACAGTTCACACAGTTCACAGATGGAAATCACTCGTTTCTACCTCACAGATAGGTGAGGTACTTAAGGTTGTTGAGGCTCTTTCACACTCAAACTCTCTCCGAGCCTCAAAACTCCAGTTCCCAAATGAGGTCTTACCAATCCAGAGAGCACTGTAGATCAGTCCTCTTCTCTCTGACCAGACTACCCTGGAACCAATCATCCTGTATGGGTGAGAACCCCTGTGTGTTTTCATTACCCTCCTTAAAGAGGCTATCAACCAGTCTGTATTATTTGTAGGCATGTGCAAGTCGTTTCGTTCCGAATTCGTTTTTTAACGAATTTCGACAAATTCGTTCATTCGGAAATATCCGAATTAACAAAAACCCATTTAGCAAATTTTTCCGAAAATTCGTAAATTCGAAAAATTTGTACATTCATAAATTCATACATTCGTAAATTCGTACATTCGTAAATTCGTACATTCGTACATTAGTGAAGTCGTAAATTTGTAAATTCGGAAATCTGAAATAATAATTGACTAATAATAACTTAACTATTACTAGTAACTATTATATTATAGGCATTGTAATTTCCTTTAAAATTTGGCTGTTAGTGAATGTAACACATACAAATTTATCCGAAGTTATAAATGATCCGAAATAACGAATGCCGTATCCAAACGAATGGAACGTAATGAATTAATAATAATAGATAACAATAATAGTAATAAAAATGTTTTATTATTATTATTTATTATTAATTTGTTCCATCCCATTTGTTTAGATGCAGCATTCGTTTTGGATAATTTGCGTATTTGTTACGTTCACTGACAGTCAAATTTGAAAGGAAATGACAATACCTATAATTTAATAGTTAGTTACTATTTCAGATTTTCTAATTTTCGGGTTTTTGGATTTTCTCGTTTCGAATTTACAAATTTCCGAATTTTCTAATTTACAAATGTACGATTTTACGAATTAACGAATGTACGAATTTACGAATGTAAGAATGTACGAATTCACGAATGTATGAATTTACGAATGTACGAATGAACGAATTTTCAAATGTACGAATTTACGAATGTACGAATTTACGAATTGCGATCATAACGAATGACCTGAAAAACGAATGAAACGAAAATGAACAAATTTTTTGGCTGTGCACATGTCTAATTTATTTGTACCTATAGGTAAGCCTAGAATAAGGCTTACCTATAGGTACTGTAAATATCTCTTAAACATGTGCTCTGAAGGAACGGCCACCTGTGCCATTTCTTCAGAAATCAGTGCAGTGATCGGCGGCTCCTAAGCCAGGGTTCCCAACCTCCCGCAGCATTTTTTACTGACAAAACATGGACAATTTACTGGCGCAGCACATTTTTTTACTGGCAACCTGAGAAATTACAGAACTCCTATTGAAAACTAACACAGTGAATATTTGAACAGTATAGACATGATATGGAAACACTGACAATACCTATAACAAATTAATTTGTTTGATTTACTCTTAAAAAGTCAACACAGCATGAAATTATCAGACCCTGATATTTACTGGCAGTTGTAAAGAAAAAAAAAATCAGATTTTTACTAACTGTCAGTAAATTTACTGATGGTTGGCAAACCTGTTCTAAGCTAGCTCAGCTAGGGGTTTTTTCACCTTCCTCTGGATCAACGGGAGGGTGGTTAGGTAGCCCTCCTTCTCCTCCCTCATCTTTCTTCAGCAACTTTTTGCCCTCACCATGTGCATTTTCAAGTACACAGCTGAGGCCCTCCATAGGCTAAGAAACACTGATTCAACTCTACCTACCGCCACTCAAAAAAGACTAAAAAAAGAAAAATTACTAAGGACCAATCTACAAGCAACCACCAAACACAGGGAGACATCAATCCAACTAGAACAACTAGCATGTGCCCTGATCAACACGAGATCTGCAGTCAAGCACAGACTGTAAATCCACGACTTCATCATCGAAAACAACATAGATTGCCTCTTCATTACGGAAAGCTGGCTAACATCCGACTGCAATACCATCCTAACTGAATTGGTGCCTGAGAACGACAGCATCCTAACCGAACACAGAATAGGAAAAACAGGAGGAGGCCTAGCAGTGATCTTTAAATCACACCTTGCCTTCACCAAACTAACTTCACAGAATTCAGTGCCCCTCATGGAGACGCTCCCCCTGCATCTTCAAATAACACCCCAAGACACCATTCACATATTACTATGCTACAGACCACCAGGACCAAAGACCAATCTCCTTACACCACTCACTGAACTTATTTCAATGCACACCCTGAAAACCAAAAACCTTCTGGTACTTGGAGACTTCAACCTTTGGGCAAACTCTACCCAAGACCCTATTGCGACTGCCTGCATCAACCAACTGGAAGAACTAGGTCTTCAACAGCTGTTAAATACTCCTACGCATGTTTCAGGACACACTCTAGACCTCATCTTCCAACAGAATATGGACATCAACATATTCAACAACACACCACTACCATGGACGGACCACCACGCTATCAAATTTAAAATCACCTTTAACACCACCCTCCAAAAACAGAAACATGCAACAACAACACACTGGAACAGATCTCAGCAGAGACTGCACTCTGAACTCTTCAAAACCACACTATCAAACAAAATACAATCACTAAACTTAAAACTCTAAACGGAACAAACACTCAACTCCCTAAACAAGGCACTACTACATACAGCAGACTCAGTAGCGCCAAAATGCAGAACACTCATCCGCAAAAAAAACTCAAGATGGTTTAATGGCACTCTCACCCTACTCAAGCAGGAACGTAGAAGAGCTGAAAGAGCATGGAGAAGAAATCCTACCAAGGAAAACCATACAAACTACAAAGTACTCATGGTGAAATACCACAAAACAATCTTCACAGCCAAAAAAGAACATTTCTCGAATACCATCTCAACTGCCATAAACCGACCGCGGGAACTTTTCAAAATAGTCGCCCAGTCAATGAACCCGTCCTGCTTAGAGCCCCCAGCAAACGATACTCAAGATTTCAGCAATGAGTTATCAGATTTCTTCATCAACAAAATCGACAACATCCGGAAATCAATCCAACAGAAAAAAACAACCAACCCTACCCAACCAAAGCAAAAAGAGGACATCAACACGAACATCACTCAACCGCTGGACTTCTTCTTGACCCCGATCACCACTGACACGACTAAAACCATTATGAGAAGCCTTTGAGACAGCACATCACCAAATGACATAATTCCCACGAAACTCTTGAAAGAATGCTCCGACATCCTGGCTCCCACTATAACACACCTCATAAATCAGTCATTCAAAGAAGGGATTGTGCCAACCTCCCTCAAGCAAGGCACCGTCAAATCCCTGCTAAAGATACCCAATCTCGACCCTAAGGACCCCAACCACCACAGACCGATAACAAGACTAAACACCATCTCCAAGATTATGGAGAAAGCGGTAGTACAACAGTTACAATGCCACCTGTACACACATCAACTTCTGGACACTCTACAATCAGGCTTCCACCCAGGCCATGGCACAGAAACGGCACTTCTAAAAATAAGGGATGATGCCCTTGAAGCAGCAGATGACGGAGAATCATGTCTCCTGATACTGCTAGACCTTAGTGCAGCATTTGATACAGTGAACCACAATACTCTACTTGTCCGCCTCACAGAAGTTACAGGAGCCACAGATTCGAGTCTAAAATGGTTTGCATCCTTCTTAGAGAATCGCTCTCAGACAGTGAAACTTGGAGCATTCACCTCTGACACCCAGACAATTTCCTGTGGAGTCTCACAGGGTTCACCCTTGTCGCCAGTGCTATTCAACATCTACATCCACCCACTCCTCAAAATCATCAAAAAATCAGACCTCTGCTTCCACTCATACGCTGATGATACCCAAATCTACTTTCGAATCACCGGACAAAAAGACCACCATCAACAACTAGAGAAATGCCTCACTTTGATAGATGACTAGATGACCATTAGTTCCCTCAAACTCAACGGGTCAAAAACAGAACTTCTCCTCCTACACGCTAACCAAAATCCCAAAACCTCCCACCATCTTCGGACAGACCATCTCCCCAAGCACCAAAGCCAAGAGTCTCGGAGTTATCTTTGACTCAGAAATGACAATGGATGCACAATTAGGATTAGTAGTTAGCAGATCTCGCCATCTCCTCCGCCTGCTACGCAGACTCATTCCCTTTATCCCAGAAGAGGACAAAGCAGCAGTAGTTGAAACAATCATCAATTCCCGTCTTGACTACGCAAACCCACTCTACATAGGCTTACCCCAATATCAGCTTGCGCGCCTACAGGCCATTCAAAACGCGGCGGCAAGACTGCTAACAGGAAAAAAACCCTGGGAGTCTATCTCCCCATCCCTGAGGAGCCTACATTGGCTAACAGTAAAGAATCGGATCACATTCAAGACCCTCTGCCTCACCCACAAATGCATACAAGGTAACGCCCCTAAATACCTCCAAGAGAAAATAAAACACTACATACCCAATCGCAATCTGCGATCATCCAACCGAAACCTCCTCTTCGTTCCCAAATACCGCTACAAAGCAAGGGGAGAACGCAGATTCGCAGTCCAGGGACCTCGGCTATGGAATACTCTTCCGACTCATATCCGCATAGAAGAAAACCATCTGGCCTTCAGGAAAAAACTCAAAACCTTCCGCTGTTCAACACAAAATGCATTTAGCGCCTTGAGGTGATTCAGTTCGCATTTGTAGCGCTTTACAAATCATTCATTCATTCATTCATTCAAACGCATGGGTGGGAGTGACGTCACCCGGCTCCTGCCAGTTACACAGCGGCCCCTGGAGTAAGACGGGGTATGCGGCTTACGGCAGGAACAACACAAGCTTGGTTTGCAAGTAGTGGTCACATAATGTGCTGGTATGTGATGCATACCAGCATATTATGTGACAAATATTGGTGACAAAGGTGTGCTAGGGGCTACACAGATGTGCGTGGAAGGCATTGATGGCAGAGGAATGTGGGAGTACAGCAGTGGCAGAAATGTTTTAGGAGGTTTAGAGGTATGCAGGGGGAACATTGGTGGCAGAAGTGTGCTGGAGGTATAGTGATGGCAGAGGTACGATAGTAGGTACAGAGGTGTGGGGGGGGGGATATTGGTGGCAAAGGTGTGCATGGGAGGGGGACAAAGGTGTGTGGAGAGAATGTTCATGGCAGAGGTGTTCTGGGGGGGTGGGGGAACAGTGGTGACAGAAGTGTATTAGGAGGTACAGAAGTGTTTGAGGGTGGGGGGACACTAGTGGCAGAGATGTGTTGGGAGGCACAACTAATCAAGAGGTTTCCAGCAGGTACAGTGGTAGTAGAGGTATGTTAAGGGGTACAGAAGTGTGCAGGGTACACTGGTTATAGAGGTGTGCAAGAAATGGGGTACAGAAGTAGAAGAGTTGTGTTAAGAGATTTTCAGGGGGACATTAGTGGCAAAGGTGTGCAGAGGGATACAGTTGTGGGAATGGTGTGCTGAGGGGGTTCAGAGGGATATGAAGGGATAAAGTGGTGGCAGATGTATGCAAGGGAGTATAGTGGTGCAGAGATGTTTGGGGGGGAAATGGTAGCAGAGATGTGGGGGGGGTGCAGTGATGTAAGCGGTGTGCAGGGAAAGAGGTGTTAAAGGGGGCTTGTGGTGTAGTGGCAAAAATAGGGTGCAGAGATGAGCAAAAGAGAAAGAGGGGTGCAAGAAGTGCTGGGTGTTAATCACTCCTGAACTCTACACTTTGCATGCTGGAAGCACAGCAGTCAGGAGTGTGCAATGTGCAGCACAACATGTAGCATGCAGTAGTCAGAATTATGGGGCATGCTGTGCAAATTACATTTCCATGACCGCCATACTCATTATACACAGTACGATACATAACCCCTGGTGTTGTATGTTACATACAGTACATTTGCCATTTGCACATCCCATTCCCAGCCACAACACTTTTGTACACTGGCCTATACATAACATTCTTCCTAACCAATGAAGTGTGTACAATACATAATCCAGACATCTGCACTCTGTATGCCGTGTTGTTTTTACTCCTCACCAAAATGTTCATTGCCTCAACAGCTGACAGTTGCTTAGTAGTCCATGATTATCTTAATGAAATTCATCTTTACGGTAAGCTCAAAGTGTTCAAAACGTTTTTTCCAGTTAGGATCGGGGGCAGAGATTAGAACTCAGTTGGGTTTTTACTGCTCTCTTCTCTGCTGACAGTGGTTTTAACAGACATGAAGTGAGGAAAAAAGCTGTAACACACAGGGAGCACAATTCACTAAAGGTTATCGCAAGCACTATGATGGTCATGTGACCACTTAACATATGCCACGAAAATGTAAATCCACGATTGCTCATTTGTGGTATTTTGCGCAAACAGCAAAAATGCTTGTTAAATACCTCATAGAAAGGCATCAAAGTGGGAGTAAACTCCCATGTAGAATGTTTACCTATAGGTAAGCCTATAATAAGGCTTTCCTATAAGTACAGTAAATCTCTGCTAAACTGCAACGTTTAGCAGATATTTACTTTAGCTGCAGCCAGTCACCTCACCGGCGCATGCTTTCTAAAGGAACGGTCTACTCCTTTAATTCCTTCAGAGCTGTGCCGTAAACAGCGACTCCTGTGCATATGTGCAGGAGTGACGTCACCGCCGTCTTGGCCATTCATATTACCGAAGCTCACAAACCCAGGAAAGAAGACCGGGTGAAGATGAAAGCACCTTTAGTGATGACAGCGTGCCGCTGAAGTGCTTCATTTACAGGTAAGTCTGTCATAATGGGCTAGTATGCAATTAATACTAGCCCATTGTGACTTAAACTGCTCGGGGCCCAATTTTTTTTTTTTATGCAGTTTACTACCGCTTTAAAGTCAATTCACAGAAGGAAATAAATAAATAAATAAATGCGGTAATTAGGCAGTGGTCCTTTGAATTCAGTCTTCTGGAATTAAAAGTAATACAGAAGAGGAGGAGGAGAAGATCTACAGTGATCCTTTCAAAGGAAACATGCTTTAAGGAGCATACATACTGAATAAATACACAGATTCTGCAGAAGTTCTGGTCATTCAAGGCACTAATCATGGAGCTGTATACTTAACTCAATTTTAAGGACAGTTTCTTTGTGAATTACATTTTTTTTTTTTCTCAAAACTCTGTGTGTTGTATTACCACATACCCGGATGCAGTAAAATATTGTTTTGTGAATCCTGCCCAGGGACACAGAAATAAAAAGCTAACAAGGACTCTAGCCTTCAATTGCTATACTAAAAAAGATCATTTTTATGTCTATCTCTTGGAGAGTTTCCCTCACTTTTTGTCTGGTAAAACGTCAGCAGGACAAGAAGTGAGAGGAAATACTGCATGCCCAGAAAACACTAAAAATCTATCAAGGGTTCTAATCCTTAACCATAGAGACATTGAAAAGTGTTTCTATGGGTAAGGATTAGAACCCCAGATAGGTTAGAACCCCAGATAGTTAGAGTTGATAACCACTCTAATGCCCCGTACACACGGTCGGACTTTGTTCGGACATTCCGACAACAAAATCCTAGGATTTTTTTCCGACGGATGTTGGCTCAAACTTGTCTTGCATACACACGGTCACACAAAGTTGTCTGAAAATCCGATCATTCTGAACGCGGTGACGTAAAACACGTACGTCGGGACTATAAACGGGGCAGTGGCCAATAGTTTTTATCT
Source organism: Aquarana catesbeiana (assembly GCF_042186555.1). Lineage (NCBI taxonomy): Eukaryota > Metazoa > Chordata > Amphibia > Anura > Ranidae > Aquarana > Aquarana catesbeiana. Next base: position 539,983,950 of record NC_133327.1, read on the forward strand.
CTTTATTTATTCTGAGCATGCATGGCACTTTGTCCGTCGGATTTGTGTACACACGATCGGAATTTCCGACAATGGATTTTGTTGTCAGAAAATTTTATATCCTGCTCTCAAACTTTGTGTGTCGGAAAATCCGATGGAAAATGTGTGATGGAGCCTACACACGGTTGGAATTTCCGACAACAAGGTCCTATCACACATTTTCCGTCGGAAAATCCGACCGTGTGTACGGGGCATTAGAAAGAAAAAAGTTTGGGCTGGACATGAACTATAAAAATCATGGTGCAAAAATGTTTATGTGTCTGTGAGGTTCTTGCTTGTGGCACAGTAATAAAAGTATAACTAAAAGAATTTTGGATAGGGTAGAGAGGGATTAAAACCCCTGCCAGATTTTTATTGCCATCCTCATCTCCATTAGGGAGATTCACCCTCTCTATTTGTCCTGTTTACTGTTATCACCTAAAGTTAAGGAAAATTCCACATTTTCGGTTGTCCCCAGAACAGAAATAGAAGGGACATCTTCCAATGGGGACACTTGTTCTAGTGACCCTGGTGACAACCAGGGATTCCCTAACTTTGGAGGGCTTTCTTCTCACTTCCTGCTTTGGCTATGGGACAGGAAGTGAAGGGAAATCTCCCTAATGGGACACAGATAGCAAAGGCAAACCTGACAGGGCTTATAACCCTCCCTTACTCTATCCAAAATGGCAAAAAAAAATGTATTGCCTTTAAGTTCTACTTTAAAGCATTTTTTTTTGGTTACAGGGACTGTGGCTTATGTGTGTTGTGTATACAGTGAGCAGGCTCTGGTTCTATTTAACAAAATCTCTTTAATCCCCTCCCACTGTGTGACCACGCCCACCGATGCCATGGTGCTCTATGCCCGCCGCATCATTTTTCACTATACCCAGGGGAACCCCAGGTCTTGCACAATCCTAGCAACATCCTAGCTTGAGACTACTGTCTAGATATGATCAAGCACTTTTACATTCAGTATATTATACACACAGGGCAGCTTTGTTACTTAAAATGGAAGAAACGCCTAACATTGACTATTCCTAAAAGCTTTCTCTCCTCCTTTCTCCTCCTACCTATCCTGATTACCCTGTGTAAGAAGAAAAAATCTGTGTACTTATCTTTTTAATTTGGTCCGCCCATGTGATCCTGCAGCTCCACCTCCCTCGTGCAAGGGAGAGCTTGACAACAGTTCTGAATTCTAGGAACCGTGACGTCATCCATAGGCTCCCAAGGCCCAGCCTTTGTCACTGCTCCCTCCTCTCCCCTGCAGAAGCTGCTCATTGACACAGGGAAACTGGAGCTGTGAGGTCACGGGACAGGACTGGAGCAGATTAAAAAGAGTAAGACAGTTCCTATATACTGTATGTATATCAGCTTTGTTTTACTTGCTTGTATGGAGTTCAGGTTACATATACATTGCATTACCAGTTTTCTGATCTTCAGGTTTTATTTAACTTTAAAAACTTCAGTTGGACCAAGCTGGTCCAAACTATCTGCCTTTGGCTTCCTCTGATTGGCTAAGGCAGAGTAATGATGTCATCAAGTGGGCAATTGGTTTTCGTCAGCCAGGCATGTGATCCACTGAGTGGGCAGCTCTGGCTTGTGGGATCGTGTGGGATCATGTGTCCCACTTGCCCGGATTGGGCGCCTGATGTAGGCAGTTTTCCATCTCTAGCATGGCCTCATGTTGGGCACTGAGCATGTGTGGGCACTTCTGCATATGTTCAGTTGAGGATCAGGCCTGGTAACGTCCTACTTTGTCCCTTGTGTGGGCCAAGGGTGTACCAGGTCAGAACAGCTTAAATGGGACACCTGTGAGTAACAGCACCGTTGTAGGGTGGATATACTGTGGAGAGATTTCCAGAGAGGTGAGTGGAAACAGGCTGTGTTTTTATGTGCTTTATGCATCCTTATATGCTATTTATTCTACTTCCTTTGTTGGGACCCACGATTATGCATTTTTGACACTGCTTGGTTGTTGGCCGGTCAGCATTTAAAAAACCGTTTAGCAGATGGAAGCTGTGTTTCATGTGCTTGACACCTTTGGCTCACTCCTATCTCTTCACAAATCTGCCTATGTAATATTCTCTACTTTTTGATAGAGATTAGTAAGATTGGTGAGAGTAAACCCTTTCTTCTGAGAAGGTATTATACTCCAATATGGTTTTGAGGATGTTTTATTTTTTATTTTTCAGTTGTTACCATTGTTGTTGCCCCCATGTCCACCAGGTGAAGGTTTTGGCCCTCTGGTGCGTTTTGCGCCAGTGCATGCGCATCCTTCGGGTAGGTGGTTTTGAAGGGGTTATCCAGCCATGCATCTTCTGTGACTCACATTAACATGTGTTTATATTGCATGTTCTAATTATACAGAATCTAACATATATGTATATAATTTGTTGTAGTGATTTTAACTACTTCAGCCCCGGAAGGATTTACCCCTTAATGACCAGGTCATTTTTTGCGATACGACACTGTGTAACTTTAACTGACAATTGCGCGGGCATGCAATGTTTTACCCAAACAAAACTGATGTTCTTTTGTTACCACAAATAGAGATTTCTTTTGGTGGTCTTTGATCACCTCTGCGGTTTTTATTTTTTGCGCTATAAACAAAAAAAAAGTGACAATTTTGAAAAAAAAAACTTAATATTTTACCTTCTGCTGTAATACACATCTAAAATAAAAATGTAAAAAATCTAATTTCTTCATTAGTTTAGGCCAATATGTATTGTGTTACATCTAAGTGTATATTGATTGGTTTGCGCAAAATTTATAGCATCTACAAAATAGGCGATAGATTTAGGGACTTTTAATTTTTTTATTGTTTTTACTGATAATGGCGGTGAACTGCGATTTTTAACGGGACTGCAACATTGCGGCGGACAAATCTGACCCTAAGTGACACTTTTTGTGGACCAGTGACACCAATACAGTGATCAGTGCTAAAAAAATGCACTGATCAATGTATAAATGACACTAGTAGAGAAGGGGTTAACACTAGGGGGTGATCAAGGGGTTAACTGTATTCCCTGGGTGTGTTCTAACTGTGTGGGGGATGGGTTCACTGGGACAACACAGAGATTGGTATTCCTGATCACTAAGAACAGCCGATCTCAGTGTTGTTCAATGTCAGAACGGGGATCTGCCTTGTTTAGATCCCTGTTCTGCCTCTCTGTACCGCGATCGCGGGTGGCTGGTGGACATCGAGTCGAGTCTGCCGGACTCACATGCGCGCTCCCCCTGGCATGCAGCGGCCGAGCCCACACTATCACATGTACGGACCGACATATAGATATGTCGGTTTGTGAAGCCGAGTCGCCTTGTCGCAGTATATCTGCGGAAGGCAGTCGGCAAGTGGTTATTATGCTCCCTAAACTCTTGAAGAAGCGGTAACAGACCATGAAACATGTACAGATGTGAACTTAACTGTCCATGCCCTATCCCTCTGCATTTTCAGCATATTGACTGACCCTACCATTACATACTTTTGATCAGTGATCATAGTTGGAAACTCATGGTAGCTTTTGAGAGCTGATATGTATAACTATGTGTGTTTTTAACCCATTTGAATTTTGTGTTAATAAAGAGATTTATGTAAACTTTTAAGTGTTGGATTATGTGTAATCTATGATGGTACCAACAAAATCCACAAATTCTCCCTCACCCTTTTACATGTTTTGGAATTGATAGGATGAAGGTACCACTTTATTGTGCTGCACTCACCACACATAATTCCCACAATTTAAAATAAACTGCTTTATCTAAAATACATTTCCAAATATATAGTATTATTAAAATAGGTCCTTATAATCCTAGAAAATATAATTTTCCATAATACAACAATCCTTTGAAAAAGCTTTGCATTCTTCATTATGTTAACATTGTTTTATTGGGCTTCTGTGTATTGCTATGTACGTAAACTTAAAAAATAGAAATAAAATCATATCTGTTTAATATAGCTGAGATATTCAGTAATGCAGCAAAACTGAAAAAAAACATATTTAATTGTGAGCCTTATATTTTTGTGGGTTCTTTTAAGCATATTCATGTGCTGGCTAAATGTTTATTTTGTACATTCTATTACATAGTACTCTTCCTAGCCCAGTTTGACACCTTCCATCTGTGCTGTAAGTTTATGTAATAGTTTTTATGACCTTTTTAGTCCTGTTTAGAAAAGATGTTTCCATCTATTGGGCAATGAATCCTGGTTGTTCCTTGCACTAGTCACATGCTTCAGTACAATAAAAAATAACTTTCCGATTAGTATATCTGTGCTAAACATGTCATAGAGCTAAAGTATAACTAAAGGTAAAGGCAAAACTTTTTTTTTGTTTCAGACAGAGTGGAGTCAGATTAAAACATCTGTAGCACCCTCTCAGATAGCCTGCTAGGAAAGTTAGGTAAATGTAGTTCTGTAATCAGTAGAGCAGTTTGTGATTGCTTTGGGCTGTTCTATGCCCTGCAGGCTGCAAGTTTGATTGCTCTCACTTGCATTCTGGAGGACTACAGAATAAAGTGTGTTTGGAGGATGCAAACCAGCAGTCTGAATATTTACCATATTTATCTGCATATAACACGCACAGGCATATAACACGCACCAGGGAAAAAACTTTTTTTTAAAATAAACCACTTTGAAGCAAAATAATGGTCAGTGCCCATCAATGCAGCCTGATTAGTGCCCATCTGCAGCCTCAATGCAGCCTGATCTGTGCCCATCTGCAGCCTCAATGCAGCCTGATTAGTGCCCATCTGCAGCCTCAATGCAGCCTGATCTGTGCACATCTGCAACCTCAATGCAGCCTGATTAGTGCCCATCTGCAGCCTGAACTGTGCCCATCTGCAGCCTCAATGCAGCCTGCTCAGTGCCCATCTGCAGCCTCAATGCAGCCTGATCTGTGCCCATCTGCAGCCTCAATGCAGCCTGATCTGTGCCCATCTGCAGCCTCAATGCAGCCTGATCTGTGCCCATCCGCAGCCTCAATGCAGCCTGATCTGTGCCCATCTGGAACCTCAATGCACCCTGATATGTGCCCATCTCCAGCCTCAATGCAGCCTGATCTGTGCCCATTTGCAGCCTCAAAACAGCCTGATCTGTGCCCATTTGCAGCCTCAAAACAGCCTGATCTGTGCCCATTTGCAGCCTCAAAACAGCCTGATCTGTGCCCATCTGCAGCCTTAATGCAGCCTTCTTAAGTGTGTTGTGCCCTTCTCTCGATAGGCTGTCAGGTTAAATTTAGCTGTGGGTTTCACTGTTGTCAGTGAAGCAGTGATCTATTAATTTTGTCTGATCACAGCTTACTAAGCTTGGTTTTGGATCTCTACCACCTACTTTTAGAAGAAGATTCCAGAATATAGGGCAAGGCAAGTCAAATGTCCAGTATAAATATTTATTATGCCCCAGCCAATCCCTGGAAGGAAACAACCTGAAGGTGGTTAGGTAGGTGATAATGTTTGAGAGGCCTTGCAGATTGTTCTTTCCTCTTCAGGGAGGGTTCCAGTCTCCTTGGGCTGCTGCTCCTGGGGGGAAGCTAGAAAGAGACAGAAATTGCAGTCTGGGCCTCAGCAGTATCTGGGCTGTGGGCCTGGAGAGAATTGCTAAATGCTTTTTGCTGTAGGGCACTGCTTTGAAATCCTGGTCTGGAGAAGGATCTCTTATCTCCCTCACTGAGGATCTACCTGTGGAAGCTGGGTGGCAGACATCTCCTGGTACATTCTGAGTAAGACCTGATATGAGGACTTTAATGTGTGCCTGTTGCTATAAGAATTTATTTCAATAAGTTTGTCCTCCTATTGCTTGCTACTATCTTTTTGGAGTATCCTGAAACCCCAGATCTCATCTCCTATTTCGAGCTATATAGTAATAAATTCTAAAAAGACATACACGTGTATGAGCCTGTATTGTTGGTGTGCATGGAACTGTGATTGTAGCTGGCATGCTCTGTACTAGCTAGGGAGACCTGGGTTATATGCAACGCCCCCTCCGGGGGTGAGCACTACAAGTGTAAGGCAAAGGTAAACAGAACTTTTTTCACAATCTTGTGCTATATAGGTAGTTTTCTGGCTTTTATATAGTCTTCCTGCATCCTAGCAGCTCTAGAGCCTTCCTGTTGCCTGACTATATTACTCCAACACCGTCTATGTGCTTAATAGTGCCTGTCTTTTAACCTCCTTTTAGCCCTGCCTTTGGATGACTCTGTACAATATATCTCTATATCATTGTAGCCTTTTCCCTTACTGAAGGAGGCACTGATGTTTGGGTTCACTGATTCCAAAGTCTGAAGAGGGAATATTTATTTGTACAACTCACCCAACAAAGCAATTAAACGAATAGCACAAGAACTCTAAATCACAATAGACTTTTCTAAACTGTGCTCAATACTACAAGACATCAATTGGGACCTAATCCTAGAAACATTGAACACAGAGGAAAAATGGGAATGTTTTAGGAACATATTAAACAAAAGTATCCCAACTGTGCATTTCTATGGTAAATAAATATAGAATAACGAAGGTAAAACCTGGGTGGCTAAACCATAACTTAAAAATTCTTATTAGAGAGAAAAAGTGGCCTTTAAAAAGCTATAAAGCAGAGAGGGCATTGTCAGCATTCCAACACTACAAGGAATGCAATAAGAAGTGTAATGCCGTGTACACACGGGCGGACTTTTCAGCATCAGAGGCCCAACGGTCTTTCCGACTGACTTTTGACGGACTTCCGACAGACTTTAGAACGAACGGACTTGCCTACACATGATCACACCAAAGTCCGACAGATTCGTACGTGATGACGTACGACCGGACTAAAATAAGGAAGTTCATAGCCAGTAACCAAAAGCTGCCCTAGCACCGGTTTTCGTCCATTGGACTAGCACACAGTCGAATGGATTTTTCGACCGGACTTGAATCCATCGGAAAGATTTGAAAAAAAAATGTTTTAAATCTAAAGTCCATCTGATTTTCAACTGAAAAAGTTCGCTGCAGGTCCGATGAAGCCCACACATGGTCGGATTGCTCGATGGATTTGTTCCGTCGGACCAGTCTGGTCGGAAAGTCCGCCCGTGTGTAGCAGAGGTGAGTAAAAAAAATCCCAAGGAATTCTTTAGATATATTAACAAGCAGCGCAGGGGGTTCTTCACTGTCAGGGCGGTAAGAATGTGGAACTTTTCCACAAGTCGTGGTTTCAGCAGGGAGTATGGATATTTTTAAAAGACTTTTGGACATGCATCTTACAGAACACAACATACAGGGATATAGGAAATGATTATTGACACTGACACACGTATACCTACACAGATTGGACTGGATATACTGTTGTCTTTATTCAACCTTACCTACTATGTAACTATATGTAAATAGCAATAACAGTGACCCAGGGGTCCATGTTTTGCCAGCAATCAACCCAGGGATTGTGCAGGAATCATGCATCACTACTGTTGCCATGTATAATATATACCATATATACAGTACCATTATATACCATTGGTGAATGGGAGATATCATGAGGATCTAATTAAACTACCTGGGTGTTAGCATTGTATAATTGGATACTGTTTGCAGGTTAATCCAACTTCGTAATAGAGTCCATTGATTCTAGTAAGAGTCCATTCAGTTGTTGGTGATGGCCCACGTAGTGAATTTAGGAGTTTTTTGACACCGTCTATCACACAGTGGTGTACGCATCTTATGATTGGGATTGTTGCTCTCATTTTATGTTTTCAACATGGACTTGCATCATTATTTTACATTTTTTGCACTTTACTTGTGTGTTTTGTATCACATTATTATTAGCGTGGCAGAATTTTGTTCATTTTACTTGGGTGAATATGGTGGCCTCCTTTTTGATCACAGATCACTAGCAGGTGTACTTTGACTTTGGCCCCAGAACCAACACATGACTACAAGCTGCTGAAGGTTGGAATATTAGCCAGGCTAGGTGTGACTCTCAACATGAGGGTGAATGGTATTTGACAATCGTGTTTGACAAGCCTAAACCTGCACATGTAGCCTGGTGTATCTGCCCCAAGAGTGGCTGCAACCTGAGGTACTGAGGTACCCCCACTAAGACTGGTGCAGGTCACCCTTGATTGTTTTATGTATGGTTTTCACAAGTAACTGTACCACTGTGTGGCCAAGGCTGAACCCCAGTGCTTGGAAGAGATGGGCACTGCAGTAGAACAATAAAACTGTGTGGACCTCTTGGGGGGGCTCTTCATTAACAAAAGAGCAGCTCTTAACAAAAAGGTACACCTTGGCTACAATGTGTTAGTGGATCACCGTAGTATGTCTGCCTGTGGACCTAATACTCCAACCACAAGTGCCCCACCACCTAACCCACCTGAGAACTGGTGGTCTTACAAGAGCAGTCTTTCATAAATTCACTTTCCCAAGGGGCCGTATGAGAAACTGGGACTGTCGTGGAGGAACAAGCTTAATTTTGCTCAATAATTCTGCTCAATAATAATAATAACAATAAATAAGTAAACATATAGAAAACAGGTACAACTGCTTATGAAATAGGTTTCTTTAAGATGGGCTGTCGGGGGGGGCGGGTTTGTACAAATATAATATAACACCTCATTGCCTGTCAAATGCCCTCTGAAAAGTATTACGACTGAAAGGAGAGAGCTTAAGAGTGGTAAAATGGGAATTTTTGCAGCTCCTGACCTGGGGTAAAGAATAGGTGCACAGCTCCAGGGATTTGCAGTGTGCATGCGCTAACACTGCAAGAACTTGGCCAGTGCAGAGTGGTGGGAGATCGTTGGGACATCGCCTAGGCAACACTTTCTCACCAGAACCTCCTCGCTGTACCAATCATCACCTCAGGCTCTCTCCTTCCAGTTCTTGCAGCTCTACACATTGAAATCTATCAGCATGCCTCTCAGTGATGAAGCTGACAGACTCAGAAAGGCATGCTGATAGTGGGGCTGCACTTTGACCAGATATGCTGCTCATAATCTATTTTAGCTGCCTTAATGTACTTTTTGCATCTCCCATTACATTTTTTTGTAACCATTAAAATGCAGAAGATGTCCCTTCCATTTTGTATTTTTCAAAGTCTATTTTTTTCTCCTTAATTTGCTTTTTAAGACAAGAATTACACCACATTGGTTTAGCTTTTTTTTTCTTATATTCGTTACTCAATGACATGCAATAGCAAATGCTATTATTTAACATATCCTTGAAACATGCCCAATTTCCCCCTTCTTTGTTAAGAACATTTGGTCCCAATTAGTATCACTTAACAAGAATCTCAACAGTTTGGAAATTCAGAGTTTTAATGGTATTTCTCTTTTCGGTAACTCGCGTCCTAAGTTTTCCCTAACTTGCATGTCTGAAATGAGCACTGTAATATTAGAAAATCACCAGATCTAGCAAGGGTTTTTTTCTAGTTGAGAATTCTACCATTTGACTCCTAAAATTATCCAGCAGAGTGTTCAGGAACCAGCAAGCCTTGGTTGACCGTGCAGTACAATTTGTCCAATCAACGCCTAAATAATTTAAGTCCCACTTAATAATATTTTGCTGTTCCTCAGCTAATTTGTGAAAGGAAATGGCCTGTAACATACTCCCATAATTATCTCACTATTTGCAGCAGTTGCATACAGCTCCAGCTCCATCACCACTCAAATTGCTGATATCCTCTCTCACACTCATTTTCAGATATATGTTTACCCTGTCCCTCCTAAAGAGAGTGTATCGATCGATATTCAAAGCCTTGTCCTGTGAGCAGTCCATCCAGGTTTCTGATATTCCCACAAATTTCTGCTCGAATACCAGTAATTCTAGCCCATCCATTTTATTCAAAAGACTTCTAGCATTTGGGTACATGCCTTTAATTTTGTTTTAACACCTATTTTTCTCTTATTTATGTTACAATTTTGAATTGCTTGACTTTCTGCATTGGCTTCCCTATCTGGTTTATGCCTGCCTCCCCTAATTCCACCTCTCTCTATATCCTATACCCATATTGTCCTTGCTCATAATATGTAGCTCTTCAGATACCACTTATATCTGCTGTATGAGCCAATGAAGAGAGAGAGACCCGGGAGAGCTGGTGCTCTCGTGCACATTGCTGGATCGAGATGAAGCTTGGGTAAGTATAAGGGGGGCTGCACCCAAAAGGTTTTTTACCTTAATGTATAGAATACATTAAGGTACAAAAACCTTCTGCTTTTAGAACCACTTTAATCTCAGTGCCCCAACAGTATCAGAAATCAGTGTCCCAACAGTAATAAAAATAACAGTGAATGAGGCCACGCCTCAACTGCTCTGCAACTGCTTGTTATGTAGTGCCAGACTAATCAGTTGCTGCTGGAGCATTCCCAACCCTATAGTTCTGCATTGTCAAATTACAATATGTGTGTACAGGCAGTTGTGGGGCAGGAAATGCCCCATCAGCAGCTGATTGGGCTGGCACTGACAGCTTCCTTCCAGGTTTGGCCAAACAGGTATTTGGGTCAAACTCAGGCTCATCCTTTTTAGGATGCCTCTTTGACAGAGATGCCAACCTAATTTGAGAGTAATTGTTCGCTTAAGGCCAAACTGAATTGAATTGAAGTGTATCTATAACCACAGTTTTGGATGAAAAGTGAAAATGTTAAAACACCAATCAAGCGTTTATTGCCGAGCCCCTGCTAAGGAGATTCACCCTTTGTTTGTCCTGTGACCATTGTCATTAATGCTATTGATGGCAATCCAAAATGTTATAGTTGTCACCAGCACCAGAACAGGAATAGAGGGTAAGGCTTCCAATAGAGACAGCTTGCGGGTGATGCCCTAGAGGGCAGGTTAGGAACCACAAGCCATAAAATTAATTGTCCACAGTTTGGCTCCTATTGCATTAACTACTTCATGCCATGCCATGATACCATAGCCATGATCCCTCACTCTGAATTAATTAGTGTTGCAAGACAGGAATGCAAAACATGTCCTATTCTTCACAAGTCCCATGTGTCTTCCCTAGGCACACATATCTTGAACATTAGTAGTACTCCGTGTATTGGATTAACCTCCCCTTATAGACACACATCGCAGGAAGCCACCACACTGATATTTATATAACAGAATAGAATGTGGCCTGGTGCATGTAGTGATGTGCCTACATCCCTTCATTATTACATCCATACAACCAATTTATTTTCCCTGAGACTTTGAATGAGACACAACACATACGGGCAATAAATAACTAGTTTCCAACAATGTTGTTCAATAAATGAATAAATATTGCATACAAAAAGACGATAAAATGGTAACAAGCTGATTTGTAATGAATCCATATAAATGCATTTCCTACATAATTAAATATAATATAATTTGGGAGCTAAATTGAGGAAAAGGACCTCCAAGGTAGTATTCTTAGGAATACTACCGGTACATCGAGCCACAACAGAAAAGCAGAGGGAGATTAGGGAAGTAAACAAGTGGCTAAGGAGCTGGTGTAGTAAGGAGGAGTTTGGGTTCCTGGAGGACTGGGTCGACTTCTCAGTTGATCACCAGCACTACAGAAGGGACGGACTGCACCTAAATGAGGAGGGTGCAGATCAGCTGGGAGTAAAGATGGCTAAAATGTTAGAGGTGTTTTTAAACTAAGCGACGGGGGGCCCAGAGGTGGAGATAGTCAGGGCGGAACATATTCCAGGGGGGAGTATTGGGGGCATTAGTGGTATGGTAGGAGGATAGTATGCAAACGGACTAAACTATGTGGCATGTTCACCAATGCCAGGAGCCTGGCGGACAAAATGAGTGAACTAGAGATACTGTTGTACGAGGAGGATTTGGAATTTGTGGGAATTTCAGAGACCTGGTTCAACAGCTCTCATGATTGGCTGGCAGCCATTCAAGGGTATACCCTTTATCTCAGGGATAGAGAGGGTAAAAAAGGAGGGGGGAGGGGGTATGCCTATATATCACGAACAATGTACAAGCGAATGTGAGAGTTGACATCACTAAGAGAGCTAGGGAAGAGGTGGAATCCTTATGGGTAGAGCTCCATAGGGATGAAGTTAAGGGGAAAATAATACTGGGAGGATGCTATAGGCCCCCTAACCTGAAGGAGGAGGGGGAGACGGATCACAAGTTGGATTAGCAGTAAGGATGGGAAGTGTTATCATAATGGGGGATTTTAATTATCCAGACATAGACTGGGCGGAGGGAACCACGCATTCGTCTAAGGCTCGCCAGTTCCTAAATGTCTTACAGGACAATTTCATGGTTCAGATGGTAGATGCACCAACTAGAAATAAAGTGTTCTAAAGGATCTACTGATTACCAACAATACAGATCTAATCACGGATGAGGAAATACGAGCAAATTTAGGTACAAGCGGTCACAGGTCAATTGGCTTCAGTATAAATCACACAAATAGGAAACATAAGGGGAATACAAAGACCCTGAATTTCAAAAGAGCCAACTTCTCTAAACTATGAACCTTGCTAGAAGGCATAAATTGGGATAAAATCTTAGGAACAAAGAACACGGAGGAGAGATGGGTTTGCTTTAAGAGCATATTAAATAAGAGCATTAGCCAATGCATCCCATTGGGTAATACATTTAAAAGAGCGAACAAAAGTCCTGGATGGCTTAAAAATGCATATAAAAGCAAAGGAGAAGGCCCTCAAAAAATACAAGGCTGAGGGATCATCATCAGCATTCAGACTTTATAAAGAATGCAACAAGAAATGTAAGGGTGCAATTAGGGCGGCTAAGATAGTACACGAAGATAGTGGAGGAGAGCAAAAAAAATCCCAAGAAATTCTTTAAGTATGTAAACAGTAAAAAGGGAGGACAGACCATATTGGCCCCATAAAGAATGAGGAAGGACATCTGGTCCCAAAGGATGGGGATATGGCGAAGGTATTGAATTTATTCTTCTCCTCAGTCTTCACAAGGAAATCAGGGGGCTTTAGTAACCAAAACTGCAGTGTTTATCCTTATAACACATCACAGGAAGCACCTCTATGGTTAACAGAGGACAGAATTCAAATTAGGATTGGGGAAACTTAACATTAATAAATCACCGGGACCAGATGGCTTGCATCCGAGGGTACTTAGGGAACTCAGTAATTGCCAGACCATTGTTCCTAATTTTTATTGACAGTCTACTGACTGGAATGGTACTAGCTGATTGGAGAAAAGCCAATGTACCACCAATATTTAAAAAGGGCCCAAAATACATCCCTGGGAATTACAGACTAGTTAGTTTAACATCAATAGTATTTAAGCTCTTGGAGGGCATGATAAGGGATTATATACAATAACTGTATCATTGGCAGTAATCAGCATGGATTAATGAAAAATTGTTCTTGCCAAACCAATCTATTAACCTTCCATGAGGTGGTGAGTTGCCATATAGATAAAGATAAAGAAAGGCCCGTGGACGTGTTGTATCTGGATTTTGCAAAAGCATTTGACACAGTTCCCCATAAACGTTTACTGTACAAAACAAGGTCTGTTGTAATGGACCATAGAGTGATGGAAAACTGGCTACAAGGGTGAGTTCAGAGGGTGGTGATAAATGGGGAGTACTCAGAATGGTCAGGGTTAGGTAGTGGGGTCCCCCAGGGTTCTGTGCTGGGACCAATCCTATTTATTTTGTTCATAGACGACCTGGAGGATAGGGTAAACAGTTCAATCTCTGTATTTGCGGATGATACTAAGCTAAGCAGGGCAATAACTTCTCCGCAGAATGTGGAAAACTTGCAAAAAGATCTGAACAAATTAATGGGGTGGGCAACTACATGGCAAATGAGGTTTAATGTACAAAAATGTAAAATAATGCATTTGGGTGGCAAAAATATGAATGCAATCTATACACTGGGGGGAGAACCTCTGGGGGAATCTAAGATGGAAAATGACCTGGGGGTCCTAGTAGATGATAGGCTCAGTAATGACATGCAAAGCCAAGCTGCAGCTAACTAGGGATGAGCCAAACACCCTCGGTTCGGTTCCCACCAGAACCTGCAAACGGACCGAAAATTCGCACGAACGTTGGAACCCCATTGAAGTCTATGGGACTCGAATGTTCAAAATCAAAAGTGCTAATTTTAAAGGCTAATTTGTATAGTATTGTCCTAAAAGGGGTTTGGGGACCCGGGTCCTGCCCCAGGGGACATGTATCAATGCAAAAAAAGTTTTAAAAACGGATTTTTTTCGGGAGCAGTGATTTTAATGATGATTAAAGTGAAAAAAAAAAAAAAGTGAAATATTCCTTTAAATATCGTACCTGGGGGTGTCTATAGTATGCCTGTAAAGTGGCGTGTGTTTCCCGTGCTTCGAACAGTCCCTCCACAAAATGACATTTTTAAAGTAATAAAAGTCATTTAAAACTGCTTACAGCTTTAATGTAATGTCCGGTCCCAGTAATATGGATGAAAATCAGTGAGACGAACGGCATGGGTACCCCCCCCCAGTCCATTACCAGGTCCTTTGTGTCTTGTATGGATATTAAGGGGAACCCCGCACCCAATTTAAAAAAGGAAAGGCGTGGGCCCCAGGCCCTCTGAACAGCAGTATACAAGCGGTGCAAACAAGACAGGGACTGTAGGTTTGTTGTTAAGTAGAATCTGTTTGTAATTTTGAACTGGTACATTTTTAAAGTGTAGCTCCAGCCAAAAAAATCTATTTTTAAGCTTTTTGGAAAACATAGGGAAGGGTTATCACCCCTGTAACATTTGTTTTGCTATCTGTGCACCTCTTCAGAAGATTTTACCTCACTTTCTGTCCCAATGACAAATGTTTTTCGACAATTTGGGGTTTTTAGTGAAACAAGGATTGGTGATAAAGCATCAGTGGAGAGGAGACACATTTTTCCCATATTAACTCTTACAGGAGAGAATTTCCCTTCCTAGGGGTAGATTTCATCTCACTTCCTGTTGTCTCCTTCCATTTGCAAGTAGGAGTCATTTGTACTCTGCAGAAATTGCGGCCTTAGGTGTTGGTTTTGCCACAACACTGCAAGCCCTCACAGTTACTCTTGGTGGGAGCTGGAACAGGCTCTGCTGTGAAATATTAGATCAAGAATTGTAATTACATGCACCTGTTGAACAGGGGCAGAAAAATTGGGCCTTTGGTGGTGGTTGTGATGGTGCCACAACACTGTTATAGGGCGTACACACGGTCGGACTTTGTTCGGACATTCCGACAACAAAATCCTAGGATTTTTTCCGACGGATGTTGGCTCAAACTTGTTTTGCCTACACACGGTCGCACAAAGTTGTCGGAATTTCCGATTGACAACCACGCGGTCACGTACACCACGTACGACGAGACTAGAAAAGGCCGGTTCAGAACCAAGCGTGGCACCCTTTGGGTTCCTTTTGCTAATCTCGTGTTAGTAAAAGTTTGGTGAGAGACGATTCACGCTTTTTCAGACTCGTGGCTTTCAGATCGTTTTCTGCCATTCAGTTTGTGCTTGTGGGTTTGTATCTGCTCTTCAGTGCGTGCAGCAAGTTCCGCGTGACTTTAGGTAGTCATTGTATTCTTGTTTGTTCGTTACTGGTTTTCAGGTCGCTCTTCACAGGCCTTGCTGTTCTTCAGTGCGTTCTGTTACTTCGTTCTGAGCAGCCGACCGTTTTCTAGCCATGTTTCGTATGCGTACTCCTCGTACAGTTCGTGCTGTGCGGGGGCTTGGTGTTGGGGTCCTGACCTTGACACAAGTCCAGTCCATGAACAGGGTGGGGAGGACTTCATGGACCAAGAATTGGTTGCTTCAGCGTAACCAGTTCTCTCATATGCCTTTGCTCCGTGAGATCCGTGAGAATAATCCTGATGATTTCAGGAACTTTCTCCGAATGACGAACCCCGTGTTTCACAGTTTGTTGGCTTCGCTGACCCCCTATATCAGCAGGCAGGATACCTGCATGAGGCAAGCCATCACTGCGGAGCAGAGGTTGGTCGCTACCTTGCGGTATTTGGCCACAGGGAGAAGTCTGCAGGACTTGAAGTTCTCGACAGGCATCTCCCCCCAGGCTCTTCTTTGTGGACATTTACTGCTTGTGTTTGTTTGAGCTGACCCTGACAGAAATGTGTTGAGTGCAGAAAATGGCGTGATTGTGTAACCTTATACAAAGCATTGTTGGCTGTTATTTACTAAATGCAAAGACACTTTTCACTACAAGTGCACTTGCAACTGCACTGAAACAGCACTTGTAGTGCAAAGAGGATTTGCCCTTAGGAAATTACCCCCATTTTCTCATAAAACAACAATTACATCACCCCAAAAGTGTTGTAGCGTTGAGACAATAATCCACACATTCTTGATGAACAATCTTTTTAATACCTGCACAATCACATGTGCATTTACCAAAGGTTTTTCTGACAAACCAACATGTTTGTTGTATAACAATTTTTGTGGTGTCATTATCCAAAATCAAAATGTGCATTTTATAGAAAACAGGCCTGTGTAAAACCCACAAGAAAGACACTAATCTTGATCTTACAAAGTTCACATTTGGTAGAACTGGAAGGCAATATCAGACATGAGTATTTAGGAACTGTGTTTGATATTGCGTTCAGATGGGGACAAATCACCCCAGGAAAAGCCAAATTTGGAAGATGCACACAAATTTCCCAATGTCAACATGTGCTATCTGCCATCACGGGGGATGAAGGGATGTGTTTTGGGGGAGAAAGCCCTTCCTCACCGCTACTTATTGAGGAAGGGGTTGCACCCCCAAAACGCGTCCATTGATCTCCCGTGATGGCAGATAGCACATGTTGGCACACTGTGTGCATCCTCCAAATTTGGCTTTGGGAAAAATCACAAAAACATTTAGCACATTGTAGCACACAAAAGAAGAAAGTGATTTGGAGGGGCTTTAAACTCGCCCCAAAACATCAATGATGTTTTTATATTTTGGAATAACATCATTGATGTTTTGCTTGATGTTTTCCAATTGTAAATTACACCCCATGATCTCCCCGATCAGGATCTGGGCACTTTCGGATGTGAAAGGATCTTCATCCACAACCTCACGATCACCTAAAAAGAGAGGAACCCCAAAATAAATTAGGTTTGCAAAAATATGCCGCCATCCATCTCTTACGTGAGCCTGTGGTCGCAGACACTCACCTGTTGTGGTGACTAGTTCCACCACGTCTTCATCCTCCTGCTCATCTTGTGTTGTTGGGATTTCCCCTTCTTCCGGGGGGGGGGGGGGGCTCTGGTCTCCTGGGATGAGGGGTATCCTCCGAGTCTTTTCTCCCCTATGTAAAACAAAAATGGTATAATTAGCACACAGATATTTGATGGCAGAACTATAAAGATGAAACATTGCTTGGAAGTAGGGTACAATGATCTATTTTAGCCGAGTTCCAAGATGTAGCTTTTTTAGTGTCCTTTGTCAAGCTGCAATACTTTACCTGTTTGGTACAAGCTTCCCAGATGGAGACCCCCCTATAGTATACACTGGAGCACCTGTGTGCCCCCCCTAATAAAAATGGTGTTCTGGGGTCCCACACTAGTGCTCCAGTGTCCAGATGTAAAAACAGCTGCTGAGTGTCCTCTCCTTACACACAATCTAGTTGGCATTTCATTCTAGTAACAAACCCATCTACACAACCCAATTCTTTGAAGCCAAGTATAGGGCGTCAAAATGGTGGCCAAATGCATATGGCCTAAACAATGGTATTTTATCGTCTGAAATAAAAATGTGTGATCCGAACGAATAATGTGCCCATGAACATGAAAGTTGCCATTTTAAACTGTACAACAGTTCCTAAAAGCACATGGAGCAGCACGAACGTAATAAACACAAAAAGAATAGGAACACAGCACAAATACTTACTTTTTTGCAGCACTCTCCGCATCTTTCTGTACTGCTCACGTTCTCGTAATTTCAGGTCCGACCACCGCTTCCTGAGCTGATCTTTCGATCGTCGTACCCCGAATTTCCGGTGCAGACTCCTGACCACTTTCGCCATGATCTTGGCCTTTCGGGCATTGGGGTTGGGGTAAGGCCCATACTTTCCATCATAGTCGGCCTTCTTCAGGATGTCCACCATTTCCAACATCTCCCCAAAGGACATATTTGAGTCCTTTAATCTCCTTCTGGATCGGGACGTTTCAGGCTCCGGCCTTTCCTCCCCCTCCTCCTCGTTGCTACAATTAGCACAATCCTGCTGTCTATCCGCCATGTGCTCTTCCCCCACTGCGCCGAACGAAAAGGGGCGGGGAATAGACTAGAAAGAACGTCAGGGGCGGGCGGAGTTATACGCATGCGCAGTGTGTATAAATCGTAACGTGCGCGTCTTACGTACGATCTGTGAGCGGAGGAAGGAGCATCGGAGACGCCGATCGTGCTAATGAAGGTAGGATCTAAACTTGGGCCTATACTGCTTCGAAATGGAAGCCTATATTGTAACAAGATTAGGGGAGTTTGGCCTGACATTAAGGTTTGTCTTGTGTTGTGTCTTGCAGAGAAAATGGATGGGTTCAACGACCACAATTTCCTGCCCCTGTTTATTGACAAGTACAGGGAGCTGCCCTGTCTGTGGCAAGTGAGACACCCCCACTATAACCATAAACAAAAGAGGCAGGCAGCGCTGGAGAAACTGCTGGAGTTAGTGAAGCCGGTGGTCCCCACAGCAACCATCCCTTATTTAAAAGCAAAAATTGGTGGCCTGAGGAGCACTTATCTAAGGGAGCGCAAGAAGGTCACAGATTCCCAGAGATCCGGAGCAGCAGCAGATGACGTTTATGTCCCCAGACTGTGGTACTATGAGAGACTGCGATTTCTGTCAGACCACACTGAAGTCAGGGAATCCCTCTCCACTCTTCCTTCCACGCTTCCTTCCACCCCAGCTGAGGCTTCTGATGTCCAACCTGGGCCTTCCAGCCAGGAAGAAGTGGAGGAGGCCAGCTGGAGTCAGGTATAGCATTCTTCTACAGATTTCTGGGCAATAAATAAAAAAAATGTTTACTAGATGTTATTATTGATCACTAATTGCTGATTAAAAAAAGTGTTTTACATATCAATAGACAGTAGTGGGCACCCAAAATTGGGACAAGAATGCAAAATGCTGGGCTCAGAAGGATAGTCTGTTATATTTGTTAACATTCAATTTGCAGCAGTCAGGAGGTGAAAATTGTGTGTGATTGATGAATAAAAAACTCAAACTATGTCCCTTTTTCATACACAGGAAGACCTCAGCCAGGAGGAGGCTGTGGAATGTGGCAGTCAGGAGGAGGCGGGGATTAGTGGCAGTCAGGAGGAGGCGGGGATTAGTGTCAGCCAGGAGGAGGCGGGGCTAAGTGGCAGCCAAGAGAAGCCTGGGACAAGTCGCAGCCTGACGGAGTCTCAGGTTCCTCCCCTCCGCCTGCCATACAAAAGGGCCAGGAAGGCCACTCCCAGTCCTGTGCAGGATTCAGCATACAGGCTGATCCAGGAGGCTTCGGCGTCCCTCAGAGCCTTCCCCAGTCCTGCAGAGGCCTTTGCCTGCATGGCTGCCACCAAATTGCAGGGCATGCAGGAGGGCCAACGCAGGATCTCTGAGGACCTGATTTATAAAGTCTTACGTAAGGGGTTGAGTGGGGAACTGACACCCAAGACGGATGTCATTGAGATCGACGATCCTCCTCCTCCTCCTCCTCCTGCTGCCACAACTCCACCACCACAGCCAAAGCCTGGAAGGAAGCGTTGAAGGAAGACCAAAGAGTGATTGCCCTGGGTTCAGTCTGGTCTGACAGAAGATGCAGTCTCTCGTATGACCACAGCCTGGGGACATAGATGTCATCTGCTGCTTTCCGGATCTCTGGGACTTCTGGACCAGACTGCCCTCCCTTAGATAAGGACTCCTCAGGCCACCAATTTTGCTTTTAAATAATTGATGTCTGCCCTGGGGGTCCAAGGCTTCGTCCACTTCTGCAGTTTCTCCAGCGTTGCCTCCCTCTTTGTTTTTTTATAGTTGTGACCCCTTAATAAAATTTTTTTAGGTAAATTCTACTCTCCTGTGTGTGTTTTCATCCAAAAAGGACAGTTTGTTGGTGACGATTCAGGTACATTTCTAACATAAAATGTGAAATTAACAAGGGACAACAACACCAAACAATCTCCTACAGAGCAAATAGAACAACATATCAATGGTGTTGTGGGAACTTGTCACAAAAAACACAAAAACATTTTCGGGAGTACAAATCAAAATCACCAAAAAAAAAAAAAAAAAAAAAGAGAAACACAAAAAAAGATTTTACATTAAAGGCAAAAAAAAAAAGATACAAAAATATGTTGTCAGATGTGAGAAATCAAAATATATTGAGGGAATCCCGATAAATAGTAACGAAAGAAGTTTGTGAGAAGTGTGTGTGAATATGAGCAGCAAAACTACTTCATATAAAGAAGAAGAGAGTGCGCTGTATTAAACCATTTTGAACATTGCAGCGTGACGAAAGTGCTGTATCCATTGCGAACGCTAAGTTTACCAGAACGAGCTGTCCCATCTCGGAATTTATTCTGAGCATGCGTGGCACTTTGTGCGTCGGAACAGGCCACACACGGTCGGAATTGACGCGATCGGATTTTGTTGTCGGAAAATTTTATCTCCTGCTGTCCAACTTTGTGTGTCGGAAAATCCGATGGAAAATCCAAACACGGTCGGAATTTCCGACAACACGCTCCGATCGGACATTGTCCATCGGAAAATCCGACCGTGTGTACGGGGCATTAGTCCTCACAGTTACTCTTGGTGGGTGCAGAAACGGGCCCTGCTGTGAAATGTTAGATCAAGAATTACATGTCCCTGTTGAACAGGGGCAGAAAAATTGAGCCTTAGGCACTGGTGCCACAACACTGCAACCCCTGACAGATACTCTAGTTGGAGTTCAGGAATGAGCCCTCCTGTAAAATATTGCATCAAAAATTGTAATTACACGCCCCTGTTAAACAGGGGCTGAAAAATTGGGCCTTAGGCACTGGTGCTGGTTCCACAACACTGCAACCCCTCACAGATACTCTAGTTGGAGCACAGGAACAAGCCCTGCTGCAAAGTATTGCATCAAAAATTGTAATTACATGCCCCTGTTAAACAGCGGCTGAAAAATTGGGCCATAGCCACTGGTGGCAGAACAACAGCAATTGTCTCCAGGCAGCTTTAGGTGCACACTGTGCAGAGGACGCACTACACTAACTGTAAATGCTGTAGCTGCCTGCCTGTGGTATTAATAGGATCAGAAGAACACCACTAATTTTCTTCAGGTAGCTTTAGGTGCACACTGTGCAGAGGACACAGTACACTAACTGTAAATACTGTAACTGCCTGCCTGTGGTATTATTGGCGCAGAACAAGAGCAATTGTCTCCAGGTAGCTTTAGGTGCACACTGTGCAGAGGACGCACTACACTAACTGTAAATACTTAGCTGCCTGCCTGTGGTATTAATAGAATCAGAAGAACACCACTAATTTTCTTCAGGTAGCTTTAGGTGCACACTGTGCAGAGGACACAGTGCACTAACTGTAAATAATGTAGCTGCCTGCCTGTGGTATTAATAGGAGCAGAACAACAGCAATTGTCTGCAGGTAGCTTTAGGTGCACACTGTGCAGAGGACGCACTACACTAACTGTAAATACTGTAGCTGCCTGCGGTATTAATAAGATCAGAAGAACACCACTAATTTTCTTCAGGTAGCTTTAGGTGCACACTGTGCAGAGGACACAGTGCACTAACTGTAAATACTGTAGCTGCCTGCCTGTGGTATTAATAGGAGCAGAACAACAGCAATTGTCTCCAGGTAGCTTTAGGTGCACACTGTGCAGAGGACACACTACACTAACTGTAAATGCTGTAGCTGCCTGCCTGTGGTATTAATAGGATCAGAAGAACACCACTAATTTTCTTCAGGTAGCTTTAAATGCACACTGTGCAGGGGACGCACTACACTAAATTGTAAATACTGCAGCTGCCTGTGGTACTGTACTAATAGGATCAGAAGAACACCACTAATTTTCTTCAGGTAGCTTTAGGTGCACACTGTGCAGAGGACGCACTACACTGACTTGTAAATACTACAGCTGCCTGTGGTACTGTACTAATAGGATCAGAAGAACACCGCTAATTTTCTTCAGGTAGCTTTAGGTGCACACTGTGCAGAGGACGCACTACACTAACTTGTAAATACTACAGCTGCCTGTGGTACTGTACTAATAGGATCAGAAGAACACCGCTAATTTTCTTCAGGTAGCTTTAGGTGCACACTGTGCAGAGGACGCACTACACTAACTTGTAAATACTGCAGCTGCCTGCAGTACTGTACTAATAGGATCAAAGGAACACCACTAATTTTGTTTAGGTAGCTAGCTTTAGGTGCACACTGTGCAGAGGACGCACTAAACTAACTTGTAAATACTGCAGCTGCCTGTGCTACTGTACTAATAGGATCAGAAGAACACTAATTTTCTTCAGGTAGCTTTAGGTGCACACTGTGCAGAGGACGCACTACACTAACTGTAAATACTGTAGCTAATAGGACTAATAGGATCAGAAGAACACCAGCAATTTTCTTCAGGTAGCTGTAAATACTGTAAAAACACCTGCCTTCCTGTCAGTAGTAGGAAGAGAATAACAGGAACGGATCTAGCTAAACTGAATACAGTATACTATATATATATATATATATATATATATATATATATATATATATATATATATATATATATATACACACACACACACACACAACACCTAGGATGTCTATATATACACAATACACTGTAAGTGCAGCTAACTGACTCGCCTGCCTACTCTAACTTAAATCAAATGACACTGTCTCTCTATCTATCTAGCTCTCTCTCAAAGCCGGAACACACTACACAGGGCCTTATATAGTGTGGGGCATGTAATAAACCCCCTGAGCCATAATTGGCCAAAGCCACCCTGGCTTTGGCCAATTACAGCTCTCTGTACAGACGGCGCTGTGATTGGCCAAACATGCGGGTCATAGTGCATTCTTGGACAATCATCAGCCAGCAATGCACTGCGATGCCGCAGTGAATTATGGGCCATGACGCGCCACTCGAATTTGGCGCGAACGGCCCATATTGTTCCGAATTCGGCGAACGACCAAACAGGGAATGTTCGAGTTGAACATGCGTTCGATTCGAACACGAAGCTCATCCCTACTACTAACAAAGCAAACAATGGCATGCATTAAAAAGTGGATCAACTCCAGAGATAAAACGATAATTCTCCCGCCCTACAAGACCCTGGTTCGGTCGCACCTAGAGTATGCTGTTCAATTTTGGGCACCAGTCCTCCTGAAGGATGTACTGGAAATGGAGTGAGTACAAAGAAGGGCAACAAAGCTAATAAAGGGACTGGAGGATATTAGTTATTAGGAAAGGTTGCAAGCAACAAACTTATTGTCTCTGGAGAAGAGACGCTTGAGAGGGGATATGACTTCAATTTATAAATACCGTACTGGTGACTAGGGATGAGCCGAACACCCCCCTGTTCGGTTCGCACCAGAACTTGCAAACAGGCAAAAAATTTGTTCGAACACCGTTAAAGTCTATGGGACATGAACATGAATAATCAAAACTGCTAATTTTAAAGGCTTATATGCAAGTTATTGTCATAAAAAGTGTTTGGGGACCTGGGTCCTGCCCCAGGGGACATGGATCAATGCAAAAAAAAGTTTTAAAAACGGCCGTTTTTTCAGGAGCAGTAATTTTAATAATGCTTAAAGTGAAATATTAAAAGTGTAATATCCCTTTAAATTTCATACCTGAGGGGTGTCTATAGTATGCCTGTAAAGGGGCGCATGTTTCCCGTGTTTAGAACAGTCTGACAGCAAAATGACATTTCAAAGGAAAAAAAGTCATTTAAAACTACTCGCGGCTATAAATGCATTGCCAGTCCGACAATACACATAGAAGTTCATTGATAAAAACAGCATGGGAATTCCCCACAGGGGAACCCCGAACCAAAATTTAAAAAAAAAATGACGTGGGGGGTCCCCCTGAATTCCACACCAGGCCCTTCAGGTCTGGTATGGATTTTAAGGGGAACCCCACGCCAAAATTTAAAAAAAAAAACGACGTGGGGTCCCCCTAAAAATCCATACCAGACCCTTATCTGAGCATGCAACCTGGCAAGCCACAGGAAAAGAGGGGGGGACAAGAGAGCAGCTCCCCCCTCCTGAACCATACCAGGCCACATGCCCTCAACATTGGGAGGGTACTTTGGGGTAGCCCCCCAAAACACCTTGTCCCCATGTTGATGAGGACAAGGGCCTCATCCCCACAACCCTGGCCGGTGGTTGTGGGGGTCTGCGGGTGGGGAGCTTATCGGAATCTGGAAGCCCCCTTTAACAAGGGGACCCCCAGATCCCAGCCCTCCCCCCTGTGTGAAATGGTAAGGGGGTACAAAAGTACCTCTACCATTTCACAAAAAAACTGTCAAAAATGTTAAAAATGACAGTTTTTGACAATTCCTTTATTTAAATGCTTCTTCTTTCTTCTTTCTTCCATCTTCCTTCAGTTTCTTCCTCCATCTTCTTCTTTTGGTTGTTCTGATTCTTCCTCTGGTGTTCTCGTCCGGCATCTTCCTCCGCGGCGTCTTCTTCCCTTCTTCTCCTCAGGTTGCTCCGCATCCATGATGGCATGGAGGGAGGCTCCCGCTCTTCTCTTCATCTTCTTCTCTTCATCTTCTTTTCAGGCCGCTCCGCATCTATGATGGCATGGAGGGAGGCTCCGGCTGTGTGACGCTTCTCCTCTTCTGACGGGTCTTAAATAACGGGGGGGCCACCCGGTGACCCCACCCCCTCTGACGCACGGTGACTTGACGGGACTTCCCTGTGGCGTCACGGGAATTCCACAGGGAAGTCCCATCAAGTCCCCGTGTGTCAGAGGGGGCGGGGTCACCGGGTGGCCCCCCCCCGTTATTTAAGACCCGACAGAAGAGGAGAAGCGTCACACAGCGGGAGCCTCCCTCCATGCCATCATGGATGCGGAGCGGCCCGAAAAGAAGATGAAGACAAAAAGTTGAAGAGAAGAAGATGAAGAGAAGAAGATGAAGAGAAGAAGATGAAGAGAAGAAGATGAAGAGAAGAGGGGGAGCCTCCCTCCATGCCATCATGGATGCGGAGCGGCCTGAGGAGAAGAAGGGAAGAAGACGCCAACGCCGCAGAGGAAGATGCCGGACGAGAACACCGGAGGAAGAACCAGAAGAACCAGAAGAACAAGAAGATGGAGGAAGAAACCGAAGGAAGATAGAAGATAGAAGAAAGAAGAAGCATTTAAATAAAGGAATTGTCAAAAACTGTCTCTTGTAATTTTTAACATTTTTGACAGTTTTTTTGTGAAATGGTAGGGATACTTTTGTACCCCCATACCATTTCACATAGGGGGGAGGGTCGGGATCTGGGGGTCCCCTTGTTAAAGGGGGCTTGCAGATTCCGATAAACCCACCGCCCGCAGACCTCCGCAACCACCGGCCAGGGTTGTGGGGATGAGGCCCTTGTCCTCATCAACATGGGGACAAGGTGTTTTGGGGGGACTACCCCAAAGCACTCTCCCAATGTTGAGGGCATGTGGCCTGGTACGGTTCAGGAGGGGGGGCGCTCTCTCGTCCCCCCCTCTTTTCCTGCGGCCTGCCAGGTTGCGTGCTCGGATAAGGGTCTGGTATGGATTTTTGGGGGGACCCCACGCTGTTTTTTTTTATGTTGGCTCGGGGTTCCCCTTAAAATCCATACCAGACCTGAAGGGTCTATTATAGATTTTGAGTGGGACCCCACGCCATTTTTTTTTTTTAATTTTGGCCGGGGTTCCCCTTAATATCCATACCAGACCTGAAGGGCCTGGTATGAAATTTAGGGGGACCCCCCACGTCATTTTTTTTTTTAATTTTGGTTCGGGATTCCCCTGTGGGGAATTCCCATGCCGTTTTTATCAATGAACTTTTATGTGTATTGTCAGACCGGCAATTCGTTAATAGCCGCGAGTAGTTTAAATGACTTTTTTCCTTTGAAATGTCATTTTGCCGTCAGATTGTTCTAAACACGGGAAACATGCGCCCCTTTACAGGCATACCCCCCCAGGTATGAAATTTAAAGGGATATTACACTTTTATTGTTTAACTTTAAGCATTATTAAAATCACTGCTCCCGAAAAAACGGCCGTTTTTAAAACTTTTTTTTGCATTGATCCATGTCCCCTGGGAAGGTCAGCCGATCGACCGGTGATTGGTGATTGGTTACAAAGCCTCCAGCAGCACTCAGGGGCGGATCCAGAGTCTAGTCTCGGGAGGGGCACTGCCAGAAAATATATTTTTTTGGGGTACATCTATCGGGGAAATGGCTGGTGTTGGCGCTTCAATCATCACGGCACCATGGTTGTTATGGTGTCAGGATGATTGAAGCGCATTATTACTATTATTACATTGTTATAAAAAATTAAATAGTTTAACTCACCATAATGCAGAATCAGTGGGAGCCCCGAGTGTGTCACTTGCCACGTCACCTGTCACCAGATGCAGATTGTCACTTGCCACCTGCTAAGGTGGTCTCTTGTGTCCCAGAGACAGGCAGCAGAGAGATGTTGTAATCCCCATTAGTATAGAATACCCCCTCAGTGCAGAGCCCCCATTAGTATAGAATCCCCCCTCAGTGCAGAGCCCCCATTAGTATAGAATCCCCCCTCAGTACAGAGCCCCCCATTAGTATAGAATCCCCCCTCAGTACAGAGCCCCCCATTAGTATAGAATCCCCCCTCAGTGCAGAGCCCCCATTAGCATAGAATCCCCCTTCAGTGCAGAGCCCCCATTAGCATAGAATCACCCTCAGTGCAGAGCCCCCCACTGGTATAGAATCCCCATCAGTGCAGAGCCCCCATTAGTATAAAATCCCCCCTCAGTACAGAGCCCCCCATTAGTATAGAACCCTCCCTCAGTGCAGAACCCCCATTAATATAGAATCCCCCCTCAGTGCAGAACCCCCATTAATATAGAATCCCCCCTCAGTGCAGAGCCCCCATTAGTATAGAATCCCCCTCAGTGCTGAACCCCCATTAATATACAATCCCCCCTCAGTGCAGAGCCCCCCATTGGTATAGAATCCCCCTCAGTGCAGAGCCCCCATTAGCATAGAATCCCCCCTCAGTGCAGAGCCCCCCATTGGTACAGAATCCCCCTCAGTGCAGAGCCCCCCATTAGCATAGAATCCCCCCTCAGTGCAGAGCCCCCCATTGGTATAGAATCCCCCTCAGTGCAGAGCCCCCCATTGGTATAGAATCCCCCTCAGTGCAGAGCCCCCCATTAGTATAGAATCCCTCCTCAGTGCAGAGCCCCCCATTAGTATAGAACCCCCGTCAGTGCAGAGCCCCGCATTAGTATAGAATCCCCCTCAGTGCAGAGCCCCCCATTAGTATAGAATCCCCCCTGCACATGTCAACCCACATATACATAAATTTTACAGACCTCAGAACAGCGCAGACGATACACACAGCCGTGTGTGTCCCTTGGGCTCCTCCTCCTCCTGTGTGGATGTAAACAGAGAGGAGGGGGAGGCAGCTTCAGCCCGCTGCGCTGAGGGATACAGCGCAAGACCTGAGGAGCAGATCAGGTCAGCGGGCGGTGTTAGCGGTGCGTGCCGCTACCTACGGGTGTCACCCCTCTGGCGGGTGTCACCCGGGTGCAGACCGCACCCCCCCGCACCCATCTAACAATGCCACTGCCGCTGTCTCTCTCTGCGGAGCCGCCCGGCGGCTCTTTTACCTATGGAGCCGCCTGGCGGCTCTCTCACTTACGGAGCCGCCCGCCGGCTCACTCACCTGCATTTCTCGGAGGGGGCAATTGCCCCGTGGCCCCCCCCCTGGATCCGCCCCTGGCAGCACTGAATGTGCGTTCCGAAAGAACGCTGGATGCAGGACAGGCCAGTAGCTCAATTGCATACTGTGCAAGCTCTGGCCAGTGATCCATCCTCAAGACCCAGTAACCCAGAGGATTTTCGGTGGGAAAGGTGTCCAAGTCTGATCTTGCCCCTAGGTATTCCTGCACCATGTGAATCAGACTAAAAAATTGTCTGAATGCATCGGTCAGACGGCCACCTTCTCCACCGCTCCTTCTGTGACTGAACAAAGTCTCAGAAACACGTTGTCCAAGGAAATTGTAACCTCCCAGGCTCTGGAAACGCGTTGCACAAACCTTTCTGCAAGGCCTCCCGAAGATCTTTCATCCTCTGCTCCCTCTGCGACGGCAAGATAAGGTCTGCAACCTTACCCTTGTAACGTGGATCAAGGAGGGTTGCCAGCCAGTAATGATCCCTCCCCTTGATACCACGAATACGAGGATCCTTCTGCAGGATTTGCAGGATCAGGGAGGCCATGCAGCGTGGGTTTGTTGAGGCATTCGGTCCAGAGTCCTCTGGGTCACTAAGGACGACATGATCTGCAGCCACCTCCTCCCAGCCATGAACAAGTCCATGGGTTTCTTCGGACTGTAAATGATCCCTTGAAGACTGCTGCTGATGCTGAGTGCCAGGCTCAACCTCCATGCTGACACAATCCTCCTCCTCCTCTTCCTGTGTGATCGGCGGGCACGAGAGTCCTCCTCTTCCTCCCTCTGTTCTGCCTCAAGTGCCCTGTCCATTATTCCATGCAGCGTGTGTTCCAACAGATGGACAAGAGGGACAGTGTCACTGATGCATGCACTGTCACTTCTCACCATCCTCGTGGCCTTCTCAAATGGTGACAGGACAGTGCATGCATCCCTGATCATAGCCCACTGGCGTGGGGAAAAAAAAAACAAGCTCCCCTGACCCTATCCTGGTGCCATAGTCGCATAGGTACTCATAGATGGCCCTCTGCTGTGTGTGCAGCCACTGCAGCATGGCCAACGTTGAATTCCACCTGGTGGGCATGTCACAGATTAGGCGGTTCTTGGACAGGTTAAATTCCTTTTGGAGGTC
Source organism: Aquarana catesbeiana (assembly GCF_042186555.1). Classification (NCBI taxonomy): domain Eukaryota; kingdom Metazoa; phylum Chordata; class Amphibia; order Anura; family Ranidae; genus Aquarana; species Aquarana catesbeiana. The sequence goes on from NC_133327.1 coordinate 540,012,858, forward strand.
AGCCAGACGAGCACTGCCATTATATGACCCACGGAAATGCACACAGACTTTCCTGGCCTGCCTCAGGACATCCTGTAAGCCCAGGTACTTGCCCAAGAACCGCTGCACCACCAAGTTAAGGACATGAGCCAAACAGGGCACATGGGTCAGTTGTCCCTGTTGGAGGGTGGAGAGGAGGTTGGTGCCATTGTCACAAACCACCATTCCTGGCTTAAGCTGGCATGGCATCAACCACCTCTGAACGTGCCCCTGCAGAGCTCAAAGAATCTCTGCCCCAGTGTGGCTCCTGTTCCCCAAGCACACCAGCTCAAGCACCGCATGGCATCTTTTTGCCTGTGTGCTTGCATAGCCCCTTGAACGCCTACGGAGCACCGCTGGTTCCGAGGACAAATCAGCACAGGAAGAGGCTATGGAGGAAGAAGAAGAGGAGGGGGTGGAGGAGAGAGGTGTGGTAGAATCACCACTAGTAGAATTTTGGAGGCGTGGTGGTGGAACAACCTCCAACACTACTGCACCCTGATCTGCATCCTTCCCAGCTGCCAGAACAGTCACCCAGTGCGCGGTCAAAGACAGGTAACATCCCTGTCCATGCCTGCTGGACCATGAGTCAGCGGTAATATGCACCTTACCGCTGACCGCCCTATCCAGCGAGGCCAAGACATTGCCTTCCACATGCGGGTAGAGAGCCGGAATTGCCTTCCATGAGAAAAAGTGGCGTTTGGGAACCTGCCACTGAGGAACCGCACATTCCACAAACTCACGGAAGGGGGCAGAGTCTACCAACTGAAAAGGCAGCAGTTGAAGTGCTAGCAATTTAGTCAAGCTAGCATTCAACCGCTGGGCATGTGGATGGCTTCTTTTGGCGGTGCAGCAGCTGGGGCAGGGAAATTTGCCTGGTACAATCTGACGTTGGTGTACCGATAGCAGATTGCCCGCAAGTACTTGGCTGTGACACACCTAATTCTACACCGTCATTCCTCTCTGTGCAGGTTTCAGAGAGGACTGAAGGTATAGTGGGGTTGGAGATCCCAGCTGATGAGGAGCAAGGAGAGGTCCGCTTTGTTCTTTGGTGTGGGTCTTTTAGGTACGCTTGCCAACGAACTGCATGGTTGACATATGTCTGGTCAAGCATGTGGTGCCCAAGCGGGTGATGTTTTGGCCATGCGAGATATGCTTGAGACATATGTTGCAAATAGCAGCGGTGCGATCTGATGCACTCGTCTCAAAAAAGGCCCACACCAAAATATTTTTGGAATAATGCGCAGACACAGCAGTGCCCTGCACATGCGGAGCTCTGCGGTGTGAAGCAGACGGTGTGCTGCCCTTAAGCTGGCCCCTGGAGGGCATCCTGTCTCATTGGAGATGTACCTCCTCCTCCTCTCTCCTATCAGGCACCCACGTGGAGTCAGTGATTTCCTCATCATCCCCTCCCTCCCTCCTCATCACTGGAGCAAAGCTGGCAATATGCTGCAACTGGGGGAACATGACTGCCAGATTGCTGTCCTTCTTGGGCACCAACTCTCTCTGGGCTCATGTTACTGCCTTCCTCTAGCTGGGTACCATCATCGGAGCCTTCAAAAAGCTGGGCATCCTCCTGGAGTATGTACCCAACACTGTGGTCAAACAGTTTGGGGGGATTTCTCAGGAGGACATGGTGGGGCTAGGGAAGGAGTGACTGATGCCATTGAGCCGAGGGAAGAGGCTGCATTGGCAGCTGCTTTGCCAGACAAAGTACCCAGAGCCTGGGTGAGAGAGGATGAGAAGGTTGATGACGGCTTGGTCATCCACTCTACCAAGTCTTCAGCATGTTGCGGCTCAAGAGGGCCAGCTGCCGAAAAAAGAACAAGCGTGTCCCATGGCCACGTGCTGATGAGGATGCACCGTGTCCACCACCAGCAGTGTTGCCTCTGGACACAGAGCCTGCTTGCCCTCTTTTATTGGCTTGTGAGTGTCTGCCTCTCCTTGTTGGCCTTCCAGACATACCAATGGCCTGCAGTGAGATGTAGCTGCACAAAGCTGGGATGTATATATATATACTGATTATACTACAGCTAGCAGAATCAACTGCCTGCCTGTAGTTTTATTAGTATGAGAACACCAGCAATTGTCTTCAGGTAGCTTTAGGTGCACACTGTGCAGAGGACACAGTACACTAACTGTAAATACTGCAGCTGCCTGCCTGTGGTATTAATAGCATCAGAAGAACCCTAGCAATTTTCTTCAGGTAGCTTTAGGTGCACACTGTGCAAAGGACACAATACACTAACTGTAAATACTGCAGCTGCCTGCCTGTGATATTAATAGGATCAGAAGAACACCAGCAGATGTCTTCAGGTAGCTTTAGGTGCACACTGTGCAGAGGACACAGTACACTAACTGTAAATACTGCAGCCGCCTGCCTGTGGTATTAATAGGATCAGAACACCAGCAAGTGTCTTCAGGTAGCTTTAGGTGCACAGTGTGCAGAGGACACAGTACACTAACTGTAAATACTGCAGCTGCCTGCCTGTGGTACTAATAGGATCAGAAGAACACCAGCAAATGTCTTCAGGTAGCTTTAGGTGCACACTGTGCAGAGGACACAGTACACTAACTGTAAATAGTGCAGCTGCCTGCCTACGGTATTAATAGGATCTGAAGAACAACAGCAATTGTCTGCAGGTAGCTTTTGTGCAAAGGACACAGTACACTAACTGTAAATACTGCAGCTGCCTGCCTCTGGTATTAATAGGATCAGAACAACAGCAATTGTCTTCAGGTAGCTTTAGGTGCACACTGTGCAGAGGACACAGGACACTAACTGTAAATACTGCAGCTGCCTGCCTGTGTAATTAAAAGGATCAGAAGAACACCAGCAATTGTCTTCAGGTAGCTTTAGGTGCACACTGTGCAGAGGACACAGTACACTAACTGTAAATACTGCAGCTGCCTGCCTGTGGTACTAATAGGATCAGAAGAACACCAGCAATTGTCTTCAGGTAGCTTTAGGTGCACACTGTGCAGAGGACACAGTACACTAACTGTAAATACTGCAGCTGCCTGCCTGTGGTATTAATAGGATCAGAAAAACACCAGCAATTGTCTTCAGGTAGCTTTAGGTGCACACTGTGCAGAGGACACAGTACACTAACTGTAAATACTGCAGCTGCCTGCCTGTGGTATTAATAGGATCAGAACACCAGCAATTGTCTTCAGGTAGCTTTAGGTGCACACTGTGCAGAGGACACAGTACACTAACTGTAAATACTGCAGCTGCCTGCCTGTGGTATTAATAGGATCAGAAGAACACCATCAATTGTCTTCAAGTAGCTTTAGGTGCATACTGTGCAGAGGACACAGTACACTAACTGTAAATACTGCAGCTGCCTGCCTGTGGTATTAATAGGATCAGAACACCAGCAATTGCCTTCGGGTAGCTTTAGGTGCACACTGTGCAGAGGACACAGTACACTAACTGTAAATACTGCAGCTGCCTGCCTGTGGTATTAATAGGATCAGAACACCAGCAATTTTCTTCAGGTAGCTTTAGGTGAACACTGTGCAAAGGACACAGTACACTAACTGTAAATACTGTAAAAACACCTGCCTGCCAGTATATTAGGAAGACAATAACAGGAACGGATCTAGCTAAACTGAAGCCAGTGTATATCTATCTATATATATCTATATCTATATCTATATATATATATATATATATATATATATATATATATACATACACACACACACACACACACACACACAAACACCTAGGATGCATATGTATATACACAATTATACACAATACACTGTAAGTGCAGCTAACTGACTTCTGACTTGCCTGCCTACTCTAACCTAAATCAAACGACACTGTCTTTGTCTATCTCTCTCTGCCACCGCAACACACTACACAAGGCCGCCACGCAGGCGGACTTATATCGTGTGGGCCGTGTACTAAACCCCACCCTGGCTTTGGCCAATTACGGCTTTCTGTACAGACGGTGCTGTGGTTGGCCAAGCATGCGGGTCATAGTGCATGCTTGGCCAATCATCAGTCAGAAATGCACTGCGATGTCGCAGTGAATTATGGGCCGTGACGCGCCACTTGAATATGGTGCGAACGGCCCATAACATTCGCAATTCGAAGAACAATCGAAAAGGCGTTGTTCGAGTCAAACATGGGTTTGACTCAAACTCGAAGCTCATCCCTATTGGTGACCCCACAATAAGTATAAAACTTTTTTGTGGAAGGGAGTTTAACAAGACACGTGGCCACTCATTAAAATTAGAAGGAAAGAGGTTTAACCTTAAACTATGTAGAGGGTTCTTTACTGTACAAGTGGCAAGGATGTGGAATTCCCTTCCACAGGCAGTGGTCTCAGCGGAGGGGCATGGATAGTTTCCAAAAAATATTAGATAAGCACCTGCACGACTGCAACATACAGGGATATACAATGTAATACTGACATATAATCACACACATAGGTTGGACTTGATGGACTTGTGTCTTTTTTCAACATCACCTACTATGTAACTATGTTGACCATATACAATCCAACTGTCAATACATGATTAAACTAAAGCTGCATCCAAAAACATGACACGTTTTGTGACTCTTTGTTCACTTCTTCAGGAGTAGAACTACAAGGTCTGGCAGCCTATGTGGCTGTCGGCTTGTAGCTTTCAACAAACTACCACAGCCTTGTCTTCCTGTCAGAATGTCGCGGCTTCCTTGTATGCTGGTGCAATGCTTTACAGGCTCCTGCAACAGAAAATAATAAATGCACAATGTTTTACCTGCAAAAAAAATGTGCATTTATTTATTTTATTTTTTTTAATTGAACGTATCCTTTAAGGTAAGTAAAATGGGGGATTTAGAGATTTTTTTTTTTAACCCAGCGATCAGATAGAAATCCTTTTATCTTAGAGTTGGGCATTAAGCATTTGACCTCCGTAAGGTTTTACCCCCTTCATGACAAGGTAATATTTTACTATTTATCACTGTGCTACTTTAACTGGTAATTGCGTGGTCATGCAACTCTGTATGCAAATGAAATTAATATAATTTTTTTCACACAAATAGAGCTTTCTTTTGGTGGTATTTGATTACCACTGGGTTATTTATTTTTTGCTATATAAATTTAAAAAAAAAACAATAATTTTGAATAAAAACCCAATATTTTCTACTTTCTGTTAAAAAGACATATCCAATAAAATCAAATTTCTTCATAAATTTAGGCTAATGGTATTCTGTTACATACCTTTGGTAACAAAAATCTCAATAAGTGTATATTAATGTGTTTGTGTGAAAGTTATAGTGTCTACAAACTATGGTATATACAGTATATTTAAAAATTGATCAGTCCTGATGTAGCGATGGCCTGTCTCATTTCTTGAGGCCCTTAAAATGCCAGGACAGCACAAATAACCCTTTGTGGAAAATAAACAGTCTAAGGTATTTAGTAACAGGCATGGCGAGTTTTTTGAAGTTGTAATTTTTTATTAAAATTATTTGGAAAATTAAGAAATTAAAATAACATTTTTTTTCACAATTATTTTTTTTTTACTTACTGTCACCAGTGCAATACAGCATCACCAAATGACTTGTTTGGTGGTGATAGTATGTTAAAAAAAAAAGTGGTAAACCATTTTTATTATATTTTATTAACATTTTTTAACCTTTTTTTTTCATTTTTTACATGTTTCCATAAGGGTAGTTCAGTGTCACCATAGTGACACTGTACTATTGGGGGGATGAACAGGGATTTTTTTTTACACATGAATTGCTGTTACAGTGATGATCAATGTTTTGATCAATCAATGTTTTGAACTGTTATGAATGGGTTACATGTGCTGTGATTGCCCCACCGCTATTACGTGGTATATGGTGTCTCTGTTGGCCCAGGTACCACGTGATAGCTGTAGGCCAATCACAGCATCACAATACTAAGCAAATTTTTTATGAATGATTTCCCATTCTTAACAGTTGCATTTACATTGTGATAATGCGGTCGCCTCAATGTGGCCGGGTACCGGGAGCCGCAGTCTGCTGTGTCTGGTGGACACTCTGCGTGTCCATCAGCTGGTGGCGTACATGTACGTGATCTAGCCTGCCTGTGCCGCCTGTCCGTTTACATGCTTGGGGAGGGACGTGACATTTAAAGAGGAACTGCAGTCTGCTCACATAATTTGTAATAAAAACATATTTGCCATTCCGAAGCTTTCCTTCAAACATTTTGCATTATATTTTATATATACTGTGATTCTGTACTTGGCAAAAGTGCAGCAGAAATCTCCCTCCACTGAGTCTGGCTGCAGCCATTTTAACTGTGGGCAGCTGAAGTTGTTGCCTGTTCAATTCCTAGATTTACACAGACACACAGAAGCACATCTCCAGCTCTGTGGCCCTGCAGCTTTCATTGGCCCTCGTATGAGTCATCCTTCCTGGCAAACTCTCACAAGAGTGAGGGAGCTGTGCATGATGTCATAAGCCTAGACCAATGACCAGACAAGAAACAGGAAGTGGGCTGTATAAGGTAGAAATACTGGCAGAAAACAAGTGTTTTACTATCCAAAGTTAAAACAACAAGGGCAGAAGATTTAATAGAAGGAAAATTGAAAAAAAATGACTGAAGGTCCGCTTTAAGTGTTACTGAACTTTAGCATAAAAAATCTGATTTTCTGCCCCGCTGGACAGTGATGTATGACAGAGCTGTGTTCACACTGGATGGATAGAAATACAAATTCTTTAGCAGGTAAAACAACATCTATATACTGTATGTATTGTATACAGTATGTGTATACAAGTTTAGTGCTGCTGGGTGATAGATGACCTAGCTGATTTATAGTATATCTTTTCATTTGGTTTGGCCCTAAATTCAGTGGAACTGTGGATTCTCCCTCCTGCCAGCAGCTGTCACTGGTGCCTCTGGTCTTCGTATGAGGAACTACAGTAAAACTGACTTATGAATATTCATACTTCCACTAGCCAACCAGTAGGAGTTTCCTGGTCAATGGTGTGTAATGCTGGTAGATTTTCATCTACCGCTTATAGGTAAATTTAGTGGGTTATCTGTTTCACACATAGTCAGATTTACCCTCTGTTCCAGTTTGGCTGTGTTGCATGTAGTTTCACACTGTGCCTGTGGGTGTCGTTGTCGCCATGGGTCAGTGTTAGAAAGGCAATACGCTGAAGCGTATGGATGCTCTTCTGTCCCGGAGATAACTCGGTGGAGGTGGTCCTCCGAGTTGCATTCTGGGAGAGGGTATTTATGGGACAGACGCCATGTTTTAGGTTCGTTTCGTTCCACCTGCTGGCCCCCCTGCCCGACAGGTATGTGTTAGGAGTACTACCTCGTGGTCCTCCAACCGGGAGGACCACGTTGCTGCAGCGTGTGGGTGGGCCCAGCAGCCTGTCTGGGGCCTACCACAGCGGCGAGGGAATGGTCCTGTGCTGTCTGTCCTGCGGGAAGAAGCTGGACAACTGAGAAGATCCCAGGGGAGGACCCGTCATGGAAGGATCATGCAGAGTGCTGGTCTGGAGAGGGGCCTGGTGACTCAGTTGGAGGACGTATCCTAAATAGGGATGAGCCGAACACCCCCCTGTTCGGTTCGCACCAGAACATGCGAACAGGAAAAAAGTTCGTTCGAACATGCGAACACCGTTAAAGTCTATGGGACACGAACATGAATAATCAAAAGTGCTAATTTTCAAGGCTTATATGCAAGTTATTGTCATAAAAAGTGTTTGGGGACCTGGGTCCTGCCCCAGGGGACATGGATCAATGCAAAAAAAAGTTTTAAAAACGGCCGTTTTTTCAGGAGCAGTGATTTTAATAATGCTTAAAGTCAAACAATAAAAGTGTAATATCCCTTTAAATTTCGTACCTGGGGGGTGTCTATAGTGTGCCTGTAAAGGGGCGCATGTTTCCTGTGTTTAGAACAGTCTGACAGCAAAATGACATTTTGAAGGAAAAAACTCATTTAAAACTACCCGCGGCTATTGCATTGCCGACAATACACATAGAAGTTCATTGATAAAAACGGCATGGGAATTCCCCAAAGGGGAACCCCGAACCAAAATTAAAAAAAAAAATGACGTGGGGGTCCCCCTAAATTCCATACCAGGCCCTTCAGGTCTGGTATGGATATTAAGGGGAACCCCGGCCAAAATTTTAAAAAAAAAATGACGTGGGGTTCCCCCTAAATTCCATACCAGACCCTTCAGGTCTGGTATGGATTTTAAGGGGAACCCCGCGCCAAAAAAAAAAAAAAAAAAACGGCGTGGGGTCCCCCCAAAAATCCATACCAGACCCTTATCCGAGCACGCAACCTGGCAGGCCGCAGGAAAAGAGGGGGGGACAAGAGTGCGGCCCCCCCTCCCTCCTGAACCGTACCAGGCCACATGCCCTCAACATTGGGAGGGTGCTTTGGGGTAGCCCCCCAAAACACCTTGTCCCCATGTTGATGAGGACAAGGGCCTCATCCCCACAACCCTGGCCGGTGGTTGTGGGGGTCTGCGGGCGGGGGGCTTATCGGAATCTGGAAGCCCCCTTTAACAAGGTGACCCCCAGATCCCGGCCCCCCCCCTGTGTGAAATGGTAAGGGCTACCATTTCACGAAAAAAGTGTCAAAAATGTTAAAAATGACAAGAGACAGTTTTTGACAATTCCTTTATTTAAATGCTTCTTCTTTCTTCTATCTTCCTTCATCTTCTGGTTCTTCTGGCTCTTCTGGTTCTTCTGGTTCTTCCTCCGGCGTTCTCGTCCAGCATCTCCTCCGCGGCGTCTTCTGTCTTCTTCTCCTCGGGCCGCTCCGCACCCATGGCATGGGGGGGAGGCTCCCGCTCTTCTCTTCTTCTCTTCTTCTTTTCTTCTTTTCTTCTCTTCTTCTCTTCTTCTTCATTTTCTTCTCCGGGCCGCTCCGCAATCCATGCTGGCATGGAGGGAGGCTCCCGCTGTGTGACGGCGCTCCTCGTCTGACAGTTCTTAAATAACGGGGGGGGGCGGGGCCACCCGGTGACCCCGCCCCCCTCTGACGCACGGTGACTTGACGGGACTTCCCTGTGACGTCACGGGGAATGCCACAGGGAAGTCCCGTCAAGTCACCGTGCGTCAGAGGGGGGCGGGGTCACCGGGTGGCCCCGCCCCCCCGTTATTTAAGAACTGTCAGACGAGGAGCGCCGTCACACAGCGGGAGCCTCCCTCCATGCCAGCATGGATTGCGGAGCGGCCCGGAGAAGAAAATGAAGAAGAAGAGAAGAAAAGAAGAAAAGAAGAAAAGAAGAAGAGAAGAGCGGGAGCCTCCCCCCCATGCCATGGGTGCGGAGCGGCCCGAGGAGAAGAAGACAGAAGACGCCGCGGAGGAGATGCTGGACGAGAACGCCGGAGGAAGAACCAGAAGAACCAGAAGAGCCAGAAGAACCAGAAGATGAAGGAAGATAGAAGAAAGAAGAAGCATTTAAATAAAGGAATTGTCAAAAACTGTCTCTTGTCATTTTTAACATTTTTGACACTTTTTTCGTGAAATGGTAGGGGTACTTATGTACCCCCTTACCATTTCACACAGGGGGGGGGCCGGGATCTGGGGGTCACCTTGTTAAAGGGGGCTTCCAGATTCCGATAAGCCCCCCGCCCGCAGACCCCCACAACCACCGGCCAGGGTTGTGGGGATGAGGCCCTTGTCCTCATCAACATGGGGACAAGGTGTTTTGGGGGGCTACCCCAAAGCACCCTCCCAATGTTGAGGGCATGTGGCCTGGTACGGTTCAGGAGGGAGGGGGGGCCGCACTCTTGTCCCCCCCTCTTTTCCTGCGGCCTGCCAGGTTGCGTGCTCGGATAAGGGTCTGGTATGGATTTTTGGGGGGACCCCACGCCGTTTTTTTTTTTTTTTTTGGCGTGGGGTTCCCCTTAAAATCCATACCAGACCTGAAGGGTCTGGTATGGAATTTAGGGGGAACCCCACGTCATTTTTTTTTTTAAATTTTGGTCGGGGTTCCCCTTAATATCCATACCAGATCTGAAGGGCCTGGTATGGAATTTAGGGGGACCCCCACGTCATTTTTTTTTTTTAATTTTGGTTCGGGGTTCCCCTTTGGGGAATTCCCATGCCGTTTTTATCAATGAACTTCTATGTGTATTGTCGGCAATGCAATAGCCGCGGGTAGTTTTAAATGAGTTTTTTCCTTCAAAATGTCATTTTGCTGTCAGACTGTTCTAAACACAGGAAACATGCGCCCCTTTACAGGCACACTATAGACACCCCCCAGGTACGAAATTTAAAGGGATATTACACTTTTATTGATTGACTTTAAGTATTATTAAAATCACTGCTCCTGAAAAAACGGCCGTTTTTAAAACTTTTTTTTGCATTGATCCATGTCCCCTGGGGCAGGACCCAGGTCCCCAAACACTTTTTATGACAATAACTTGCATATTAGCCTTTAAAATTAGCACTTTTGATTTCTCCCATAGACTTTTAAAGGGTGTTCCGCGGCATTCGAATTTGCCGCGAACACCCCAAATTGTTCGCTGTTCGGTGAACTTGCGAACAGCCAATGTTCGAGTCGAACATGAGTTCGACTCGAACTCGAAGCTCATCCCTAATCCTAAAGTTAACCTATCGCATAGTACTGCCAGGTCGGCTTAAAGGTTCTAGTGTTGTGTGTGCTGTTCATAAACCATTACATCCTGTGGCAGAGAATCGTACGGGTTTCTATTCCATTAAAGTCTGTGGCAGAGACTTTTGTTCGTGCTGCGTACCGGTTGCTAGGTTAGTGAGAGAAACCTATCCGGGCGGGCAAAGATTCAACTCTAAAAAGAGAGTACATCCACCTACAAGATTACAATTCATAATACCACATCAAGAAAAGGTATTTGAACTTCCCTGCAACTCTTCTTCTACCTCTTTCCTGCTACTTCTTTCAGTTACTCGTTATTAAAGCATTGGAAAATATACTCAAGTGTCTGGTGTCTACACTGTCTGGCATTAAACTCAACGGGACCCTAGACCCTGTTCTGGTGAAATTGAGGTAACGAAGGTGACGGTAACAACCAACTTAAAACCAGCAGCTTCACTGTGAGTTAGTGCTACATGTGGGGGCGTCATCCGGGATTGTTAGCCGTCAACCTCCCACAACCCTGAAAAGTATTTCACCGGGAGTTTATGTTAAAAGAGGTCTCTGGACTTTGTCACTTTTTCCAGGAAGAGAAGGGGTTAAATTGCAGGACTTTATTTCTGACTGCGTAGGCTGTGGGTGAGAAGTAAAAGCCTGGGAGCTACGTGATCAGAACAAGTGGGAGGAGCCTAATCTACTTGTTGCCGCGTGGGACGCATGTGTGTTGGTGCCAATGGAGAAGAGAGGCCTCGTGATCGTGCTGAGAGGATCGGAGTACAGCCATGTCTTCTTTTCCACTGGTACCGCCAATTGTGGGGTCCAAGATGTTCCCTACGAGTACCGCTGCGGGTGCTATGCTGACTGCAACCCTGCTTACAGATACTGGCATTCGTTTGAAGACGCAGGGGAGGTTCGTACTATATACAGTCGGAGATATTGAAGGACTGGCCATACATCTCCATCCATTTGTCCGATGTTTGCAATGCGGAGAATATTTGTTCACTGTGGAGCAACCTACCATGTTGCCCCGTGCTTATCGTGTGGATTGGGCGACAGGTATTGACACAGCGGAGACTGTTGCCATTGCTGCTGGAGAGCAACAGGCCGTGATCTCGTCTGCTACCGAGAGTGTTTCCGAGGGAGATGTCGCTGTTACCGTTTCAACAGCGGACATTACCTTTATTTCTACTTCTACCACAACTATCCCCGTTGCAACTGTCCAGAGAAAGGTGGGATATGTGAAGGCTTCCCGCGGCCGTGGTCGAGGCCTACCCCAGAGACTACCCGAACCGGAGCCGAAGAAATACATGGATCCGGAGAAGTCCACGTCAGGAAAGGGTGAGAGTTTAAAGGGGAACATATCTGGGACTCTTTGTAAATATTTGCCAGCAGAAGAGTTGAGAGACTTGGAGATAGATTCTATGTCAGAGATCTCCGGTGATGATGATTTGTTTGAGACAATGTCACAGGAACTATTGTGGGCCCAGGGTGAAGATTTTGCTTCTGTTTTAACCTTCTCAGAATGGACAGCCCTGAATTCTGGGAAGACATCACCTTGTGTGGAGCCGCACAGTACTACCAAAGAGACATTGTCTAAAGTTGCTAGTTTGCTTCCGACACCCGTCGGATCTATGGTGAGTAAATCACCAAATTCTTGTGTGCCTCCTGGTTTGGGGAAAAATAGATCTTTGCCTAAACTTGCCCGTTTACAGAGAGTGCTCACCAAGCGAGTTGCTACAGAATATGGTCTGGAATTTCCCTATGTTACTCAGGACATTATGCAGGAAATTGAGGCTAACCAGGAACAGTGGTACAGCGAAGCTGTTTGGGACTATTGTCTGTGCCAAAACCTTTCCGGAGAGCTGGGTATTCTGTTGCCATGGACGAATGCTTCAATGGATGTTTTCTAAATTGGAACTATGGTCGGCACATCTATGTTGACAAAGTGGTCATTTGCAGACCCGGAAAAGATGATGTTGTGTGTTTTATCACTATCGTGGATAAACTAGGAAAGAAACTGACATTGCCAGATCCTCGGTTTTATTGGTGATTATGAAAAGGAACTCTGGGGTGTGTAGTTAGAAAGTGTCAGTGCCTAGAGATCTCCGTGGTCAATAGACAATATTCATCTCAGTGTTTTCAAATTCAAAGAATCTTCGCTAGTTGGACTTTCTTTATTGAAAGGATGTAATCCACTTAAAGATAGGGATGGACTTTTTAAGTTACTTTAGCTTGCTTCCATTAAAAGAAAAATATGTGGGAAGAGAGTGTCATTCTTCTTCTGCAATGAGGCTTTGCTCCTAAACTGTTTAGTGATTATAATGTACATATCTAGAGTGTGTTTAACTTTGTTTTTTTTTCAGGAACAATTGGATCTCCTATCAAGCTGTTAGGCCTCTCAGCTAGATAGATAGTGGGGTTTGTGACAGTCTTAATGTGATTTCTTTTGCGGATGTGAACATGTTGTTGTATAAATGTTGAAACTGTAATATTTCTATACTGTCTTTTCTTCTTCCTTAGCCAAGTTCCAAGTTCAAATACCTACTCTCAGGCTTGGGAGTTATTTGACAGACGTTGAGGACAAAGTCTATTCTAGTGGGGGGGAGTATGTAGCGCTGGTAGATTTTCATCTACCGCTTATAGGTAAATTTAGTGGGTTATCTGTTTCATACATAGTCAGATTTAGCCTCTGTTCAGTTTGGCTGTGTTGCACGTAGTTTAACACTGTGCCTGTGGGTGTCGTTGTCGCTATGGGTCAGTGTTGGAAAGGCAATGCGCTGAAGCTTATGGATGCTCTTCTGTCCCGGAGATAACTCGGTGGAGGTGGTCCTCCGGGTTGCATTCTGAGAGAGGGTATTTATGGGACAGACGCCATGTTTTAGGGTTCATTTCGTTCCACCTGCTGGCCCTCCTGCCCGACAGGTATGTGTTAGGAGTACTACCGCGTGGTCCTCCGACCGGGAGGACCACGTTGCTGCAACGTGTGGGTGGGCCCAGAAGCCTGTCTGGGGCCTACCACAGCGGCGAGGGAATGGTCCTGTGCTGTCTGTCCTGCGGGAAGAAGCTGGACAACTGAGAAGATCCCAGGGGAGGACCCATCATGGAAGGATCATGCAGAGTGCTGGTCTGGAAAGGGGCCTGATGACTCAGTTGGAGGACGTATCCTAAAGTTAACCTATCGCATAGTACTGCCAGGTCGGCTTAAAGGTTCTAGTGCTGTGTGTGCTGCTCATCGTAAACCATTACATCCTGTGGCAAAGGATCATACGGGTTTCTATTCCATTCAAGTCTGTGGCAGAGACTTTTGTTCGTGCTGCGTACCGGGTGCTATGTTAGTGAGAGAAACCCATCCGGGCGGGCAAAGATTCAACTCTAAAAAGAGAGTACATCCACCTACAAGATTACAATTCATAATACCACATCAAGAAAAGGTATTTGAACTTCCCTGCAACTCTTCTTTTACCTCTTTCCTGCTACTTCCTTCAGTTACTCATTATTAAAGCATTGGAAAATATACTCAAGTGTCTGGTGTCTACACTGTCTGGCATTAAACTCAACGGGACCCTAGACCCGGTTCTGGTGAAATTGAGGTAACAAAGATGACGGTAACAACCCACTTAAAACCAGCAGCTCCACCATGAGTTAGTGCTACAGGTGCAGGTTGGTGGAAAGTATACATGTTTGGGGAAAGTATACATGTTTGGGGAAAGCCAAGTGATCGCTCTCTCCCACCCAAGTCCTGGCCTGGGTGGGTGTACGTGGAGTAGCATGATTAGGCTGTAATACATGTGCTTGAGTCCTGGAGTTGGGGCCTATAGCCTATAGAGCCATGGAGGATCTCCAGATGATGTGAGAGGCCAGAAGAAGCTTGGGAGGGGAGCTTGGGCATCACTGGAGTAGGTGCTGGTGGCTGTCTGATATTTTAAGCACTTAACAGTCAGGAGCTGCTGTCACAGACTGCTGGGTTGGTTTAAAGATTCTTCATCTGTGATGACTGTGAGTACTTTGTTATATTTTTGTGGAGCCTGCATGTCTACTAGTTCATGGGTGTCCTGTGCCCTATCCCTCTCCCCCTGGAGTTTTTGGTGTGAGCAATAAACCCCCACCTGTTTTATCTAAAAGTGACTGGCTCCCATCTGCTCACCCACCATACCTAAAAGACTTACCCCTGTGGTAAAATGGTGGTCAACCTTGTCTTTGGGGGCCCCACCATGTCTCTGGGGGTCAGAGGGGTGCTACATGTATAATTCCTTTTTAAAAATATCTATCCAGAGCATTTTTTGCTCTAACATGTACATTAGTGAGACATATAATACTTAGGTTTGTAGTTTTTTAGTTTATAAATGCTACCAGATGGAAGTAGTTAGATATGTTTATGGAGAGACCACAATTTCAGATTCCTTTAGTGTTAGAATAATTCATATCTTACAGAGACTTCTGAAAAAGGGTTATGGAAAAGCTTGTCAAGGAAATGAGCATTATTCTATTAGAATGTTTGTAGTCTCCAGACTACAAAGGTTTCTATAGACTTAAATGTGGAGCATGGTTACTTAAAAGAAGTCCAGCTCACTCCGTGATGAACAGGAGATGATGGTGACCAGGCTATCGAAACAAAAACATCAGACTACTGAGAACTATCTGTATAAAACCTAAGAATTCCACAGTTTAACATTGTGGTTATAATTTAAAGCAGGGGTCTTCAAAATATGGCCCTCCAGTTGTTGAGGAACTACAATTCCCATCATGCTTAGTCATGTCTGTGAATGTCAGAGTTTTACAATGCCTCATGGGATGTGTAGTTCCGCAACAGCTGGAGAGCCGTAGTTTGAAGATTCCTGATTTAAAGGTTGACTTACATGTCTAGGGTAAGCAGCTTTGAAGAACTTGCATTTTTTAAATATTCAGAGCATGGGTTTAAATATATTCAAAATTATCACTTTTACAAGAGACAGCTTGCAGGTTATATACTATATATACTTCTGAAACATATTTTAACCACTTAAGCTCTGGAAGGTTTGGCCCCTTAATGACCAGGCCATTTTTCACGATACGGCACTGCGTTGCTTTAAATGAGAATTGCGCAGTCGTGCAATGTTGTACAAAAACAAAATTGACGTCCTTTTTTTTCCCCACAAATAGAGATTTCTTTTAGTGGTATTTGATCACCTATGCGATTTTAATTTTTTGTGCTATAAACAAAAAAACTGTGACAATATTTTTAGCTTTTTGCTATAATAAATAGCTCCCAAATTAAAAAAAAAACCAAACAAATAAATAAGCAATAAGCGTATATTGATTGGTCTGCACAAAAGTTATAGTGTCTACAAAATAGGGGATAGATTTATGACATTTTTATTATAATTTTTTTTTTTTCTTTTACTAGTAATGTCGGGACTGCGACATTGCCCGACAGATCGGGCACTTTTGCTAAAAATAGCCACTGATTAATGGCATTGGCAGGGAAAGGGTTAACACTAGGGGGCAATCAAGGGCTTAAATGTGTGTCCTAGGGAGTGTTTCTAACTGTGGGGGGATGGGACTGCCTGGGAGAGGAGACCGATTGTTGTTCCTAAGCATTAGGAACAACTGATTAGTATCCTCACCCCTGACATAACGGAGATCTGTCTATTTACATTGACAGACCTCCGTTATGTCTCTGTGTGGAGATGATCATTGTATTGTATTGTATTCTGATGGTGGGGAAGGCACCCTGATATAAAAATACAGTTCCACAGTGGGAAGGATTCCCCCAATCACCTCGAAATGTGTGGATGGGGGAATTGGATCTTTTTTTCATTCGACCCACTGGTTGAACAAAAACAAATATTAATGTATGGACCTTACCCTTTCTTTATTGCATTAGGGTTGATCTAGTAGAAAAGTAGAGTATGTGTACTTTGCACAATGAATGTTCACTTAGCTTAGGGAATGAAGTGAAGCTAAGTTAAAATTCACTTTGCAAAGAACACCTAATCATGTCCATGAAAAGCAAAAAAAAAAAAGGAATTTTACTTGCACATGAATGGATTGAAATCAGGATAGCTTTACTTGTTTTAGACAGGTAAGTGAATTTTCACTTTGCAAAATTAATTTTCACTTATTGAATAAGGTAAAGTTGTGCTAACTTCATTGATCTAACCATGTGCAATGCATAAAGTCTGTTTTTTTTTTTTCAATGTCCTTTTCAAAGTAAACACAGCTATATACATATAGTATATGTGTTAGAGAATTGAAACACCTTTTGCCAAATTTATTATGCTAATCCTTTTTTTAATTTAACAAATAGAAAAAATTGGGGGATTGTGAGGCAGCAGGATTTTCATGGCACTGTCAAAGGACATGACAAATTTGATTGTGATAAAAACAAATTTTTTTACAAACATATACAGATTAAAAAACAGTCCATCAGGACAAGGAATTTTTCTAGAAAATACAATACATAGAAAAGAACAGTTGGATCGCTCTTGATGGCTCTTACACCCTCACAACGGGAGAGACACTTTTACCTGAGAAGTCACTCTAGGAGTAGTATAGGTATGGACGGTCAACCTTTTTCTAAGTCGGAGCGACTTGCGTCGCTCCTATTAGAACGGTTCTGTAGCACAGAACGGGAGGCGACTTGTCAGGCGACTAGGTCTCAACCTGTTTTGTGGTTACCCGCTTCTTCAGGAGAATGAAGAAGGAATAAATGCTAAAATATAAATGAGAACACATAAATTTGTCATAATCATGCAAAATGATATTAGCTACATAACATACAGTTTTGTTAACACAGTTGAATCCAGATTAGTAAGAATATTCATAAATGTCATCTGCTGATTACCATATTTACTGTGGGGTAAAGCATACGAGTCAGTCACATAGTATTTCAATTAGTCATACAAGATAATCTGAAATTCTAGGATACTTCTGCATTGCCAGATTCAGTCTGGGTGGTCTATTTCTAAACATTTTACATAGCAGGGTTGATTTACTAAAGACAAATACTGTTCACTTTGCAAGTGAAGTTGCACTTTGAAGTGCCAGAATTTTCCCCAGAGTTGAGTAAATGAGGTGAAGCTCTGCTGACTTCCATTATTGAATCATGAGCATGCAAAAATGCTGTTTTTATTTTCCTAGCTTGTGGTTGGTAGGGATGAGCTTCGAGTTCGTGTCGAACGTAAGTTTGTCTCGAACATCGGCCGTTCGTTGAATTACGAACATTATGGGCCGTGACGCGCCACTCGAATTTGGCATCGCAGTGCATTGCTGGCTGATGATTGGCCAAGCATGCACTATGACCCGCATGCTTTGGCCAATCACAGCGCCGTCAGCGAAGAGAGCCATAATTGGCCACAGGCAGGGTGCCTGTGGCCAATTATGGCTCAGGGGGTTAAGTACACGCCCCACACTATATAAGGCCGTCTGCACATCGGCCGTGTGTAGTGTGTTGGTGGCGTTTGTTAAAGAGAGAGACAGAGACTGTCATTTCATTTAGTTTCAGCAGGCAGGCAATTCCTTCCTGGTGTTCTGTTGCTAATATACTTTAGGTAGGCAGGCGAGACAGTTAGATAGCTGCAGTGTATTGTGTATATACATGCATCCCGGATATATATATATATATATATATATATATATATATATATATATATACACACACACACACTGTATATAGTTTAGCTAGATCTCACTGCAGACTGTTCCCGGTGTACTGTTGCTAATATACTTCAGGCAGGCAGGACAATGAAAAATAGTTATCACTTACCGTAATTTTCCTTTCCTGGCCCATCCTCTCGTCAGCACATAACGAGTTAACACCTCCTTTGGAGCCCTCAATGACCACATGTTCCAAGCTGAATATAAAAGACAGCCCCTCCCCCAACTAAGATGTTCGATAACTTAGCCTGCGACACGCCACTAGGGAGGAAGCCCTGTGCTGATGTGAGGATGGGCCAGGAAAGAAAAATTAAAAAGCAGACAACTGGAAGTGACCTGTGGCCACCACAAATCTTACACGCCTCTGGTGTTCGGCATTGATCGGTACCTGGAAGTATGAGTCGGCCAGTCGAATGATTCCAACTGGTCCTCCTGCTGAACTGTACCTGTAACTGTCTGCATGAACTCCATCTTGAACCTCTTGATGTATATGAACAGATTCCATTCCTTCAAACTGAAACAGGTCAGGAGGCTCCTGCCTTAGGTACTAGAAAAACTGGGGAGAAAGGCCCCCAGATGATTCTATGTTTTCGGCATCACTGGCTTAATGACCTTGTAGCAGTATAAAAATTTTGCAAACATTTTCTCTGCTGAGATCTGTTATCCATTGCCCACCCACCTGTCTTCTGGACCCACTGGTCTTTGGCAATTGTTGTCCAAAGTATGGTAGACGCTCTGCGCTACCCCCAGTTATAATGAAACAATGTGAAAAAAAGTGTAAAAAACTTATTAAAAATATGAATTAGAACACAATGTGAAAAAAATACAGGTATGTGAGAAATCGATGATCACGGGTGCTGCAACTTAAAAAACCTTGAACATAAAGTTTATACAGTATAAAAGAAAATTCAGCGCGCTACCCAAATTAAACAAAACTAATACATTGAATATATGTGAGTAAAAATATATAGTCCATATAGGAACTGGTTAATATCGTGAACCGGAGGTGCAATTCCTCAATATAAACGGTGTTGTCTTCAATAGATCTTCACTGTATCTTCATAGGCAGTGTAAAGATATAGAAAAAAGGGGGCTGCTTACCAGAAGTGCTGGATCCTTATTACAGAGATTGTACGAGCTCGAACAGATTCTCTCCTATGTCAGGAACAGCTGATCCTAAGCAGAGACGGGATTCCTTCCACGTCAGACCGTTCAAACTCCTGAGGCGGCAATCAGGAACAATCTCTACTGCTCACTACTCCGGCAAGACCGCTCATAGCATGTGATAAGATGTTTGAGAGAAAAAGGAGGTGCTTCATCGTGCAGTAGATTTAAAATGCTTTTTTTTTTGTTTAATTATTGTTTTTATTAAGGAATAGAGATTGGAAATACACGGTACAATGTATTACAAACAATACAAGGAAAAAGTATATGGGTGGGCAAGCATGTTATGTCTTATTACATGTTATGTCTTATTACAACAAGCAGTTATAAGGGTATTTTAACTACTAGCGTTACACAAAGTGTACAAGACTTTTAATAAGTTGTCAGTAGAATATTCGTCCTATCAGATATAATATGAATATTCGTGTCTTGGCCACATAATGATTATAAATTAACAGAGTACCATTAAGAATCTGAAACATAATAACAGTTGAGTACCAGAAAAATAGTGTAGAGAGAATGGAGGAAAAATAGTAGGGTTGGGGGGGGAGAAGAGGGTAGAGAGGGGGGGGGGGGATTGCCCCAGGTCCGGACTCCTGTTATGCACTGTTAACCTTCTAAAACAGTTTACTTAGGGTTTGACATAATTTCCGCAAATGCAGATGTGTATTTAAAGGCAAACCAGCAGGACCATATTTTTCTAACATAATCAGATTTATTTCTAAGGGAGAGGGTGAGATCCTCCATATAATATATGCGATCAACTTCCATTAGCCATTGGCGTAGAGTAGGTATATTTTTTTGTTTCCAGAATCTGGGGATAAGTGCTTTAGCGGCATTAAGAAGGTGGGGGGTTATAGATTTCCTATATGACCCTACTGATTTGCCTGTACAATGTAATAATACAACGAATGGATCATTAGGAACCTCATATCCTTGGATCTCTTTGATCCAGTGAAGGATGGTCAACCAGAATGGTCGTATCAGCGGGCATGACCACCAGATGTGGGCGTGGGTCGCATGTTCCCCACAGCCCCTCCAACATAGGGGGGGGATGTGAGGGAAGTATTTATGAAGAAGTGCTGGCGTGTATTGCCATCTTGTTAGGAGTTTATAGTTTACTTCAGCTGTGTTTGTGGCCGAGGAAGAAATATGAGACATTATGAGGATAGTGGATTTTTGGGTTGGAGACAGTTCTTTCTGAAGTTCCTTTTCCCAGTTATGTAGGAAAGCCGGATCTCCTGCAGAGTTTTGTGTTTGCATTATTTGATAGAAGTGGGAGATAGGTCTCTCCACTGGTTGTGGTTCGGCCAGAGCAGCTTCAACAGGTGTCAGTTCAGTGAGAGGCCTAATGGGTTTAGGGAGGGAGTGGACAAAGGCCGCAAGTTGTCTGTATCTCCAGTGATCCATAGGAGTAGCCATCGAGTCTTGTAGAATTGTATTCATGGGGGTAATTCCCGTCGAGGTAGTAACCTGGTGTAGCTGGGTCGCCGTTCCCAGGGTCCATGTATGGGTTTTGGGGTCTGGGTTCCCCGGCGGGAAGTAGTTATGACCTGTCAGTAGCATGAGGGGAGAATTATAAGGCCAATTATTTGTTTTGCAGAGAGTGTCCCACATCGCAAGGGTGGAATGAGTGAGCGGAGAGGTCTTGGATGATAAGGTTCTACATTTCGAAGGAACCCATAGTTGCGTAAAGAGATCAGAGCCACTTAGCTCAGTTTCCAGTTCCACCCAAAGCTTAGATGTTTTGTGGAATCTCCAATCAGAGATTCTGGTTAAGATGATCGCCAGGAAATACTTTTTAAAGTCTGGTAAGGCTAGGCCTCCTTCTCGTTTAGATCTGTTGAGAAGGAGTCTGGCAATCCTTGGGCGCTTTCTGTTCCATATATATTTGCTAACCAGCGATCTCAATATTGTAAAGAAACCTATTGGTATCCCAAATGGGATCATTTGAAATAGAAACAGCAGCCTGGGTAGTATATTCATCTTAATAACCCCTATCCTCCCCAGCCAGGAATGGGCCATCTGAGACCATTTTTGTAAGTCAGTTTTAATCGTGTTTAAAAGAGGTAAAAAGTTTGAGCGGAACAGGGCGTCAGGGTTCGGGGTGAGATAAATACCTAAATATTTCATTTTGTGTGCCTGCCAGCTAAAGGGAAAGGAACTTTTCAATTGGGAGGCAGTCTGTGCGGGGATAGATATATTTAGTATTTCTGATTTGGACATATTAATTTTAAAATTGGAGATGTTTCCATACTTAGCGAATTCCGACATGAGATTAGGGAGAGATATGAGAGGTTGTTGTACGTAGAACAAAATGTCGTCTGCGTATGCGGCATATTTATGTTCGGTTGGTCCTATAGTAATCCCGTGTATAGAGGGGTTATGTCTCACCGTGGACAAAAAGGGCTCAAGCGATAGGGCGAATAAAATAGGTGAAAGAGGGCAACCCTGTCGAGTGCCGTTATGTAAAGTAAATGGGGCGCTAAGGGTGCCGTTCACTCTCAATTGGGCCGTAGGAAAAGTACACAGTGCCTTTATTTGAGACAATAAGGGAGTTCTAATGCCCAAGTGGGTCAGTGTTGCCAAGAGGAAGTCCCAGTCCACCCTATCAAACGCTTTTTCAGCATCTGTTGATAATAAGAGGGTGGGCTGGGACGACCCTCGGGCGTGCGTTATTAGCGATAGGGTACGAAGGGAGTTGTCCCTTGCCTCCCTACCCGGAATGAATCCCGTCTGGTCGGAAGTGACCCATTGCGGGAGCAGGGGGAGGAGTCTGTTCGCTATAGCTTTAGCATAAATTTTGGCATTAATGTTCAACAGTGAAATAGGGCGATAACTTCCACATGCACTAGGGTCTTTGCCAGTTTTAGGAATAACAGTTATGTGTGCATGGGTAGTTTCAGGCCTGAGGGACTCACCATCGGGAATCGCGTTAGCATAAGAGGTTAAGTGCGGGAGTAGAATATCTGCAAATTTACGGTAGTAAGCTACAGTAAAACCGTCCGGGCCCGGGGCCTTACCATTTGCCATGGCTTTTAATGCAACGCGTAATTCTGCAATAGTGAGCTCCCCATCCAGAGTGTCAAGTATATCAGGTGACAATCTGGGTAGGTTAGCTTGAGCTAAGTATTCCCTAATGAGCTTAGTCTTAGTGTCTTGATCTGTTACTGAGTGTTGGACGTGATATAAGTGTTGATAAAACTCCCGAAACTCTTTGGCTATTGATGGTGTATCATGAACCAAATCATCTGCAGAGTTTTTGATTTTAGCTATGAAGGTGGCTGTTTTCTTTTGTTGCAGTGAACGTGCCAATAGTCTACTCGGTTTATTACCCCATTCATAGAAACTTTGGGCCACTATGCGAGCTTGTTGTTTTTGTTCTGTGTGGAAGAGGGACTTTAATTCTTCCCTTTTCAGAGTCAAGTTATGAAATACCGCTTGTGATTGGTTCGCTTTATGTAATTGTTCAAGGTCCTTAATCTCATTTAGCAACTTAGATTGTTGAAATAATTGTTCCTTCTTTTTCCTAGACCCCATTTCTATGAGCTTCCCTCTAATATGGGCCTTGTGCGCCTCCCATAGTGTGCCTGCTGAAATGTCAGGGTGTTTATTTTCGGCAAAGTAAAGGGATAAACTCTCGCCTATTTGTTTTCGATCTATTTCCTCTTCTATGAGGTGCTCGTTAAGCTTCCAATTGGGAGACCTGTATGGTAGGGAGGGGATTTTAATGGTTAGTGTGATCGGGGCATGGTCTGATAGGGGAGATGAGTCAATATGAGTATTAGTAGGGAGTGAGAGATGGTGGTGATCAATGAGAAAAAAGTCTATTCTAGAATAGGTGTGATGGACCTGCGAAAAATGGGTATAGTCTTTCGCCCGCGGGTGCATAATTCTCCAAATGTCAACCAACTGGGATTCGTGTAGGCGTTTGCGAATAAACAGTAAACGTTTATGTGGGATATTGGTTCTACCTTTAGATGTGTCTATGGCAGGTTCTAACGGGGTATTAAAATCGCCAGCAAGGAGGACACCCGCGTGCGAAATCTCTAAGTTTTGAAAGAGTGGAGGCAATGAAGCCTGCTTGGTCACGATTAGGTGCATATAGGGTTGCCAGAGTACATGTCATACTACCCAAGCTGCCTCTAATGAACAGAAAACGTCCAAGTGGGTCGCTTAACATGGTTTCAAATGTGAACGGGGTGCCCCCGCGGAGCCCAATGGCCACACCTTTAGCTTTATGTACATCCAATAAACTATAATACCACATGGGGTATTGTGGGGAGTAAAGTTTCACCCGTGTGGAGTGAGTAAGGTGGGTCTCCTGCAGGAAAACAATGTCTCCCCGCAGGCGACCCAGCTCCCTGTATAAGTTGTGTCTTTTCCTCGGTGCATACAGTCCCCGTACATTAAAAGAGATAAGATTTACCTTAGCCATGGAGATCAGCAAGGGAGCCCACGTCCACTGTATTCTGAGGGGCCGGACCTGGGGTGGGTGAGAGGAGTTGGAGAGGGAGATGGGCAAGGTGGGGGGGGTGGGAGAAAAGGAATGGTAAAGTTATAAGAAAGAGAAAGAATAAAGAACGAACATCTTCCATTACCAAATAAAATGTAGACTGCTCGGGGGGGTGGTCAAAAAGTGCACGCATAGAGCTGCGGTGCATGGTGGGGCACACCGACGGCAGAACACCCCCGCACCCGTCGCCCAAGTAAGAGCTGGGGAGCGGGGATGCCAGCCGACACTGCACCCCATAAACAGGGGGGTGAAGGTCTCCGTGCATATGCACACGGAGACTAAGTTTGGCGTGAACGTCATCGGATTGCTCCGGCGCCAACACAAAAACATTCCGAAGTGATAGTTGCAGACAGCAAGGCACTTAAGGCGTGTCACGACCAGAGTGGCCCGGTCATGCCAGGCCAGACGCCCAGCTACCCGGAAGATACCACATATAGTACTTGTAAATGAAGAAAAACCCCATAACAGGGTAACATGGATATATAAAAACAGATAAGAAAAACAAGGAAAAAAAGACCCAAAAAATAAAATATAAAAGGGACGTGGCAAAAAATTGTCGTTGCCACGCCGTGTAAACATACGGCTGAGGGTCTGAACCATAACCATCAGAGCTTGTGTTATTACCAGGCTACATAAAACCCATTAAGAGGCAGATGTGACTCTGGTCGGTCAACTGTAGAGTGGGCCAAGAACTTGGGCCATCCTTTTCATAGTGTCAACCCATTTCGGGCGAACCTCCAGATGCTGAAGAGCGATTTTTACGGTCGACCTTTTGCCATCTTGATTCGGCGTTAGCGGGCAGGGGTGGGATGTGATCTTGCCAGCCAGGGAGCTCCGGTGGGGAGATGTTAACCTCCATACAGAATTTTTCCAGTTCCTCGGGAAATCGGAGAATTGCAGTCTTACCATCCCTGTTAGCGATCAGTGCAGCCGGGAACCCCCATCTGTATTTAATCGAGGCAGATCGTAATTTCTCCGTCAAGGGGCGCAGGGCTCTACGGCGTTCCAGAGTTTCCCTAGCAAGATCTGGGAAAAAAGATAGCATGGCGCCGTCAAAATCCAGTGAAACAGCATCTCTAGCTTTTTTCATGATGAGTTCTTTTTCCTCATAGTAATGAATCCTGCAAATGACATCGCGGGGGACATCTGAAGAGAGATTCCGGGGTCGGAGGGCCCTGTGCACTCGATCTATTTTCAATGGGTAGTCTGCGGCCTGGCCCAGTAAGCTGTTGAAAATGCCCCGAATGGAAGGGAGAAGATCCTCATCCCCAGTAGCCTCCGGTAGGCCTCTGATCCGGATATTATTCCGCCTATTGCGGTTCTCCTGATCCTCGATTTTATACAGCGCCATTCTGTGTGCTATAGTAAGTGCGCGGGTAGAGTTTTGCAAATGTCTAATGGCCGCCGCGTGGCGATCAAGACGCTGTTCCGACTCTTCTACTCTCTCTAAGACATGTGAGAGGTCGGCGCGGACTGCAGACACCTCTTTCTTAATGGCACGTTCTAGGCCTGATAACATGGAGGCCAGTTCAGCCTTAGTTGGGAGATCGCTTACCAGTGCCTCTACCCCTGAACGTCTGGGGGAGTCCTCCTCTCCATCCGAGCCGGCCGAGGATACCGGAGAGCGGCGTCTGTGTTCAGGCCTGCGTCGGGGGGCGGAGCCCGTACCAGAGCCCACGCCGCCAGGAGAGCGGCCTAGGCCGTCCATGTCCTCCGGATCCTCTGGTTCTGCGGACAGGAACCGTTTGATCGATCCCACGGCAGCTCCTTTTTTAGGCAGGGGTTTTCCGGACCTCTTCCGCATCTTTATATGATGGCTGGGAGTGAGCAGATCAGTAAAAGTGCTGATAGTAGTGTGTCGGCGCCGGAGCACGAGAGAGACACGTCCTCACCGCTGCATAGCCAAACCACGCCCCCGATTTAAAATGCTTTTAATCCATAAAACGGACAACTCATTGGCAGGGCAAACACAGTTGCAACTAAAAAACACAGCCGTGGCTGAAGCCGATCAGCTGAGAAAGTGGTGACGTCAGGTCCTCTGGCTCAGATTTACACTCTGTCATTATTGGAAAAGGCCATCCTTCATGAATGAGAGATTTACGCTCTGCCAATATGGGAAAAGACCATCCTTCATGAATGAGCGATTTACGCTCTATTGTTATGGGTGTTGCTTGTGGTGTGGATATTTGCAGCATACTTTCTGCTATAGCCGCCTTAATAGGTCTAATGCCCCGTACACACGGAAAATGTGTGATAGGACCTTGTTGTCGGAAATTGTGTGAAACTGTGTGTAGGCTCCATCACACATTTTCCATCGGATTTTCCGACACACAAAGTTTGAGAGCAGGATATAAAATTCTGATCGTGTGTACACAAATCCAACAGACAAAGTGCCACGCATGCTCAGAATAAATAAAGAGATGAAAGCTATTGGCCACTGCCCCATTTATAGTCCCGATGTACGTGTTTTACGTCACCGCGTTTAGAACGATCGGATTTTCCGACAACTTTGTGTGACCGTATGTATGCAAGACAAGTTTGAGCCAACATCCGTCGGAAAAAAATCCTAGGATTTCTTTGTCGGAATGTCCGAACAAAGTCCGACCGTGTGTACGGGGCATTAGTGTTTTGCACAACCCCCATCCTTGTGAGGCAACCTGTGCAATTTCATTGCTCTGCCACTGCAGACTGCATGCAGCCCCAAAATGCACCCTGAGCTTGGCAAGGCGACTTCTATCATGTTGGCATAAACGCATGTGCCAATTTCCTGGATTCTGTCCCTTCACAGGGTAAGTGGAAACAACTCCTTTAGAGTGTATTGACCACATGCTTAATGAATGTGACAACCTGTTAGGTGTTGTCATCCTGTGATCGTTGGCGGGTCTTATGTTTTTTGGAGTGTTTGCGTTCAGGGTTTCCGCTCCCAAAATAATGCAAAACACCTTAATTTGCATATTTTCCTTGAGCACTCTTTTAAGAGCCATGTCCCACGTCGCCCCCTCCTACATTTGCTAATCTTCTGTGCCACTAACAGGTGTGGCAAGCTCATATTTGCACAAAATATATAGAGAAAAGCATATTACCTCTCACCAAAAAACATGGAACCCTGTCTCTTTAAGAGCCATCTGCCTTCATCCACTCACTTCAGAAGTCTCTGCAGGTGAGCTTCAGGCAGCATTTCCAAAGGCAGACAGCAGACACAGTCAGAGTCAGAGACAAAAACCAGTCAGACTGTAAAACCCACAGAAGTACACAGCATAGCAGGGGAGCCAGGGCAGCACATCCAAAGACAGACAGGAGACTCAGCCAGAATCTGAGGTAAGTCCTTTACCTGGCAGGACTGCAGAGAGAAAGGGGGAGAAGCCCTCCCAACTGCAGACCTCCAAAATCAGTTACACCATTGCATTGCATCTGGCGGTTCCCATCTTGTGTTGCCCATCTTCCCACACTCTGACACCATTCACAGCTGCTCTCAGCCTGACAATAAAGCCAGAAGAGCAGTGCGGTGCACTGCATATTAAAAGACAGGAAAAAAAACAGAGGGAGAGGCAATGATGACATTGAAGAGCTCTTATAATACCACACCTGTACAATATATCAATGCTGTTTAAGCATTATTTTGCCCGCAGCCTTGGCACAAGGCACCTCAGTTTTTAGAAAAATTTACTTTCAGCATTCTGGGTCTTCCAACTCCATGAGAGGCTGAACATGGAGGGGTAGGTACCGCAGGGAGGGATGCAGCAAACAAATTACTTACCAACTGCAATCAGCATGTGGCCTGGAGCATGACCAAAAAAAACATCTTAGTTGGGGGAGGGGCTGTCTTTTATATTCAGCTTGGAACATGTGGTCATTGAGGGCTCCAAAGGAGGTGTTAACCCGTTATGTGCTGACGAGAGGATGGGCCAGGAAAGTTAGATAGCTGCAGTGTATTGTGTATATATATATATGCATCTCGGTTTTGTGTATATATATATATATATATATATATATATATATATATATATATATATATATATATAGTCTAGCCAAGCCTATACCTGACTAGGCCATTGCCTGAGTGTGTGTTCAAAGACACTTTCAGCCAAGCAGGTAACTCACTGAGCTCAGTGCATTTAATAAATATATATACAGGCTTGTATATATATATATATAGTCTAGCCAAGCATATACCTGACTAGGCCATTGCCTGAGTGCATGTTCAAAGACACTTTCAGCCAGGCAGGTAACTCACTGAGCTCAGTGCATTTAATAAATATATATACAGGCTTGTATATATAGTCTAGCCATGCCTATACCTTACTGTAGGCCATTCCTGATGTATTGTTTTTAGTAAACTTCAGGTGTTGTTTTGCTAATCTAATTGTACAGTATGTCTGGAAGGCCACCAAGGAGAGGCAGACGCTCACAGGCCACTAAAAGAGGGCAAACAGGCTCTGTGTCTACAGCACACAGTGCTGGTCATGGACACGGTGCATCCTCAGCACGTGGCTGTGGGGCACGTGTGTCCTTTTTTTTGGGAGCTGATCGTGTTGAGCCACAAAATTCAGAAGAGTTGGTAGAATGGATGACCAAGCCGTCCTCATCCTCCTCATCCTCTCTCACCCAGGCTCAGGGTACTTTGTCTGCCAAAGCAGCTGCCAAAGCGGCCTCTTCCCTCAGCTCAATGGCATCAGTCACTCCTTCCCTAGCCCCACCATGTCCTGAGGAGTCCCCCTAACTGTTTGACCACAGTGTTGGGTACATGCTGCAGGAGGATACGCAGCGTTTTGAGGGCTCCGATGATGGTACCCAGCTTGAGGAAGGCAGTTACGTGAGCCCAGAGAGAGGGGGTGCCCAAGAAGGACAGCAAACTGGCAGTCATGTTCCCCCAGCTGCAGCATACTGCCAGGTTTGCTCCAGTGACGAGGAGGGAGGGGATGATGAGGTCACTGACTCTACATGGGTTCCTGATAGGAGAGAGGAGGAGGAGGAGGAGGAGGCACATCTCCAACGAGGCAGGATGCCCTCCAGTGGCCAGCTTAAGGGCAGCCAACCAACTGCATCACATCGCAGAGCACCACATGTGCAGGGTGCTGCTGTCTCTGCGCGTTATTCCAAAAGTTCTTTGGTACGGGCCTTTTTTGAGACATGTGCAGCAGATCGCACCGTTGCTATTTGCAACATATGTCTAAAGCGTATCTCGCGTGGCCAAAACATCACCCGCTTGGGCACTACATGCTTGACCAGATATATGTTGACCTGCCATGCAGTCTGTTGGCAAGCATGCATAAAAGATCCACACCAAAGAACAAAGCGGACCTCTCTTTGCTCCTCATCAGCTGGGATCTCCAACCCCACTATACTTTCAGTCCTCTCAGAAACCTGCACTGAAAGGAATGAAGGTGTAGAATTAGGTGTGTCACTGCCAAGTACTTGCGGGCAATCTGCTATCGGTACACCAATGTCCGATTGTACCAGGCAAATTTCCCTGCCCCAGCTGCTGCACCGCCGAAAGAAGTTCACTCCCAGCCATCCACATGCCCAGCGGTTGAAAGCTAGCTTGGCTAAATGCACTTCAACTGCTGCCTTTTCAGTTGGTAGACTCTGCCCCTTCCATGAGCTTGTGGAATGTGCGGTTCCTCAGTGGCAGGTTCCCGAACGCCACTTCTTTTCACAGAAGGCGATTCCGGCTCTCTACCGGCATGTGGAAGACAATGTCTTGGCCTCACTGGACAGGGTGGTCAGTGGTAAGGTGCATATTACCGCTGACTCATGGTCCAGCAGGCATGGACAGGGACGTTTCCTATCTTTCACGGCCCAATGGGTGACTCTGCTGGCAGCTGGGAAGGATGTAGGACAGGGTGCAGTAGCGTTGGAGGTTGTTCCGCCACCACGCCTCCAAAATTCTACTAGTGGTGATTCTGACACACCTCTCTCCTCCACCCCCTCCTCTTCTTCTTCCTCCATGGCCTCTTCCTGTGCTGATTTGTCCTCGGAACCAGCGGTGCTCCGTAGGCGTTCAAGGGGCTACGTAAGTACACAGGCAAAAAGATGCCATGCGGTGCTTGAGCTGGTGTGCTTGGGGGACAGGAGCCACACTGGGGCAGAGGTTCTGTCAGCTCTGCAGGGGCAGGCTCAGAAGTGGTTGACGCCACGCCAGCTTAAGGCAGGAATGGTGCTTTGCAACAATGGCACCAACCTCCTCTCTGCCCTCCGACAGGGACAACTGACCCATGTGCCCTGTTTGGCTCACGTCCTTAACTTGGTGGTGCAGCTGTTCTTGGGCAGGTACCTGGGCTTACAGGATGTCCTGAGGCAGGCCAGGAAAGTCTGTGTTCATTTCCGCCAGTCATACAATACCAGTGCTCGGCTGGCTGACCTCCGATAGGAATTTAACCTGCCCAAGAATCGCCTAATCTGTGACATGCTTACCAGGTAAAACTCAACGTTGGCCATACTGCAGTGGTTGCACAAGCAGGAGAGGGCCATCAATGAGTACCTGTGTGACTATGGCATCAGGACAGGGTAAGGGGAGTTTGTTTTTTTTCCCCACGCCAGTGGGCTATGATCAGGGATGCATGCACTGTCCTGTCACCATTTGAGGAGGCCACGAGGATAGTGAGCAGTGACAGTGCATGCATCAGTGACACTGTCCCTCTTGTCCACCTGTTGGAGCACACCCTGCGTGGAATAATGGACAGGGCACTTGAGGCAGAACAGAAGGAGGAAGAGGAAGACTTCCTTGCCTCTCAAGGCCCCCTTTATCCAGACAGTGTTCCTGCTGGCCCGCCGATCACACAGGAAGAGGAGGAGGAGGATTGTGTCAGCATGGAGGTGGAGCCTAGCACTCAGCATCAGCAGAAGTCTTCAAGGGATCATTTACAGTCCCAAGAAACCCATGAACTTGTATGTGGCTGGGAGGAGGTGGCTGTGAATCATGTCGTCCTTAGTGACCCAGAGGACTCTGGACTGAATGCCTCTGCAAACCTATGCTGCATGGCCTCCCTGATCCTGCAAAGCCTGCGGAAGGATCCTCGTATTCGTGGTATCAAGGAAAGGGATCATTACTGGCTGGCAACCCTCCTTGATCCACGTTACAAGGGTAAGGTTGCAGACCTTATCTTGCCGTCACAGAGGGAGCAGAGGACGAAACATCTTCAGGAGGCCTTGCAGAAATGTTTGTGCAACGCATTTCCAGAGCCTGGAAGGTTACAAATTCCTGGTCCATTATTCCACCATGCGTGGAATAATGGACAGGGCACTTGAGGCAGAACAGAAGCAGGAAGAGGAAGACTTCCTTACCTCTCAAGGCCCCCTTTATCCAGACAGTGTTCCTGCTGGCCCGCCGATCACACAGGAAGAGGAGGAGGAGGAGGATTGTGTCAGCATGGAGGTGGAGCCTAGCACTCAGCATCAGCAGCAGTCTTCAAGGGATTATTTACAGTCCTAAGAAACCCATGGACTTGTACGTGGCTGGGAGGAGGTGGCTGTGAATCATGTCGTCCTTAGTGACCCAGAGGACTCTGGACCAAATGCCTCTGCAAACCTACGCTGCATGGCCTCCCTGATCCTGCAAAGCCTGCGGAAGGATCCTCGTATTCGTGGTATCAAGGAAAGGGATCATTACTGGCTGGCAACCCTCCTTGATCCATGTTACAAGGGTAATGTTGCAGACCTTGCCGTCTTGCCGTCGCAGAGGGAGCAGAGGATGAAACATCTTCAGGAGGCCTTGCAGAAAGGTTTGTGCAACGTGTTTCCAGAGCCTGGGAGGTTACAAATTCCTGGTCCTGGACAACGTGTTGCAGAGGCTTCGGTCAGTCACATAAGGAGCCGCCTGACTGATGCGTTCAGACAATTTTTTAGTCCGCAGCCCCAAGGTATGATCGGTTCCAGCAACCATCGCCAGCGTCTGATTTACATGGTGCAGGAATACCTAGGGGCAAGATCAGACTTGGACACCTTTCCCACCGAAAATCTACTGGGTTACTGGGTCTTGAGGATGGATCACTGGACAGAGCTTGCACAGTATGCAATTGAGCTACTGGCCTGCATCCAGCGTTCTTTCAGAACGGACATTCAGTGCTGCTGGAGGCTTTGTAACCGATCACAGGGTGCGCCTGTCCACCGAATCGGTTGATCGGCTGACCTTCATAAAAATGAATCAGTCTTGGATCACCAGCTACCAAGCACCTGATGCTGATGTAACCGAATATTTTTTTTTTTTTAATGTGAGATCCCTTCAAGACTGCCTATGCAGTCGACTTAACCTCATCTTTTGACCTAACCCAATGGACACATACTTCCACTCACTCCAATGGTAATACCCTTGACCTTGTATTCTCCCATCTCTGCAACCCTGGCAACCTCACCAACACCCCCTTTCCTCTCTCTGATCACAACCTCATTACTTTCACTGTATCCTTGCCTCCAACCACCCATCCCTCCAAGCAGCAAACAATTACTTGTAGAAACCTTTGCCACTTTAACCCTTCTCTTCTCTATTCTGCTACTGACCACCTATATGACATAATCTCTCCCCTGTCCTGTCCTGACCTGGCCACCTCTGTCTACAACAGTTCACTCTCATCATCACTAGATGCACTTGCTCCTCTAACCACACGCAGAATCAGGCCCCGACCGTTACAACCCTGACAAACTGACAACACTAGAAATCTCAAGAGACATTGCCGTGCTCTTGAACGACTGTGGCGTAAAACCAAATGCCTGCAAGACTTCACTCTATATAAATCTGCCCTTCTAAAATACAATGCATGCCTCCATGCTGCCAAACAAGCCTACTTTGTCTCTCTTATTAATTCCTTGTCATCCAGTCCCCGTCGGCTCTTCTCAACCTTTAACTCTCTGCTTCGTCCACCACCCCCTCTACCCACTAACTCACTCACTGCCCAAGAGATTGCCAATCACTTCAAAGACAAGATCAATGCAATTCGTGAGGACATCTCCACTGTGCGTACGTCTTCCCCACCCAACATACCTTGCCTAGCAGCACATTCAACACTCTCCTCTTTTGAATTGGCTACTACGGAAGAGGTTACAAAAATTTTCTCGGATGCCCATCTAACCAATTGTCCCTTGGATCCTGTTCCCTCACAACTACTACGGTCACCCTCTTCTTCTATCCTATGCTCCCTCACCCACATGTTCAATCTCTCCCTCTCTAGTGGCATCTTCCCCTCCCCTCTAAAACATGCGCAGATCACTCCCATTCTTAAAAAGCCCTCACTGGACCCTACCGACCTAAACAACTTAAGACCCATCTCATTGCTCCCATTCACCTCTAAACTTCTAGAACGCTTAGTCTACAACCGTCTTAGCTCCTACCTCAATGAAAATAACCTTCTTGACCCCTTACAGTCTGGCTTTCGCTCGCAGCACTCCACGGAAACTGCCTTACTAAAACTCACTAACGATTAACTAACTGCTAAAACCAACAGCCAGTACTCCATACTCCTACTACTTGACCTCTCTGCGGCCTTTGATACTGTTGACCACCCGCTCCTTCTCAATAAACTACATTCCCTTGGCCTCCGAGATTCTGCTCTATCCTGGTTCTCTGCCTATTTATCACAGCGCTCCTTCAGTGTCACCTACAACTCTGTCTCCTCCTCTCCATTGCCCCTTTCTGTGGGGGTCCTCCAAGGCTCGGTTCTTGGACCCCTTCTCTTCTCTATCTACACCTCCTCCCTTGGTCACTTAATAACTGCCCACAGCTTCCAATACCACTTATACGCTGATGACACCCAAATCTATCTGTTTACTCCTCACCTTACTCCTTCAGTCTCCTCTCGCATTACTAACTTACTAACTGACATATCAGCATGGATGTCGCACCACTTCCTTAAACTAAATCTCTCTAAAACTGAGCTATTAATATTCCCCCCCGCCCGTGCCCCCCTCCATGACTTTTCCATCAAAATCAACAATGCAACCATCAGTCCCTCCCCTCACGCCAGGGTACTAGGTGTAATCTTAGACTCTGACTTGTCATTTCAGCCTCAAATCCAATCGTTGTCAAAAGTTTGTAGAATTCACCTCCATAACATCTCTAAAATTCGCCCCTTTTTAACAAATGAAACCACCAAGCTCCTCATTCACTCCCTTGTTATCTCTCGCCTTGACTATTGCAACTCCCTTCTCATTGGCTTACCTCTCCATAGGCTACCCCTCTTCAGTCTATCATGAATGCTGCTGCCAGACTTATCCACCTTACCAATCGCTCAGTGTCTGCCAACCCTCTACTCCAATCCCTACACTGGCTCCCAATCGCCCGGCGAATTAAATTCAAAATTCTAACCACAACATACAAAGCCATTCACAACTCTGCCCCGAGCTACATCACTAATCTTGTCTTCAAATATCACCCAAATCGACCTCTCTGCTCTTCTCAAGACCTCCTGCTTTCAAGCTCTCTCATCTCCTCCTCCCATGCTCGTCTCCAGGATTTCTCCAGAGCCTCTCCCATCCTCTGGAACTCGCTACCTCCATCTATCCGGCTATCCCCTACTCTTGCTACCTTCAGGCGATCCCTGAAAACTTATCTCTTCAGGAAAGCCTATCACGTCTCCAACCAATCTCCTACCTCTTCCACCAGCTCATTCCCCACAGTTACAACCTTTTGTACCACCTGCCCCACCCTATTAGATTGTAAGCTCTTCTGAGCAGGGCCCTCTTAATCCTCTTGTATTTTATTGCATTATAACTGTATTGTCTCCCTTTTATATTGTAAAGCGCGGCGTAAACTGTTGGCGCTATATAAATCCTGAATAATAATAATAACGCTGATGCTGAGTGACTATCCTGTTATGCTGAGTGACTATCCTCTTCCTCCTCAATTTTCATGCTGATAGCTTGTAAGAACATTTTTGGTTCTGTGCACCTCCACCAGTGGCTAAGGCCCAATTTTTCTGCCCCTGTTTAACAGGGGAATGTAATTACAATTTTTGCTGAAATAATTTGCAGCAGGGCTCATTCATGCACTCAAACTAGAGTTTCTGTGAGGGGTTGCAGTGTTGTGGCACCAGCACCTGTGCCTAAGGCCCAATTTTTCTGCCCCTGTTCAACAGGGGCATGCAATTACAATTCTTGATCTAATAGTTCATCTCAGGGCCCGTTCCTGCACCCACCAAGAGTAATTGTGAGGCCCTACAGTGTTGTGAATTAATGAATGAGTGACTTGTATAGCACTACCTATGTGAACTGAATCGCCTCAGGGCACTTTTTGCTGCCGGTGTCCATCTGCAGTATAGCATGGTCCTTTACTCCATGGGGTCCCGACATGCTTACAAACACATACACATACTTGGCCAATTTTTTGACAGGATCTAATTAACCTACCAGCATGTCTTTGGAGCGTGGGAGGTAACCAGAGTACCCAGAGGAAGCCCACGCAGGCACAGGGAGAACATGCAAACTCCAGGCAGATAGCGCCGTTGTTGGGATTTGGTGAAAGTGCTAACCACTACACCACTGTACTGCCCCACCTAAGGCCCAAATTTCTGCAGTTAAATTCTTGATCTAATATTTTACAGCAGAGCCCGTTCCAGTGCCCACCAAGAGTAACTGTAAAGACTTACAGTGTTGTGGCACCAGCACCACCACCACCACCAAAGGCCCAATTTTTCTACCACTGTTCAACAATGGCATGTAATTTCTTGATCTAATATTTCACAGCAGGGCCCATTCCTGCGCCCACCAAAAGTAACTGTGAGGGCTTACAGTGTTGTGGCAACACCAACACCTAAGGCCCCAATTTCTGCAGCGTATATAGGGCAGGCCCCTACTTTCAAACATCCAACTTACAAACAACTCCTACTTTCAAACAGAAGGAGACAACAGGAAGAGGATATCTACCCCGAGGAAGGGAAATTCTCTCCTATAAGAGTTCCTTGTTTCACTAAAAACCCCAAATTTTCAAAATCCAATTGTCATTGGGACAGAAAGTGAGGTGAAATCTTCTGAACAGGTGCACAGACAGCAAAACAAATGTTACAGGGGTGATAACCCTTCTGTATGTTTTCCAAAAAGCTTAAAAATAGATTTTTTGGCTGGAGCTACACTTTAAAAATGTACCAGTTCAAAATTACAAACAGATTCTACTTAAGAACAAACCTACAGTCCCCGTCTTAGTATATAGGGCCTGGGGGCCCCACGCCTTTCCTTTTTTTAATTTGGGTACGGGGTTCCCCTTAATATCCATACAAGACCCAAAGGGGCTGGTAATGGGCTGGGCTGGGGGGGGTTCCCATGCCTTTTTTCTCAATGATTTTCATCCATATTGCCGGGACCAGACATTACATTAAAGCCGCAAGCAGTTTTAAATGACTTTTAATCCTGTACAAATGTCATTTTGTGCAGGGACAGTTCTAAACATGGGAAACACGTGCCACTTTACAGGCATACCATAGACACCCCCCAAGCACGATATTTAAAGGAATATTTCACTTTTATTTTTTCACTTTAAGCATCATTAAAATCACTGCTCCTGAAAAGACGGCCATTTGTGAAACTTTTTTTTTGCATTAATACATGTACCCTGGGGCAGGACCCGGGTCCCCAAACCCTTTTTAGGACAATAACTTGCATATTAGCATTTAAAATTCGCATTTTTGATTTCTCACGTTCGAGTCCCATAGACGGGGGTTTGAAAGTTTGTGCGAACTATCAGTCCGTTCACAAGTTCTGGTGTGAACCGAAACGGGGGGTGTACGGCTCATCCCTAGTGGTTGGATATTCTTTGCAAAATGAAATTTTAACACATTGTAAAGGCAACTTCCCTTGCAAAGTTAACAGCCTATTTGCCTTTATGAAATCAACCCCAGCATCTATATTTTATACTTGAGGGTTGAAGTCCTACAAGTTCTTGCAGTTCATAGGCTTCAGTTACCAGTAATGGCAAGCTAAATTGCCAGTGGAGCTCACAATGGTTTAATTTTTTTTATTTCTCTTCTCATTTCCTACACTCTTACAAGCCTTCCTTAAAGTGGACATTGCATTTAAAGGGAAACCATTACACAATATACTCTCAGAACTTGATGAGAAGATGCTGCCAGCACTGCTCTGCAGCATCTTCTCAAGAGATTTGAAGTACTTAGTATTTCCCAAGTTCTTGTCAGAGGATGAAGACTTAACCCCTGTATCACAGAAGCCCAGAGGAAAAGGCAAATATAATATCCAGCTTTAATATCACTAGATGATTCAATAGACAGAGGTTACAACAAAAACAGTGTTTTATACCATTGTGGGTATTTTACAGTATGTCCAGTATGTTTAAGCTCCAAAAGGGGCTATGGCTAGGTTTCAAAGTATAGTGGTGATATGCTCAGCCCCACCAGCAGTTTGAAACCGCTTTTTTAGATAATGTAGTATGTTTTACCAGTATTTGGGAAAGGCATTTCCTTGGGGTGCAGCCCTTGTTAAATTAATCTGAAAGGCATATTTGCCAAAGAAATGCTGAAAGGTAGCATGTTACCTTAGGTGAACCAAAAGCACAAGGTGTGATAAAACCTTAGTTTACCCAAAAGGTAAAGAAAATCAGGGACTGTCCCTGAAAAAACAGATTGGAACCTTTTTGAGAATAGTGGGATAGAGACTTAGACTAGAGACTTATCCTGCATTTTGTCACTATAGCAACACCTTTACCTTTTGAGGCTTTTGTAACCAGAGTGAATAACTCTAAAGTGCTCACGTGGGCCCCTGATGATGAGAAAACATTTTAGAAGCTGTAACTAGCTTTGTCTATACACACCATGCTCAATGCTCTTGTTTTTAGAAAATAGTTTACAGTATTGTTCAAACTGATGCCTCTAGTGTGGCCCTAGGGCAGTGTTGCCAACCGCCAGTATTTTTACTGGCAGCCAGTAAAAAATGGGCACTTTTCTCCTGCCAGTAAATGCCAGTGAAAGAAAAAGGTTGCCAGTAAAAAATATGGCTATGACGCTTGGCTGAGACCATCCGAGTGCCTGCTACAGTGTGTTCAGGTTGTGCCGTCAGTGTGTCATGTGACTTTTGAGGCTTTTGTAACCAGAGTGAATAACTCTAAAGTGCTCACGTGGGCCCCTGCAAGGGAACAAAGCAGCTGAAGCCTCATGTGTAGGTCTGTGGAACAGGAGGAATGCAAGCCAGGAATGGACTGAAGGGACCACCTGGCATGGAGAGAGAGGGTTACTGTGATTCAGGAGGGGACATGTCATGTTGGTGAGGTGCCATCATCATCTGTGCTGCTGCACACTGCTGTCAGTGTCACTGTGTGAGTCAATTTCATGTGTGTGTGTGCCACCCATTCTAATTTCTTGCCCTCTTGATTCCTATACCTGAGCTACTTATTTACTATATCAAAAATAAAATAAGAAATATGTTTTTGCCTTATTATCTAGCTTAAATCACTTTGTTAATTGCATATTGTAACTTGTTTGTAGCCTAAATACTGAAATTTGCACTTAAAACTGTCATTTTGTAACTTTTGGATATGCCAGTAAAAACTTGGCCATGCCAGTAAATTTTGGTTGTCATGTCAGTAAATTTCAATCTGGTAGTTTGTCAACACTGGCCTAGGGTCCGTTTTGTCACAAGTAAGCAATGGGGAGAAATGAATTGTATTCTATATGTCCTAGAAGTTGATGCCTGCAGAAAACAATTTGGTTTTGGAATCTCACATAGATGGAACAAGGAAATGAATGCTAGAGTCACCTAGTGGTTCCTAATGCTTCAACATAGTTTTGGTGTGAAAAAAAGGGCTGAAAACAGGGGAATGCCAATTCTCTGTCTTAGACACACTGCTTGGCAATTAAATTCAAACCCAAAGATCTAAGCAGAGTGAAGGGTGGAGTATGTGACAAATTACCTCAAATCATTGCCAAGGTAATAAAGGACAGGATATATGTGACCCCAGGTTGGGAGGGGTTTTGGAAGCTTTTTGGACACACTAAAATAAAAAATGGGAGATTTTGCATACTTTTACTCCTGGAGTCAAGGTATCGTATCAGGAAAGTAAGCGTTAACATTGGTATTTACAGCTTAATATTGATTGATCGGTTTTCCAGACTGATAA
Source organism: Aquarana catesbeiana (assembly GCF_042186555.1). NCBI lineage: Eukaryota > Metazoa > Chordata > Amphibia > Anura > Ranidae > Aquarana > Aquarana catesbeiana. The sequence goes on from NC_133327.1 coordinate 540,051,816, forward strand.
GTATAGTTGAAATCTGCACCAGTTGTGATCACCTACAGCTATATTCAGCCTATGAAATGTTTAAGTGTCAAAGGTTATGGTAAAGAATCTGTAGACTGGATTGATTATTATACGTAATAAACAGGGTAAGTCATATGTTCCTTATATAGGTATTAGGTGTTAAATATGTTATGATGTAGCACCCTGATGTTTAGGCAGGGTTGCTATCAAATTTATTAAGTGATAGTTGCCTAGGCTAATTGATAGAAGGTCAGTTGATTTCATCCTAATTCTGGAATTGCTGCACTTCTCTCTTCTGTCACTAGATGGCCAGGTATCTGGTGGCATTAGATAAGAGAAGGGCATTGCAAGGACAGATTAGGAATGAATGGGGTGTCTCAGCCAATGAGCAGGGATTTTCTTGGGTCCCTTGGCCTGCTGGGAGAGTCTATTTATTTGGGTGGAGTCAGGTGATCGGGGTTCTGTGCCACCTGGACGGCTGTCTGGGTGGATGTGTGTTGTAATGCCCCGGGATGCTAGGTCATAAGCCTTTGGCCTATCCCGGGGACATCTGGCTGCTAGGCTGTCTGAGGGCCCATCCAGAAACAAGAGAGCAGCGTAGGGTTGGGACTGCGGCTTGCAGTCCAACCAGAAGTAACAGTTCCACCAGCCAGGGAATCAGTCATGGTCGGAGGTAGAGGGAAAGCTGTCCCCACTAAGGCACTATCCACCCCGCCACCAGAGACCACTGTGAGTAAGCTGAGGCCAGTACCAGAGCAGACTTCTCGCCAGCCGAGGACCGTGAAGAAATGTAAAAACTTCAGCCAAGTCAGGGACCCAGTGGAATAGCAGAGGTGCCACTTGTGGAGTGCCAAGCCAGTCACCTAATGTGTCAGGGCTGGGCTCAGCCCTTCCTTCTCAAAACTGGCCGCTCAGCTGTCGGCTAATTGTCAGCTCCTATCTCTCCACAGTGACTCACCTGTTGATGATATCTGGCTCGTCAATCCTGCCTACTTAAACTGTCTAGTCCAGATGATCTCTGCCTTCGCCTTGGTCACATCTGTAGAGGCGCTTTCCTGTGTTCCTGTTAAAGACTTGCTTGGCTGACATTCCTTCTGGCTCTAGATCCTGCTTGCTGTTCTATTACGCTCATCTCTGGCTCCCTGACATTTTGGCTTGTCTTACTATCCGTTCCAGTTCCTGAACTCTGGCTATGTTTTGACTATGTTTACTCTGTTTACTTTTTTTTATTATTATTAAACAAGTGTGATTTAACTGTACTTCTGTCTCAGTCTGATTAATGGTTTCGGACAGTAGGCCAAGGCCATGAATTCAGAAGATGCAGTGAATCCACTTGTTGGTAATATTTTTTCCAGATTGGATGAGCAGGATCACCGCATGGATCAGTTTGCCATGGCGTTACAAACACTCCTGAGTCGCATGGCTCACCTGGAATCTCGCACCCACATTGAGTATTACCTCTATAAGAGAAATACCCCCAAAGAGAATTTGGACTTTAAGGGCAACTGGGTATTGGTACAGAGCCAAATAATAGTTTTTAACAAAATGTAATTTATTAAATATTTTAAAAAGCCAATATCTGCATAAGCATTACAATTGACTGTTTAAGAACAATATCAGAATGTACAAAATACAAGAAAAAAAACAAAAACAATAAGTATTGTCATAAACCAGATGTGACCAGAACTGTGTGACTGCGACAGAGTGAACCAGACATAAATAGGTGAAAGTAAGTTTATTAACTACTTAAGCCCCGGACCTTTTGGCTGCCTAAAGACCAGAGGACTTTTAACAATTTGGCACTGCGCTGCTTTAACTGGTAATTGCGCAGTCATGCAATGTTGTACCCAAACTAAATTTGTGTCATTTTTTTCCCACAAATAGAGCTTTCTTTTGATGGTATTTGATTGCTTCTGCTATTTTTATTTTTTTGCGATATAAATGGGAAAAAAACAAAAATTTTGAAAAAAAAAAGATATTTTCTACTTTTTGTTATAAGAAAAATTCAATAAACTCAATTTTAGTCATACATTTAGGCCAAAATGTATTCAGCCACATGTCTTTGGTAAAAAAAAATGTCAATAAGCGTATATTTATTGGTTTGCGCAAAAGTTATAACGTCCACAAACTAGGGTACATTTTCTGGAATTTACACAGCTTTTAGTTTATGACTGCCTATCTCATTTCTCGAGGTGCTAAAATGTCAGGGCAGTACAACCCCCCCCCCAATTTATGGCCTTCGAAACTGTGATAGGTAGTGAGAAGTCAAATCAAAAATAGCTTGGAGTGTCTACTTTCCAAAATGGGGTAATTTGGGGGGGGGGTTTGAACTGTCCTGGCATTTTATGCACAACATTTAGAAGCTTATGTCACATATCACCCACTCTTCTAACCACTTGAAGACAAAGCCCTTTCTGGCACCTTTTGTTTTCATGAAAAAATAATTTTTTGGGAGAAAATTACTTTGAACCCCGAAACATTATATATTTTTTTTAAAGCAAAGGCCCTACAGATTAAAATGGTGGGTCATTTTTGTTTTTCGCACAGTATTTGCTCAGCGATTTTTCAAATGCCTACACACCCTTTTAAATTTTAATGCACTAAAACACACTATATTGCCCAAATGTTTGATGGAATAAAAAAGATGATCTTAGGCTGAGTACATGGGTACCAACCATGACATGCTTTAAAACTGCTGGGGTCTATTAGACCCTAGATCTCTCCTCTGCCCTCAAAGTATCTGACCACACCAAGATCAGTGTGATAAAATGCTTTCCCAATTTCACAATGGCACTGTTTACATCCGGCAAAATCTAAATAATGAAATGCTAGTAGCTTCCAGTTTCTTAGGCCATTAGGCCACTGGAGCCATTCTGATCTCTGATCAGCTCTATGGTCAGCTGGCAGAACCACCAGCTGCATTCTCAGGTTCCCTTTTGGGACAGGAGAGCAAAAAGAGATTGATCGGTGGGTATGCCCACCATTAGAATACCTCCCTTCATCCACCCACTTCTAATGATAGGCATACATGCACCATTTTGTTTTTTACTGTGGTGGTGAAATCACCTCCTACAATGCTGGAGTCATGGCTTTATGTATCGTGGGAGCAAACGCTGTTGCTGTCAAGATAAATAAATCAGTGCTGCAGCTGAACGGCCTAAAAAATATAGGCCGAAGCATGGGGGAATCTGCCCCAAAAGTTAGGTTCAAAATCGCTCCTCCGCCCCTGCTGCCCCCATGCTTTGGCATATATGCTCTTTTTTTAACTGTGGTGGTGAAATCACCTCCGTCAGCACTGGAGTCATGGCTTTATGTATCGTGGGAGCAAACGCTGTTGCTGTCAAGATAAATAAATCCCCGCTGCAACTGAATGCCATACCTGCTAAGCAAATGATGGTTAACAATAAAACAAGAGATTGTGCCTTTATAATGGCCAGGCAGGTCACTTTTTGAAGTCTTGTCCTACCTGTCCAGGGAATAGCCAAACCTTGAGGTCCTGTCATAGACAGACCTTAGGTAGCTTTGTTTTGTCCCCACTTATTCAGAAGGATAAGCCCCTGGTTTCAGTTACCCTTTCTTGGGCTGAGTCGTCCTTCGAGATACAGGCTCTAATCGACTCTCGGGCTGCAAGACTGTTTATTGATGCTGCCTTTGTATCGAAGCACTTGATACAAAGGCTGAAGCTGCGTGACACTCCACTTGCCATTGAGGCTCTTGATGGAAGACCTCTACAGCCTGCCCATGTGACCCATGAGACTGTTCCGTTGTCCATGGCTGTAGGGGCTCTTCACCATGAGATAATCCAATTCCAATTTATTTCCTCACCTAAGTTTCCACTGGGTATTGGCTATCCTTGGTTACAGAGGCACAACCCCGCTTTTGATTGGCTCTGTGCTGAGGTTCTCTCCTGGTTGCCACAATGCAGTAAGACATGCTTCCAAAAGGTAGCCAAGGTCCTGTGCACCTCTTCAGTCTCCTCCCTGCCAGAGGAGTACCGCGATTTTTTATCTCTTTGACAAAGTTCAAGCCTGTAGTTTGCCTCCACACAGGTCGTATGATTGCGCAATTGACCTTCAAACTGGTGTCATACCCCCTCATGGCCAGGCTTACCCTTTGTCGGTCTTAGAGGATAAGGCCATGGAGGAGTATGTTGCAGAAGCACTTTCTCAAGGTTTCATCCACAAATTCTCGTCTCCTGCTGGTGCTGGTTTCTTCTTTGTGAAGAAGAATGGTGAATTGAGACCTTGTATTGATTATAGGGGTCTCAATCATTTCATGATTAAGAATGCCTTTCCGATTCAGTTAAGTTATTTGACCATCTCAAGGGAGCAACAGTTTTCACAAAGCTTGATCCAAGAGGGGCATACAATCTTGCGAGGATTAAGAAGGGAAACAAGTGGAAAACTGCCCACCCTCGAGTGAAAATCTCCACCTACCTCCTCTGTACGGCTTTTGTTCACTGCATCGTCTCCCCAGCCCGGGGTGAGGTCTGTCTGATGACAGGAGGAGAGAGAAAAAGAAACACGAGATGAACCCCCTGGCCAGGACAGCAGGTAAAATTTAGTAAATTTTATTAAATCTGTGCTTAATATGGAAATTAATATACTGCAAACGTTGCAGTACATGAACTTTCACTGAAGGTGGACTGTTTAATGAGTTCGCAGCATGGATCACTTTATTGCAATATCATTCATAATCTGTATATTAAGCAACTTTCACTGAATGGGGACTGTTTAATGAGTTTGCATTGATTTCAGCATGTGCAAAGTGCTCCATGCATGCTGAAACCAATCCAAACTCATTAAAGAGGTTGAGGCTGCACTGATTGCCACTGATTAGGTGGCACTCTTAAGCTGCACTGATAAGGCAGCACTGATATACTACACTGATGGGCACTGATGAGCCCGCACTGATGGCCACTGATAAGCTGCACTGCTGAGGCTGCATTGATGAGCACTGATGAGGCTGCACTGATGGGCAATGGTGAGGCTGCATTGACGGGCACTGGTGAAGCTGCATTGATGGACACTGGTAAGGCTGTGCTGATGGGTACTGACGAGACTGCACTGATGGGCACTGGTGAGGCTGCATTGATGGGCACCGATGAGGCTGCATTGATGGGCACTGGTGAGGCTGCATTGATGAGCACTGGTGAGGCTGCATTGATTAGCACTGGTGAGGCTGCGCTCATGGGCACTGGTGAGGCTGCATTGATGGGCACCAGTGAGGCTGCATTGATGGTTACTGATGAGGCTGCATTGATGGGTATTGATGAGGCTGCATTGAAGGGCAGTGATGAGGCTACACTTGGTACCCACTTTAAGCCCCCGTTCACACCTATGCGAATTAGATGCAGCTTACACCGCATCCAATTCGCAGGACATTTTAATATACATTCATCTGAATATATCTGGTTCACATATGTGCGTTGCATTCGCACTGCGCAGTGCATAAAAACGTGTGCGTTTTTTGGGCATTGTGGTGAGAATTACAAGCCCATTATCTCCTATGGGAGCGCATCTGATTCGCAGATGCATTGCATTCTGAACAAGGATTTTCTCCTTCTCCTCACTACACCTCCCCCTCTCCCCCCCTCCCTCCCCCTCTCTCTGCTCACTGATCCGCAGCTACAATGCAGTGAAACCTTTGAACAACTGATTTTTATCTTCCCAGTGAAACCTGAGCTTCAATTCGCACTGCGCATGTGTGAACCCAGGCTTAATGTAGAGAGAGGAAGAGGTGGAGCTCTAAGACGAAAAGGTGGAGCCTAAAAAAGGAAGGGGTGTGGTTTACAGATGACAGGGCGGATCTTAAACTGAAAGGGAAGTGACCTTGACAAGAAGTGGTGGGTCATATTTAAATTAGGGGTGCATGAGTTTAGTCAGGCCTAGGGTAGCACAAAACTTAAATACACCACTGACCAATGCACGAAGCAAGGTCCACAAATACATACTGTAGATGAGCAAGTTTTGGGTCGAGGAACTTGACAGGCCTGCACAGAGTCCTGACCTCCTGACGTTGGCTCAAACTTGTCTTGCATCACACAAAGTTGTCAGAAAATCCGATCGTTCTGAAAGCGGTGATGTAAAACACGTACGTCGGGACTATAAACAGGGCAGTAGCCAATAGCTTTCGTCTCTTAATTCATTCTGAGCATGCGTGGCACTTTGTGCGTCGGATTTGTGTACACACGATCGGAATTTCCGACAACGGATTTTGTTATCAGAAAATTTTATAGCAAGCTCTCAAACTTTGTGTGTCAGAAATTCCGATGGAAAATATGTGATGGAGCCCACACACGGTCGGAATTTCCAACAACAAGGTCCTATCACACATTTTCCGTCGGAAAATCCGACCGTGTGTACAGGGCATAAGACTGGGATGTCATTAAAGTTCGTGTGCATGTAAAGGCAGGCATCCTATTACTATTGGTAATATATATACCTTTGCGATTGTGGAGCTTTCTAAAAAGAAATACCAACCACAGTTTCGTACTAGAATTGGCGACCACATCTATGACATAGAATTCTGGAATTAAAGGTCACTGTTGGCAGACATCTTTGTCTCAGTCATTAAGACAATGTTAGCCTCATCCAGTTTAATATCTTGGACAGAATGTAAGCAAATGTTAGAGATAGTGATCTAGGTCAGAAGGTTTTGAAACATGAATGTTGACTCCCTTGCAAAATGACCAGGGTTTAAGGATGGCATGAATATACTCTATGTTTATATAAAAGCAACGTTTCGGAGTCACGCAAGGCCCCTTCATCAGGTATGGTATTAGGGAAAGGCACAAGATTTAAGGAAGCCACAATATGTTTTGCCTTGGGTGGCTTCCTCAGAGGGCATAGTCATTGAGTAAGTGTGTACCACTTCAAATAGCATGGGAAATGTGATGATGTGTTCCACATTATGATGCAGCTTCAAAAACAAAAAACACTTTTGAATCAACAAGTATATACGGGTATAACACAATATAAGGCAAGCACTGACAAAAATAACAAACTCTAAAGCCAAAATTAACCCCATCCATTGTGAGCCTCATGAACATGTTCTTCTGTTTAAGATATTTAGCCACCCTGCCTTAAGCAGGAGTGTCTAAATTTAGTTCTGTATTCCCCCTTCTGTCAGTAGATGGTACTGTCATCTCTAGTGTTAGTGTGAGCTCACACAGTAAGCCTGGATTTTGAATATTCATATCTTTTCCCAACCCAACACAAGGAGATTCTTTTATCAGTGGTGCATTACAGGAAAGGGTATAAATATTTGGGGCTGGCTGATTGGAGCTTCTTTTTAGGTGCATCTGCCTAAAGTGGCCTGAAGGTGACTAGACATGGAGGAGGGCCAAAAAGCAAATGGATTTGGAGCTGTCCTCTGACAGCAGGATGGGGGGTGGTTGGCTCTCCATGATGCTTTTGCTACCGGTGAAGTCTGCTAGAGAGTTCTAACACAGGAGTGTCAGTCTCAACTTAAAGGGCCTTTTCCTGTGCATTGATGCATGAAGTATCAGAGCTCTACTTTAATCTGAGCATCTGCAACCCTAACCCTTTCTCTCATGGACTGTGAGTAAAAAAAACCTTTTTTGAGTCATCTAAAATTGACTGGCACCCATCTGTCTTTATGTCTCACTATGCCTGAGTAATCTACACCTGAAGTAAATGTCAGCCCATCCTGTCTTGGGGTATTATCACGCTTCCAGGGGTCAGGGGGATGCTAAAGATATTTGAACGCTTGTTCATGGATATCCTTTGATCTCACCTTTGCAAGAGCCATATGTTTGCTCTCTGTTTCATTTAGGCCTTTAAAACAGTATTTTATTTTTGCATTCCAGTGTGTTAGAATCCCTTCACTGATCACTGTTCAGTATTATCAGTGGAAATTTTGTAGTTTACATACTCACCTGTCAGCAGGAAGACCCAGTTTGAATGGTCACAGCTTGGGGTTCAACTGTGAGATACCACATACATGGGAATTGAGACCCAGTGTTTATATAAAAAAAATACCTTATCCTTTTTTTTTGGCCAATTCCCTTGAAGACGTCATTCTTTGACGAAACGTGCGTCGGGTAGGGCCTACACGTGACGTCCTTACGCTATCTGACTGCTGGAACACCAATCACTTGGAGATTGCCTGCTCGGGAAACTGCTCTGTGCATTTTTAACTGCACTGAGCAGTTAAATATGTGGAAAATATGTAAGATGCAAATTTTTTAACCACTTAAGCCCCGGACCATTTGGCTGCCCAAAGACAAGAGCACTTTTTGCAATTCGGCACTGCGTCGCTTTAACTGACAATTGCACAGTCGTGCGACGTGGCTCCCAAACAAAATTGACGTCCTTTTTTCCCCACAAATAGAGCTTTCTTTTTGTGGTATTTGATCACCTCTGCGGTTTTTATTTTTTGCGTTATAAACAAAAAAATACCGACAATTTTGAAAAAAACTCATTATTTTTTACTTTTTGCTATTAAAAAATCCCCCAAAAATATATAAAAAAAAACATTTTTTTTCCTCAGTTTAGGCCGATATGTATTCTTCTACATATGTTTGGTAAAAAAAATTGCAATAAGCGTTTATTGATTGGTTTGCGCAAAAGTTATAGCTTCTACCAAATAGGGGATAGTTTTATGGCATTTTTATTAATTATTTTTTTTACTAGTAATGGCAGCAATCAGCGATTTTTATCGTGACTGCAACATTATGGCCGACAGTTCGGACACTTTTGGTGCGATTTTGGGACCATTCACATTTATTCAGCGATCAGTGCAATTAAAAATGCTTGTTTACATCAGCATTTCCCTGTTCTTCCTCTCCGTGAGACGATCCCGAGTATGACTGCCCTATAGCAGTTTTACCACTGTGCGCAGAATCAAGTATATATACGTGATTCTGCACTTCCAGGTGTCAGGCGCGCACCACCACCAGCTCATTCCTGCTGTGATTTTACACAGCGGGAGTCGATCAGCGGGTCCCACAGACCCGATGTCTGCCAGGACCCACTGATCGTTCACCACTCTGGCAGAATGACGGTCTGCCTATATAAACAAGGCAGACTGTCATTCCACGAGTATAGAAGACATGGCTTCTGTGTTTCTGTGAAGCAAGAACACCGATCCATGTCTTCATGCAGTGAAAGCACCTCCCCCACAGTTAGTAAACACTCCCTAGGCACACATTTAACCCCCTGATGTTAGCCTCTTCCCTGCCGGTGTGATTAGTGCAGTGAAAGTGCATTTTTTTATCACTGATTACTGTACTGGTGTCACTGGTTCCCAAAAGTGTGCGTTAGATGTCCGATTTGTCTGCTGCAATGTTGCAGTTCCGCTATAAGTCACTAATTGCCGCCATTACTAGTAAAAAAAAAAATCATTAAATAAAAATGAGGTTGGGTGAAAGAGACCCCCTAGCCCTGCCTGCAGTCCCTCCTGTGCCCCCTGTCTGTGGGTAGATGTGTGTGATGTACCTACCTCCTGCCCATCCTCGTCCTCTGGGCCCTCAGTCAGCCTGTCTTCTTATCAATGTCATATCACAGCTCGGAGCATAGAGGAGGTTGGAGAAGAAGTGTAGGCTCTGGGAGGCTCCAGGAATGCTGCGCCCGCTGATGCTCAGGTCAGGGTGGCAGTGGATGTCTTCTCCCTCCCCGGCTCCTGGTTCTAGACAGCCTCGTGTTAGTACTACTCACCTTCCTCGCAGACTCTAGCACTGCCCGCTCGCTATGTGAAGACACTGATTTGACGATTTAGCTCCGCTGCTCTGCACCCCTCCGCTGGGACTCTCCATGCGCTCAAGTTGGCAGCTACTTTGGGCCCCACGAGCACCAGGCGTGGAGGAGGAGGAAGTTGAATCCTCCTCCGTTTTGAATGCTGGGCAGGGCCTGGGAGTCTGGTAGACTTCCTGGATGATTTGGGACTTATTATTTGTTTATTGAATTTGAAAATTGTTTTTTCAACACACTAATTTTATTATGTTTATTATGTGTGTTTTTTTTTAATGAAATTTAAAATTTGCATTTATTTCACATTTTTGCACTTTATGAATTGAGATTTGTATCATTAATTTATATTAGAGTTTTATGCACATTAAGTACGGCATATTTTCTATTATGTTGTATTAATTTAGCGTCACACTATTTGATTTATTTAAGCACTAATTTGGTATCACAGATTTTGGTGTAGGCTGCTTTTAGGTGTTAAAATCTTCCCCAGCACAGAATTATTTTTGTTTTTATATAATCTATCTTTATATTATCTATCTTCCTTCACTGATTTTAGAGAAATAATTTGACATACTGGTGACACCTTTTTTGACATCTTAACCTTGACGTTGTGGATTCTTATGAGCCTATTTCAGGTTCTGTGCTATATTATCTGGAGCAAAATTGTTGACTGATTTGTACAGTGCTTCGAAACTAAAGTAAAAGAGGCATATCTTCAGCTATTTCCTTCTCTTTTTGGGGAATAAGACATTTCACATTGTATTTGTTTTATTGACAGATGTACTATGTTATATTGTATAACATATGATATTTTTTTATTGCAGCCACTACTTTGGCTCCTATGTTTTTTGTTGTTCTGACAGTTTGTGATTAATAATTAAACTGGTGCATATTTTTCTAAATTCATAATGTATATATCACAATATAATAACAATTGGATTGAACGAAATTGCAGCATTACATATTTATAAAGGTCCAGCAATACAGTTTGCAATATTTCACATCATTACCCATTCTTAAACCATAAACACACTGCCCCCTAGTGTGTCATATATGGTATAAGAACCATAAATAATCTTCTCACTAAGTAAACAATATAATGTAGCCTTTTAATTACAATTAAAGTGAATCTAGATTTAAACAGGTAATAATTTATAACCAAATAAAGGCCACATTTTTCATTTGTCAACACCCACACACACATACGTATTCTTCATGTGTTCTTGACTGGCTTGGAAAGCCAGTTGCACACTTCACAACCTTCTGAGATGGGAAAGAGGAGCACATTGTCGCCCAAAAGTATGTAGGAAAAGGCCACACTCCCAACACGTTCTTAATTACATGGGCCATGAAAAATTAATATGCAAAAAATTATTGGTTAAACAGAATTCACTGCTACTTTTTTTTTTAAATACCAGCTTTTCATAGTATTAAATGCAATAATTTAGAGATTGGGTGAAAGGTTTGTTTATTTACATTTGATAAATAGTCCGTTTAAATAGAGGTCCATACAGTAGGCCAAAAAAAGGTACAATTAAGAAGGAAAGAGGGACTTGGTCCCAAAGAAGGGACAGTCCCTCCTTATGAGGGATAGTCAGGAGATATGCAGCTGAGTTCTGCTGTGTTTTTTTGTGTCTTTATTTTTATAGATTTTATCTATATCTATATAGATATAATAATATCTTTTCATTTAGTGGGAGAAAAAGACAACAGTTATGTGTAAAATGCAGGGGCTCATAGCAACTATTTGTATTTCAGTTAACTAAAGTAAAATTACCAAAAAAAAAACAGTCTGGAGTAGAAGGATCCAAACATGACAAACAACTCCTTTAAAAGGAGAGCAGAGGGTGTGCCATATGATGCCCAATGCAATCTACACACTGAACTGTGTGACTCATAGGAAAAGACCTCAAAGACTAGCAGTACTGCCAGATTGAACAAATTATACATTCAAGCATGTGGGTTTGAAATAAGATCTCCAATCTTTGGAGATCATGCTGAATGATAAAGATTATTGATTTAATACACAGATTTATATGCAGAATTGTTTCCCAGGAGCAATGAATCTCTAAAAACAACATATCAAGTATGTATGCATGCCTCAAGTCATTGTCGAATGGACTGGTTTATAAAACAGCTTACCAGAAAAGACTATATTTGAATATAAAGGCTTTATATAATAAAGTTTATATAATATTGTAGTTATAAATAGAAGGATTGTGTACTTGTTTGTATTGTAAGTGAAGTTATCTGAGTGTGGATCTCTAATGTGACAAAAATGGACTTTTTTTTAAATGTGTGTTTGTGTGTATATACAGGTACATCTCAAAAAATTTGAATATCATTAAAAAAGTTAATTTATTTCAGTAATTCAATTCAATTGTTTATTATATAGATTCATTACACACAGAGTGATATATTTCAAGCATGTCTTTATTTTTAGGGATGAGCTTTGAGTTCGAGTCGAACTCATGCTCGACTCGAACACCGGCTGTTCACTAGTTCGCCGAATAGCGAACAATTTGGGGTGTTCGTGGCAAATTCGAATGCCGCGGAACACCCTTTAAAAGTCTATGGGAGAAATCAAAAGTACTAATTTTAAAGGCTTATATTCATGGTATTGTCATAAAAAGTGTTTGGGGACCTGGGTCCTGCCCCAGGGGACATGGATCAATGCAAAAAAAAGTTTTAAAAACGGCCATTTTTTCGGGAGCAGTGATTTTAATAATGCTTAAAGTGATACAATAAAAGTGTAATATCCCTTTAAATTTCATACCTAGGGAGTGTCTATAGTATGCCTGTAAAGGGGCGCATGTTTCCTGTATTTAGAACAGTCTGACAGCAAAATGACATTTCAAAGGAAAAAAAGTCATTTAAACTACTCGCGGCTATTAATGAATTGCCGGTCCGACAATACACATAAAAGTTCATTGATAAAAACGGCATGGGAATTCCCCACAGGGGAACCCCGAAGCAAACTTTAAAAAAAAAATGACATGGGGTCCCCCTAAATTCCATACCAGGCCCTTCAGGTCTGGTATGGATATTAAGGGGAACCCCGGCCAAAATAAAAAAAAATGGCGTGGGGCCCCCTCAAAATCTATACCAGACCCTTCAGGTCTGGTATGGATTTTAAGGGGAACCCCGCACCAAAATTTTTTTAAAAACGGCGCGGGGTCCCCCCAAAAATCCATACCAGATTCTTATCAGAACACCCAACCTGACAGGCCGCAGGAAAAGAGGGGGGGACGAGACAGCGCCCCCCCCTCCTGAACCGTACCAGGCCACATGCCCTCAACATTGGGAGGGTGCTTTGGGGTAGCCCCCCAAAACACCTTGTCCCCATGACTAGGATTGGTCTGGTTCACGGTCAACACCCAATATATAGGGCACCTCATCCCAAAGCAGTATAGGGACAAGAAAGAACAGAATAAAAGGGACTTTAACGGTGCCAACAAAACTTAGAATGTACTTTCATGTTAAAAATGTAAATTTTATTGATACAAAAATGTTTAAATAAAAACAAATTCATTACACGTGGTACATCTCTTCTTACAAGGATTATAAGAACAAGGTGGTTAAGAGATACGTAGGTTCAAACCATATTAAAGAAAAATTGCACACTAGCCCAACATGTTTCGCTATTGGCTTCTTCAGGGGACGTGCAATTCTGAGACAAATTGGTATGACAAACTAAACAATATAAAAGGAGAAGAAAAAGGCAGTTTAGATCAAATGTTCATTGAGTATTGATAGATGACATATGAATATGTTCATTAATGTGGTATGGTGGCCAGGATTACACTGCAGATCAAATGAACACAGCCACTCACCCCACAAATAGTACCACCAACAAACACGCCAACCGAATGCGAAAGCTCACCCCCAGAGGTTTCCCAGTACAAAGGGGAGACGGTCTGAATAGTGACCATAGTGGGTAGAAGGGTTGGGCTGTAATGTGAAACATCGAATGTTAAGAAATGCTGTAAATGAAATAAATGGTGGCTAACATACAAGATAATGTTAGAAAGACATTTTTTATTTAAATTATAATTAACACACTGTAAAGGGACTAATGTCTCTCATAAACTTTACTTACTTAATATGGTTATAATCGATTGAGTAGGAAGAATAGGATTAATTCTGAAACCTCTGCAGACTAACGGTATAGAATTGAATACTAAGGAGGATTCTATGAATAAAGAAAAGATATGGGTCAACTAATGTGCAAATAAATGGTAACCTCAGTATTAATTATATAGCAGGTGGGGTGATGATGCAGTAGATCAAGAGGCGATTCAATAATGGACCAATGATTGCCTTGAATGCAAAAGACTGTGTCTCAAAGAAAATCAAGGGGTGCAATTGCAATCGTTCAGAGTGCTGCACACTCTGAAAGATGGTAGGAATGTGATAGGCCAGTGCAAAGAATAAGTGAATATATAGAGCGTATTTAGATGAAGTAAAAGCATACCTGGTGACATATGGTAATGTAGACGCCAGCTCGGTGGAGCACGATCCTCCGGCTCTGGCTGAAGAGGACAGCCAGACAAGTCGGTCTTATCTACTCTCCACCGAGCCGGCGTCTGACGTAGTCGGCTCGATGCGGACAAGAACCACGCCAGCGCGCATGCGCGAAGTGCCAAGAGGAACCTCCAGACTACATTGCCCAGGGAGCTGTGCGAGGGGGGAGGAGCCGGGCGCGTCCCACTGAATCAATGTAAGGACGCAAACATCGGCACACCTCCATCACACACGCTCCCCGGGGGGGCAGCTGATGGAAATATCTTATGGACATAGTGACAGTGCTCTGTCACTGTGAAGGACCTGAGGCGCTCGTCGGCGTGCAGATGGCGTGTTTTTTGAAAATCAAAAAACACGCCCTGGGTGTCCGTATGGTCACCAAGTGCCGAACCCCCCAGTCTAGGAAATTCAAGGAGGGAACGATCACACCAAAGGCATGCCAAGCAGAGGAGATGTGGAGGGAGAAGGAGCCCAAAGAGGGAGAAATGGGGGCCAAGCCAACGAATGACCCTCCCCAAAACTAGTTCACGGAAAAGAGTGCAAACCTGGCCATCATTAAATACACAATATAGCAAAATAATACAACAAAAGAGATCATTATACAAATCAACATAATGATACAGAATAGGGAAAAACAAAACAAAATATAATTCCTTATACATACATCGGAAAATAGGAATGAAATTAAAAAATTAAAAAAAAAAATATTTAAAATTTTTTATGCTGAAGGGAAGGGGAGTGGGAGGGAAGAAGAATATAAAATAATATAAAAAAAAAACCACACATGGAGATCCTGTTGGGGTAAATATTACCAGGGAGGGTAAACACCACTGGGGGAAATTAGAAAAAAGGTTTAAAACTAAGACTCTCCTTAAACCCTGGAAATGTTGTGGCCCGAAGGTCATATATCCAGCGGGCCTCTAACTGTAATAAAATACGGTCCACGCTACCACCCCTTGAATCCTGAGGGATATGCTCCAGTGCTAGAAACTTAATGAAATGGGGACTGAATTGATGATGCATACCAACATGACGGCTGATGGCTGTGTCCATTAGACTTTTCTTAAAAATGGGTTTGACATGGTCCCTAATTCTTTTAAGGAACTTACGCTTTGTTTTACCAATGTAGAAGCCACCGCACAGACACTGGGCTAAGTAAATAACCCCTGGTATCTGGCAAGTGACTCTACATTGGATTGAATGCCATTTGCCGTTAGGAAGTTTAAATTTGGCTTTGCTATCTACAAATTCACACACATCACATGATCCACAGGGGAAAGTACCCCAGATGGTTTGAGTGGTTGGTGCCGTTATGGTTTCAAAATGGCTGTGGACCTAATGGTCCGTAAGGGAGGGGGCTCGTCTAAACGTAATTTCAGGGAAATCCTTGATGTACTTTTTTGCAATTGGGTCTGCTGACAAAAGTGGCCAATATTGGGTTTAGATACATCTAATCTCCTTATGTTGGCTAGAGTAGCGGGTGATGACTCTTACTGTGTCGGACTTTGCGACCTGTTTATTCGAAAATATTAAGGAGTTCCTAGTTTTTACATTGGCACGGTTATAAGCTCTTTTTAAGCAGGCATGGCTGTAGCCACGCATTTTCAACCTGTTATAAAGGTCCCTAGCTGCAATTTGGAGTCTTTATTGCAATTCCGTTTTAGGCGCAGGTACTGGCTGTAGGGAATGCTTTTGAGTAAGGAGGCTGGATGGGAACTTTCAGCGTGGAGGATGGTGTTGCCAGCTGAAGGCGTCCTATATAAAGAAGAGTCTAGTTTGCCTTGTGCATTGATTGAGAGGGTTAGATCTAAGAAGCTAATGTTGCTTTGACTACAGTGCATAGTAAACTTTAAGTTAAAGTTAATAATTGAAATTATTCTTAGAAATTCATTTAGGGAAGTCCCGTCAAGTCACTGTGGCCCCGCCCCCCGTTATTTAAGAACCGTCAGAAGAGGAGAAGCGTCACACAGCAGGAGCCTCCCTCCATGCCATCATGGATGCGGAGCGGCCCGAAAAGAAGATGAAGATGAAGAGAAGAAGTGAAGAGAGAAGCGTCACACAGCGGGAGCCTCCCTCCATGCCATCATGGATGCAGAGCGGCCCGAGGAGAAGAAGGGAAGAAGACGCCACGGAGGAAGATGCCCGATGAGAACACCGGAGGAAGAACCAGAAGAACCAGAAGAAGAAGAAGATGGAGGAAGAAACCGAAGGAAGATAGAAGAAAGAAGAAGCATTTAAATAAAGGAATTGTCAAAAACTGTCTCTTGTCATTTTTAACATTTTTGACAGTTTTTTTGTGAAATGGTAGGGGAACCCCTTACCATTTCACACAGGGGGGAGGGCCGGGATCTGGGGGTCCCCTTGGGGGTCCAGTTAGGGTTGTGGGGATGAGGCCCTTGTCCTCATCAACATGGGGACAAGGTGTTTTGGGGGGCTACCCCAAAGCACCCTCCCAATGTTGAGGGCATGTGGCCTGGTACGGTTCAGGAGGGGGGCGCTCTCTCGTCCCCCCCTCTTTTCCTGCGGCCTGCCAGGTTGCGTGCTCGGATAAGGGTCTGGTATGGATTTTTAAGGGGACCCCACGCCATTTTTTTTTTAAATTTTAGCCGGGGTTCCCCTTAATATCCATACCAGACCTGAAGGGCCTGGTATGGAATTTAGGGGGACCCCCCACGTCATTTTTTTTTTTTATTTTGGTTCGGGGTTCCCCTGTGGGGAATCCCATGCTGTTTTTATCAATGAACTTTTATGTGTATTGTTGGACCGGCAATTCATTAATAGCCGCGAGTAGTTTTAAATGACTTTTTTTTCCTTTGAAATGTCATTTTGCTGTCGGACTGTTCTAAACACAGGAAACATGCGCCCCTTTACAGGCATACTATAGACACCCCCCAGGTATGAAATTTAAAGGGATATTACACTTTTATTGTTTCACTTTAAGCATTATTAAAATCACTGCTCCCGAAAAAACGGCCGTTTTTAAAACTTTTTTTGCATTGATCCTTGTCCTCTGGGGCAGGACCCAGGTCCCCAAACACTTTTTATGGCAATAACTTGCATATAAGCCTTTAAAATTAGCACTTTTGATTATTCATGTTCGTGTCCCATAAACGGTGTTTGCGTGTTCGAACAAATTTTTTGCCTGTTCGCAAGTTCTGGTGCGAACCGAACAGGGGGGTGTTCGGCTCATCCCTATTTATTTTAATTTTGATGATTATGGCTTACAGCTAGTGGAAACCCAAAATTTAGTATCTCAGAAAATGATAGAAAATTGTAAACTCACGGTATCGCACTCTAATTAGCTAATTAATTCAAAACACCTGTAAAGGTTTCCTGAGCCTTTAAATGGTCTATTAGTCTGGTTCAGTAGGTTACACAATCATGGGGAAGACTGTTGATTTGACAGTTGTCCAGAAGACAGTCATTGACACCCTCCACTAGGAGGGTAAGTCACAAAAGGTCATTGCTAAAGAAGCTGGCTGTTCACAGAGTGCTGTATCCAAGCACCTAATGGAATGTTGAGTGGAAGGAAAAAATGTGGTAGAAAAAATGGTGCACAAGCAATAGGAATAACCGCATCCTTGAGAGGATTATGAAGCAAAGGCCATTCAAGAATTTTGGGGAGATTCACAAGGAGTGTGGCTGGTGTCAGCGCTTCAAGAGCCACCACACACAGACATATCGAGGACATGGGCTACAACTGTCGCATGTCTTGTGTCAAGCCACTCCTGAACCAGAGACAATGTCAGAAGCATCTTACCTAAGCTGAAGAGAAAAAGGATTGGACTGTTGCTCAGTGGTCCAAAGTATTCTTTTCAGATGAAAGTAAATTTTGCATTTCATGTGGAAATCAAGTTTCCAGAGTCTGGAGGAAGAGTGGAGAGGCACAGAATTCAAGTTGCATGAATTCAACTTGCGTGATTTTTCATCTGCTGGTGTTGGTTCACTGTATTTTATCAAGTGCAAAGTCAGCGCAGCCCTCTACCAGGAAATTCTAGAGCACTTCATGCTTCCCTCTGCTGACCAGCTTTATGGAGATGCTGATTTCATTTTTTTCTAGCAGGACTTGGTACCTGCCCACACTGCCAAAAGTAGCAATACCTGATTTAACCTCTTGCCGACCAACCGCCACAGTTACACTGCGGCAAGTTGGCCCGGCTGCTCGAACCACCGTAGGTGTACGTCGGTTCTTGCACGAGGTTCTGTGGGAGCGTGCACGCCGATTAACCAGCGGGGGAGCCAATCAGCGCGTCCGGCGGACTCGTTTTCCGCTGGCCTCCCGTGATCGTTCCCCGGCAGAGATAGAACGGGAGGATCTGCCGAAGTAAACAAGGTAGATCTCCATTCTGACAGGGGATGACACAGATCCTGTCTATCTGCTATGCAGGAAGACGTATCAGTGTGCTGTCCCAGGCAGCCCATCCCCCCACACAGTTAGAAACACACTGAGGGAACACATTTAACCATTTGGTCGCCCCTGATGTTAACCCCTTTCCTGCCAGTGTCATTAGTACAATGTCAGTGTATATTTTTAGCACTGATTACTGTAATAATGTCACTGGTTCCAGGGCCGTTTTTAAGGCAGGGCAAAAGGGGCAGCTGCCCTGGGCCCTGTCATTGTTGTGGGGCCCTAAGCAGCTTCCTCATACTTGCCAACTATCCCGGGTTAAATTCCCTCCTCTCTTGAGGTTTTAGTCCTGTGCTGTGTCCCAATATCTCAGTGTGAAGTGCTGCTACTAATGCTGTCCAGCTCTGCCCTATTGTTGTGTACAGATGACTCACCTGCAGACCCTGTGTTTACATGTAAATTACCGGCATTCATATGTAAATAGTGGCGGCATTCATATGTGAATAGCGGCGGCCGGCGGCATTAATATGTATATCATGCCCCCCTGAGGTCATATCCACAGTAATCTCTAGCAACCAATCAACAAGCAGAAATCATGCGTTGTGACCTCTAGCAACTAATCAGTGAGCCATAATGTGTGCTGTAACCTCTAGCAACCAGTCAGTGAGCGGTAATGATATACTGTAACCTCTGGCAACCAATCGCAATCGCTGCCTGATCTGATTCAGTAAACTGATTTTAAATCTAGCTGCTATTTATTGTATGTCTCAGAGCAGGCGAAGAGCGAAACTGCATGGAGGGGGGCCCCCCCAAGAAAAGTTTTGCCCAGGGTCCAATCAATATTGAAGACGGCCCTGACTGGTTCCCTAAAAAAGTTTCAAAAATGTCAGCTAGGTGTCCGATCTGTCCGCCGCAATGTCGCAGTCCCACTAAAAATCACTGATCACCACCATTACTAGTAAAAAATAAAAAATTCATAAATCTTTCCCCTATTTTGTAGACGCTATAGCTTTTGCGCAAACCAATCAATATATGCTCATTGGGTTTTTTTTTACCACAAATATGTAGCAGAATACATATTGACCTACATTTATGAAGAAATTAGATGTTTTGCTTTTTTTTAATGGGTATGTTTTATAGTATAAAGTAAAAAATATTGTTTTTTTTCCAAAATTGTCTGTCTTTTTTTGTTTGTAGCGAAAAAAATAAAAACCGCAGAGGCGATCAAATACCACCAAAAGAAAGCTCTATTTGTGGGGAAAAAAAAGACATATATTTTATTTGGGTACAGAGTCGCACAACCATGCAATTGTGAGTTAAAGTAACTCAGTGCCGTATCGCAAGAAATGCCCTGGTCAGCAAGGGGGTAAATCGTGCCAGGCTGAAGTGGTTAATGATCATGATATCACTGTGTTCGATTGGCAAACTCACCTGACCTAAACTCCATAGAGAATCTGTGGGGAATTGTCAAGAGGAAAATGAGAGACACCAGACCCAACAATATAGACGAGCTGAAGGCCACTATCAAAGCAACCTGGGCTTTCATAACACCTCAACAGTGCCACAGGCTGATCGCCTCCATGTCATGCCACATTGATGCAGTAATTCATGCAAAAGGAGCCCCGACCAAGTATTGAGTGCATACTATACTGTACATGGACATACTTTTCAGTAAGCCAACATGTCTGTATTAAAAATCCTTTTTTGTATTGGTCTTATGTAATATTCTTTGTGTGTAATGAATCTATATAATAAAGGAGTTTCACTTTTTGAACTGAATTAAACTGAAATAAATGAACTTTTTAAAGATATTCAAATTTTTTGAGATGCACCTGTATGTGTATCCATTGTAAGTATCAAATATTCCATAGGATTTAAAATGAAAAAAAGTAAGGGAAACCCCATTCACATCAACACTGCATCATTGCATTACATTAACCAGTTCCGCACCAGCCGCCGCAGTTATACTGTGGCAGGTTGGCCCGGATGAGCGAGGCGCCATAGCTATACGTCTAGCGCGCGGCCGCCTGGGGGGCGCATGTGCGCGCCCCCTAGGTGGCCGCGCCAATCGGATTTGCTTCAGAACTGATCAATCTCCAGGCCCAGGCCAGTGGTTTCTGGCCTGGACCTGGTGTTCTGTCCTGGGGAATGAAATCCTTCCCCTGCATGTGTAAGTGTAAACACAGCAGGGGAAGTGATGTCATCTCTCCTTGTGGAACTCTTTTCCATTCCAGAGAGAGGACAGAAAACATCTCATAGTAAGTGCACCAACACTACACTGACACCAGTTCACGTAGGTACACTTATCACCCCCGATCTCCCCCCCAGTTAACCCCTTCACCCCCTGTCACTGTGTCACCCAGTCCAGTGTTCATATTTTTTTTGATCACTGTACTGGTGTCATTGGTGACAATGTCACAGGTGATGCTGGTTAGCTATTTTTTTTTTATAGCGTCAGGGCACCCGCCGTATATTATCTAAATAAAGGTTTAACCCCCTGATCACCCGGCAGGTGATATCAGTTAGGTTTTAGTGTCAAATAGGGTCTGTGTCACCCCAGGCAGTGTCAGATTAGTGCCAGTAGCGCTAACACCCATGCACGCACCATACACCTTCCTTAGTAGTATAGTGTCTGAACGGATCAATATCTGATCTCATCAGATCTATACTAGCATCCCCAGTAGTTTAGGGTTCCCAAAAACGCAGTGTTAGCGGGATCAGCCCAGATACCTACTTGCACCTGCGTTTAGCCCCTCCGCCCAGCCCAGCCCACCCAAGTGCAGTATCAATCGATCACTGTCACTTTCAAAAACACTAAACACATAACTGTAGGATTCGCGGAGTCAGGCATGATCCCGGCAAACGCTAATAGTTTTTTTTGTAGAGTTTGAAGCAGTCGCTGACAGTGTACATTATTACACAAGCGTGCCACTTTTTAGTCACCTTTTTGATTATGGAATTGACACACGTGGCACCATGCGATCTAACTGCCGGGGCTTCCCCCAACGGCTTGTAGAACCCCGACTTAGACGGGGGGAGAGAGCCTGCTTGAAGTGTAATAATTTGTTAGCAGTGAAGTGGAGGGATTCACAAAATATTTTAGTTCTGTCCTCCCTTCACGCAGATACGACAGTCCAAATTCCTACCACGACTGGTGTTGTGGAGAAACCCCTCTGTGTCCACGAATACAACCTTAACATGGGAGGGGTGGACCTCAACGACCAGTTGTTGGCGCCATACCTAATTGCCCGTAAGGCCAGACGCTGGTACAAAAAAGTGTCTGTATACTTATTTCAATTGGCTCTGCTGAAAGCTTTTGTGCTATACAAAGCTTCAGGACGAACTGGATCCTTCCTTAAATTCCAGGAAGAGATCATCACAGCCCTGTTTCCAGACGGTGCTATGGCCCACCTTCCCAACGAAAATGCAGTGAGCCAGCTGCATGAGAGGCATTTTCTGTATGTCCTCCCTGGTACCCCTACCCAATGAACACCCCAAAGACAAAGACAGGCCCGTTGAGCCCATAGTGCCCTTTCTACTGCATTTGCCAATCCTAATTGGGAGCTCACCACTTCTGCAGCACCCGTACCTCCCCCATTCACTGGCTAACCCGGAATTCAAGTGGAAACAGTTGATTTTACGTCACTTGATTTTTATTCGCTGTTTTTCACTGAAGATCTCTATAGATCTATTGTGGACCAATGCAATTTGTACGCTGGTCAATTCATCGCTGCTAATCCCCATTTGACCCTTGCCAGAGATTGGAAACCTATTACGGTTTCTGAATTTAAGACCTTTCTGGGCCTAGCCCTCCTCATGGGCATAATTAAAAAGAGTGAGTTGCGGTCATATTGGTCCACTGACCCAATTCACCATATGCCCGTGTTCTCTGCTTGCATGACCAGGACACGATACGTGCAGATCTTGCGGTTCATGCATTTCAATGACAATTAACTCTGTCATCCTTGGGGGTGACCCTGGATACAATCGGCTCTACAAAATTCGGCCCCTCGTAAACCACTTCAACCAACAATTTACAGCCTTGTTTACTCCCCATCAAGTTGTCTGTATTGATGAGTCCCTGATTAAGTTTTCTGGCCGCTTGTCTTTCAAACAGTATCTTCCCAGCAAGCGTGCCAGATATGGGGTCAAGATGTATAAGCTCTGTGACAGGGCAACAGGCTATACATATAGTTTTATGGTTTATGAGGGAAGAGATAGTCACGTAGAGCCGGAGAACTGAATGTTTTCGTTCTGTCCTCCCTTCACGCAGACACGACGGTCCAAATTCCTACGGCGACTGGTGTTGTGGAGAAACTCCTCTGTGTCCACAAATACAACCTTAAAGGGGTTGTAAAGGTAAATTTTTTTTTTTTTTAAATAACAAACATGTCATACTTACCTTCACTGTGCAGCTCGTTCTGCACAGAGTGGCCCCGAACCTGGTCTTCTGGGGTCCCTCGGCGGCTGTTTCAGCTCCTCCCCGCAAGAACTAATCACCTTAATGCGAGCTCCCTTGCATGGTGGTTAGTTATTGCGGGTGCGCTCCCGTGATACAGCCGGCGGCTATAGCCGCTCACTGTATCACTCGGCCCCGCCCCCCGGCGCGCCGCGTCATTGGATGTGATTGACAGCAGCGCGAGCCAATGGCTGCGCTGCTTTCAATCCATCCACTGTAGCCAATCAGCGACCAGGCTGAGCTGCAATAGAGATGACGGGAGCGAGCAGCGGAGATTCGAGGTGTCAGGTAAGTAAAACGGGGGGGCTGGGGGCGGCGGTATTGTCAAAAATTTTTTCACCTTAATGCATATAATGCATTAAGGTGAAAAAATGTATACCTTTACAACCCCTTTAACATGGGAGGGGCGGACCTCAACGATCAGTTGTTGGTGCCGTACCTAATTGCCCGTAAGGCCAGACGCTGGTACAAAAAAGTGTCTGTATACTTATTTCAATTGACTCTGCTGAACGCTTTTGTGCTATACAAAGCTTCAGGACGAACTGGATCCTTCCTAAAATTCCAGGAAGAGATCGTTAGAGCCCTTCTGTTTCCAGACGGTGCTATGGCCCACCTTCCCAACGCAAATGTAGTGAGCCGGCTGCATATGAGGCATTTTCTGTATGTCCTTCCTGGTACCCCTACCCAAAGAACACCCCAAAGAAGATGTCATGTCTGCAGAAAACACGGATTTAGGCGTGACACCCGCTTTTATTGTCCCTTCTGTCCTGACCAACCTGGTCTCTGCATCGGTGACTGTTTCAAATGCTACCACACACTAGTGGAGTATTAGCGTAGGGTACAGCACTACACAGTCCTAGGCACACGTACACAGGGTCTCGAAAGATGAGATCGCCATCACATTTTGAAAGACCCTAATATGGAACGTTCACAGTTTACAGTTTTTATAAAAGTGAAAAAAAAACACACACAAAAATACAAAAAAATAAAATAAAAAAGCCAAAAATAGTTGTGGTTTTATTTTTCTTCTCTCTCTATTGTTCTCTTTCTTATGTTAGCTCTCTACTGTCCGCTCTGTTGTTCGCTCACTATTGTTCTATATCTACAGTATTGTTCTCTCTCTGTTGTAACTGTATTTTAGAACTGTAATGTTTTATTTTTACTACGTTTTATTGTATTTGCTTTGCAGGTATGGTATGTCTTACTGTTATAATGTAATGTTACTTTGTTTTATTATTAACCATCATTTGCTTAGCACAGGGGTGTCCAAACTCTTTTCAAAGAGGGCCAGATTTGATGAAGTGAACATACTTGAGGGCCGACCATTTTGCCTGACATTCTTTAAACCATTAAAATTTGGTCTAAGTGTGTTTGTCCGAGCACTAATACACTGCCCAACAAGAATTCTCTTGCTTTTGTGGCTGTGTATGGTGAAGAGATGAGCTTGGGCGTGTTATTTGGATATACTGTATTTATCGGCTTATAACATGCACCTTAACTTTAAAAAGGATGTTTCAGGAAGAAATCTTACATTTTAAATAAAGAACTGTGAAGCAAAATAAGGGTCATTGCCCATCAATGCAACCTAATCGGTGCCCATTTGCAGCCTCAAAAGTGCCATGAATGCAGCACCCACAGTATTGCCATGAATGCAGCACCCACTCCATTGCCATGAATGCAGCACCCACCGCATTGCCATGAATGCAGCACCCACTGTATTGCCATGAATGCAGCACTCACCGGATTGCCATGAGTGCAGCACCCACCATATTGCCATGAATGCAGCACCCACTGTATTGCCATGAATGCAATACCCACCGTATTGCCATAAATGCAGAACCCACCGTATTGCCATGAATGCAGCACTCATCGTATTGCCATGAATGCAGAACCCACCGTATTGCCATGAATGCAGCACCCACCATATTGCCATGAATGCAGCACCCACTCCATTGCCATGAATGCAGCACCCACTCCATTGCCATGAATGCAGGACCCACTCCATTGCCATGAATGCAGCACCCACCGTATTGCCATGAATGCAGCACCCACTGAATTGCCATGAATGCAGCACCCACTGCACTCCCTTGAATGCAGTACTCACCGTATTGCCATGAATGCAGCACCCACTCCATTGCCATGAATGCAGCACCCACTCCATTGCCATGAATGCAGCACCCACCGTATTGCCATGAATGCAGCACCTACTCCATTACCATGAATGCAGCACCCACTGTATTGCCATGAATGCAGCACCCACCGTATTGCCATGAATGCAGCACTCGCCGTATTGCCATGAATGCAGCACTCGCCGTATTGCCATGAATGCAGCACCCACTGTATGGCCATGAATGCAGCACCCACCGTATTGCCATGAATGCAGCACCCACTCCATTGCCATGAATGCAGCACCCACATTGACATGAATGCGGACTCACCATTGCCATCAGTGCAGCCTGATTCATGTCCATCTGCAGCCTTGGAGGAGACAGGGAGGGGGCGGGACAAGTGCCAACAGACATACAGGAGTAACTCCTGTTTTCTCGGCTGCCTCTTTAATTGAAAGTCCCGCCTCTTATGATGGACAGAACAGTTGTACAATGGCAGCGCAGGAGATGGGACTTCCTTTTACACAGTACGCCGCGTAAACAGGAAATACTCCTGTATGTACGGCACTCGTTCTGTCCCCTCCAAGACAGCCAGCATTAATATCTTTTGTGGCCACCGGCGCTTGGGGATTCGTTGGGGGCCACAAAAGATATATATGTCAAAATTACCAGGCGAGCCATCCGAAACCGGAACGCGGGCCAGACTTTGGACATGCCTGGCTTAGCAGGTACGCCATTCAGCTGCAGCACGGGTTTATTTATTCTGACAGCAATTGCGTTTGCTCCCACAATACATAAAGCCGTGACTCCAGTGCTGTCAGAGGTGATTTCACCACCACAGTTAAAAAAAAGAGCATATATGCCGAAGCATGGGGGCAGGGGTGGAGGAGCGATTTGCTCCTAACATTAGGGGCAAATTGCCCCCATGCTTTAGCATATATTTTTTTAGGCACAGATTGCGTTTGCAGGTATGGTAAATCTTATTGTTATACTGTAATGTTACTTTGTTTTATTGTTAACCATCATTTACTTAGCAGGTATGCCATTCAGCTGCTGCACTGATTTATATATCTTGACAGCAACAGTGCTTGCTCTCACGATACATAAATCAGTGACTCCAGCGCTGTAGGAGGTGATTTCAACACCGCAGTTAAAAAAAATGGTGCATGTATGTCCATCATTAGAAGTGGGTGGATGAAGGGTGGTATTCTAATGGTGGGCATACCCACAATTCAACGCCTAACAAGGACCAGCAACGTACTGGTATGTTGCTGGACTTTGAGTGTTTATACCAGAATGATGCCTGCAGGTTTAGGTATTATCTTGGTATCATTCTTTTCAGCCAGCAGTCAGCTTTCATGTAAAAGCAATCCTAATGGATAATTAGCCTCTAGACTGCTTTTACAAGCAGTGGGAGGGAACATCCCCCCCCACCGTCTTCCATGGTTTTCTCTGGGTTCTTGTCCCAACAGGGAACCCGAGAATGCAGCCGATGTTTCCGCCAGCTGAGCATAAAGCTGATCATAGACCAGAATGGCTCCAATCATCTCTAAGGCCTAAGAAACCGGAAGCTACGAGCATTTCATGACTTAGGTTTCGTCGGATATAAACAGCGCCATTGGGAAATTGGGAAAGCATTTTATCACACCGATCTTGGTGTGGTCAGATGCTTTGAGGGCAGAGGAGAGACCATTTTTTTTAAAAAGAGTACCTGTCACTAGCTATTGCTATCATGGGGGGTATTTACATTCCCTTTGATAACAATAAAAATCCCCCCCAAAAAATTAAAGGAACAGTTTAAAAATAAAATAAAATAAGTGGAATAAATCATTAAAAAAAAAAAAGCACCCCTGTTCTCCCCGTGCTTATGCACAAAGGCGAACGCAAGAGTCGGCCTGGTGTCATAAAGAAACAGTAATTGCACCATGCATGTGAGGTATCACCACAAAGGTCAGATTGAGGGCAGTAACCTGTAAAGCAGGGGTCTCAAACTGGCAGCCCTCCAGCTGTTGTGAAACTACAAGTCCCATGAGGCATTGCAAGGTTGACAGTTACAAGCATGACTCCCTAAGGCTGAGGCATGATGGGACTTGTAGTTTTGCAACAGCTGGAGGGCCACCAGTTTGAGACCCCTGCTGTAAAGGCTTTTAAAGGCTTTAAAAAATGTATGTAGTTTGTCGCAGCTGCACGTTTGTGCGCAATTTTAAAGCATGTCCTGTTTGGTATCCATGTACTCGGCATAAGATCATCTTTTTTATTTCATCAAACATGTGGGCAATATAGTGTGTTTTAGTGCATTGCAATTAAATAAAGTGTGTTTTTTTTTTTTAAAAATGCAGTGCAAATACTGTGTGGGGAAAAAATTGCAACACCCACCATTTTAATCTGTAGGGCCTTTGCTTTAAAAAAAAAATATATATATATATTGTTTGGGGGTTCAAAGTTATTTTTTTTACAAAAAAAAAATATTTTTCCATGTAAACAAAAAGTGTCAGAGAGGGCTTTTGGTGGTTAGATGTGTAACATAAGCTTCTAAATGTTGTGCATAAAATGCCAGGACAGTTCAACCTCCCCAAATGACCCCTTTTTGGAAAGTAAACATCCCAAGCTATTTGCGGAAAGGCATGTTGAGTCCATGGAATATTTTATATTTTGCCATAAGTTGCGGGAAAATTACAATTTTTTTTTTCGTCACTAAATAATATATTGGTCACACATGCCATGGGCAGATTTAAAATTATACCCCAAAATGCATTCTGCTGCTTCTCCTGAGTGAGACTTTTTGGGAGCCTAGCCATGTACAGGACCCCGAAAACCAAGCACCGCCTTCAGGCTTTCTAAGGGCATAAATTTTTGGGGTGTCTACTTTCCAGAATGGGGTCATTTGGGGGGGGGTTGTGCTATCTGTGCATTTTATGGCATTCGAAATTGTGCTAGGTAGTGAGGAGTGAAAATGTACCCCCTTAGAAATCCTGAAGGTATAAGTAGTAGAAGTAGAAAATATTTTTTTTTTTCAAATTTTCTGTCTTTTTCTGTTTATATCGCAAAAAATAAAAATTGCAGAGGCCATCAAATACCATCAAAAGAAAGCTCTATTTGTGGGAAAAAAGGACGTAAATTTTGTTTGAGTACAACATTGCATGCATCTTTCACCTTTTTTGTTGCAGTGATTGTTTTATGGTAGCAACAATTATTTGTGATCGCAGTCAGATGCTGGCGCCCCTGCATTAATCCTTGTCCATATTAGAGTCTAAGTATTATTGGAGGCTATGTTAGACCCTAATTGGACATGTATTGTCTGTGTCCAATAATTTATGAGATATTGGAAGTCATTTTGCATATTGTATTCCCATAGCCTGATACTTCTGTGTCCCCTGTGATCTCACAGAGCCTTCATAGTATTGTGGACTCACTCTGTGATTTTCTCTGATGCATCTCTGTGTGAGTTCTTTAAGGGAATGGACAGAATAAGTAATGGTTTTAGGATTGTAAACTCTTTAGTACTTTATGATAAATTTGTGATTATGTATATGATCTTTTCTTCATCAGAGTTTTGTGGAAAATTGGTGATCCTTAGAAATGCCCTGAAAAAAGCCAATGTTGGCGAAAAATGTTGGGATCCTGTCAGAAACCATAAATCAGACCGAGACAGAAGTACAGTAAAATCACACTTGTTTATTAATAAAAATAAAAAGGTAAATAGAGTAAGCGTAGCCAGAGTCCAGTAACCGGATCAAGTAGTCAGCCAAGCCAGAGTTCAGTAGCCAGATAGGGTAATCAGCCAAGCCAGAGTCCAGTAACCAGATTGGGTAATCAGCCAGGCCAGAAGTCAGGGATCCAAGTAGAGGAACAGCAAGCAGGATAAGGAGCCAGAAGGGATGTCAGCAAAGCCAGTCTTTAAACAGGAATGCAGGAGATGGTTTTGTGTGACCAAAACGAAGGCAGGAATGAAGTGAGCTGGAGATCTTTAAGTAGGCGGGACTGACGAGCAGATCCACAACAGTTGGTTAACTGTGGAGAGAGATGAAAGCTGGCAATTAGCTGACAGCTGAGCGGCCAGCTCAGAGAAGGAAGGGCTGATCCAGCCCTGACAGTACCCCCCTCCTCAACGACCCCTCCCCCTCGGAAGACCACCGGGCTTGAGGGGAAAATGTCTATGGAAATCATGGAGGAGGGCAGGAGCATGTACGTCTGAGGATGAGACCCAGGAGCGTTCCTCCGGACTGCACCCCTTCCAATGCACCAGGTACTGTATGCGCCCATGGAACCTACAGGAGTCAACAATGGATTGTAAAGTTTCTGAGCGTATCAACGCATAGTGGTCATGCGGATACGGTCTAGGTTGCGAGAGCCATATCTTATCGTATTAGATTAGAAGAAATTAATAGATTTGGGCTTGAGACTTTTTAGGCACAATAATTACTAAATGTGTGATTAAAATTCTAGTTTATTAGAAAATATTTAAAATGAAGAATAAAAAGGAGAAGCAAATAGAATTCAGTTCATGATCACAGTTTAACAAGTTATACACTCCATACATAGCTGAATGGTTATAGAAAACAGTTTGAACAATATTTAGAATTGAAAATTCTGTTCGGTATAGTTACATTGTGTTGAACCAGAAGCTATGCTGTGGTAACAATTAAATTCTGTATTGGCTCGACATGTTGCACGCCACATGCGCTTCTTCAAGAGCACAGAACTGAATACTGTAGTGAACAACATATTTACAATAAATAATTCATCATGGTGTGTTATAATCAAATAGAGTTGGGTCAAGGATATAATGGTGTCATGAGTACCAGAGAAATTGCCCGTAAGGCCCAGAGGGATGCACCTGGTCCACAGAGTCCGGGTGATAATCAAGCATTGTGGGGACGTATGTAACATAATAGGTAAATAGTATTTAATAGGTCTATTCAACTCCAACAAGGGTAAAGCTACTGAAGGATCGGACAGGAAATGGGAAAAGGAGGGAGGGGGGGGAGGGGATGGAAAAGAAGAGGGGGGGAGGGAAAAAGGGAAAGGAAAGGGGGAGGAGGGAAGGAACAAGGGGAAGGGAAAGGGAGAAGGGGCGAAGAAATGGGGGGCGAGGGGGAGGGGAGGGGAGAGGGGGGGGGAGGGGGGAGGAGGATGGGGATGGGGGAGGGGAAGGGGGGAGGCAGATGGGGATGGGGGAGAGAGGGGAGTGGGGGAGGGGGATGTTACCAAATTAGGATATTAATTGAGAGTGTTTATCATAGGTATTTGGGAATTGATTTTCCAATAGTATAGACAGTGTATATACCTGTATGCAATAAAATTAGGGGGGGGGGGGGGGGGGGGGGGGAGAGGATGGTATGCATAGGAATTCACGTTACATTGAGATATGAGATTAATTAATTTAGGTAGGTGATTAATATATATAGGGGATAGACAATTATGAAGATATAATTATAAAATATATTATTTTATATTAAAAAATATAGAAATAAATGTTTGTGTATAATATTTTAGAGTACCCCCTGGTGTTACGTGTTCATAATGGTAGTAAATTAAAATACACAATTACACTTACCCTCAGATATCTTATTTCTGTCCAGGTACTGTACTGTTGAGCTTCTGTCTCTTTTGCATAACCATAAATCATTCAATAACCCATTGTTATTCACTAATATATATATATATATATATATATATATATATATATAAATACCTCATTTCTGGTTCTCTGTTGTTTAGTTTCCCCTACCTTGATTGTTGTCACAATAACTCAGCAGCTTCTTAAAATTATGATTATGTTTTAACCTAAATTGTTCTATTCAATTGTTACCACACTAATACACATACTTAGATGCTGCCCTTATACCCTGGGATGTGTCCCCTGCATTGCCTGGGGATGCTTTCAACATTGTGCGGCCGCCCAGCGCCACACCTTTGTCCAAAGTGATTGGCGCACCATGGTGCCCCTGGTTGCCGGGTCAACCTAGACGCGGTTGCTCCCCCTCCCCTCCCCGACGCGCCGGCAATTGCCAGGCCTACGCCACAGAGTGGAACATGCGCAGTGCGCCTCTATGTGTCCCCGGTTGCTAGGACACCAAGACACGACTGCCTCCTCCCTCTCTGGCGCGCCGACAGCTGCTAGGCTGACGCCGAGGATTGAGGCATGGGCAGTATGCGTAGGCGGCCGGCCTGAATGACGTCACATCGGCTTCTCCGATTGGTGACTACAGGCGGGGCGGATGTACAAGAGACGCTCCCAGCGTCTCTCCATGTACGATCCACACTACCAGTCGCTCTCTACGAGGCGGCTGTGTGGCTCCATGCTGCAAATCGCTACTGTCCACTTCCCTTACTTTCAATACAAGGTAAGCTCCTATCTATAACTGCATGATTATACGCTGTTTATATATACTAACACATACTTTCATACTCATTACTCCTTGTCTCTCTATGGGCTTATTTTTATGGCAGTCTCATCAGAAGTGGGGATCAGGAATAGCAATGCTCTAATCAGCAAGTCTCATATGGATCTCGGTACAAGCCGTCGCTAACTCCTGACTGACACCATATCCCTCTCTTTCAACCAAACTGTATTTGACGATGTCAGCTAATTATTGAGAGCTGCAAATATGTAGTTAAGAGGTTGCTGCAAATCTTATCCTTGTTATCATTAGACACAGTTGCAAAGTCCCTGAGGGTAAGTGTAATTGTGTATTTTAATTTACTACCATTATGAACACGTAACACCAGGGGGTACTCTAAAATATTATACACAAACATTTATTTCTATATTTTTTCATATAAAATAATATATTTTATAATTACATCTTCATAATTGTCTATCCCCTATATATATTAATCACCTACCTAAATTAATTAATCTCATATCTCAATGTAACGTGAATTCCTACACATACCATCCTCCCCTTTTCCTTTCCCCCTCCCCCCCCCCTAATTTTATTGCATACAGGTATATACACTGTCTATACTATTGGAAAATCAATTCCCAAATACCTATGATAAACACTCTCAATTAATATCCTAATTTGGTAACATCCCCCTCCCCCATCCCCATCCGCCTCCCCCCTTCCCCTCCCCCATCACCATCCTCCTCTCCCCTCCCCCCCCTCCCCTCCCCTCCCCCACGCCCCCCATTTCTTCTCCCCTTCTCCCTTTCCCTTCCCCTTGTTCCTTCCCTCCTCCCCCTCCCCTTTCCTTTCCCTTTTTCCCTCCCCGCCTCTTCTTTTCCACTCCCTCCCCCCCCCTCCTTTTCCCATTTCCCGTCCGATCCTTCAGTAGCTTTACCCTTGTTGGAGTTGAATAGACCTATTAAATACTATTTTCCTATTATGTTACATATGTCCCCACAATGCTTGATTATCACCCGGACTCTGTGGACTCTGTAAATATGTTGTTCATTACAGCATTCAGTTCTGTGCTCTTGAAGAAGCGCATGTGGCGCGCAACATGTCGAGCCAATACAGAATTTGATTGTTACCACCGCATAGCTTCTGGTTCAACACAATGTAATTATACCGAACAGAATTTTCAATTCTAAACATTGTTCAAACTGTTTTCTATAATCATTCAGCTATGTATGGAGTGTATAACTTGTTAAACTGTGATCATGAACTGAATTCTATTTGCTTCTCCTTTTTATTCTTCATTTTAAATATTTTCTAATAAACTAGAATTTTAATCACACATTTAGTAATTATTGTGCCTAAAAAGTCTCAAGCCCAAATCTATTAATTTCTTCTAACAATGGATTGTACCTCATACTCCTCATGGTTCTGTGGCACCGAGGTGGAAAAGCGGTTGCAGACCAACGGTTTTAATAAGGAGACATGAAACACATTTGAGATGCGCATACTAGCAGGAAGGTCCAACGCGTAAGCCACTGGGTTAATCCTGCTCAGGATATGGAAAGGCCCAATAAACCCAGGTGCAAACTTCAGTGAGGGAACACGAAGTCGGAGGTTGCGAGATGACAGCCAGACCCTGTCCCCAACCTGGTAGGAAGGCGCAGGCAGGCGTCTGCGGTCAGCATGGAGTCTTTACCTATCATTAGCATGACGCAATGCCTCCTGGACTTGTGCCCAAGTGAAATGAAGACCACGGAGAAGCTTTAAGTTTTAAAAACGGACATTTTTTCGGGAGCAGTGATTTTAATGATGATTAAAGTGAAAAAAAAAGTGAAATATTCCTTTAAATATCGTACCTGGGGGTGTCTATAGTATGCCTGTAAAGTGGCGCGTGTTTCCAGTGCTTAGAACAGTCCCTGCACAAAATGATATTTTTAAAGGAATAAAAGTCATTTAAAACTGCTTGCGGCTTTAATGTAATGTCGGGTCCCAACAATATGGATGAAAATCAGTGAGACAAATGGCATGGGTACCCCCCCCCAGTCCATTACCATGCCTTTTGGGTCTTGTATAAATATTAAGGGGAACCCCGCACCCAAATTAAAAGAAGGAAAGGCGTGGGGCCCCCAGGCCCTATATACTCTGAACAGATGTATACAGGCGGTGCAAACAAGACAGGGACTGTAAGTTTGCTGTTAAGTAGAATCTGTTTGTAATTTTGAACTGGTACATTTTTAAAGTGTAGCTCCAGCCAAAAAATCTATTTTTAAGCCTTTTGGAAAACATAGGGAAGGGTTATCACCCCTGTGACATTTGTTTTGCTGTCTGTGCTCCTCTTCAGAAGGTTTCACCTCACTTTCTATCCCAAAGACAAATGTTT
Organism: Aquarana catesbeiana; assembly: GCF_042186555.1. Taxonomy (NCBI): domain Eukaryota; kingdom Metazoa; phylum Chordata; class Amphibia; order Anura; family Ranidae; genus Aquarana; species Aquarana catesbeiana. Next base: position 540,085,695 of record NC_133327.1, read on the forward strand.
TTAGAAAATTTGGGGTTTTTAGTGAAACAAGGATTGGTGATAAAGCATCAGTGGAAAGGAGAAACGTTTTTCCCATATTAACTCTTACAGGAGAGAATTTCCCTTCCTAGGGGTAGATTTCATCTCACTTCCTGTTGTCTCCTTCCATTTGCAAGTAGGAGTCGTTTGTAAGTTGGATGTTTGAAAGTAGGGACCTGCCCTATATACTCTGCAGAAATTTGGACCTTAGGTGTTGGTGTTGCCACAACACTGTAAGCCCTCACAGTTACTCTTGGTGAGCGCAGGAACGGGCTCTGCTGTGAAATATTAGCTCAAGAATTGTAATTACATGCCCCTGTTGAACAGGGTCAGAAAAATTGGGCCTTTGGTGGTGGTGGTGCTGCTGGTGCCACAACACTGAAAGTCCTCACAGTTACTCTTGGTGGGCGCTGGAATGGGCCCTGCTGTGAAATGTTAGATCAAGAATTGTAATTACATGCACCTGTTGAACAGGGGCAGAAAAATTGGGCCTTTGGTGGTGGTGGTGCTGGTGCCACAACACTGTAAGTCCACACAGTTACTCTTGGTGGGCACTGGAACGGGCCCTGCTGTGAAATATTAGATCAAGAATTGTAATTACATGTCCCTGTTGAACAGGGGCTGAAAAATTGGGCCTTTGGTGGTGGTGGTGCTGGTGCCACAACACTGCAACCCCTCACAGATACGCTAGTTGGAGCGCAGGAACGAGCCCTGCTGTAAAGAATTGCATCGAAAATTGTAATTACACACCCTGTTAAACAGAGGCTGAAAAATTGGGCCTTAGGCACTGGGGCTGGTGCCACAACACTGCAAACCCTTACAGATACTCTAGTTGGAGTGCAGGAAAGAGCCCTGCTGCAAATAATTGCATCAAAAATTGTAATTACACGCCCCTGTTAAACAGGGGCTAGAAAAATTGGGCCTTAGGCACTGGTGCTGGTGCCACAACACTGCAACCCCTCACAGATACTCTAGTTGGAGTGCAGGAACGAGCCCTGCTGCAAAGTATTGCATCAAAAATTGTAATTACACGCCCTTGTTAAACAGGGGCTGAAAAATTGGGCCTTAGCCACTGGTGGCAGTACCCAGAAACAAAAATATTCTTACAAGCTATCAGTATGATCATTGAGGAGGAAGAGGATAGTCACTCAGCATAACAGGATAGTCACTCAGCATCAGCATAGGCAGTCTTGAAGGGATCTGATATTTAAAAAAAATGTATACGGTTACATCAGCATCAGGTGCTTGGTATCTGGTGGTGATCCAAGACTGATTCATTTTTATGAAGGTCAGTCGATCGACCGAGTCGGTGGACAGGCACACCCTGTGATCAGTTACAAATACTCCAGCAGCACTGAATGGGCGTTCTGAAAGAACACTGGATGCAGGACAGGCCAGTAGCTCAATTGCACTGTGCAAGCTCTGGCCAGTGATCCATCCTCAAGACCCAGTTACCCAGAGGATTTTCGGTAGGAAAGGTGTCCAAGTCTGATCTTGCCCCTAGGTATTCCTGCACCATGTAAAACTGACGCTGGCGATGGTTGCTGGAACTGATCATACCTTGGGGCTGCGGACTAAAAAATTGTCTGAATGCATCGGTCAGACGGCCACCTTCTCCACCGCTCCTTCTTTGACTGAAGCCTCGGCAACACGTTGTCCAGAAACAGGAGTTTGTAACCTTCCAGTCTCTGGGAACGCGTTGCACAGACCTTTCTGCAAGGCCTCACGAAGATGTCTCATCCTCTGCTCCCACTGCGACAGCAAGATAAGGTCTGCAACCTTACTCTTGTAACGTGGATCAAGGAGGGTTGCCAGCCAGTAACGATCCCTTTCCTTGATACCACGAATACAAGGATCCTTCCGCAGGCTTTGCAGGATCAGGGAGGCCATGCAGTGTAGGTTTGCTGAGGCATTCAGTCTGGAGTCCTCTGGGTCACTAAAGACAACATGATCCACAGCCACCTCCTCCCAGCCACGTACAAGTCCATGGGTTTCTTGGGACTGTAAATGATCCCTTAAAGAGTGCTGCTGATGCTGAGTGCCAGGCTCCACCTCATGCTGACACAATCCTCCTTGTCCTCTTCCTGTGTGATCGGCGGGCATGCAGGTACACTGTCTGGATAAAGCGGGCCTTGAGAGCTAAGGAAGTCCTCCTCTTCCTGCCTCTGTTCTGCCTCAAGTGCCCTGTCCATTGTTCCATGCAGGGTGTGCTCCAACAGGTGGACAAGGGGGACAGTGTCACTGATGCATGCACTGTCACTGCTCACCATCCTCGTGGCCTCCTCAAATGGTGACAGTACAGTGCATGCATCCCTGATCATGGCCCACTGGCGTGGGGAAAAGAAGACAAACTCCCCTGACCCTGTCCTGGTTCCATAGTCACACAGGTACTCATTGATGGCTCTCTGCTGCATGTGCAGCCGCTGCAGCATGGCCAACGTTGAGTTCCACCTGGTGGGCATGTCACAGATTAGGCGGCTCTTGGGCAGGATAAATTCCTTTTGGAGATCTGCCAGCCGAGCACTGGCATTATATGACCGACGGAAATGCACACAGACTTTACTGGCCTGCCTCAGGACATCCTGTAAGCCCGGGTACCTGCCCAAGAACCACTGCACCACCAAGTTAAGGACGTGAGCCAAACAGGGCACATGGGTCAGTTGTCCCTGTCGGAGGGTGGAGAGGAGGTTGGTGCCATTGTCGCAAACCACCATTCCTGGCTTAAGTTGGCTGGCGTCAACCACCTCTGAACCTGCCCCTGCAGAGCTGACAGAACCTCTGCCCCAGTGTGGCTCCTGTCCCCCAAGCACACCAGCTCAAGCACCGCATGGCATCTTTTGGCCTGCATACTTGCGTAGCCCCTTGAACGCCTACGGAGCACCGCTGGTTCCGAGGACAGAGCACAGGAAGAGACCATGGAGGAAGAAGAAGAGGAGGGGGTGGAGGAAAGAGGTGTGTCAGAATCACCAGTAGTGGCATTTTGGAGGCGTGGTGGCGGAACAACCTCCAACACTACTGCGCCTTGTCCTGCATCCTTCCCAGCTGCCAGCAGAGTCACCCAATGCGCCGTGAAACTTAGGTAACGTCCCTGTCCATGCCTGCTGGACCATGAGTCATCGGTAATATGCACCTTACCACTGACCGCCCTGTCCAGCAAGGCCAAGACATTGCCTTCCACATGCCGGTAGAGAGCCGGAATCACCTTCCGTGAGAAAAAGTGGCGTTTGGGAACCTGCCACTGAGGAACCGCACATTCCACAAACTCAAAGGGGCAGAGTCTACCAACTGAAAAGGTAGCAGTAGAAGTTCTAGCAATTTTGCCAAGCTAGCATTCAACCACTGGGCATGTGGATGGCTGGGAGCGAACTTCTTTTGGCGGTGCAGCAGCTGGGGCAGGGAAATTTGCCTGGTACAATCTGACATCGGTGTACCGATAGCAGATTGCCCGCAAGTACTTGGCAGTGACACACCTAATTCTACACCTTCATTCCTCTCAGTGCAGGTTTCTGAGAGGACTGAAGGTATAGTGAGGTTGGAGATCCCAGATGATGAGGAACAAGGAGAGGTCCTCTTTGTTCTTTGGTGTGGGTCTTTTAGGTACGCTTGCCAATGAACTGCATGGCAGGTCAACATATGTCTGGTCAAGCATGTGGTGCCCAAGCGGGAGATATTTTGGCCACGCGAGATACGCTTGAGACATATGTTACAAATAGCAGCGGTGCGATCTGATGCACTCATCTCAAAAAAGGCCCACACCAAAGAACTTTTGGAATAACGCACAGAGACAGCAGTGCCCTGCACATGCGGAGCTCTGTGGTGTGATGCAGTCAGTGTGCTGCCCTTAGGCTGGCCCCTGGAGGGCATCCTGCCTCATTGGTGATGTGCCTCCTCCTCCTTCAGGCACCCACGTGGAGTCAGTGACCTCATCATTCCCTCCCTCCTCATCACTGGAGCAAACCAGGCAGTATGCTGCAGCAGGGGGAACATTACTGCCAGATTGCTGTCCTTCTTGGGCACCCCCTCTGTCTGGGCTCACGTTACTGCCTTCCTCTTGCTGAGTACCATCATCGGAGCCTTCAAAACGCTGGGCATCCTCCTGGTGCATGTACCCAACACTGTGGCCAAACAGTTCGGGGGACTCCTCAGGAGGACATGGTGGGGCTAGGGAAGGAGTGACTGATGTCATTGAGCCGAGGGAAGAGGCCGCATTGGCAGCTGCTTTGCCAGACAACGTACCCTGAGCCTGGGTGAGAGAGGATGAGGAGGATGAGGACTGCTTGGTCATTCACTCGACCAAGTCTTCCGCATGTTGTGCCTCAACGCGGCCAGCTGCCAAAAAAAAGGACAAGCGTCTCCCACGGCCACGTGCTGATGAGGATGCACCGTGTCCACGACCAGCACTGTTGCCTCTAGACACAGAGCCTGCTTGCCCTCTTTTATTGGCTTGTGACTGTCTGCCTCTCCTTGTTGGCCTTCCAGACATACTACTGGCCTGCAGTGAGATGTAGCTGCACAAAACTGGGATGTATATATATATATATATATATATATATATTGCAGCTATGATAACTCCTGCACTTGTCTTCAGGTAGCTATACTGTAGGTGCAACTGTGCAGGGTACACAATACAGTAACTGGAAATACGTCAAGAGCCTACACAAGCACCTGGCTTCAGGTAGCTATACTGTAGATGCAACTGTGCAGGGTACACAGTACAGTAACTGGAAATACATCAAGAGCCTACACAAGCACCTGGCTTCAGGTAGCTATACTGTAGGTGCAACTGTGCAGGGTACACAGTACAGTAACTAGAAATACGTCAAGAGCCTACACAAGCACCTGGCTTCAGGTAGCTATACTTTTGGTGCAACTGGGCAGGGTACACAGTACAGTAACTGGAAATACATCAAGAGCCTACACAAGCACCTGGCTTCAGGTAGCTATGCTGTAGGTGCAACTGTGCGGGGTACACAGTACACTAACTGGAAATAGGTCAAGAGCCTACACAAGCACCTGGCTTCAGGTAGCTATACTGTAGGTGCAACTGTGCAGGGTGCACAGTACAGTAACTGGAAATATGTCAAGAGCCCACACAAGCACCTGGCTTCAGGTAGCTATACTGTAGGTGCAACTGTGCAGGGTACACAGTACAGTAACTGGAAATACGTCAAGAGCCTGCCTGTGCTATTAATAGGATCAGAAGAAGCACACAAGCACCTGGCCTCAGGTAGTTATACTGTAGGTACAACTGTGCAGGATACACAGTACACTAACTGGAAATACTGTAAAAACACCTGCCTGCATGCATGTCAGTATATTAGAAAGAGAAGAACAGGATCTAGCTAAACTGAATACAGTGTATATATATATATATATATATATATATATATATATATATATATATATATATATATATATATATATACACAATACCTGGGATGCATATATATGCACAATACACTGTAAGTGCAGCTAACTGACTCGACCTGCCTACTCTATCTAACTTAAATCAAATGACACTGTCTCTTTGTCTATCTATCTCTCTCCAGTCTTTACCGCAACACAATACACAAGGCCGCCACGGAGGCAACTGCACAATGAAATCTATAAACAGGTGGGTCAACGGCCTCTCTCCATTGTGTATGGGTTGTAGGAGGCAATCTGGAAGGTGTCGTGGAGTCTTACTCTGGGAACACACGGAACAGGCAGCTACGAAGGCAGTTATATCAGCACGTAGACTAGGCCACCAAAATTGTTGGGAAATGGCCCAAACGAGTTGATTCTTACCAGGGTGGCCAGCTGCCTTGGGAGAATGGTAAGTCCGGAGACACTCTGGGACAAAGCAGCGGTCACAAGGTTTCTCAGGAGGAGCATTGACCTGAGCAGCAAGAATTTTGTCTCCCAAAGGAGAAGTATAACTGGTGCAAACTGTGCAAAAGATTATAAATGATACAGCGCTGTCTGAAAGAAGTTCCCAGATGAGACAAGAGTGTATTCACCCGTCTGTTTCAAAAGATGTAAATAATATGATCTAGCAGCAGTTAGAAATGTGAGATACGCACAATAAGCAAAATGTCATAACTAAGAAACTGCGCTAAATGAGATCCAATCAAAATGTATGAATACCCAATGGGTGTTACATGACTTGAATGAAGATTTGCAATAAATAAACAAAGAATCACTGTACTCCTCAATGTTCTCTCACAGCAGTGTAGTAAATAATCACATCATAAAGAAAACACAACTTGAAAAGTCCATATTAGTGAAGAGTAATAAGCTGATAATGCTGTTAGTCAGTGAAAGGTCACAATATGAGAAAGTCTCTCCTTCATATACAAAGGTGACATCACAAATGAAAGACACCGAAGAAAATAGTGATGTGGATAGGACAGTCCTTCACCTAGAAAAACACAGCCTCTTACCAGCTGCCCATATCTCTTATCAGGAGATCAATTCCGCCTTTTAGCTTATGACCCAGCCACAGTCTCTAGATGAACCGATATGATGTCACCTCTCCTTCTCTCCAATACTTTCCAAATAGCTCACAGACAGTAACTCACAGACAGCCATCAACCATATAGGAAAAGAGAAAAGACTCCCATAGTGTAAAACTGTAGATAACTTTAATAGTATAAAAGTAATGCACTTATATAAAACACGAACAAGGATAGCATCTATCAAAAATGTTCGAGCCGGCCGGCTCTCTCAAACAAACGCCCAATTGCTTCCGGGATTGTGCGCTGTGTTTGGTGGCGTCAGCACGCCGCTCTCCCTGCGCCATTTCGACAAAACTGACGTCGTCCAGGGGCACCATATTCTGGCAAATCGTAGCCAGAATATGATCATGAGGAATCATAGGAACCAGAACCGACTCCAACTTGGAAGTGGAGGAAAATTGTGGTGACAAGGCGTCAGCCCTTACATTCTTAATACAGAGTAAGAATGAGACAATGTAATTGAAACTTTACAAGAAAAGAGCCCATCGCGCCCTTCTGGGAGAGAAGCGTTTAGCCTCAGACAAGAATGTGAGATTCTTATGGTCAGTAAGAATGAGAACCGGAACAGTGGTACCTTCGGGGAGATGTCTCCATTCTTTCTGGGCTAAAATGATTGCCAACAGCTCTCTGTCACCAATCTCGTAATTGCATTCGGCAGGTGACAATTTCTTGGAAAAGTAGCCACAAGGATGCATACTCTCATGCCCTGTACACACGGTCGGACTTTCCGACGGAAAATGTGCGATCGGAGCTTGTTGTCGGAAATTCCGACCATGTGTGGGCTCCATCGGACATTTTCCATCGGATTTTCCGACACACAAAGTTTGAGAGCAGGCTATAAAATTTTCCGACAACAAAATCCAATCACGTCAATTCCGACTGCGTGTGGACAATTCCGACGCACAAAGTGCCACGCATGCTCAGAAGAAATTCCGAGACGGAACAGCTCGGTCTGGTAATATTAGTGTTCGGAATGGATATAGCACTTTCGTCAGGCTGCAATGTTTAAAATTCTTTAATACAACACACTCTCTTCTTCTTTATAATGTGAGCAGAATGAAGTAGTTTTGCTGCTCATATTCACACAGAGTTCTCACAAACTTCTTTCTTTATTATTTCTCGTGATTCCCTCAATATATTTTGATTTGTCACATCTGACCAAAAATCTATATATTATTTTTTTTTTGGTTTTGTATTTTTTTCAAGCCTGATTTTATTTTATTTTTGGTTTGTATTTTTTTCAAGGCTGATCTTTTTTTGTTTTTATTGTTGATTTTACATTCAGAATATTTTTGTGTGTGTTTTGTGTGTCAAGTTACCACAACACCATTATTATCTTGTATTATTTAATCTCAAGGAGATTGTTTGGTGTTGGTGTCTCTTGTTAATTTCACATTGTATTTTTGAAATGTACCTGAATCCTCACACACAAACTGTCCTTTTTGAAGGAAAACACACATAGGCGAGTATAATTGAAACAAAAAATCCTTTATTAAGGGCTCAGAACCAAACAAAGAGGGAGGCAACACTGGATAAACATCATAAATTGGTGAAGCCTTTGGCCCCCAGGGCACAATTATTTTACATCAAAATTGGTGGCCTGAGGAGTCCATATCTAAGGGAGTGAAGTCTGGTCCAGAAGTCCCAGAGATCCGGAAAGCAGCAGATGACATGTTTGTTCCCAGGCTGTGGTACCTGCATATTTTGCCAGACCAGACTGAACCCAGGGCCATCACTCTCTGGTCTTCCTTCCACGCTTCCTTCCTGGCTGTGGCTCTGGTGTTGGAGGTGTGGCAGGAGGAGGAGTAGGACCTGGAGGAGGAGGAGGACTATGGGTGAGGTGACAAATGTGGGTTGCACATGTGAGTTGGCCCCTCAACCCCTTATTTAGAGCTTCCAAAATTAAAAACTCACATAGGAGTCGTTGGCCCTCCTCCATCTGCATCATTTTGCATGCAGTTATGGCAGCAAGGTCCTCCTCCACACTGTGGGGTGTTCTGAGGGCCTCAGTAGCCTTCCAAAATAGGCCAATTGCAGCCTCCTCCAGGTTACTCCTCTTCCTGCCACTTTGTCTTTGAAGGCGGAGGGGAGGGACCTGTGTATTGGGCAGCCTGCTGGGCCCGGCCACCTCCTGGTTGAGACTTTCCTGTGTATGAAAAAGGGACATCGTTTTAGTTTTTGCTTCATCAATCACAATCAGAAATTAGTACTCCAAACTAACATCTATTTAACATCATTGATTGGACAACTAGAAATCTTGAGAAGAATGCTATACCTGGCTCAAGCTGCGCTCCTCCACATGTTGCTGCCTGGAAGGCCCAGGTTGGGTGTCAGAAGCCTTAGCTGGGGGGGAAGGAAGCGTGGAAGGAAGAGTGGAGAGTGCTGGTCTGGGTTCATTCTGACCTGCTAGAAAATGCAGCTTGTTATAGTACCACAGCCTGGGGATATAAATGTCATCTGCAGCTCCTGATCTCTGGGAATCCTGGACCTTCTTGCGCTCCCTTAGATAAGTGCTCCTCAGGCCACCAATTAGAATCTTCAAATAAGTGATGTCTGCCATGGGGATCACCGGATTCACAAATTCCAGCAATTTATCCAGCGCTGCCTTCCTCTTTGTTTGGTTCTTATATTCAGGGTGGTTTATCTGCCATAGACAAGGCAGCTCCCTGAAAATATCTATGAAGATTGGCATAAAGTCATGATCCTTCAAGATATCCATTTTAACTGCAAGACACAACACAAGACAAACCCTAATGTCAGCCTAAAGTCTTCGAAACTTGTGCAAATACAGGCCTCAATCTAGAAGCAGTATAGGCCCAATGATGAATCTTACCTTCGTTATCACGATCAGCGCCTCAGTTACTCCTTCCTCCGCTCACAGATCATACGTACTATGCACGCGTGTTACACTTTATAGACACTGGGCATGCGTGTAACTCCGCCCGCCCCCTGATGTTCTTTCTAGTCTATTCCCCGCCCCTTCTCGTTCGTTGCAGTGGGGAAGAGCACATGGAGGAGACACAGCAGGTGTCTGATAATTACACCAACGAGGAGGAGGAGGAGGAAAGCCCGGAGCCAGAAACGTCCCGATCCAGAAGGAGACGATTTAAGGCATCAAATATGTCCTTTGGGGAGATGTTGGAGATGGTCGACATCCTGAAGAAGGCTGACTATGACGGGAAGTATGGACCTTACCCCAACCCCAATGTCAGAAAGGCCAAGATCATGGCGAAAGTGGTCAAGAGTCTGCACCGGAATTTCAGGGTACGACGATCCAAGGATCAGCTCAGGAAGCGGTGGTCGGACCTGAAATTAAGGGAGCACGAGCAATACAGAAGGATCAGGAGAGTGCTGCAAAAAAGTAAGTAGTTGTCCTGTGTTCCTATTCGTTATTTCTATTACTTTCGTGCTGCTCCATGTGCTTTTCTTAACTGTTGTACAGTTTAAAATGGCAACTTTCATATTCATGGGCACATTATTCGTTCGTATTAAACATTGTTCGTTCAGCCTAGAAAACACCATTGTTTTGGCCATATGCATTTGAATACATTTTTTATGGCCTACTTCTCTTAAAATAATTTTGTTGTGTAGATGGGTTTGTAACTAGAATGAAATGCAAACTAGATTCTGTATAAGGAGAGGACACTCAGCAGCTGTTTACACATCTGGACGCTGGAGCACTAGTGTGGGACAAAAGAACACCCTTTTTATTAGGGGGCCCACACAGGTGCTCCAGTGTATACTATAGGGGTGACTCCATCTGTGAAGCTTGTACAAAACAGGTAAGTATTTAAGCTTGACAAAGTCAAAAAATATTTCTTCATCTTGGAACTCTGCCAAAACAGACAATTGTACCCCACTTCCAAGCAATGTTTCATATTCCTATTTCTGAAAAAAAGAGGAAAGAAATAAAACTAGGCTCACTTATCTCATTACAACCCAGTGCAATGAGTTTCCAAACAGATTGGCACTGTGATTAATCACAATAAGGGTCGGTTCACACATGGGCAACACGACTTTAGCGCGACTTTGTACCGCGACTTCAACGCGGCTTCAGCGCGACTTTAGCGCGACTTCAGCGCGACTTCGGCAAATTACGAGGCGACTTGAAGTCGCCTCCATGACAGGCGACTTCGCCTGTGGCCAATCACCTCTCTGGGAGGGAGGGGGGGAGGGAGGGGTTTTCTCTGCAAAGTCGCTTGACTTTACAGAGAGATCCGACTTGCAGGCGACTTACATTGAGTTGAATGGGTACAAGTCGCCTACAAGTCGGATAGAAGTAGTACAGGAGTCTTTTCTGAAGTCGGAGCGACTTCAGTAGTGTCAATTAAGACGCTCCCATTGCCTACCATGTTAACCTAAATGCAAAGCGACTTGGGGCGACTTGGGGCGACTTGAGGGCGTACAAGTCGGATCCCAAGTCGCCCCAGTGTGAACCGACCCTAAGAGAGAAATATATAATCTGGCTGCCACTTAAAAAATAAATGAATGAATATGAGATACAACAGTCTGTCACATTAAACAAACAAATGTGAAAAGACACATAATATCAAAGCGGCGCTCCTGTCAAATTGCTGAGAATTGACACAATTGCATATAGGGTAAATGCACATAAAGTCGCTAAACATTGAATCGCAGATCTGACAAGTGCTGAAAACTGACACAATTGCATATAGGGTAAATGCACATAAAGTCGCTAAACATTGAATCGCAGATCTGGCAAGTGCTGAAAATTGACACAATTGCATATAGGGTAAATGCATATAAAGTCGCTAAACATTAAATTTCAGATCTGACAAGTGCTGAGAATTGACACAATTGCATATAGGATAAATGCACATAAAGTCGCTAAACATTAAATCGCAGATCTGACAAGTGGATAAATGTGAAGGTAAAGTTTGTGGCTAGAGGGGTAAAGACCTTTGTTTCCCCTTCCAATAACAAAGAGTTCATGATTAAACAGTTTATGACATGCAATACGACACATGTAGTATACGCTCTAACTTGCCCTTGTGGCCTATTATATATTGGAAGAACCAAGCGCCTTTTGAGAATACGTGTAGCAAAGCACATTCACAATATACGCATTGGTTTTAAAGATCATAATTTATCTTTACATTTTTAAATCTACCATAATCAGAACGCTGCTGGTCTTAAATTTTGGGGTATAGACCACATTAAACCCTCTTGGAGGGGTACCAATTTGGTGAGAGAATTATCCAAAAAGGAAACGGAGTGGATCTATTTAACTGTTAGCCTTTCTCCTGGAGGGTTAAATGTGGATCTCGATTTGAACTGTTTTCTTAGCGATTATTAATTTTTTAGATTTTAATTTTTCATTTATTCCTTCTTTTTTTTTTTTTTTGACACGGGGCTGACTTTGTTTAATGCTTTGGACACTGTAATTTTTATTCTGAGTAAATCCTCTGTTTCAGTTATTCAGAAATAACAGGAGAGGTTTTTATTTTCTATTTTTGATATAAGTTGCACTGTGAATGATCCTAGTGAATATATACTATATTTTAGTCTAGGAATATTAAGAGTAAAGCGTACCACCTATTTTAATGCATTTTAATGAATTTGTTTTATGTGTATAGAGTGTTGTGTGAGAGAGGTGTTATTAATAATGATGTACATGATTTTTGTAAATTCTGTGATCCTCTGACTTAATGCCGGTTCAAACTAGTAATCTATTTGACCTCCTTGTTTCCTTTGGAACTCTCAGGTTGTGGAGTGCACCTGTTTAACATGGCAACTGAGAGGGATACAAGGGGTTAACACTAATTGCCTTCACACAACACTATTTATTCTGACACGCCATGCCATGAGGTCAAACCCCTTTGATAAAGTTGGAAAGACGAAATCGATCAGGAAACGATCTCATGGCGTATTGAATAGATCTACATATACTGTGCTCTAATGTCCAGCATAGTTTTTGGGAAGGATTTGTACTGAGCGGCTCACTGGTTTACAGTGTCTCCCGCACGGCTTTTTGGCATTCCCGATCCATTTTCGTTCCTTTGGCTGAACACTGTCAGCTTGGAAACCTGACACTAAGTCACTGGATGAGAGGATATTGACGGCAGTTATGTGAAACAGCAAGGTTTTTTTATATACAACTTGGACAACACACATCTTTAATAAATCCTTTGGAAAATAGTACTACTCTATGTGGAGCCTGTCTTTTTTTCCTTATATATGCTGATGATGTGGATTTCCAAGCCGGCCCAGCAGTAAATCAGTGGGAGATTGTGAATGCTTATTATCTGCAACTTTGTGGTGAGCTTGAACCCCAGAGGGGCGTGTGGAGCACGGGTTTGAATACGGTGATTTGTGCATTATCCGACCATCTCCACTTCTTTATTCACTTATGAAGCTAGCCACGAACTTTACCTTCACGTTTATCCACTTGTCAGATCTGCAATTTAATGTTTAGCGACTTTATGTGCATTTACCCTATATGCAATTGTGTCAATTTTCAGCACTTGTCAGATCTGCAATTCAATGTTTAGCGACTTTATGTGCATTTACCCTATATGCAATTGTGTCAATTTTCAGCACTTGTAAGATCTGCGATTCAATGTTTAGCGACTTTATGTGCATTTACCCTATATGCAATTGTGTTAATTCTCAGCAATTTGACAGGAGCGCCGCTTTGATATTATGTGTCTTTTCACATTTGTTTGTTTAATGTGACAGACTGTTGTATCTTATATTCATTCATATTGCTATTTCTGCCATGAAATATCTGTGTGCTAAGTATACCTATTTTTTTTTTACATAGGGGAGAAAAGACTCGGAGGCATAGGCGTGCGCAGCTTATTGCATTAGGGTGTGCACCCGAAAGCTCAAGCACACATATATATATATATATATATATATATATATATATATATATATATATATATATATATAGTCAAAAGTATTGGGACGCCTGCCTTTACACGCACATGAACTTTAATGCCGTTTTAGTCCATAGGGTTCAATATTGAGTTGGCTCCGCCCTTTGCAGCTATAAAAGTTTCAACTCTTCTAGGAAGGCTGTCCACAAGGTTTAGGAGTGTGTCTATGGGAATGTTTGACCATTCTTCCAGAAGGGCATTTGTGAGGTCAGGCGCTGATGTTGGACGAGAAGGCCTGGCTCGCAGTCTCCACTCGAATTCATCCCAAAGGGGTTCTATCGGGTTGAGGTCAGGACTCTTTGCAGGTCAGTCAAGTTCCTCCACCCCAAACTCGCTCATCCATGTCTTTATGGACCTTGCTTTGTGCACTGGTCCAAATCATTTGATGGAGGGGGGATTATGGTGGGGGGGGGGGATTATGGTGTGGGGTTGTTTTTCAGGGGTTGGGCTTGGCCCCTTAGTTCCAGTAAAGGGAACTCTTAAGGCGTCAGCATACCAAGACATTTTGGACAATTTCATGCTCTCAACTTTGAGGGAACAGTTTGGGGATGACCCCTTCCAACATGACTGCGCACCAGTGCACAAAGCAAGGTCCATAAAGACATGGACTTAGCAGGGGTGGTGGGAAATTAACTTCAAGTGCAATAATTCACATTATAACTGTAACTAAAACATATACAATTAAGTGTAACACTCTAAAAAATAAAAAATCCAAAGTGCTATAATGGTGTGAACCTCCCAACTAAAAAGTTGTTGCACTCGAAGGTAATTTGTATTGCAATTATCTGTAGAGGGGTTTCCACCATCCCTGCTAAGGCAGCACTGATGGGCACTGATAGGCAGCACTGATGGGCACTAATAGGCTGCACTGATTGGCAGCGTTGATGGGCACTAATTGGTAGCACTGATGTGCACTGATAGGTGGCACTGATAGGCAGCACTGTTTGGCACTAATGGGCACTGATTGGCACTGATAGGTGGCACTGATGGGCACTGATATGCATCACTGATGGGCTCTTATTGGTAGCACTTATGGGCACTGATAGGCTCTGATTCGCAGCACTGATTGGCAGCACTGATGGACACTGATTGGCACTGATAGGCAGCACTGATTGGAAGCACTGATGGGCACTGATAGGCTGCACTGATAGGCAGCACTGATGGGCACTGACTGGCAGCACTGATGGGCACTGGTAGGTGACACTGATAGGCAGCACTGATGGGCACTAATTGTCAGCACTGATTGGCACTGATAGACAGCACTGATGGGCACTGATATGCAGCACTGATGGGCACTGATATGCAGCACTAATGTGCACTGATTGGCAGCACTGATGGGCAGCACTTATGGGCACTGATTGGCACTGTTAGGCAGCACCGATGGGCACTGATATGCAGCACTGATAGGCAGTACTGGTTGGCACTGATTTACAGCATTGGTTGGCACTGATAGGCAGCATTGGTTGGCACTGATAGGCAGCACTGGTTTGCACTGATAGGCAGCACTGGTTGGCACTGATAGGCAGCATTGGTTGGCACTGATTGACAGCATTGGTTGGCACTGATTGGCAGCATTGGTTGGCACTGATTGGCAGCATTGGTTGGCACTGATAGGCAGCATTGGTTGGCACCGATTGACAGCATTGGTTGGCACTGATTGGCATCATTGGTTGGCACTGATTGGCATCATTGGTTGGCACTGATTGGCATCATTGGTTGGCACTGATTGGCAGCATTGGTTGGCACTGATTGGCAGCATTGGTTGGCACTGATAGGCAGCATTGGGTGACACAGATAGGAGAGAGGGCGAGTTTCACATTCGGGAGATCGTGAGAATTGCCAGAGCTGTTCAGTGTATGAAAGTGTCAGATAATGACACTGCATGCAGGGAGAGACACCAGCTGTTAGAAGTCAGCGGTGATGTTGGTCGTGGGCGGGACTGAACAGTTACCAAACACCAGACAATAGGATGGGTCTGGGCGGGCCGCTACATTTCTCTGGCTCCGCCCCCTCTCTGAAGCAGCCCAATCATTGGCTGGTGTTGGCGCTTGATCCCGCCCACCCCCGACATCGCGGCTGAGTTGTGATGACTTACAACTCAGCCGCGATGTCGGGAGTGGGCGGGACCAAGCGCTATAAACACCAGCCAATGTTTGAGCTGCTTCAGAGAGGGGGCAGGGCCACATAAATGTAGCGGCCCGCCCAGACCCCATCCCATTGGCTGGTGTTTGAAGGCCGTTCTGTCCCGCCCACCCCCGACATCACCCCGACATTTTGACAGCTGGTGTCTTTCCCTGCATGCAGTGTCATTATCTGACAGTTTCATACACTGAACAGCTCTGGCAATTCTCACGATCTGCTGCCTGTGAAACTGTTTCACAGGCAGCGCGGGCCACACACTCTCTTGGATGCAGCATTTTGGGGCAAATCTCTGGACACAGCAGGGGGTGATTAGGGTGTGCCCAGGCACACCCGGCACACCCCGTGCGCACGCCTATGCTCGGAGGACACCCCTCATCCAAGGAAACCACAGACCCCCCACCTCAGGAAGAAGGGGAAATCCCACAAACACAACAGGAGGGAGAGGAGGAAGCAGATGTGGTGGAAATTGTCACCACAACAGGTGAGTGTCTGCGACCACAGGCTCAGGTAAGAGATGGATGCCGGCATATTTATAATACATGGTGTGTTTTTGTTTCTATCTTTTTAGGTGATCGTAATGTTGTGGATCCAGGTCATTTCACCTCTGAAAGTGCACAGATCCTGATTGGGGAGATCATGGGGTGTAATAGGGACTTGGAAAACATCCAGAAAAACATCAATGATGTTAAAAAAAAATGAAGAACATCATTGATTTTTTAGGGAGAGTTTAAAACCCCTCCAAATCCCTTCAGTTTTTGGTGCTTTTGGGGATCTAAAATTTTCAAACATTTTTAGACATATTTGAGAAAAGCCAAATTTTGAAGATGCACACAGTGTGTCAACATGTGCTATCTGCCATCACGGGAGATCAATGTATGCGTTTTGGGGGTGCAACCGCTTCCTCAATAATAAAGTAGATGGGAGGAAGGGGTTGCACCCCCAAAACACGTCTCTTGATCCCCTGTGATGGCAGGTAGCACATGTTGACATTCGCCAATTTGTGTGCATCTTCAAAATTTGGCTTTTCCAGGGGTGACTTCACCCCATCTGAACGCAATATCAAACACAGTTTAGAAATACTCATGTCTGATATTGCCTTCAATTTCTACAAAAGTTGAACTTTGTAAGTTCCAGATTTGTGTCTTTCTTGTTGGTTTTAAACATGCCTGTTTTACCTTAAATGGACATTTCTACTTTTAGTAATGTGACCCAAAAAATTGTTATACAACAAACATGTTGGTTTGTTTTAAAAACCTTTTATAAATGCACATGTGATTGTGCTGGTATTAAAAAGATTGATAATCAAGAATGTGTTGATTATTGTTTCAAGGCTCCAAAACTTTTGTGGTGCTCAAATTGGTGTTTTCTGTGACAATGGGGGTTATTTCCTAAGGGCAAATCCACTTTGCACTACAAGTGCAGTTTCAAGTGCACTTGTAGTGCAAAGTGTCTTTGCCTTTAGTAAATAACACCCAACAGTGCTTTGTAATGTTACACAATCACGCCATTTTCACGACTCACCACATTTCTGTCAGTTAAAAGAAACACAAGCAGTAAATGTCACCAAAGATTTTAGTAGTTAAAATGATTTTTTTATTTGAAAAATGTTTCAGACATTGTCTGGCATATTGATGGACCCCTTACCCGCAAAGTATTCAAGGTAGCTAAGACGAAACTCACGGGCACTCAGGGGGGGCAAGCCAGGACGGCCACTTTCAAGCGCCGTCAGGGTTGGTTCATTATGAATTCCGGCTTCAGGCCCAACTGAGCCAGCATAGTTGGAAGAATGTTGCCGTAAAAAGCTGTGTAGAACACAGCACACCAGGATGATATAATTCGGTTTGTACTCCGCCATGTGTATGGGTGTAAGAAATAGGCAGAACCGGCTGGCCAAGATTCAAAATGTGTTCTCCGCCACTCTTCTGGCTCTGGCCAGCTGGTAATTAAAAACCCTCTGGTCCGGGGTGAGGGTCCTCATCGGGAATGGCCGCATAAGATGGTCCCCCAGCGCAAACGCTTCATCAGCAACGAAGACGAATGGGTGTCCTTCCACATTGTCTTCTGGAGGTAGCAAGTCCAAGCTGCCATTCTGGAGATGCCTGTAGAACTCCGTCTGGGCGATGACTCCACCATCCAACATCCGGCCATTCTTCCCCACGTCCACATACAGGAACTCATAAGTAGCCGACACCACCGCCAACATCACAATACTATTGAACCCCTTATAATTATAATAGTATGACCCCGAGTTGGGTGGTGAGACGATGTGGACGTGTTTCCCATCAATTACCCCTCCACAGTTAGGAAAGTCCCACCACTGGGCAAAGTGGGAGACTACAGTCTGCCATTCCTGTGGGTTGGAAGAAAACTGTGGAGTCAAACAAGAAAAATAAATTAATCATTTTTCACCTAAACAGGGAAAGCAGATTAGACACAAACATTCTTGCCCAACATCAGTATAACATTTATTTTAGGGAGTTTAGAAAGACCAAGGTATAAGGTCCACCTATCAGATTCCCCCCCCCCCCTCCCATGGGCCATTTCTAGCATTTTAGGGGGGGAGATCTTTTGAACAGGTAACTCTCTCCACTTCATTGAGAGATGAATGCCTAAACAATGTGTGTTACTTTGGCCAGCCCCTCCTTACTTACATTATTGGCAGCCCACTGGACAGGTAAGAAGTGCCATAATACAAAGATATAAATACACACTGTACAAATTTTAGCACATTTGGATATTCTGCTATTACCTATCAAGATCATAATAGTATACAAAAACTTTAAACAGTACCATTTGAAAGTATACAGGCAGGCCCTTGCACTACATGCTTTGGGGAATTCATCCATAAATCTGACCACAAAAGAGATGGGTATAGTGTGTATGGGTTTGGCAAAGTCAGCAGATAGATGATTGAGGATAGATAGAGAATTGGTATCAGCTGACTTAGCAGTTGGTGGGAGGGAGGGTTCCAAATGATTTGGGGACCCCAAAAAAAAGCCTCTGGCGCTCTGCCTGAATTTAAAGCACAAATCACATTTTTTCACATTGTAGGGGGTATTTAGGGTAAAGCACTACTATGGAGCTGATAAAATACATTGTTAAGTGACTACATGAGGTGAATATAAGGCCAGGAGAGCATGCTGGGGGGGTAAGTGAAGGCAAATATGTATGAAGGACAAAAAAAATAAGTACATAAAAATCCTGCATGCATGAGAACAAAGGGGACATTCACAGCATATTACAATCATGGTAATTAGGAAATGAGGAAATAAATACAATATATTATCAAACATTATATACAATAAAATGTGATATTAAAGGATAAAAATCTTACCTTAATATAATCCTTCTGCAGGACCTGGATGATGGCAGAACAGGTCTCTGGGATAATGATCCCCAGAGCCTGGGGGGAGATGCCTGTCGAGAACTTCAAGTCCTGCAGGCTTCTCCCCGTCGCCAACTACCGCAGGGTGGCGACTAGCCTCTGCTCCGGAGTGATGGCTTGCCTCATGCAGGTATCCTGCCTGCTAATATAGGGGGTCAGCAAAGCCAACAAACGGTGAAATACGGGGTCCGTCATCCGGAGAAAGTTCCTGAAATCATCAGTTTTATTCTCATGGATCTCACGGAGCAAAGGCATCTGACAGAATTGGTCACGCTGGAGCAACCAATTCTTGGTCCATGAACTCCTCCCCACCCTGTTCATGGACTGGACTTGTGTCAAGGTAAGGACCCCAACACCAAGCCCCCGCACAGCACGAACTCTACGAGGAGTATGTATACGCAACATGGCTAGAAAACGGTCGGCTGCTCAGAACGAAGTAACAACGCACTGAAGAACAGCAAGGCCTGTGAAGAGCGACCTGAAAAACAGCAACGAGCAGACAAGATCGCACTGAATAATACAATACGAACTGACTGCACGCACTGAAGAGCAGATACAAACCCACAAGCACAAACTGAACAGCAGAAAATGATCTGAAAACCATAAGTCTGAAAAAGAGCGAATCGTCTCTCACCAAACATTTACTAACACGAGATTTGCAAAAGGAGCCCAAAGGGTGCCGTGCTTGGTTCAGAACTGCCCTTTTCTAGTCTCGTCGTACGTGGTGTACGTCACCGCGTTCTTGGCGATCAGAAATTCCGACAACTTTGTGTGACCGGGTGTATGCAAGACAAGTTTGAGCCAACATCCATGGATTTTGTTGTCGGAATGTCCGATCAATGTCTGATCGTGTGTACGGGGCATCAGAGGTAGGACGTTGAGACAGAAGGGCGTCAACACCAGTCTCAGAACCATCAAACAACCTCAGGGATAAAAGGTAACGTAGGATCAGGATGTGCCAACACAGAAGCAGAAACAAAGTCAGCCTTGAGACTTTCAAAAGCATGGACTCCGGAGACTAACTCTGTGGGTTACCGTTCTTTCTGGTCATATCAGTCAGGGGCTTGACCAGAGAAGTTACGAATAAACTTCCAATAATAGTTGGCAAAACCCAGGAAACGCTACAGAGGACGTAACTCCATGGGTCAAGGCCAGTGTAGAACTGCCAAAAGTTTCTCTGGTTCCATCGAAAAACCAGCAGTGGAAATGACATAGCCCAGGCATTTAACCTGTTCCCAATGGAACTCAAACTTCTCCAGTTTACAATAGAGATTGTTCTCTCTTAATTTCTGAAGCACACGACAAACATCTGTGTGGTGGCTCTCCAGGGACTTGGAAAATATGAGGATATCATTGAGATAAACCACCACACATAACTGCAACAAATCTCGGAGGACATCGTTAATAAATTCCTGGAAAACTGCCGGAGCGCTACAAAGGTCAAAAGGCATTACGAGATACTCATAATGGCCTGTTCTGGTATTAAACGCAGTTTTCCACTCGTCGCCCTCCTTAATCCTCACGAGATTGTAAGCCCCTCTCAGATCAAGCTTAGTGAAAACCGTTGCACCCTTGAGGCGGTCAAATAACTCTGTAATCAATGGGATCGGGTAGGCATTCTTAATCGTGAAACGATTGAGACCCCTATAATCAATACAAGGTCTCAGTTTACCACTCCTCTTCTTCACAAAGAAGAAACCAGCACCAGCAGGAGATGAGGATTTGCGAATGAAACCCTGAGAAAGTGCATCTGCAACATACTCCTCCATGGCTTTATCCTCCAAGACCGACAAAGGGTAAACCCGGCCACGAGGGGAGTGGCACCAGGTTGAAGGTCAATTGCGCAAATATACAGTCAGTGTGGGGGCAAACTACCGACTTCGCTAAAATCACGGTACTCCTCTGGCAGGGAGGAGAGTGAAGAGTTACACCGGACCTTGGCTACCTTCCGGAAGCTGCATTGTGGTGCCCAGGAGAGAACCTCAGCACGGAGCCAATCAAAAGAGGGGTTGTGCCTCTGTAACCAAGGATAACCAATAATCAGCGGAAACTTGGGAGAGGAAATCACTTGGAATTGGATTATCTCATGGTGAAGAGCCCCTATGGCCATGGACAACGGAACCGTCTCATGAGTCACATGGGCAGGCTGTAGAGGTCTCCCGTCAAGAGCCTCAATGGCAAGTGGAGTGTCACGCAGCTGCAGTGGAATCGAGTGCTTTCATACAAAGGCAGCATCAATGAACAGGCCTGTAGCCCCAGAGTTGATTAGAGCTTGTATCTCGATAGATGACTTAGCCCAAGAAAGAGTGACCAAAACCAGGGGCTTATCCTTCTGGATAACTGGGGACGGCACAACATCACCCAAGGTCTGTCCATGACAGGACCTCAAGGTTCCGGTGTTCCCAGGACAGGTAGGGCAAGACTCAAAAAGTGACCTGCCTGGCCACAATAAAGGCACAATCTCTCCCTCCTCCTAAAGGCTCTCCCATCCGCAGAGAGACGCGTGAAGCCCAAGTGCATGCGTTCATCTTCACTGACCGACTTGGTACCAGGAGACATAGGAGGTGAGGAAGGCACGAGTGGGACTGCAAAGCTCAGAGGCAAACGTACAGGAGGCTTCCGCAAGTGCTCCTTAAAAGAAAGTCTTTCTCTGAGTCCGGAGTCAATGAGGATGGCAAACGAGATCAAGCTCTTCAGCTCAGTGGGTATATCTCGGGCTGCTATCTCATCCTTGATGGAATCCGAGAGACCATGAGAAAAATCAGCCACGAGGGCCTCATTGTTCCAAGCAACCTCTGCTGCCAGAGTACGGAACTCAATGGCGTAGTCGGCAACAGTTCTCGTACTCTGTTTGATGGACATTGAGGCACTTGGCAGTAGAAGCGGAGCATGCAGGCACATCAAATACCCTTTTAAAGGAAGCCACAAACTCTGGGTAATTCAAGACAACAGGTTTTTGCGTCTCCCATAGAGGGTTAGCCCAGGCCAAGGCTCTCTCAGAAAGCAAAGATATCAGGAAACCCTACTTTGCTTCTGTCCATGGGAAACTCCTGGGGCAGCATCTCAAAGTATATATCAACTTGGTTGAAAAACCCTCTGCATTGAACTGGATCACCCCCAAATCGCTGGGGAAGCGAGGCGGAACCAGACATACCTCTTATAGAGGTAATACTCAAGGCGGGTGCCTGCACAGAGACTGGTGCAGCAGCAGGGACAGCCTGCAACTCAGGTTGTACCGGAGGAGCCACAGTGGGGGATTCCAGGTGAGCCGTGCAACTCAGGAGTGTTTGTAACGCCATGGCAAACTGATCCACACGGTGATCTTGCTCATCCAATCTGGAAAAAATATTACCAACAAGTGGATTGACTGTATCTTGTGAATTCATGGCCTTCACCTACTGTCAGAAACCATGAACCAGACCGAGACAGAAGTACAGTAAAATCACACTTGTTTATTAATAAAAATAAAAAGGTAAATAGAGTAAGTTTAGTCAAAGCATAGCCAGAGTCCGGTAACCGGATCGGGTAGTCAGCCAAGCCAGAGTTCAGTAACCAGATCGGGTAATAAGCCAAGCCAGAGTTCAGTAACTAGATCTGGTAATAAGCCAAGCCATAGTTCAGTAACCAGATCGGGTAATCAGCCAGGCCAGAAGTCAGGGATCCAAGTAGAGGAACAGCAAGCGGGATAAGGAGCCAGAAGGGATGTCAGCAAAGCCAGTCTTTAAACAGGACCGCAGAAGATGGTTTCTTGTGATGTGACCAAGACGAAGGCAGGAATGAAGTGAGCTGGAGATCTTTAAGTAGGTAGGACTGACGAGCAGATCCACAACATCTGGTTAACTGTGGAGAGAGATGAGAGCTGGCAATTAGCCGACAGCTGAGCAGCCAGCTCAGAGAAGGAAGGGCTGAGCAAGCCCTGACAGATCCAAAATCAAGCTCTAATCACTCTCTATATATGGACACCAGTGACCACTGATGTAATATGTACAATATTCTGATTTTTATTGAACCCTAAATCTTTTTTAATTGTATATGAATAAACGCTTTGGTATTATATAAAATGTGTTCTTTTCTAATTATGGGCACAGCTATAATCCCATAAAATCATCTTGTTGCTTTAATTTCTATTCCAATAGGGAAGAGGTGCCAGATACCATATTGTCACCCATTTGCTACTCAAGCCAATATTGATGCACCAGGTTTCCTTTTTTTGAGGGTGAGGATATGATCACCTCATCATGTAGCCAGGTGCTTGGCTAGAGAGTGGGCAGTTTAGTGGGCAGTTTAGTATACTGTGCTGCAGTTGCTCTCTGTTTTCATCAGACTGTCATACCAAATTTAAGAACGCTGTCTGTCACTGGCCAGCGGGGAAAGACTAAAATCATAAGGAACTCAAGAGATTCCAGTGTAGGCTGCACTGGACCGTGGGAGATGTAGTTTGGAAGAGGAACCCTGCTATGAAATTCAAACCACCGTTAGAACACAATTCCCACAATGAGACTGTGAGGAGAAGAGCACATCGCTATTCCTGTGTGCATGCTTGCTTTCTACAACCTGGTGGCCTGTTATATTGATAAGACTGGTGAGCAGTGGTTTCTGCAACTGATTTATCACTGCTGGCAGAGAGTATATAAGGACTGACCTAGTGGCCACATTCACTGCATGCAGACTCCGAAAGGGCTGTACTTTTGTGCAGCACATTAAAGACCATGCCCCAACACTAGCCGTTTGAAGGTTCAGACCAAAGAACTGCCTATTAACCAACTGCTTCACCAGAACTTTACCCTAATTGCCCATAGCCAGATGTCTATAGTCATAGTCTTTAGGGAGCTTCATATACCCTCATAGATTTTTATATAGCGTTCACTCTGAAGTGGGTATAGACTACTGGTTGCAGAGTTACTGTGGTCTTAATCATTACTGATATCACCATTAACTGCTGTTGACTTTGCTAATTTGGTGCAGTGTTCTATCATAAGATGCTACAGCAATATATCTACTCTATTTACCGTTAACCAGTCTGGTGCTTATTTCTTGGTACTGAATAGGGATGGGCTTTATGTTTGACTCGAACATTGGCTGAATAGAGAACAATTTGGGGTGTTCGCGGCAAATTCGAAAGCCGCTGAACACCGTTTAAAAGTCTATGGGAGAAATCAAAAGTGCTAATTATAAAGGTTAACATGCAAGTTAGTGTCATAAAAAGTGTTTGGGGACCTGGGTTCTGCCCCAGGGGACATGTATCAATGCAAAAAAAAGTTTTAAAAATGGACATTTTTTCGGGTGCAGTGATTTTAATAATGCTTAAAGTGAAACAATAAAAGTGTAATATTCCTTTAAATTTCATACCTGGGGGGTGACTATAGTATGCCTGTAAAGTGGCGCATGTTTCCCGTGTTTAGAACAGTCTGACAGCAAAATGACATTTCTAAAGGAAAAAAAGTGATTTAAAACTACTCGCAGCTATAATGAATTGTCGGTCTGGCAATACACATGAAAGTTCATTGATTAAAACAGCATGGGATTTCCCCACAGGGGAACCCCGAACCAAAATTTAAAAAAAAAATGCGTGGGGGTCCACCCAAAGTCCATACCAGGCCCTTCAGGTCTGGTATGGATATAAAGGGGAACCCCGTGCCAAAATTAAAAAAAAATGGCATGGGGGTCCCCCCAAAATCCATACCAGACCTGATTTTAAGGGGAACCCCGCACCAAATTTTTTTTTTAAATGGCGTGGGGCCCCCCCAAAAATCCATACCAGACCCTTATCCGAGCACACAACCTGGCAGGCCGCAGGAAAAGAGGGGGGATGAGAGAGTGGCCCCCCTTCTGAACCATACCAGGCCACATGACCTCAACATTGGGAGGGTGCTTTGGGGTAGCCTTGCCCGGTGGTTGTGGGGGTCTGTAGGTGGGGGGCTTATCGGAATATGGAAGCCCCCTTTAACAAGGGGACCCCCAGATCCCGCCCCCCTGTGTGAATTGGTAATGGGGTACTAATGTACCCCACCATTTAACAAAAAAAGTGTCAAAAATGTTAAAAAAAGACAATAGACGGTTTTTGACAATTCCTTTATTAATGTCTTCTTTCCCTGCTTCTTCTTCCATCCTCTTCTGGTCTTCCTTCGGTGTTCTTCTTCTTCCTCCAACTTGTTCTTCCCCGGCTCCTTACTCTATCTTCCTCCGCTTCTTCCTCCGGTCTTCTCGCCCGGCATCTTCTCCCCTTCGTCCTTTGATCCGCCTCAATGGGAGTCTCCCGCTGTGTGACGCTTCTGTTCAGGTGACAGCTCTTATATAATGGAGGGCGGGGGGCCACCCGGTGACCCCGCCCCCCTCTGACAGGGACTTTCCTATGGCTTTCTCTGTGTTGTCAGAGGGGGGTGGGGTCACACGTTTACATAAAGTAAAATAGAAAATGTATTTAAATCTTTATTTTATTTTTTTCCATTTGCTTTTGTCTTTATTTTTATTTTCATTTCTATTTTTATTTTTATTCTTATTTCTATTTTAATTTTGATTTTGATTTTTATTTATATATTTTTTCCTTATCAATATTTATTTTATTTTATTTATTTTTTCATCTTTATTTTTCATTTATTTTTATTTTTTATTTTTCCCATACACATTTCCTGTCATCGATCGATGCATCGATGGAATTACTATAGCTCTGTTTTTCTTATTTTATCATTCTTATGCCCCGTACACACGGTCGGACTTTGTTCGGACATTCCGACAACAAAAGCCTAGGATTTTTTCCGACGGATGTTGGCTCAAACTTGTCTTTCATACACACGGTCACACAAAGTTGTCGGAAAATCCGATCGTTCTAAACGCGGTGACGTAAAACACGTACGTCGGGACTATAAATGGGGCAGTGGCCAATAACTTTCATCTCTTTATTTATTCTGAGCATGCGTGGCACTTTGTCCGTCGGATTTGTGTACACACGATCAGAATTTCCGACAACAGATTTTGTTGTCGGAAAATTTTATATCCTGCTCTCAAATTTTGTGTGTCGGAAAATCCGATGGAAAATGTGTGATGGAGTCTACACACGGTCAGAATTTCCAACAACAAGGTCCTATCACACATTTTCCATCGGAAAATCCGACCGTGTGTACGGGGCATAAGTGTTCCGTTTTTTCCATTATTACCTTTTATACTTTATACTTCATTTATGATATTTTTGTTTTTTTCACCACCTGTCATTTAATTTTAATTTTTCATCATAGTATCATTTCATCACCAGTTCACTTTAGCATAGATGATAGTTGTCTATATTAGTTTTGATTGTGTTAATTGAACTAGCCTGATCTCCATTAGTGCTCAGTGTGGTTTATCTCTGGCTTATCATGTGACTGGGAGCATAATATATACCACTTCTAAGATGGCCCCATCAGAGCCTGAGGAAGAAGCATGCATGCTTCGAATGCGCACACCCTCCCACTGAACTTTAATCTGGAAGTGATGACATCGCAGCAGGACGTTCCGGTGTTCATGGATCCCTTCCCCTGGATACTGAAGGCATTGGACTCCACCACTGTGTTCGCTACCTAGGACGGCTTCTCGGTACACACTGGTCGGAGCCCTGCATCTTCTGGATAAGTCCGGATGACACCCATCATACATGTCTGTCTCTCTCATCTGTTTGTAAGTGTATTCGCTATTTTTTTACATTGAATACATTACATTTTTAATATTCTATGCTTAGAAGGCGCCGCTTTCTTTCCCTCACATCGTTTCAGATCAACTTCTATCTGCAAGCAGGCAGCCTTCCTTCCTACTAGTTTTTATTGCTTTTAGGGACATTGCCAAATGGACTTTATTTAAATCATTTATGTGCTGGTTTATCAGCTGCATCCTCACCCAGAGTGCGCTCAATCCACCTCACTTTGTTTGCACCACCGGGCAAGGGTTGTGGGATGAGGCCCTTCTCTCCATCAACATGGGGACAAGGTGCTTTGGGGTGCTACCCCAAAGCACCCTCCCAATGTTGAGGGCATGTGGCCTGGTACGGTTCAGGAGGGGGGCCACTCTCTCATCACCCCCTCTTTTCCTGCGGCCTGCCAGGTTGTGTGCTCAGATAAGGGTCTGGTATGGATTTTTGGGGGGACCCCACGCCTTAAAAACCGGACCTGAAGGGTCTGGTATGATTTAGAGGGGGACCCCATGCCATTTTTTTTTTATTTTGGTGCGGGGTTGCCCTTAATATCCATTCCAGACCTGAAGGGCCTGGTATGGAATTTGGGGGGACCCCCACGCATTTTTTTTTTTTTTATTTTGGTTCGGGTTCCCCTGTGGGGGAATCCCATGCTGTTTTTATCAATGAACTTTTATGTGTATTGCCGGACCGAAAATTCCTTATACCGCGAGTAGTTTTAAATCACTTTTTTTCATTTAGAAATGTCATTTTACTGTCAGACTGTTCTAAACACGGGAAACATGCGCCACTTTACAGGCATACTATAGACACCCCCCAGGTACGAAATTTAAAGGAATATTACACTTCTATTGTTTCACTTTAAGCATTATTAAAATCACTGTTGCCGAAAAAACGTCCATTTTTAAAACTTTTTTTGCATTGATACATGTCCCCTGGGGCAGGACCCAGGTCCCTAAACACTTTTCAAGACAATACCATGCATATAAGCCTTTAAAATTAGCACTTTTGATTTTTGATGTTCGTGTCCCATAGTCTTTAACGGTGTTCGAACAAATTTTTTTCCTGTTCGCATGTTCTGGTGCGAATCGAACGGGGGGTGTTCGGCCCATCCCTAGTACTGAAACATAATTGTGTGAAGGATATTGATATTTGTGCTCTCATGAGAGTTTGCAACTACCATTTGTGTAACCAGCTGTGTCAGAGGGGCAGAGATTGTTCACAGACTCAGAGCAAAAAGAACATAGAACTCAATATACCAAGCAGCTTCTGTGGGTGTAGTGCTACTCTCTCACATCTGTGTCAGAATTTATTTTTTCTGAAAAATGCCTAGTAACAGGTAACATTAGCTGGCACTAGCAAATTGCAAATCTATGTTAGGCAATACAATCTTTAGGTCTACTAGGTCTAAACTCTGAAGGTTTTTTACCTTAATGCATTCTCTACATTAAGGTAAAAAGCCTTCCACTGCCTGTTGTTCCCACCCCTTCCCTAACACTTACATGGGTCCTGTATTGATCCAGGGCTGTGCCCAGCTGCAGATCTTTTCTCCCCTCTCCCCAATCTCACAGACTGCACTGATAGCAGTGGGAACCAATGGCTCCTTCTGCTGTCAATCAAACCCTAAGGGAGGGAACAGATAGCGTGGCCCAGCCATACTCTGTGTGTCTATGGACACACACAGCCTGGCTCAGGAGCACACCTGCACATGTGCCCCCATAGCAAGCGGTTTGCTATGGTGGTACATGCAGAAGAGGAGGGGCTGGGAGCACCAGTGTGGAACCCCAGAAGAGGAGGAATGGGGCTTCTCTGTGCAGTCCAGTGCAAAGAGCAGGTAAGTATAGCATCTTTTTTACTTTATGCCCTTCCTGCTGACTGTACACATATATGTGTCTTCACAGAAGTGGGTCTTTATCCGTAGGGCCGCATGTATGCGTACTTTGGTTTGTGGGAGTTGACGCATAGTACCCCTAAAACAGAGACTAGGTTCTCACCAAGAGTGATGGTACTGATCACCTGATTGCTGTGATAGCCTCTGAATTTTATATTGACCAGTCACTGTATAGCCAGCCCCTGTGTTTTTCTTCTTTTGAATGGAAGAAACTCATTGCTAGAGGAGAAAAATACAAACAAATATGTGTATTTTTAAATAAATAATAAAAAGGAAGAATAATAGCTAGATCAGAGTTTGATGTAGGTCAAGTCAAATATCAAAAAGACAAAAAGAGTCAAATGTCATGGTCAGTGTATTTTAGATTTTAAAGAAACATGTCAGTTGGAGGAAATAAATAAACCTGTTGCCCCACTTTTCATGGCATAATCTGCTCTTGTTAATGTATTGTGCCAAATTTTAAAAACATTCGTTTGGACTCTGACATGCGCCAAATTCAGGTAGTTCTAATTTGCTCCACTTGATTGTGGCGCAACACCTGCACCATATTCAAAATAAAATGCTTACAGTTTGTATCTTACAAAAGTGGAGCTAATTAAGGCCGACTTTCTTTTGGTGTACAGAGACAGATTTTGCGAAATTGTCTTTGCATGCGTTCTAAAAGTGGCTCAGTGTGCGCCAAAATTAAGTACAAGTTCCAAACAAGTACATGAATTTGGTGCACAGTGTGCTACTTTTAGAACATGTTAGACATTCTCGCAAAATCTGTCTACACCAGTTTTTATAAATTCCAGGTAGTGTGTTTTAGGTATGATAAAAAAAGCAAAATGCTTATTGTTGTAATTGTCAATCCATCTAGGTGACATATGATTCCTTTCCGTATTAAGTATTGGTTACACTTTGGGAATGCATAACCCCAAAGTTCATATATTAAACTCCTGTTAATGGCTCTAATATATTCTGTATCAATATCCTGTATTTTATTTGTTTTTGTACTTATGTATGGGAGACTTGCTCCCCCTGGTGGTGGATCCGGCGATTCTGGGTTCCTTCTCTCTCCCCACTGGCGAACATGTGTTTGCCCTGGCCAGTTCGTGCTTTCAGCCATCCTGGCTTGCCTTGAACTAGCCTGGGCCGTTCGGCCTATGGGCTCAGTCATGGCGCATTTGTGCAGTAGCACGGAAACGTGCACCTGCGCAGTGCGGGCAAACTGACCCTGTGACGTCAGGCGCCGCCGTCAGGCAGCATGCGTTGACGCCTGCAGGGTTGGGGAGCTCATATAGTGGTTCCTTCGGGACCGCTATGTGAGCAGCAGAGACTCTCCACGTAGGGCTGATGCGATGGATGGTTGCATCCATAGGTGAGTGACGTTTGGTGTGAGTGGTGCGATTTGCTCTCCCTCAGCCCCCCTCTCCTTCACTCTCTCCCCTCTCCCCCTTCCCTTTCCCCTGCCCCCTTCCTTACCCCCCCCCCCCGATATTATGTATCGCTATTATGTTTCCCCTGGAGATTTGGTAGCCACTAAGGGACTTATAGGCTGATGAGCCTCTGGACCCACACAATTCCAGTGGCCTCTGCACTCTCTTGGAGCCACCCTTGATTGGGCTCCCATTTAACCTTATTTTGCACCTGGTAAGTTACTCTCTGAAATACATGCTACTGTGGTGGGAAAGGTGGCTGTCTATCTATTTTGTCGGCACCTCTCCTACCCCTTTCCTCACTCCCCCCACCATCCCCTTTCTGGGTTCTTTTTCCCCCCCTGTTTCCCTTCCCCCTTCCTTCACCATCCACACACTGCCTCCCTTCTTCTTTCTTTTCTCCCCCCCCTTTTTTTTCCCCTTCTTTCCTTCCCATCTCCCTTGTCCGGGCCTTCCTATACCATCACCAGTTCACCCCTATCTCCCTCCCTTTCTTTCACACTTTCCCCTCACCCTTTTCGTTTCCCCTTTCCCTCCCTTCTTTCCTTTTCCCCTTTTCCCCTCCTTACTCCTTTCCCCCTCCCTCTCTTCCCCCTTTATCTTCCTTCTCCCATACTAATCCCCTTGCCTTCTGTTTTTTCTGTTCCCTCTGCTCCTTCTTTCTTCCCCCCCTCCCTCCTTCCTCTCTCCCCCCTTCTCCCCCCCTCTTTCCCCCTCTTCCCTCCCCTTCCCCCCTTTTCTCTCCCTCCCTCTCTTCCCTCCCCTTTCCCCCCCCTCCTTTCCCTCTCCTTTCCCCCTCCCTTTCGCCTCCCCCTCCCTTTCTCTTCCCCTCCTCGTTCCCCCTTCTTCCCCCCTTTCCCCCTTCACATTCCCTCTCCCCCCCACCCCCCCCTTTTCTCCCCTCCCCCTATTCGACCTCACAGCAGCACTGGGTTGGTTTCTTTTCCACTTTACCACACCACCCTCTGTAGTAAATGTATATTTTAACCTTTATCATCACCTTTTAACCAGAGACTGTCATTAGCAATCCCCCTTGTCCGCCGTGGGGGGAATGTTGTCGGACCCTGTCACTATTTGGTTTCGTCCAAACGGGTGAGTGTGTCTCTCTATCTTAACTCTGATTGTAATATGCTGTTAAAATGTAATTATGCTTTGTCTAAATGTATTACTTGTTTCATTGACCACTCCTCCTGAAGAAGCGTTTTTTACCACTAAACCGGTAGAGGAAATAATTTATACTCCACTCCAACAGAAGCTCTATGGGGGAACCTGTTAGTAGTCAGTTACTTGTGGTGTATTTTTTAATATTTCTGTATGTTTGTTCTTTTTTGATTTGTATTTTACTTTTTGCTATAATAAGTATCCCCAAAAAATATATAACATTTTTTTTTTTTGCTCAGTTTAGGCCGATATGTATTCTTCTACATATTTGTTGGTAAAAAAATTGCAATAAGTGTATATTGATTGGTTTGCACAAAAGTTATAGCGTCTACAAAATAGGGAAAAGATTTATGACATTTTTATTATTAATTTTTTTATTAGTAATGGCGGCGATCTGTGATTTTTATCGTGGCTGCAATTATGGCGGACACATCACACACTTTTGACACTATTTTGGGACCATCGTCATGTATACAGTGACCAGTGCTATAAAAATGCACTAATTACTGTGTAAATGACACTGGCAGGGAAGGGGTTAAACACTAGGGGGGCGATCAAGGGGTTAAGTGTGTCCTAGGGAGTGATTCTAACTGTGGAGGGTTGGGCTACCACTGACATGACAGTGATTACTGCTCCCGATGACAGGGAGCAGTAGATCCCAGTCGTGTCACTAGGCAGAACGAGAAAATGCCTTGTTTACATAGGCATCTCCCTGTTCTGCCGCTCAGTGACACGAAAGCAGGCCCGCGCACCCACTAGCCCTGAAAATTAAAGGGGACGAACAAGTATGCCCATGTGCCGACGTATATCGGCGTGCGGCGGTCGGCAAGTGGTTAATAATGCTTAAAGTGAAACAATAAAAATGAAATATTCCTTTAAATATCGTGCCTGGGGGTGGCTATAGTATGCCTGTAAAGTAGCACATCTTAGAACAATACCACAGAAAAATGACATTTCTAAAGGGAAAAAATGTCATTTAAAATGGCTTGCGGCTGTAATGTATTGTCGGGTCCCAGCAATATAGATAAAAATCATTGAAAAAAATTATCCATTACCAGGCCCTTTGGGTTTGGTATGGTTATTAAGGGGAACCCCACACCAAAATTAAAAAAAAAAATTGTATGGGGGTTCCCCAAAATCCATACCAGGCCCTTCAGGTCTGGTATGATTATTAAGGGGAACCCTGCGCCACTTTTTTTTTAAATGGAGTAGGGGTCCCCCCAAAATCCATACCAGGCCCTTCAAGTCTGGTATGGATTTTAAGAGGAACCCCAAGACAAAATTTTTTAAAAATGGCGTAGGGGTCCCCCCAAAATCCATACCAGACCCTTACCTGGGCATGCAACCTGGCAGGCCACAGGAAAATAGGGGGGACCATACCAGGCCACATGCCCTCAACATGGGAAGGATGCTTTGGGGTCCCCCCAAAGCACCTTGTCCCCATGTTGATGGGGAGAAGGGCCTGATCCACACAACCCTTGCCTGGTGGTTGTGGGGGTCTGCGGGAGGGGGGCTTATCGGAATCTGGAAGCCCCCTTTAACAAGATTTAACAGATCCCGGCCCCCCCCCTATGTGAATGGGTATCTGGTACATTGTACCCCTACACATTCACCAAAAAAGTGTAAAAATGGTAAAAATAACAGTAGACAATTTGGGACAAGTCCTTTATTAAAAAAAAAAAAAAAACTGTCCCGTGATGTCCATTCATCTTCGATCACAGCATCAGATGACCCGAGAAAAAAAAAACAGAAAAAACTCCGCCTCCACGGGAGGCTCCCACTGACTTGTGACATCACGCAATGTCAGAGGGGGCCGGGTCACCCATTTACGTCACCAGGTGGCCCCACCCTCAGCTATATAACATCTGTCAATGTAGAAAGCCTGCAGTCAGCGGGAACCTCCCACGGTGGAGTTTTTTCCATTTTTTTCTCTCGAGTCGTCGGACGCTGTGATCAAAGATGAATGGACATGGCGGCTAGCAACCAGTGACCTCACAGCCGCGACTCACTCTGCCCAGCAAGCAAAGCGGAGGAGAAGTTAACTTTCTCCTCCTCCGCACCGAATGCTCTCCACCATGCCGGACGAGGCTGTCAGCGGGGACAGCCCCAAAGACATTAATCCACCGGCACTGCAGTCTGGGTTAGGATCTCTGTGGACAGTGATCAGGAAAAAGGTAAAAAACGCCCCCCCAGCACATTTACAACCCCCACCTCTCTACTAGCACAAGTGGAAGGAGAAGGGGTCATTAGTAGGGGGGGTCTGTACCAAGGGCGGTTCTGTAGATAGTGGGGTGGTCCATACTGAGGGAGGGGGGTCTGTACTTAGTGGGGAGGTCAGTACTGAGGGAGCGGGGTCAGTACTGAGGATAGGGGGTCTATTCTTTTTCAGGGGGGTCTAAACTGATGGAGGAGGGGTCTGTATTTAGTGGGGGGTCCATACTGAGGGAGGTGGTCTATAGTTAGTGGAAGGGGGGTCCATACTGAGGGGAGGCGTCTATAGTTAGTGGAGGGGGGATCCGTGCTTAGGAAGGGTGGTCTATACTTAGTGGAGAGGGGGGACCGTACTGAGGGAGGGGGTCTATACTTAGTGGAGAAGGGGGTCTGTACTGAGGGAGGGGGTCTATAGTTAGTGGAGAGGGGGTCCATACTGAGGGAGGGGATTTATACTTAGTGGAGGGGGGTCCGTACTGAGGCGGGGTCTATAGCTAGTGGAGGGGGTCCATACTGATGGAGGGGGTCTATAGTTAGTGGAGGGGGTCAGTACTGAGGGAGGGGGTCTGTACTGAGGGAGGGGGGTCTATACATAGTGGAGAGGGGGGTCGGTACTGAGGGAGGGGATCTATACTTAGTGGAGGGGTCCATACTGAGGGAGGTGGTCTATAGTTAGTGGAAGGGGGGTCCATACTGAGGGGAGGGGTCTATAGTTAGTGGAGGGGGGATCCGTACTTAGGGAGGGAGGTCTATACATAGTGGAGAGGGGGGTCCGTACTGAGGGAGAGGGTCTATAGTTAGTGGAGGGGGGATCCGTACTGAGGGAGGGGGTCTATAGTTAGTAGAGGGGGGATCCGTACTGAGGGAGGGGGTCTATAGTTAGTGGAGGGGGATCTGTACTGAGGGAGGGGGTCTATAGTTAGTGGGAGGGGGGTCTGTACTGAGGGAGGGGTGTCTATAGTTAGTGGAGAGGGGGGTCCGTACTGAGGGAGGGGGGTCTATAGTTAGTGGAGAGGGGGGTCCATACTGGTGGAAGGAGGGCCTGTACTGAGGGAGGGGGGTCTATAATTAGTGGAGAGTAGGGATGAGCCGAACACCCCCCTGTTCGGTTCGCACCAGAACATGCGAACAGGAAAAAAGTTTGTTCGAACATGCGAACACCGTTAAAGTCTATGGGACACGAACATGAATAATCAAAAGTGCTAATTTTAAAGGCTTATATGAAAGTTATTGTCATAAAAAGTGTTTGGGGACCTGGGTCCTGCCCCAGGGGACATGGATCAATGCAAAAAAAAGTTTTAAAAACGGCCGTTTTTTCAGGAGCAGTGATTTTAATAATGCTTAAAGTCAAACAATAAAAGTGTAATATCCCTTTAAATTTCGTACCTGGGGGGTGTCTATAGTATGCCTGTAAAGGGGCGCATGTTTCCTGTGTTTAGAACAGTCTGACAGCAAAATGACATTTTGAAGGAAAAAACTCATTTAAAACTACTCGCAGCTATTGCATTGCCGACAATACACATAGAAGTTCATTGATAAAAACGGCATGGGAATTCCCCAAAGGGGAACCCCGAACCAAAATTAAAAAAAAAAAATGACGTGGGAGTCCTCCTAAATTCCATACCAGGCCCTTCAGGTCTGGTATGGATATTAAGGGGAACCCCGGCCAAAATTTAAAAAAAAAATGACGTGGGGTTCCCCCTAAATTCCATACCAGACCCTTCAGGTCTGGTATGGATTTTAAGGGGAACCCCGCGCCAAAAAAAATAAAAAAACGGCGTGGGGTCCCCCCAAAAATCCATACCAGACCCTTATCCGAGCACGCAACCTGGCAGGCCGCAGGAAAAGAGGGGGGGACGAGAGTGCGGCCCCCCCTCCCTCCTGAACCGTACCAGGCCACATGCCCTCAACATTGGGAGGGTGCTTTGGGGTAGCCCCCCAAAACACCTTGTCCCCATGTTGATGAGGACAAGGGCCTCATCCCCACAACCCTGGCCGGTGGTTGTGGGGGTCTGCGGGCGGGGGGCTTATCGGAATCTGGAAGCCCCCTTTAACAAGGTGACCCCCAGATCCCGCCCCCCCCCTGTGTGAAATGGTAAGGGGGTACATAAGTACCCCTACCATTTCACGAAGAAAGTGTCAAAAATGTTAAAAATGACAAGAGACAGTTTTTGACAATTCCTTTATTTAAATGCTTCTTCTTTCTTCTATCTTCCTTCATCTTCTGGTTCTTCTGGTTCTTCTGGCTCTTCTGGTTCTTCCTCCGGCGTTCTCGTCCAGCATCTCCTCCGCGGCGTCTTCTGTCTTCTTCTCCTCGGGCCGCTCCGCACCCATGGCATGGGGGGGAGGCTCCCGCTCTTCTCTTCTTCTTTTCTTCTCTTCTTCTCTTCTTCATTTTCTTCTCCGGGCCGCTCCGCAATCCATGCTGGCATGGAGGGAGGCTCCCGCTGTGTGACAGCGCTCCTCGTCTGACAGTTCTTAAATAACGGGGGGGCGGGGCCACCCGGTCACCCGCCCCCCTCTGACGCACGGTGACTTGACGAGACTTCCCTGTGGCATTCCCCGTGACGTCACAGGGAAGTCCCGTCAAGTCACCGTGCGTGGCCCCGCCCCCCGTTATTTAAGAACTGTCAGACGAGGAGACGCCGTCACACAGCGGGAGCCTCCCTCCATGCCAGCATGGATTGCGGAGCGGCCCGGAGAAGAAAATGAAGAAGAGAAGAAGAGAAGAAAAGAAGAAGAGAAGAGCGGGAGCCTCCCCCCCATGCCATGGGTGCGGAGCGGCCCGAGGAGAAGAAGATAGAAGACGCCGCGGAGGAGATGCTGGACGAGAACGCCGGAGGAAGAACCAGAAGAGCCAGAAGAACCAGAAGATGAAGGAAGATAGAAGAAAGAAGAAGCATTTAAATAAAGGAATTGTCAAAAACTGTCTCTTGTCATTTTTAACATTTTTGACACTTTTTTCGTGAAATGGTAGGGGTACTTATGTACCCCCTTACCATTTCACACAGGGGGGGGGCCGGGATCTGGGGGTCACCTTGTTAAAGGGGGCTTCCAGATTCCGATAAGCCCTCCGCCCGCAGACCCCCACAACCACCGGCCAGGGTTGTGGGGATGAGGCCCTTGTCCTCATCAACATGGGGACAAGGTGTTTTGGGGGGCTACCCCAAAGCACCCTCCCAATGTTGAGGGCATGTGGCCTGGTACGGTTCAGGAGGGAGGGGGGGCCGCACTCTCGTCCCCCCCTCTTTTCCTGCGGCCTGCCAGGTTGCGTGCTCGGATAAGGGTCTGGTATGGATTTTTGGGGGGACCCCACGCCGTTTTTTTTTTTTTTTTTGGCGCGGGGTT
This sequence comes from Aquarana catesbeiana, assembly GCF_042186555.1. NCBI lineage: Eukaryota > Metazoa > Chordata > Amphibia > Anura > Ranidae > Aquarana > Aquarana catesbeiana. The sequence goes on from NC_133327.1 coordinate 540,122,328, forward strand.
CCCCTTAAAATCCATACCAGACCTGAAGGGTCTGGTATGGAATTTAGGGGGAACCCCACGTCATTTTTTTTTTTTAATTTTGGCCGGGGTTCCCCTTAATATCCATACCAGACCTGAAGGGCCTGGTATGGAATTTAGGGGGACTCCCACGTCATTTTTTTTTTTTAATTTTGGTTCGGGGTTCCCCTTTGGGGAATTCCCATGCCGTTTTTATCAATGAACTTCTATGTGTATTGTCGGCAATGCAATAGCCGCGAGTAGTTTTAAATGAGTTTTTTCCTTCAAAATGTCATTTTGCTGTCAGACTGTTCTAAACACAGGAAACATGCGCCCCTTTACAGGCACACTATAGACACCCCCCAGGTACGAAATTTAAAGGGATATTACACTTTTATTGATTGACTTTAAGCATTATTAAAATCACTGCTCCTGAAAAAACGGCCGTTTTTAAAACTTTTTTTTGCATTGATCCATGTCCCCTGGGGCAGGACCCAGGTCCCCAAACACTTTTTATGACAATAACTTGCATATTAGCCTTTAAAATTAGCACTTTTGATTTCTCCCATAGACTTTTAAAGGGTGTTCCGCGGCATTCGAATTTGCCGCGAACACCCCAAATTGTTCGCTGTTCGGTGAACTTGCGAACAGCCAATGTTCGAGTCGAACATGAGTTCGACTCGAACTCGAAGCTCATCCCTAGTGGAGAGGGGAGGGGGGTCTATACTGAGGGAGGGGGGTCTATAGTTAGTGGAGAGGCTAAAATTAGCCATTCCCCCGACAAAGCACTCCCCGCCAAAATCCCATCAACCCCGAGACTACATTCAACACAAACCCCCCCCCCCCGGTCCTTGGCAAAATTGTCCCTTAATGGCAGTTTGGAAATGTGTTCACCCTACTGGTGGGGTATCTTGCTCCAATGCCCCAACTTCAACTAGGCACCACACAACCTGACTTTTTTATATGGGCACTGAATATACCATAGCTCCCAACTGTCTCTTATTTCAAGGGACTGTCCCTGATATGGAGCAAAGTCCCTCTGATCCTCTTTCCTCCTCATGTGTCCCTTATTTTGGTCAGATCTATGTACAGTGCCTGGAAAAAGTATTCACACCCCATGACATTTTCCACCTTTTGTCATGTTAAAGCCAAAAATTTTATTGGGATTTTATGTGATATCGACCAACACAAAGTGGCACATAATTGTGAAGTGGAAGGAAAATTATAAATGTTTTTCAAAAATGTTTACAAATAAATATCTGAAAAGTGTGGCATGTATTTGTATTCAGCCCCCTTTACTTTGATACCCCTAACTAAAATCTAGTGGAGCCAATTGCCCTCAGAAGTCATCCAATTAGTAAATAGAGTCCACCTGTGTGTAATTTAATCTCAGTATAAATACAGCTGTTCCGTGAAGCCCTCAAAGGTTTGTTAGAGAAACTTAGTGAACAAACAGCATCATGAAGGTCAAGGAACACACCAGACAGGTCAGGAATAAAGTTGTGGTGATGTTTAAAGCAGAGTTAGGTTAAAAAAAAAATTCAAAGCTTTGAACATCTTACGGAGCACTGTTCAATCCGTCATCCAAAAATGGTAAGATTATGGCACAACTGCAAACGTACCAAAACATGGCCATCCACCTAAACTGACAGAGCATTAAACAGAGAAGCAGCCAAGAGGCCCATGGTAACTCTGGAGGAGCTGCAGAGATCCACAGCTGAGGAGGGAGAATCTGTCCAAAGGACAAATATTAGTCGTGCACTCCACAAATCTGGCCTTTATGGAAGAGTGGCAAGAAGAAACACATTGTTGAAAGAAAGCTGTAAGAAGTCCCTTTTGCAATTTGCGAGAAGCCATGTGGGGGACACAGCAAACACGTGCAAGAAGGTGCTCTGGTCAGATGAGACCAAAATTTAACTTTTTGGCCTAAAAGCAAAATGTTGTGTGTAGCGTAAAACTAAAACTTCACATCACCCTGAACACACCATCCCCACCGTGAAACATGGTGGTGGTGGCAGCATCATGTTGAGGGGATGCTTTCTTCAGCAGGGACAGAGAAGCTGGTCAGAGTTGATGGGAAGATGGATGGAGCCAAATACAGGGCAATCTTATAAGAAAATATGTTAGAGTCTGCAAAAGACTTGAGACTGGGTCGGAGGTTCACCTTCCAGCAGGACAACGACTCTAAACATACAGCCAAAGCTACAATGGAATGGTTTAGATCAAAGCATATTCATGTGTTAGAATGGCCTAGTCAAAGTCCAGACCTAAATCCATTTGAGAATCTGTGGCAAGAATTGAAAATTGCTGTTGACAGACGCTCTCCATCCAATCTGACAAAGCTTGAGCTATTTTGCAAAGAAGAATGAGAAAAATGTCACTCTCTAGATGTGCAAAGCTGGTAGAGACATCCCCAAAAAGACTTGCAGCTGTAATTGCAGTGAAAGGTGGTTCTACAAAGTATTGACGGGGGGACTGAAAACAAATGCACGGTGCTAAACCATTCATCAGTTTCTAAATTTCTGCATTGGTAAATTTCAAAAGCCAGTAAAAAGGAATAGTAGTGGTTAAAAAAAATGAATGAACTTGTGAGTTTAACTAATCATTTTTTTTGTTTCATTTTCCAAATGGCAGGGTATGTGTTCTATGCCTACATACTTTTGCTAATAGGCGTCCCTTGTTCCTATTGCAAAAAGTTGGGAGATATGCTATACTTACATGCTATTACATCACTGAGGAGGGACTTCTCTAAAAGAGAAGCTGCCACTTATAGTTTCACCTTTAGAATGCTATAATGGGAACAGAGCCATCTAGTGAACCGCCAGCTAACGGCACTTGTTAACAAACAGGTAAAAATAAAAAGCCTAAAAACATTTAAGAATTGGCAAGCTGCAATATTATAGTCTTTTTTATTATTAAATACCACTCTAAGCGACGGATCCCAACTTATTTAACTTCCTTAAGTCATTTAGGATCTAGGGTGCGCATGTGTCCCAGATTGCCCGGGACTATACCATAATTGACATCTCTGTCCCCAGTCCCAGACACCTTCATTCGGGGACAATACAGTGTCCTGGAATGAAACAGACACTGGAAACATTCAGGAATTCATGGGACAGGGGTGGACTGAGTTGCCATAGCGTTGGCTCCGTCTCCACCTTCACCTGACCTTACTCCTGATCACTGGTTGCTATAGCCGCCTGGCGTCTATCAACCAATGATGTCACGGCTGTGACTCTCTCCCTGCCTAGCGTTGAAAGCAGAGGAGGATTTCACTTGCTCCTCCGTGCTAGTGCTCCTGGGGCCCAAAGCAGCTGCCCTTTGAGCTGAGCCCTGCCGCCACCCCCTTGTCATGCTCTGAGCCTAGAGAGTGACAGTCCCGCTGGTCTAGTGGTGGCAGGGGGCAGGGCAGCAAAAGCAGAGCTAAAGCCGGCACCAACAGCAGCAGCATCTTGACACAGCAAGCGGTGGCCCCGGTGAGCAGTACGAGGCTGGCTACAACCAACAGCCCAGGAGGGAGTGGGAGAAGACCTCACTGCTGGCCACCCTGACCTGAGCAGCAGTGGGTGCAGTATCCCCAGAACCTCCCAGGATGAGGATGGGTGGGAGATAGGTACATCACACACACACCTACCCACAGACAGGGGCTGGGACAGGGGGGCACAGGAGGGACTGCAGGCAGGGTATAGGGGGGTCACTTTCACCCACCCCCCTCTCTCTTTCCCACCCCCCTCTCTCATACCCCCTCCCCCTCTCTCTCAGCCCCCCTCTCTCCCCCCCGCTCTCACCTACCCCCTCTATCTCTCCCATCCCCCCTCTCTCTTCCCCTCCCTCCCTCCCCCTCTCCCCCCTCTCACCTACCCCCCTCTCTCTCTCCCATCCCCCTCTCTCATACCCCCCTCTCTTCCCCTCCCCTCTCTCCCACCCCCCTCTTACTACCACCCACCTCTCTCACCCCCTGCACCCTCTCTCTCTCTGACTCACCCATCCCCTCACCAACCCCCTTTCTCCTCCCAAGTGGACACTGACTAATAGGTGAGATTTAGTTAACCCATTCCCCCTCAAGCACTGCCACTCATCCACACCCCCACCCCCACCACTGACCTCATCCTCCTAATGAAGGACTACAGGTCCCAGCATGAGCCCCTCAGAGCTGAGGATGTGACAAGCCCCCGCCCCGGTAGGTCAGTGTAGTGGTCAGTGTAGGGATCAGGTAGGTCAGTGTAGGAATCAGGTAGGTTAGTGTAGTGGTCAGTGTAGGAATCAGGTAGGTGAGTGTAGTGGACAATGTATGTCTTTTTTTTTTTTTTACTCCCGATCCCTCAGGTTATTTGTATTCCATTTGTAGTATAAAGTACAGGGTTTTATATACAACTTTAGTGCCTTGGATATCAAAAGCATTTGTTTCATATATGTTAGCCCAACAATGTAAGAACAATTACACTCTGTGACTCTAAGTGGCTGCCTGCAATGTTGGGCTAACATACATGAAACAAATGCTTAACTAGGTAAGGAGCGGGACCACCTAGTGACGTCACATGGTGGCACCACCCCCTTGTGATGTCACTGACCGGTGCATACTGAGGGGTGTCCCTGAATGGCAGTTTGGAAATGTGGTCACCCTAGTTACGATCTAATGTGACCTGAACAAAGACTTAATCAATAAAGCACCATCACATCACAGTGTTCTGCATATGCCACATGTGGAAAAATAAACCTAGTCTCAAAGTTATTTATAAATGACCCCACAAAAGGAAAGGATTTAATCACAACTCCCTTACATTGTAAGAAAACTGTCCTAAAACATTAAATAATTGTTAGTCAAATCAGTTCACACAGTTGTCTAAACAGTCTGTTGCTGCAGTTATATGCCACATAACTAAAAGAGTGTCCGGTAGCACAACATTAAATCTTAGGCTGAAAAAGCCATGACCAATATCAAGTTGATAAAATGACTTGCAGTAAAATGTCTTCAAGGTGAATGCAGCAAGCATATGGATGGAATATACACAACAATGTTAGTTTCTTAAGGGAGAAATAAAACTTTAGAATGTAGAAGTACACCAAAACACAGAAAGAGTGACTTGTTAATACTGTAAATAGAATAACTTGAAAAAAAAAAAAAAATTGGGATTCCATCCAGAGATACTGGGCCGTCTTTATGAATTATCAAACAGATGGAAAACTGTAATAAAATGACATGACAAGAACCCTTTGGAAGTCGATCAAGTCAAATATTATGCCTGGAAAAGGTCTTGAAGTGAGAAACATTGCTTTAGCACACACAGAATATTCCAAACTACAGAATCCCTTGTCTGTATTTGTAAAAACATTATTATTGCAAAATATGTTGTAACCTGAGAGCTATGCATTTAATACGTGTAATACGTGTAATAATTGTTTAAAGGGTAAGTTCACCTTTTGAAACAAAAATAATAAAAATGTACATCTTTTTACAGGTAATAAATCTGCATTTATTATTATTATTATTATTATTATTTTTTTTTTTTTTTTTTAATGGGAGCCTGGAAAGCACTGCACCCACGATCAGAAGATCACAGGTGCTATGCAGGACTTATGCAGACTCATCAGTGTATCGATCTGTTTTCACCTCATACGAGCAGGCAGTTACACACTGGCAGAAAGAGACAAACTAACTAGAGCACTTAACAGCCACAAAGGCTGTCTGTACTTGTAGTTTTTCATTCACAAAACTCTGTCAATGAATGACGCGGCTGTGTGCTTGGAGCCCCATATTGGTCACATTTTTTAGTAAATGTGACAGTGAGCAGGAGAAAGAATATCCCTTGCTTGCTGTTACCAGATGCAGCGGATCGGGGAGATGCTGCAGGAGGGGGAACAAGTTCCACCCTAAAAACCTGTAACATGTTCCCAAGGTGAACTTATCCATTAACCATTTGCCGACCAGGTCGGCGCGTTCCCACAAATCCTCGTAGCTGTACGTCAGCTCGTTTAAGGAGCCATAGCAGGCACGTGTCCGTTGTATGGCGGGGGCCCCGGGGCAAGTGGCCGGTGGCCGCGATGAACGAGAGTCAATACAGGGATCTTTCAATGTAAACAGACAGATCCTGGTTCTGACAGGGGAGTGGCTATTTTTATCTCTGATCGCTGTATAAATGTTAATGGTCCCAAAAAAGGGTCAAAAGTGTCCGATCTGTCCGCCATGTTCGATACGGAGTGCCATATTGCAAAAAATGGCCTGGTCATTAAGTAGGGCAAATCCTTCCGGTCTGTTAGTGGTTAAGTATGTGATTTTCATTTTTTTCATACACCTTTATTTAAATTATTCTTTATATTTAGGTGGTTATGAGCAATGCACATTAACGTACCTATAGCATTTATAATGTGTTTTTGACATGTTTTTGTTGTAATTTTGAAGCGTTGAAAAAGAATCAAGAAAGCTTTGGGTGTACTGGGTGCATCCCATAGCCCTGCTGGGAATTTCCAAGGGGCATTTCCATACTCTTCTCTATGAATTGTTACCACAAGGCCACTTTATATAAACATGAAATGGCTAGAGCTACTCTGTCTTAGATCGTAATTATTTCCCAGTGCATTCTGGGATGCAGGAACCTCCACTGCTTCTCCCCCAGACCCCGGCTAACCATTTATAAATGCTTCACTAATACACCATAAATGCTATAATTAAGGTGCAGTTATGGTGTGTTACCATTTAATGGTGCTTTATGAAATCAATGAAGGCGGCTGATAAGCATCAATGCCTCACGAAAGTGGCATGGTGCTTAAAGTGTTACTAAACCCACAGAAGTATAATCAGTTTGTATATGCAATAAAGCATGCTTGTAATACTCACTGTAAAACCTATATGTAAAAGGGCTGTTTGATCCTCCCCTATCACTGTCTCCAATCCATCTCTTGATAAAACAGGGCATGTTGCACATGCTCAGTTTGGTGTGTATTGCTAGAGAGTTTCTTTTCTTGGGAGTGTGCATGTGATCAGCACAGGGCTGATCATCACTGTCCAGACAGAGGGTCACGGGTCCTGCAGCCTCATAGGACAATCAAGGGAGAACGAAAACTCCTCCTACAAGCTGTAAACAGACACTGATAGAAGTCACAAGACTGCTATATACTGCTGATGAGAAAAGGTATTTAGTAGTTTATATTTACTCACAGGGGACTACAAGTGCCCTGATGAAGTCACGAGTTGTGATGTAACACGTAGGGCATGGCCGGAAGTTTAAGAAACCGGAAGTGATGCAAGGAGCATGTTTGACACGCGGTTACACACAGATAAGCTTGTTTTTATTATTTTAATGTAAGAGGCCATTTGGTATCTTTAATAAATTGCATAATTTTTATATATTACACTATGGGAGGACTGTTTTCTTTCATTTTCCCTAATAGTGAATGCTGACCGCCCACCATGGAACCAAGGGACTTGGAGGCTAACCCAGCTCACAACAGAGAGAAAACTTGTCCATTAGAACATGACCCGTAGTCATAATTGTTTACACGGACATCGATTGGAAATACGGATGAAATACATTTGATCCCACCCCAGGATATTGATCTGAGGCTTATATCTCTCCTTTTGGAGGTAGGAGCTCTGTGAGCATTATGTGGCTGTTTAGTCATGAAGATCTATATTATTTTCAATACACAGATGTTAATTTAGAAGACTGGTCATCGATATGGATATTCAAGGTTATCATCACTAATTAATCATCTTGATATGGACACTCATATTTATTGTCACTAATTTATCACCTTGATTTTGATTTTTTTATATGTATATATATGTGTATATATATATGTGTATATATATATATATATATATATATATATATATATATATATATATATATATATACATATATACACTTTAATTTGGAGTTCATCAACTGTGTTCATTTTATATACACATTTTGGATTATTTTATTATCTGTGTTAGAAATCTGCGCAGATCACCACCATTATTATATATTTACTAAAATGAATGCATTTCCCTGTTCTGTGTACTGCGGGAGACCAGATATAGTGAATGCAGGGTCCTGGGTTTAGTAACACTTTAATTTTTAACAAAACACCAACCACACTACCACACTTGTGTGTACTGCAGTGTGTGGTGAACATTCTACAAACACAGGGTATTGATGCACGTGTGAATGAGCCCTAACTTACAGACCAAGCTGTGTCACTGACACATGTTGGGATAAACTGTAAACCCTGTCTGAGGTATTTGAGCATATGCTGGAGCAGAGCAAGGGACACATCCTACTGACTGTACATTATGTGCCTTGTGCTGATTTTTCAGTTTTTTTATTTCAGCTACTACACTGGCTTTAAACATTCCAATTCTTATTCTAATATATTTAAGCAGAAACTCTGATACAAATGACCATGTTACCAGTTCACAATCTGATAACTTTGTGTTACCAGTGCACAATCTGATAACTTTGTGTTACCAGATTGCACTCTGCTAACTGTAGATGAAAGCACACAAACTGCATGAAAGTGAAAAGGGCAGAAGAACCCTAATGGAGAGGATGGGTAGGTGACAGCCTGCAGTAGAGAGCTAGAGGGTGAAGGAGCCACAGTGTAGCTGTGGAAAAATGCCATTTACAGCACAAAAGCATGTGGAGAAGAAAGCATATTTGAGTAGAAAAAAGTAGGCCACAGCATTCAGCTTGCTGTATATTAGGTTGACCAGACGTCCCCAGTTTCCAGGAACAGTCCCCGGACTGAGGACTCTGTCCCCGGACCAAGTCTGTCCCTGGTTTTGTCACCGGATTGGATCCATCCATCCAGTAAATCTGTTCTGACTTCTGGGGATGGAGCTAGTGCTGGACCAGGACTCTGTTTTACTCAATGGGCCATCCTCAACCCAGTGAGGATTCCTTTCGGCTGTGCCTCTCTTTGCCTTCAGTCTCCCCTGCCTGGTGCCTCTCACACTCCCCCACCGACCACCACTATTATCGCCTTTGCAGTCATTGGTTGCTGTCCTAGCAACCAATGACATTCTTTCTGTTGTTCGCGCTGCATAGTGGGAGGTAAATAGCCCTAGAGCGGCTCCACCTCCCAGCTTCGCCCCCCAGCTCAGCTCTCACACTTCCCTCCATGCTTGTAGATGTTTTGAGGGGGGTGCTGATATAAGGGGGGTTTCTCTGATCTCTGGAAGTCTCTAAGGAAGATGGTGAGGGGGGCACTGATATAAGGGGGTGTCTCTTTGACCACTGTAAGTCTCTAATGAAGGGGTTGGGGGAGCACTGATATAAGGGAACTGTGAGCTAATGAGGGTCTCTAAGAGGGGGCACTGACTGCTGATCTAATGGTTAGTGATCAACCATTAGATCAGCAGCACACCCCTTAGAGACCTTCATTAGCTCACAGCCCCCTTATATTAGTGCTCCCCAACCCCTTCTTTAGGGACTTCCAGAGATCAGAGAGACCCCACCGTATATCAGTGCCCCCCTTCCTTATCAGTAATGGCTGTCAGTGTTGCCTATCAGTGCCCTTTATTGCTGCATATCAGTGCCCATCATTTCCACACATCAATGCCTATCATTTCTACCTATTAGTGCCCATCAATGCCACATATCAGTGCCACCTATTAGTGCCCATTATTGCAACCTATCAGTGCCCATCATTGCCACATATCAGTGCCGCCTATCATTGCCCATCATTGTCGCATATCATTGCCACCTGTCAGTGCCCATCATTGCTGTATATCAGTGCCCATCATTGCCCCATATCATACCGCCTATCAGTGCCCATCAGTGAAGCCTATCAGTTCCCATCATTGCCCGCACATCGGTGCCCACCATTGCTGCCTATCAGTGTTTCCTATCAGTGCCCATCATTGCTACCTATCAGTGCCCATCATTGCCGCGTATCAGTGCAGCCTCATCAGTGCACATCAGTGAACCAAAATTCTTTGGTAAGAATAAAATACAAAATATGATTTTAAAATTTTTTTCTCTATCTTATCTTCTTAACATTTGGTAGTCATATCCCAAAAAATTCTAAGAAGTATCTTTTTTTTTTAATCTCATGGACAAAATGTGAGAAATATTGTATATACCATACAATCATTCCATAAATACATACCACATACACTGCATACATAATTTGAGGAAAATATGCTTATAAAATAGTTAACCATTTGCCAATAAAAAGAAACATGATCCCGGATTTCATTTTAAAAATCTGGTCACCTTACTGTATATACCCAGGATGGAGATCGATCCACAGAGAAATAGTGGAACAGTGCAGATGACAGCACAAAGTCAGAAACAAAGGGCTTGATTTACTAAAGGCAAATTGACTGTGCACTTTGCAAAGTGAAGTTGCACTCTGCAAGAGCAGTTGCTCCAGAACTTAGTAAATGATCGGGAGCTCTGCTGACTTCCATCATCCAACCATGTGCAAGCAAAATTCCTGTTTTTTTTTTTTTTCTTGCATGTGATTGGGTATTCTTTGCAAAGTGAAGCTTTCACCTCATTTACTAATCTCTGGAGCAAATGCACCTGCAGAGTGCAACTGCACTTTGCAAAGTGCATAGTCTAGTTGCCTTTAGAAAATGAACCCCAAAGAGCCAGGTAAAAAAGCAGGCTCAATAAAGGAATGGAACAGTGCAGATAACAGCACACAGCCAGTGTTGCAGAACTAGGTGGAGAAGGACCCGCAATGGAAGATTGGAACTGTATGAATTAGACTGCATGGTCAGCAACAGATATCAAGTGGTGGACCCCAGTGCATGTGTCAAACAATGTAGATGACAACACACAGGTTGCACACCTGCTGTACAGAGTCAGGTGAAAAGGTTCCACAGTGAAACAGAGCATTGCAGATAGCAGCACAAAGCCAGGTACTGAGCCCCAGTAAAGAAATTGAGAAATTAAGATGGCAACACACCACCCGCCAAAAGGAGAAAGAGCTACAGTGGAGGTTTAAAACAGTGCAGATGCTAAAACGGAATGGGCAACTCTCTAGAACAGCACAGGCAGCAGTCTGTTACCTATGGGGGAAAAGTAAAAGAAGTGGAACAGTACTGATGACAACATGTAGCTGTCATCAGAATGAGAGCAGGAAGGGAGGTGGCACATGATTCCTGCGGGTATAAAGCGCAATGGGGGTTATTTACGAAAGGCAGATCCACATTGCACTACAAGTGCAAACTACAAGTGCAAAGTGCACTTGAAATTGCACTGAAAGTGCACTTGGAAGTGCAGCCGCTGTAAATCTGAGGGGTAGATCTGAAATGAGGGGAAGCTCTGCTGATTTTATAATCCAATCATGTGCAAGCTAAAATGCTGTTTTTTATCTTCCTTGCATGTCCCATTCGGATCTACAGCGACTGCACTTCCAAGTGCACTTTCAGTGCAATTTCAAGTGCACTTTGCACTTGTAGTTTGCATTTGTAGTGCAAAGTGGATTTGCCTTTCGTAAATAACCCCCATTGCATATACTGCTAACAATAAAACAGGACATACTTGCTTTAAATTATACAGAAGGTTAACTGTCTGTTTACAATGTAAATTGCAATATCCATTGTGTTTTTACCATAGTTGTCCATGTTATGAAGCTCTAATAATGATCCTACTTTCAAATATTTGTAAGTCAATATATAGCAACCACAAATCCTTGATTGTATATTTGTTTCCTTGCAAAAAATGTGCAGTAGAATTATAAAACAATTTTGTCTTGCCAAAATTTTGATTATAGAGAATGTGTAACCTAAATTTGTTTTGTTTAGTGTATGGAGTATGAAATGGTTGGAAACCATTAAAGGTTTTTATGGCTATCTGTGTCCTCTTTGTGAACATTCACCTTTTCTTTTTTACAGTTGTCAACAGAACAGTAGATGAGGGAAGATATTTCTATGGGGACACTTTTTTCACTGACAAAAATGTATAAGGTTAATTCCCCTCACTTTCTGTTGCATTTCCATTACAGAAAGTATGGGGATCTTGTACATACGGGACAAAGGACAGCAAAAAATTATCTTGATAAGTAGATAAAGAGGTGGAGTGTTGGATCCCTGGTTTGGTTTAAATGTGGAGCTCACAGTGGGCAACTCTCTAAGGTGTATGGGCCATGGTTAGACCATTTGGATGTTATATTGAGAGATTGTAGGAAGAAGAGCACCACATTATTTTTATAGTCCAAAAATAATTTATTGGTCACAAATTTTGTTCAGAACAGCCAGCATGTTTTGCGGGTTCTACTGGCTTCTTTTCATCAGGGCTTAAAAGTTATATGACCTGAGATTACCTGGATGGTGAATTAATATCCTGCAATTGAAATTAGGTCAATAGTACAAAGCCCAATTGGTTTGAATGAAGTAGAGGATGCTAGTTCATAGAGTGGAGTTAAATTAGTGGAGGTCCATGCTTTAAAAGATTTAGGGGAAGACCAAGCAGGATAGAAAAGTGGATTTTTAAGAAATGATAAAAGAGGTATATGGGGAGATTGTAGTCCATTTACTAATTTAAATTTATCCCAAATGGCTAGTTTATGTTTAGTTATAGGATTATTGAGTATTTTACGGTCAGAGGAAATAGACCATACAAGGCTGGTTATTGAAAGTGGGTCACAATCAATTGATTACAGAGCAACCCAAAGCAGAATTTCAAGTTTTGCGTGCTATTTAGGGATATGGGTTAATTGAGCTGCATGATAATAGGTGGTAAAATTAGGAAACCCTAGTCCCCCTTTGGGCTTTGGAAGGTAAAGAGTGTGTTTGGGCAGAAGGGGTTTCAAGGAGTCCCAAACAAAAGTTAATGCCTTACATTGTAGTATTCTGAGAAAGTATGCTGGAACAGGGATAGGTAAAACTCGAAAAAGGCAGTATAGTGTTATATTCTTAATATCTAAATTTTAATTGGCTTTATTAATAAGGATATGCATTTTCCATATTTGTATGAATGATAGGACTTTGAGCTAATGATATTCACATGGCCATTCATTGACTGAAAATGCAGGTCAAGACCCTGTCAGAATTTGATGGATTTTGTAAATAATATATGTATGGGTTGAAAATCTTCCTATGTAACCGATACTTTGTTTGATATATGCGTTTATGTTTTAAATGGTCTGATGTTTAGTCTCTCACATATATCTGGTTTCATGTTTAAAAGCTTTGGTGAAGTTAAAAAAACAGATGTTGCTCTCTGTTAACCCCCACTTTTAGGAAGGAGGAGAAAGGGGAGTGTATGGGAGGGATTTGTGTTTGGGCGCGAATTTGAAAGACTGAGTTCATATAGACACAAGGAATCCAGTCTTCTGGCTCACTCTTTGCACACATCTACTGCTTCCAAGACACATCTCACTATTCAAGACACAGCTCTCCTACACAAGAAGTTAATCGGCCATCTTAGAAGAGTAACACAAAGGAAGCACATGTCTAATGACTCTAAGAACTCTTTTCAGATCTTTGAAACAAATGAACTATATTTGAACATTTTTTTGCATATATGAAACAACACTAATTCTGAATATGAATGTACTATTTTTGTAAGTATTTTCCAAGTTTATGTGTGTACAATAAAACACACGGTTTTTGATTTAAGCTGACTCAAGCAGATATAATTCCAAAATTCGTCTCACGAGAAATCATCATTATTGAAGGCTTTTTATACAATATTAAGCCATTTATTTCATTGGCGGACGCCAGCCAGTTTCAATCGTCAGAAGTTTTGTGCCACGTTCTTCTTCCGTTGTTCAGAGGGGAAATGTGATGAACAGGAGAAAACTTTGCAATTATTGAAAGAACCTAGAAGAAACGCCAGATTGATGTTTTTGATGTTTGATTGCGTGAAGACCAGAGTATTTTGGATCAGAAGTCTTGACAGACGGTTTAATTAGAGTCCAGCGGAAAACGGAAAAGTTTTATATTCGGTGAGTACCAAAATATGGAATTTATAAATGTTATAGCTGACGAAAGTAATTTAGAATTTGAAGGTTTAGCCAGTTATATTTCAGACACTAAGTTATGGCAATCAATGTATAATCAATGCCTACAAGCAAATAAAGAAATTGAGAAGAATAGATTTTCATTAGCTAAATCTAAGAAAAAATTAAGCAATGTGTTGAAATTAGTTACAGTCTTCAATGCAATGGTTTTTGATATGCCAGGAAAACAAAGTCAAAGTGTAACAGAAATTGCACAAACACAGGAGAATTTACATATTGAACAATTAATGATTGAAAAAGATGCATTAGAACATAAAATGAATGCATTATTGGAATCGGTTAAAGAAAAAGAAAGTTGTATTGCTTTTTTAACTCAGAAAGAAATTGAACAAGAGAATGTTATAAGTTTGCTTAAAACGCAATTATTTCAAGCTCAGTCTTCTGCACATGCTCAGTGTTTAGCTTATGAACACGTGACAAAGTCAGAGGCGAGGGATAATGATGCTGACTCTGGATTTGACACAGTGGAGTCATTTGAGGAGGTTAATATTTCCTCAGACAATGAAAGCGTGAAGTCTGTTGATTTGAATAATAGTAATATTCAACAGAAATGTAAATTTTCATCGCCATATACTCAAAGAAAGGTATATGCAAAAAAACCAACTCTTAAATGTTTAGTTTGCAAAAGAGAGGGTCACATAGCTAGGTTTTGTGTGATGGCCAATAATAATGATATACAAAAGAGGTTGTATTATCCGAAAACGATGCCAAGGCGCTATGAAGTGTATTCTGTGCGATGGTGTAGTAATTTGAGGTATAGAGGCCATAATAATCAAACTAATTTCCCTTTTAAGACCCAAATGCAAAGATTGCAAACTGCAAATAGTCCATTAAGACAGGAAAGGTATCACTATGTATCATATAACACTGTGAAAAACAATGTTAGCAGTCCTTAAATGAACTGCATGGATGGTAAGGATTTTCTGGTTATTGATTCTTTGTTATGGATAATAAGGTTATGATTTGAGGTTCAGAGATTTGGTTTTTATTTGATATATTTTTAGTATTTTCAAGGATAATCCTTTGGATTATTAATTTTTTATTAATTTTTCCCAGTTATGATTATTATGATTTTAATTTTTCATGTTTTGTTCAGATGGAACATTGAGAGATTTAGTTCATCTGATAAGGGGGTAATTAACAGCTTTGTACTCAATTAGCTAAGGATGTAGATTTGTATGGAGAATTAGTGATTTTAACCTGAATATGGTCAAAATTATGTTGTGGAAAAAACAAATATAAGATTTTCCTTCGTTTTCAGAGGATTAAAAGATTAATCAATTTTTTGAGTCCTCATCGGGTGATATAATATCTATTTTGGTTAATGATAACTGGATCTAATATCATGACTTAGATGGATTTTCTATATTTTAATGTACCACAACACCTACAGGTGGAATTCACTAAATTTAATTATGACAGTTTAGATCACATTGGTAAGCAAAAATTGCTTGAAATTTTTAAAGAGAAATTCTATTGGGACAAATTGGAAAAGAGATGGTAGACAGAGTAATTAAATATTGTCTAATCTGTGTACAAAGATATTTTAATTACTGACAGGATATGGATTAATCATGTTTTTCTAGTTTGGGGTATACTAGCAAATCTCAGTAGTGGCAGAGGATTCCATTTTATAGGTAAAATCATACAGGTAAGGTGTAAAATCTTGGGAATAGGACAGAGATTTCATGTATCATATCATTCACAGTTTACAGATACAGTTTTTTCAGTTACAGAGTATTCTTCATTTGATTTAATGACAGGAAGAATTATTTTGTCACTTGTGTTTCACAATGAACGTTTGGTTGGCAATATACAGCAAGGATTGTTAGTGTCCCTCTGAAGTGTATTATACTGCAATGCTTGGGATTTGAGAAGGGATATTAGGATGTTATTTAAAAGGTATTGAATGTTATTCAGAAAAAGATATTTATTTTTGGTATTTTGTGCTCCTTTTGCATAAGAGTGTATTGGTTATAGATGATACAGGCCAATTTGAACAGAATGTGTTACATGCAGTTGCTTGTATGAAAAATGGTCCCTCCACACATTTTTAAGTTTGAGTTAAAAGATCATAATTTCCTTATTTTACAATATTCCTTGTTTAGGAGATTATTACGAGACAATTTGTATATATACTGATATGTAGTATTTCTTTTAGAAGTTTAAAGAAACTTGTAGATTGTATAAGTTAAATGGTTACTCACAGAGCTCATAGCCCCACCCTTAGGAATTTGAGAGTGATGTGACACCCTCCTTTTTAAAAAGGAGGGGGGGACTACTCATTGAGAGTCTGCATCTGTGGGACTACAAGACAAAAAAGAACCTTTCTGAATAAGAAAGGAGGGAGTTTGTTTTTTTAGGAGTAGAATGCCTGTAACAGAGTTTTTTGGCAGACATGCACTCCAGCTGATGTTGCAACAGACATTCACTCCAGTATACACAAGACATATACACAGTATGAGAATTGCTGTTATATCCACACACACATATCCGATTCTTGTAACATTTTGTTATTTTATTATTAAAACCAAAATTATCTTTTATTCAAGATAAACGGTTTATCAAGATTGATGATTAAGAACGGAAAGATTTATTTAAATCAAAAATTAGATGTTGTTAGCACAAGTTTATACAGAAAGAAAATGGTGATTAAAGAGTTGCCATGTGTAAGGTCACACCCAGAGATGGTGAGATACACGTCACAGGCAGAATTAAAGGTTCAGGAGAAGTGGACCATGGCAAAGTAATTGGGAAGGTCCATTTGACATCTTGGATGTTCAAGGGACAATGGTAATAGTTCAAGGATTTCTCAATTTACTGAAAAAGCATGTATAAATAAAAATGTGGGTATAACAAATGCAATATTCTGAGATAAATGATGCTGCTTTTATTTTTCCTAGGAATTAATTATATTTCATTAACCTGGAGGAATCATGGATTCCAAAAAAAGAAGAAAGATGTCAGTTCAACAAAGAAAGTGTTAAAGAGAGAAGATTTATCAGCATCACAGGATTCATCTTTTCCCTAGTGACAATTTTATCTGTGGTAAAATATATCACAAACTGTTCCAGCTATGCAGAGGTTAACAGGATTGAAGAATTACACAACAAAGTCATTACATTATTCAGAGATAAAAGAGATCTAGACACTGATATCAATATAGATGACAAAAGTGATAAAGACATTGATATTAATACAGAGGACAAGAGTGATAAAGATATTGATTTTAATACAAATGACAGAATATAATTCTAGATACGTTGATAACAATACAGCTGAAGAATTGTATGGATATGTATTTGTAGGACAGTATATGATTGCTGTATGGAATTATATTTCATTCGTAGAAATAATGTTGCGGTAAACGTTAAAATAGAATCCAAAACAAATTTTGTTAAAATGCTAGGATCTTATAGGTTAAACAACAGAACCCGGAACTTTTGAATGTAATATATTGGGAAGGAGTTTTTGGTCAGTATTTGTAAAAGGTAACAATCTTTAAATATTTTTGAAGATAAAGATAGTTTGCATTTGATATGTAAAACAAAAATATATGTACCTCAAGATTCATTGGTAACTTGGATAAGGAACGATGAATTTTTGGGAAGTTTTCTTCACAGTTCTACTATGATAATTCATAAAGGAATTTATGGTAGTGTGAATTGGATCAATAATACATTTGTTTATCAACAAATGAGAGTATCTTTGAATGATACTGGTATATATGAATGTTGCATATCAATAGTAAATTATCCAATGAAATGTGCGAAGGGAAGTGTTGTTGTAAGGTCTCCTAGGAAAACTCCATGTGTTGGTAAGAAAAGTGTCTCAGCAAATCCATTTCAGATTAACCATTTCCAATCCAGAACTCTTTTGAGAGAGGGAAAGTTTGTCATTATATTGTGGAACTTTAATGTTTCAGAATGGAAAATTTCTACAAGGTTTCCACAATGTCAAGGACATTTGGTTAATATGGAATTGGGTATTGAGAGATGGTTTGGAATTAATAGTAGAAATCATAACAGAAATAAGCGTGGTATTGTTGAAGGTATTTTAGGAGGGATTGGCACAATTGGGAGTATTACTAATAGTATGGACATTAATACTTTAAAGTCTGATCTTGAGACAGCTGGTTTAGTGGGGAGTAACGGGATTAAAATACAGAGAAATTTAAATGAAATTTTAGAAAATATGGTTATTAAAACAGCTAATATAATGGGTCCATCTATTTTACATCTTCAAAATATTACTCTTGATTTAATGTTAAGTGAACAACATTCTCATATTGCCAGAGCATGTTTAGAGATCCAGACTGAATATTCCACTAATTTTAAAATAATTGCACAAGCATTTCAGAGTGGAATAACCCCTCTTGGCATTTTACAGAATTTACCCAGAGAATATGTATATGCTATAAATCATACAGATTTATGGGTAAATAAATGGATAGGATGTAAACAGGATGTTTGTTATAGTTCTTCTATGATTCCAATAGCAGGACAAGAACAAATTTTGGTTCCAATCACTGTCTTGGGATTACCCGTCAGCAATACACAATTATTGTATTATAAATTACAGTATACAGATTTTGCATTTAACAATGAAAATTCTGAATTAGAACAATTAGATTTGTCATCATGTTTACAATGTCAGTCTAAAGTTATTTGTTTACCTAATCAAGATAAAAGTATTTTTCATTCTTGTTATCATAATCATACATTATGTTCAGCAAGAATAGAAAAAGTTGAAACAATTTCTGAATTAGTTACTCGTGTAGATAAAAAGAAGGTTTGCTTCCAGATCATGTCAGATACAGAAAGGGTTAAAACTTTCTTCTCTTCTTGTACAAATACAGAAAACCTAAATCAAGGCTTGTATTGTATAGAAGGAGACATTGTAGCAATAAGTATTAATGGGTTTAGAACAAATTTAACAAATATGCTTATGAAAAATATAAGTGCTCTTCCCACACAATATAATATATCTCAGATAGATGAATTTCCTTGGGAAGAATGGGCAAATGTAATTCATAAGGATAAAGGTTTATTGATAGCTTTGGCTAAGGAACTTCAGAATGCAGAAATATTGTTTAAACATGAACAAGGTAATTTGCAAGAGATATCTCATCAATGGTCAGAATTTTCAGGAAGTAATTGGTGGAAAAAATTCAGTAATAGTGTATCAATTTGGGGAAAAACTTCAATAACCTCAGCAGCAGGAAATATTTTATCACATCCTATAGTTATTCTTTTTATTATTATTATGTTATTCATTATATTCCAGTTATGTTTGATGTTTAGAATGAAAGAAATATGATTGTTATTCATATTTCAGAGGGGAATGTTATATTCTTAATATCTAAATTTTAATTGGCTTTATTAATAAGGATATGCATTTTCCATATTTGTATGAATGATAGGACTTTGAGCTAATGATATTCACATGGCCATTCATTGACTGAAAATGCAGGTCAAGACCCTGTCAGAATTTGATGGATTTTGTAAATAATATATGTATGGGTTGAAAATCTTCCTATGTAACCGATACTTTGTTTGATATATGCGTTTATGTTTTAAATGGTCTGATGTTTAGTCTCTCACATATATCTGGTTTCATGTTTAAAAGCTTTGGTGAAGTTAAAAAAACAGATGTTGCTCTCTGTTAGCCCCCACTTTTAGGAAGGAGGAGAAAGGGGAGTGTATGGGAGGGATTTGTGTTTGGGCGCGAATTTGAAAGACTGAGTTCATATAGACACAAGGAATCCAGTCTTCTGGCTCACTCTTTGCACACATCTACTGCTTCCAAGACACATCTCACTATTCAAGACACAGCTCTCCTACACAAGAAGTTAATCGGCCATCTTAGAAGAGTAACACAAAGGAAGCACATGTCTAATGACTCTAAGAACTCTTTTCAGATCTTTGAAACAAATGAACTATATTTGAACATTTTTTTGCATATATGAAACAATACTAATTCTGAATATGAATGTACTATTTTTGTAAGTATTTTCCAAGTTTATGTGTGTACAATAAAACACACGGTTTTTGATTTAAGCTGACTCAAGCAGATATAATTCCAAAATTCGTCTCACGAGAAATCATCATTATTGAAGGCTTTTTATACAATATTAAGCCATTTATTTCATATAGCCATCTTTATTACGTTGATTTTACCTATCCAAGATAATGGTAGAGAGGACCATTGTGTCAGAAGATTAGATATTTGACGCAAAATTGGAGGATAATTGGCAGTGAAAATGTCAGAAATATTGGGTATGAGAGTTATCCCTAGGTAAAGAAGACCATGAGAAAGGGAGGGATGTTTGCGCTTGTTGTAAAATATGAGGAGGTAAAGATATATTTAAGGCTATAGATTTTTGAGAGTTAATGATTAGACCAGATACATGGGCAAAGTGATAAGTTTACTTATAAGATTAGGAGCAGAAATATGAGGGGATGACATAAAGATTAAGATATCATCAGCAAATAGGCAAAGTTTATGTTGGTGACCAGCTAAATCTAGACCTTTATTAGAGGGGTCAGTACGGATTGATTGAGCAAGGGGTTCAATAAGTAGGGCAAATAAGAATGGGGAAAGTGGACATCACTGACGCGTACCCCTACAGATGTCAAATAGGTTTGATTTATATCCAGCATATTTAACATAAGCTTTGGGATTTTTGTACCATGAGGAGACGCAGCTAAGAAAATGAGGACCAAATCCCCAACGCTGCACGACAAAATGTAGGTAATGCCACAAAACTGTATCAAATGCTTTTTTGATATCTAAAGATAAGAGACAGATGGGTATTTGTTGTGATTTAGCTGCTTGAATTAGTAAAGTAGACCTGCGTACCTTATCTGCCGCTTGGCGCTATGGGATAAAGCCAACCTGGTTCTCTTTATTTATTAAAGAACCTAATACACTATTTAAGCGGGTCGCTAAGACTTTCACTAGTAACTTAATGTCAAGGTTGAGTAATGATATGGGTCTATAGTTAGAACAAGATGTATCATCTGACTGAGGTTTTTTGGATCATTGAAATTATAGCTGTTAATGTTTCGGGGTGAAAGGATTGAACGTTATTGAGAGAATTAAATGCATCTGTTAGCATTGGAGCAAGGATATGAGAGAATTTCTTATAGTATAGGGCAGAGAAGCCATCTGGGCCTGAACGTTTATTTGGTTTAAGAGAGTTAATTGCTAATTTAATTTCGATAGCTGTAATGGGGCTTTCAAGACAATCGCGTTGGTCTAAAGGAATAGTAGGGAGTTTGATTTGTGAAAAAAATGATTCTGCTGAAGTGTGATCAAAATATCCTTCCTTTTTCTATAAGGAGGTAAGATGTTTTTGAAAGGTGTGGAGGATCTTTACTGATTACTAGTAAATGTATCATGAGATAATTTCAGTCGAATCAGTTTAAAGGGGAGATTTTGTGCTCGGGCTAAGAGTGTCTGGTTTATTCACTTTAAGATAAAATGTATGTTTAGACTTACATAACATTTTATCTACAGATTCTGATAAAAAATTCAAGGTTTAAACATGCTTTATCAAGCTGTAATTTAGTCACAGGGGTAGGATTGGATTGAAAGATTGTGTGGCATGTATTTAATTATGCTTCTAATTTTTGTTTTAGTTGTTGTTTTTCTCTTTTAAGAAATGAGGCTTGGTGTATACAAACCCCACAGAGAACAGGTTTATGAGCCTCCCATAGGGTCAGTGGGTATATTTTAGGGGTCTCATTATTGGCCAGGTAATCTTTTATGGCTATTTCTAGATCAGAGGAGTATGATGGATGAGATAGGATTGAGTCATTAATATGCCATGTAAAATCTTGTGTTTTGGGTATTAGAGAAGTAAAAGTTGAAAGTACAGTACAATGATCAGTCCATTTAAAAGGGATAATAGATGAAGAAAGGAGTTCAGGGGTCATGCTTATTGAGATCAAAATGTGATCAATACGGGTAAATGATTTATGGGGATGAGAATAAAAAGTAAATTGGCGCCTAGCAGGATTGATTTCACGCCAAGAATCTAATAAAGAGTGTTGCTGAAAAAGTTGTTGAAACTTACAAGATTGAGAACTAGATGCAATAGGAGTTGGGGATTTATTTAGAAAAGGATAAAGGACTTGATTTGAATCTCCACAGATTAAAAGTGTGCCCGTTTTATGAGTATCAATTACCTGTAATAAATGGGAGATGAATGAGGATGAAGTTTTGTTAGGAGCATAGTAGGATACCACTGTGATTAGAGAATCGAATAGATATCCCATAAATATAAGATAGCAACCTTCTGGGTCTTTGACCTCTGTCAGAAGGGAAAAGGGTGTAGTACGATGAAACGCTATTAGCACCCCTCGTTCTTTCGTTTTGGCAGAGGCTGTGAAAACTTGCGGATAAGCTAAGCCAAAATATTTAGGGGTTGCCTTATCTGCGAAATGGGTTTCTTGGAGGCATACAACATGTGCTTTTGAGGAAGCTAAGGAGTGAAAAACTTTAGTTATCTTTTGTGGGATATTTAGACCTTATACGTTTAACGTAAGGACATTTAAGGGGGCCGTCGGTAAATCTTAAAGGTAATATTGTAGTATACTGCATTCATAGATTGTGAGTCCACAATTACCCCGGGGGGTGAC